>NC_044383.1:154752943-155428911 GCF_006542625.1 Nomascus leucogenys
CATGGAGCAGAATAAAGAGCCCAGAAATAAAGCCAAATACAACCAACTGATCTTTGACAAAGAATAGAAAAACATAAATTGGGAAAAGGACACCCTATTCAATAAATGGTGCTTGGAAAACTGGGTAGCCCCATTTCAAAAACTAAAACTGGATCCCTATCTCAGACCATATACAAAAATTAACTCCAGATGAATTAAAGACTTAAATCTAAGATCTGAAGCCATAAAAATTATATAAGGAAACTTAGAAAAAACTCTTCTAACATTGGTCTGCCAAAGGATTTATGACTAAGATCTCAAAAGCAAATGCAACAAAACCAAAAATAAATACAGTTGCCTCTATCAGCCTCAGACAAAACGTATTTGGAAACCAACTTACAAAAGCTATTGAAAGCTATTGTTTCATAAACAGAAGGAACACAGGAGTCAATGATGCTTACACTTTATGAACCTCACTGCTATTGTATTTTAAGGGGCTCACCTGGAGTTCCATTAAGATAAAAATCAGCTCTGAAGATCACATTGGAAGGTTCCATCTGACAAGTGAGGTCAGTCCCTTCAGAATGTTCTCATAAAATGAGGCACAGAGAAGATGAGGAGGCCCAGACATATTTCTCATGGAAAACTGTCTTTATGAGTTAAAGATACACAGAATAAGAGTAAACATGAGAATTAAAGAGCAATTACAAGCACCTAAAACTATAAAAGAGAAATATGGATCTACAACTCCAAACAGTTCAACCACTGGTCAAACATTGAAGATGAGAGTATGAACAGCGGACGTGTCTTCATTGATTTCCCTTTTAATTTTATTCTAAGGCCTGGAATGCATGACCTAGGGGAGACATTTGATTAAAAATGTATTTATTCTTAGTATGTAAATCATGAAAATGTTATTAGTCAACTATACCTTACTGTAAATTAATCTAATTATATTGTTTTATTCCTACTTATTAATTTATGATCAATATTATGCTAAAGCGACCAGGAAATAGAAGCATACATTAATCTACGTGGTCGTGTGGATAAATCAGATAAGTTGATGTATTATTAGGAGTATGATTACTTTCTGTGAGCCATGATTAGGTCAGACAGAGAGAAAGGTCCAAATAACATTTGCTTACATGGAATAGTTTCTTTTTTCTCTGCCTACAATGTTGGGTAGGTGGCTTAGGCTCCTGTACTCCCTGGTGCGTGTTCTGGGGCTGCTCTGTCTCAGTGATAGGCTGTGTGTTAACTCAGTTCCCAAGTCTGCCTCATGCTCCAAGAACATGCCGGCATTCCCCCCTGCAGGATGGAGAGCAGAGGGGGGAGGGCAGACCGCTTTCTTTAAGAATGCATTCTACAAGTTGATATTGTATTTCCACATATATCTCTTTGATCAGACCTAGTACAGGGTGAGTATCCCTAATCAGAAAATTTCACATTCAGAATGCTCCAAAATCTAAAACCTGAGCACCAACATGACTCTCAAAGGCAATGCTCATTGGAGTATTTCAGATTTTGGACTTTCCGATTTGGGATGCTTAACTGGTAATATAATGTAAATATTCTAAAATCCAAACAAATCCCAAACCTGAGACATTTCTGGTCCCAAGCATTTTGGGAAAAAGACACAACGTATACAAAGCCTTAAGTCCCTGCAAAGGAGGCTGAGAACTGTAAACTGTGTTCCTGGTAGACATTTGTCCATGGTGTTAGTTTTCCATGGCTGCTGTGACAAATGACCCAAATGTGTTGGCCTTCACACACTTATACTTCTGGAAGTCAAAAGTCTAAGATCTGTTTCCCAACTCCAGAAGCAAGTGCTCCCTCCAGAGTCTCCATGGGGGTAAGTGCTCCCTCCAGAGGCTCCGTGGGGCAAGTGCTCCCTTCAGAGGCTCCCTGGGGACAAACACTCCCTCCAGAGACTCCATAGAAGCAAGTGCTCCCTCCTGAGGCTCCATGTGGGCAAGTGCTCCCTCCTGAGGCTCCATGTGGGCAAGTGCTCCCTCCTGAGGCTCCATAGGAGCAAGTGCTCCCTTCGGAGGCTCTCTGGGGACAAATGCTCCCTCCAGAGTCTCCATGGAGGCATCTGCTTCCTCGCCCCTTCCCACTTCTCAGGCTCCTTGGCTCACAGCCCCTTTCTCCACCCCCAGTCCAGCAGGGTAGCATTGAGTCTCAGTGCGGACTCCTCCCCACCCTGTGCTGTCAATATCCTTCCACCTGCCTCTCATAAAGACACGTGTGGCTGCATTTAGCCCCCACGTGAGTAACCCAGGAGAATTCCCCATCTCAAGATCCTTAATCACATCTGCGAAGTCTCTTTTGCCACGTAGAGTAACAGACACAGGTTCCAGGGATTAGGACCTAGGTATCTTGGGGACTGTTATTCAGCCTACCAAGTCCACTAGATGTGGGGACTGAGGAAGAAGAAGCCGGGAATGCTAGAGCTCCAGGGGCTTTTGCTGCAGAGGGGAAGCTGGAGTCTGGGGACGAAGGCCGGGCAGAACTGGAGAGACAGGGTGGGGACAGGAAAGACCCCTGGCCTGACCCTGTCCTCAGCCACCCTCCCTCCTGTGCAGGGAGAGCTTGCATCCCTCTGGTGCAGGAGGCTGTGTGGAGAAGCCTCTGATGAGTGAGGAACGGGATGTGCCAAGAGAAATCTCCCGAGTCACTGCTCTCCGCGGCGCAGGGCCGGTCCTACCCACTTGCCACGTCTTTTCCAAAAAGTCAAATGATAAAGATTAATATTTCACGATGCCTTTGAAGCAGCCAGAATTCCACACAGCGCCCCTGCCTGCCTAGGCCTTTTTCTGACTCTTCAAAGTGGAGTGGAGACGAGTCCCAGGCCCCCTGGAGGCAGTGGCCTGGAGGTCTTGCTCTCCCTTTCATCTCCATCCAGGACGGGGACAGCAGCTGCCCCTCGACCCCCTCGGCCCTCCTGTTCCCGGCCACTGCTGGGTAAACCTCTGCTTCCAGGCAATTGGGGACCCGGAGCTTGTCACCAGTTTGAGTACAGGGGTGGAGTACCGTGGAATCTATCCAGAAGCCAGAGCCAAGCTCAGTGGGAACAAATGGCTGGAGTGCTTCAAAGACAGAACGTTTTCTATCACTTTCCTCTCGTGGGGCGTCACCCAACCACACCGCGCTATCGCATTTGGGGCAGATGCAAAGGTGGCCCTCAGCTGCAATGTTTAACCTCACACGAGGCAAAGAGGCAAATCTCCTCTCTTCCTCCATAAAAGAACACAGAAAGCAAGTCAGCGCACTCTCCAACTGCACAGACTTTGAGGACGAGACTCATCTACAGTGTCTTATTTTCTCATTGCTCTGTGTGGTCTACGTTCTGAGGAAAGGAGAGTGAGGTCGTGTTATAAACATTTGCAATTCCATCTTTCCAGAAAAAAGGGAAAATTATTACCTGCTGAGTGTCTGGAGTCCTCAGCCCCAGGAGGGGAATCTGATGGAAAATTTGCCACAATAAATAATTAATCTTATGATGTAAAACAAAAATTCTAATTCCAGATTATCCCTGAAACCCAACGTTATTGAAAGTGTCCCTGGCGTCATCAGCATGTACGTGATCCGGGACTCTAGGCATTGGTTTGCCCACGATTTCTCCACCTTACACATAGGGCGCAGCCCAAGCATGTGCCTCCCGCGGTTCTAGGGGCTGAGCAGACCCTGGACTGAGATGGACACAGCCGTTCTCTTCCGCCGTTTAGGGCTGAGTCATTGAGCAAGTGATTACACGTGGAGTAAACGCTGGGGGTAAGCAGGTGCGAAAGGACACGAGTCCAGAATGCATAAAACCAGTTACAACAGCACATGTCATTTCATTCTGATCCACAGGTGTTCTGATATACCCATGACTCAAGGCTATGCAGAGATAAAGTGAGAACAGAGCTGTTATTCATTACACATTTGATTTAAAAGACTAACACAGTTCCAACACGTTTATCTTCCCAAGGAAGAGAAATCTTGGACAGCGTAAGTAGCCCGTGGTTGAATTCCCTCCGGCATCCCAGGCACTGCTGTACAAAGTATCATATTCCTGGCTAGCCCACCTCCTGTCCAAACCGCCTCCACCAACCAGCTCTCCTCATTCCTTCTGGTCAGGCCCTTGTGCTTGCGTTTTCCAAGCCACAGATTTATGTATGAGTTATTTCCTTCCCTAAACCAAGCAGAGCTTGCACCATTACTGGGTTCTGCCACATCATCCTGATAGACAATAACTCCTTGAAAACAACCCCCAGCCTTCTCTGATGCCCAGGAGACTAATGGGTACTCGGCTTAACACCTGGATGACAAAATAACCTGCAAAACAAACCCCCATGGCACAAGTGTACCGACAGAACAAACCCGCACATGTGCCCCTCAACTTAAAAAAAACAAAAGTTAAATTTAAAAAAAGTCTTGTGAGGGCCGGGAGTTGTTTCATAGCATTATTGTCTATTAGCGTGTCACAGGGAAGACCAGAAAGGATGGGAACTGGAGAAACTTGCCGAAGGCCACGCAGTCATGGGATTTTCATCCCAGCCCTCCATGATCTGGGTTGCTTTCAAGTTCGTTTCAGTGAATTTATGTAAATCATCTGTTTCTCTTCCCTATCACACAACTACCAGAATATACATATCATTCAAAAACAGGTCTCATACAGCATAGATCTGGTCTATTCGGTTATTTAAACCTCGAGTGGCTGTTCATTGGCCAATAGATGAACAAGAGCTTTCTTAGAAGAACGCTTTAGAATCTTTACAACCTGCCACCACCGACGTGTGTGCCTGTGTCCTCGGCGCATA
The DNA here is from genome assembly GCF_006542625.1 of Nomascus leucogenys. NCBI lineage: Eukaryota > Metazoa > Chordata > Mammalia > Primates > Hylobatidae > Nomascus > Nomascus leucogenys. Next base: position 154,757,728 of record NC_044383.1, read on the forward strand.
AATTGACTTGCTGAGCTGCAGCCTCTCTGGTCTTTCTTCTGTGCTGTGCAGCTGCCTCCCCCTTGAGCCTCTTCCCCACTCCCAGGCCCACTCATCTGGTTTCTACTGTCTTGGCCTTCAAGACTCGGCTTACTGAAAATTCCTCTAGGAAGCGCCTCCTTGTTCCAAAAGATGGGTACAAGGGCCTGTCTTCATCCCTCTGGCTGCTGTCACAAAATACCATAGACTGGGTGGCTCCTAAACAACAAAAATGTGTTCCTCACAGTTCTGGAGGCTGGCTGGGAATTTCAAGATTAAGGTGCCAGTAGACTCGGCATCTGGGCAGCTTCCTCGTTCATAGGCGGTGACCTCTGTGTGCATCCTTGCATCTGGCAGAAAGGGCAGAGGAGCTCTCTGGGACTCTTATAAATGCACTGATACCGTTCATTGGGTTCCATCCTCATGATGTCATCACCTCTTGAATGTCCCACCTCCTAATGCCATCCCCCTAGGGAGAGGGGCTTCCAACACCTGGATTTCATGGGAATACAGACATTCAAGCCACTGAGTGCCCCTTCTCTGCACTTCACAATACCCTACGTTCTCCAAACCTCGGCACCTGCTATGATACATCAAGCTGCTTCCTTCCTTGTCTGATGTAGGGACTGGGCCATCGGTCTATTCATTTCCTAATTGCTGCCCTGCTTACCCGTTCATCTTCAATGTCTTGTTTACGTTTAATTTTCTAAATTTACCTCCTCATTATCTAACAGATGTCCACCCCTCTTTCCAACCCCACATGCTGCCCTTCTATTATGAAGATGATCACATCACGATACCCTCTTGCTCCCACTTTGGGAAGAACTTCTGGTTCTTTGCTAACATGCATGTCACTGCTGGCCAGGCTCTGCACTGGTCCTTCAGCGTCATGGCTCAGCTGTGGGCCCGCATTCCTCTCAGACTGTGGCCACCATGCATTTTCATAAAACCAGGGCTGATGACTTCTGACCCTGGCAGGAATTGTGTCCCAGGAATTATTAACCCTGCCCTGTGCTAAGGGTACTCCCTGAAGGTGGGCCCAGTGAGAATCATGCGGAGTAGTTTATTCAGACTGGGGGGGGGGGGGGGGCAAAGTTTAGCTGAGGGCATCTAAGAATATGATTTAAAAAGTGCTGAAAATGTTTAATCAACATGAGAACATGACCACTGTCCCTTCAGTACTGACTCGCCCTCATCCTCTCATCTTCTGAGCCCACACTTTGTCTTCTGGATTTACCATTGACCTTGTGTGAGGCCGGGAGAGCAGAAGCCATGGCTCCCAGGGTCTCCGACACCCCTGTCACTGGCAGGGGCACCTCTCCCGTGTTTAGGTTTTATTGTGGAAGTGCAAAGCCTGCTCTGACTGCTTACCTTTGTGTCATTTTATCCTATGACACTCATTTTATCCTGTGTGGTCGGTCTCATTGCTGTGCTTGGAGTGGAGACAAGGCATTTAAAGCAGGAATTCATTGCATGACGGTGATGAAAAGTCTTCTTTCCTTTTCATAGCCTTTCACTTCCTCATTTAAACTGTTTACCCCCTACAAAGCTAAAAATCAGTAACACGCTTCTCAGTACACTCCAGCTTCAGCGATCACCCTGTGCTGTGAAAACATTGTGTATCAGAAGGGATTGCACCCCATGAGCTCATCCATATTTACACAACGTTTTTAGATTTAGATGCTGTCCTCAGGAGCAAGTTATTTGCCCCAGAGATTGCGTCTGGGAGTGCGGGCCCTGCAGAGGCATGGAGAGCAGAGGCCTTTGTACCAGGACATCTCACAGGCCCACTCTGCCTCAGTGGTGTTGACCCAGCCCTCACCCCCAGCCCCCGGCGCCCTGCAGCCAGAGGCCATCCCGGTTGTGCAATCAGCCTTGCGGAAGCCATCTCCTCACTCAGGAAATATGATCCAATCTCCCTCTGCTAGGTGACTCATCTCCAGGCTTTTATCTTCTTGACAGGCAGGGTTTTGTCTGTAGCTGCCTCAAAATATTCTTTCCATTTCATCATAGCTTAATATTTTATAGACTTGTGTTCTTCAACAAGTAATTAAAACCATCCTTAGCCTCTCAGGGTATGAGTCCATTGAGAAAAGTCTGATAAGATGCTTCCGGATATTACACATGGCCATTGTATGTGCTCAAACATTTTACATTACTCATCTGACATCTAAGTTTAACATTTAAACTTTAAAAGGGGGGCTTTATTACCAAACAACTATTAAAAATGATTAAAACCTTCAAAGGAGTTACCAATAAGAACATTTTATAAATATGACTAAATCAGATGATTTTAATTCCTTTATTGCAGGATAATAATTAGAATTAGGTGGATTGAAGTCAAAATCCCAGAACAAAACATATTATTTGCTCTCATGAATTTCTTACAGTTTAAATAATTTCTGCACTGATGTCAACACCATTTCCAAGGTGGAGTTTCCTTACATGAAAACAAAACAGAAGAGTTCCACAATTTCAAACATTCTACAAAAATTTCCTCAGTACAGATATATTTCATAATTACCCAGATATATTCCAATGTGTGAATGATTCTTAAGTCAAAGAAATAGCATCAGCTCAAGCTCTAATTCTCTTTTCTCATCTTTTGAACTCTCTATGCTACTCTCCATGGTGGCTGTTTAAATCTCTATCTTTCCTAAAAGTAACTCAAAGAATCCACATGTAAGAAATGGACTTTGTGTATATAGATGTATATTTGTATATATGTGTGTGTGTGTGTGTGTGTGTGTGTGTGTATTTGAGATGGAATCTCACTCTTGTCACCCAGGCTGGAGTGCAATGGCATGATCTCGGCTCACTGCAACTTCTGCCTCCTGGCTTCAAGTGATTCTCCTGCCTCAGCCTCCCCAATAGCTGGGATTACAGGTGACACCACCATGCCCAGCTAATTTTTTTGTGTTTTTCATAGAGACAGGGTTTCACCATGTTGGCCAGGCTGGTTTTGAACTCCTGACTTCAAGTGATCCGCCCCCCTCAGCCTACCAAAGTGCTGGGATTACAGACGTAAGCCACTGCGCCCTGCTCTGGACTTGATAGTTTTAATGGAATATGTGAAGGTATAATTGACCTACTGTGTAATGCATATATTTTATGTTTATAGTCAATGAGTTTTGACAGATGATATGCAGAATTATCACCACCACCATCAAGATACAGAGCATTTCATCACCCAGACATGCTCACGTGCCCCACTGCCAAACTCCCTGACAGACTTGGCCCCAAGAAAATACTGATTTGCCATTGATCACTATACATTCATTTTTCCTTTGCTAGATTTTCTTATAAATTGAATTATACAATATGTGACCTTTTGTTTGGTTTTAACTTTAAAACCTTTATTGGTGTATGATGAAAATAAAATAACCTGCACATATTTAAATTGTACAATTTGATAAATGTTGGCATATGTGTATCTATGAAACCGTCAACACAACCAAAATACTGAACGTAGCCATCGTCCCCAAAAAGATTCCTCCTGCCTTTGTGTCTGTGGCCCTTCCCCCTGGCACCTCCCTGCCTCCCTTAAGCCTCCGGAAATCACTAGTTCACTGTCTTCTGTCACTGTGGCTTGCTTGAATTCTCTGCAGTTTTATGTGAGTGGAATCATACCATGTGCACTCTTTCCTGTCTGGCTTCTTTCCTCCAGCATGCAACTATTTTGAGATTCATTCATGCTCTTGAAGGTTTCAGTTGTCCGTATTACTTTATTGCCAAACAGTATTTCATTCTACGGATATTCCAAAATCCGTTTACCCATTCACCTTTTGATAAAATTTTTAGCTGTTTCCAGTTTTTGACTCTCACACATATAGCTGCTATGAACGTTTATGTACAAATCTTTATTAAGGCAAACCTCACATTTCTCCTGGGTAAGCACTAAGGGTCAGAAAAGCCAGACAATCTGGGGAGTGGCTGTTTAGCTTTTGACAGAACTGCCAAACGGTTTTCCAAATTGATTGTATCATTTCACGTTTCTGATAGCAGTGTTTGGGAGTTCTAGTGCCTACACGTTCTCAGCAACACTTCGGCCAGTCTCTCGAGTTCTAACCATTCTCACAGGTGTGTGGTGCTCTTTCTGCATGGTTTTAATTTGCATATCCCTGATCTTTAATAATGCAGAGCACTTCTTAATGCACTTTTAAATGCAGTGAGCTTGAATATGTGACAACAAAAACTTCCAAACTAAAATGAAAATAGGAAAACAAATGAAAACTGGAACAGAATATCAAAGGACTTGGGAATAAATTTAAAAGATTTTATATGCATATCATTAGACTACTAGAAGGAAAAGGAGAAACTGGAGAAGAAATATTTGAAATAATAATTACCAAGGATTTTTCAAATTTAATGACAGACATTAAACCACAGATCCAGAAAGCTCAGAGGACATCAAGGATAAATATTATAATAATAACAATTAATTATAATGAGGTGAATACATAAGCATATCATACCTAAGCTACAGGAAATCAAAGACAAAAAAAAATGTCTTGAAAGGCATCAGAATCAAGAGACAGCTGATCTGCATGGGAACAAGAATAAGACTTACAACATAATTATCTTTGAAACTACGCAAGCAAGACAGTGGAATGAACTATTTAAACCATTGACATAAAAAATATATAGTAAAAAGTATACTACAAAAGTAAAGGGGAAATAATTAATTTCCTAGACAAACAAAATCTAAAGGATCCATCACCAGCAGATCTGTGCAATAAATGTAAGAAGTTTTTAAAGAAGAAAATTGATACAGATCAGAAATTGAATCTACCTAAAGAAAGGTAGAGCAATAAATAAGGAATAAATGAAAGTAAAATAAAATCTTTTATTTTTCTTTGTTTTAACTAATCGAAAATATAACAATTTCTTTTAAAAAATAATAGCAGCAATATACGTGGTATCAATAGCATACGGATAAATGAAGTGAACAAGAATGTTATAAAGGGCAGAAGGAAGGTATTGGGAATATTTTATTGTAAGTTAACTACACTATCTATTAAGTCATACAGTCGTATTTGAAGGTGGACTTATATTAGTCAGAAATACACATTGCAAACCCCGAGAAAACAACTAATATTTTTAAGAGAAGCATAATTAATATATTAAAGAAAGGTAATACGATGAAAAAGTTTAGTCCTATATCTGGAAATCTTCACTACAGCTAAATTTAAATTTTTATATTAAAGTAATAATGACCTGTTTACCCAAACATTATAGATGTTTAAATATTTCCTTAATGCATGTAAATTGAGATATGAAGCTTTTTCACAATATACATATATAGCAGTTTTGTTTTTTTTATGTAAGTTTTTTTTTTATTATACTTTAGGTTTTAGGGTACATGTGCACAATGTGCAGGTTTGTTACATATGTATCCATGTGCCATGTTGGTTTGCTGCACCCATTAACTCATCATTTAACATTAGGTATCTCTCCTAATGCTGTCCCTCCCCCTTCCCCCCACCCCACAACAGTCCCCAGAGTGTGATGTTCCCCTTCCTGTGTCCATGAGTTCTCACTGTTCAATTCCCACCTATGAGTGAGAACACGCGGTGTTTGGTTTTTTTGTCCTTGCGATAGTTTACTGAGAATGATGGTTTCCAGTTTCATCCATGTCCCTACAAAGGACATGAACTCATCATTTTTTATGGCTGCATAGTATTCCATGGTGTATATGTGCCACACTTTCTTAATCCAGTCTATCGTTGTTGGACATTTGGGTTGGTTCCAAGTCTTTGCTATTGTGAATAGTGCCGCAATAAACATACGTGTGCATGTGTCTTTGTAGCAGCATGATTTATAGTCCTTTGGTTATATACCCAGTAATGGGATGGCTGGGTCAAATGGTATTTCTAGTTCTAGATCCCTGAGGAATCGCCACACTGACTTCCACAATGGTTGAACTAGTTTACAGTCCCACCAACAGTGTAAAAGTGTTCCTATTTCTCCACATCCTCTCCAGCACCTGTTGTTTTCTGACTTTTTAATGATGGCCATTCTAACTGGTGTGAGATGGCATCTCATTGTGGTTTTGATTTGCATTTCTCTGATGGCCAGTGATGATGAGCATTTTTTCATGTGTTTTTTGGCTGCATAAATGTCTTGTTTTGAGAAGTGTCTGTTCATGTCCTTCACCCACTTTTTGATGGGGTTGTTTTTTTCTTGTAAATTTGTTTGAGTTCATTGTAGATTCTGGATATTAGCCCTTTGTCAGATGAGTAGGTTGCAAAAATTTTCTCCCATTCTGTAGGTTGCCTGTTCACTCTGCTGGTGGTTTCTTTTGCTGTGCAGAAGCTCTTCAGTTTAATTAGATCCCATTTGTCAATTTTGGCTTTTGTTGCCATTGCTTTTGGTGTTTTAGACATGAAGTCCTTGCCCATGCCTATGTCCTGAATGGTATTGCCTAGGTTTTCTTCTAGGGTTTTTATGGTTTTAGGTCTAACATTTAAGTCTTTAATCCATCTTAAATTAATTTTTGTATAAGGTGTAAGGAAGGGATCCAGTTTCAGCTTTCTACATATGGCTAGCCAGTTTTCCCAGCACCATTTATTAAATAGGGAATCCTTTCCCCATTGCTTGTTTTTGTCAGGTTTGTCAAAGATCAGATAGTTGTAGATATGCGGCATTATTTCTGAGGGCTCTGTTCTGTTCCATTGATCTATGTCTCTCTTGTGGTAGCAGTACCATGCTGTTTTGGTTACTGTAGTGTTGTAGTATTGCTTCAAAGAGAATAAAATACCTAGGAATCCAACTTACAAGGGATGTGAAGGACCTCTTCAAGGAGAACTACAAACCACTGCTCAACGAAATAAAAGAGGATACAAACAAATGGAAGAACATTCCATGCTCATGGGTTGGAAGAATCAATATCGTGAAAATGGCCATACTGCCCAAGGTAATTTATAGGTTCAATGCCATCCCCATCAAGCTACCAATGACTATATAGCAGTTTGCTTTAATTTTTTGAAGCAGAGTTCAATGAGCATTTTTAGAATCATGCTTACATCAGTCCCATATAAACAGAAATTGTTGGGTCTACTAAATCCACAGTAAAACCGATTGAGGCTGCCCATGCATGCTTCGACAGGAATCCAGTACACAAACAGATTCCATCAGCATATTCAGTGGAACTAAGGTCTTCTTAGAACTGTGCTTCTGAAAGGCTAAATGGACTGTTAGTTGTTTAGGCCAAAGTTGCACAGGTCTGTTGTTCAAAGACTTCCTTCTCTGCCTGTAGTCCGCACTTAGGGGCCTTCTGTAGGTTCTCCACATCAGTGCTTACCTTTTCATTTTGCAAACCACTTTTAGCATATTTGAACTATTTCTCTGTACTAACGAAGTCCTCTGGTGTTAGGCAGTTGCTGTCCTGGGAAGCTCCTGAAAAGTATGAGGTCAATGGCCAGAACAGTTTGGGGGGCATTTTGGATGGTGTTTCTTGCAACCCCTGTGCCTTGAGGCATTCTTGTTGGTGTATTTGCTGGAGTATGTTCACTGGGAGAATCCGTATTCTGGTCTAGTGGCTTGATGTGTTGCATGGATCATAAATTAACGATGATGGCCACAGGCTGGGGGCCGGGGGGGCGGGTAGGGGTTTCTCCAGCATCTTCCTTTTCTTCAACTTTATTCTCTTCTTCAATTTCAACAGGTTTTGCCTCAGAGGTGTCCTCATTCTTTAAACAGTTGTGTCTGCTGCCTTCCACCTTGAAGGCTCTCTGTGTTTCACATTTTCATCAGCAAGTTTGCTAAATACTGTTGTGACTTGCAATATAGAAGACATTGATCACGTTTTTGAGAAAGTGTCCAGCACTATCTTTATTGTTGTCATACAAAAACACTTTCAAAACTTAATTATTGGGCTGGGCACAGTGGCTCACGCCTGTAATCCTGGCACTGTGGGAGGTGGATCACAAGGTCAGGAGATCGAGACCATCCTTGTTAACATGGTGAAACCCCATCACCACTAAAAAAATACAAACAAATTAGCCAGGTGTGGTGGCAGGCGCCTGTAGTCCCAGCTACTTGGGAGACTGAGGCAGGAGAATAGTGTGAACCCAGGAGGTGGAGCCTGCAGTAAGCCGAGATTGCACCACTGCACTCCAGCCTGGGTGGCAGGGCGAGACTCCATCTAAAAAAAAAACAAACAAACAAAAAAACAAAACAAAACAAAAAAAACTTAATTATCCAAATAGGCAAAATTGGTCAGGTGCAGTGGCTCACACCTGTAATCCCAGCACTTTGGGAGGCTAAGGCAGGTGGATCGCCTGAGGTCAGGAGTTCAAGACCAGCCTGGCCAACATGGTGAAACCCCATCTCTACTAAAAATACAAAAATTAGTTGGGAATGGTGGTGCATGCCTGTAATCCTAGCTACTCAGGGGGCTGAGACAGGAGAATCACTTGAACCTGGGAGGCAGAGGTTGCAGATTGCACCATTGCACTCCAGCCTGGGTGACAGAGCGAGACTCTAACTCAAAAACAAAAAAAAAAAGTGGGCAAAACCAACTATTTCTTGGATAATAGCTTTATTATCACCCAAAGCTACTGATTTATTAGCTTTGATGAAACTTAATAACATTTGAGAGTTTTACTCTTAGTCTTAATTCCAGTTGTATCACGTATAAAGAACAGTAAGAGTCCACAACACGGTCCTGCTCGTCATGCTTCTGGGCTATTCTCAGATGACGCTATGTGTTCCTAGATTATGGAAGGAGTGGGGGCAATAATGGGGTAAACACGGCCAACTCTACTCTAGGAATCAACAATCCTATTTCACAACTGAACAAGTGTAAAAGAACAGAAACCATACAGAGTATGCTGTGAGACCACAGTGGAATTAAACAAGAAATTAATAACAAAAATAGCTTAAAAATACACAAATATTTAAAGAACATACGGGGTTGAACAGTGCACCCCCAAAATTCATGTCCACCTGAAACCTGTGAAGGTGACTGTATTTGGAAATAGGGGCTTGCAGATGTAGTCAAGTTAAAATTAGGTCATAGTAAAACCTAATCCAATTATTGTTGTCCTTGTCAAAAGGGAGAAATTTGGACACAGACACACAGAGGGAAGACAGTCATGTAAGGATGGAGTTGGAAATTGAAGTTATGCTGACATACATAGAGCATTTCTTTCAGTAGCTGCAGAATAAACTTTTCAAAAGCACAAGGACACTTATAAAATTTTATCATACACAGGACAAAATTTGATTGTCTTAATACATTTTAAAATATTGAAGTGGTGCACCGCATAATTTTTAACCAAAGTGAAATGAATTACAAAATCAATAACAAAAAGGTAACTTGGAACTCCTGTGTTTCCATATTAAGCATCAGAGTTTCCAAACAACCCTCATGTATTAGAGTTTTCTAGATACATAGAACCAACATAATTGTATGAGTTCATTCTCACTCTGCTATAAAGAACTGCCCAAGACTGGGTAATTTATAAAGAAAAGAGGTTTAAATGACTCAGAGTTCCATAGGCCTGGGAAGCCTCAGGAAACTTACAATCCTGGCAGAAGGGGGAAGCAAACATGTCCTTCTTCACATGGCAGCAGGAAGAAGAAGTGCTGAGCAAAGAGGGAAAAGCCCCGTATAAAACCATCAGATCTTGTGAGAACTCACTCACTATCATGAGAATAGCATGGGGGAAACCACCCCCATTATTCAATGAACTCCCACTGGGTTCCTCCCGCAACACATAGGGATTATGGGATTACAATTCAAAATGAGATTTGGGTGGGGACACAAAGCCAAACCACATCAATGATGTATATATTAATTACAAGGTATTGCCCATGTGATTATTAAGGCTGACATGTTCCACAATCTGCTTTGTGCAAGCTGAGTCCCAAGAAAGCCAGTGGTGTGGTGTGAAACCTGAGAGCCAGTGAGCTGATGGTATAGATTTGAGTCTATGTTTAAAGGCCTTAGAACCGGGAGTGCTGAGGGCAGAAAATTGATGTCCCAGTTCAACAAAGCAGAAGGAGTGAATCTTCCCTTCCTCTGTATTTTTGTTCTATCAGGCCCTCAGAGATAGAAAGATGCCCACCCCAGATTGGGGCAGAAAATGTGCTTTATTTAGTCTACAGATTTGAAGTCTAATTTCTTCCTGAAATACCCTACTAGGCACATCCAGAAATAATGTTTAACCAAATATCTAGGCATTCAGTGATTCAGACATTGATACATAAAATTATGACACTATGGCTTATAAGAAAAACATAATGAAAATTTCATAATAGCATTTTGAACTAAGTGATAATATAAAATGGTATACCAAAACTCATGGGATGCAGTTAATGTTGTGTTTAAAAGCAAATTCATAGTCTATTAGTCTAAATTTGTAGTCTAAAAATATTCTTTTAATGAAAAAATCAAACCCAACTCAAGATTTATTAAAAATTAAACTCCAAAAAGCATAAACAGAAGTAAGGAGACTTGAAAGATGAAAATAAACTACACGAAATGCAAGAGAAAACATTCTCATCACAGGAGCTACAAAATCAGAAGCTGTTTTTCCAGAGAAAACTAAATGACAACAAAAAGGTAGACCTCTGGCAACATAGATCAAAAGAAAAGAAAAAGAAAGGTCAAAATAATGAGTAACAGCAAGGAAAAACAGCAATTTTAAAAGATTATAAATATTAGGCTACTTATGACAATGAATTTGCATATTTAGATAAAATTAATTTGAATTTTAGATGAAAATTTAGATAAATATTTTAGTGAAATGAATAAATTCTTAGACTAGCAAATCATTGTTCAAAAACTGTATTAGATTATATTTTCATTCTACTTATCTGTTTATTAAATGGTGGTTTTAAATTGTATGCATTTCAAACAGTTTTTAATGATGTAGATAAAAAACTCTGAACTTACTTTAAAACAATAAAGTTTTGGCTTGTCAACTCAAGGATGATGAAGTTCATAATTTGGAAAGAAGAGCTTTATTTCTCATGAAGGGATGCAGCATGCATGTTGCCATTCTGACAGGCTGGGAAGCATAGCCTCCAGCCCGAAGCCAAAAACAGACACCACGAATTGGGGAGGGAGGGCAAGGAGGGAAATGTAAGAGGTAGCCAAATGTATATACATATATAACAAGCTATAGGGAGAGTCATAAATATTTATGGAAGGGGAAACATACACATCTGCAATTGAGCTTCATGTCTCTTGCAATGAGCCCATGTTCAAAAAGTGGTGGTGGTAGCATGATCCAAAGGTGTTTTCAGCTCTCTGATATCAAAAGGTGAAGCAGAGGACACAAAAACCCCTATTGCAGGTCGTTTACAGACTGGCCAGAAGCAATTCATGGTCAGAGGTCTCTTATCAGACAAGAAGGGAGGGGCAGTGTAGGACAGTTACTAAATTTCCATTTAGCCCTTAGAGAAGAAAGCCCAATTGTGGTTAGCATGTGAAGGGGTGTAATGAGGTGTATCTGACCCCCATCCTGTCATGGCCAAGAACTCAATGTTCAAGGTTTCTCTGGGGTCTCCTCGGCCAAGAGATGGTCCACTCAATCAGTTGGGGGGCTTAGAATTTTATTTTTAGTTTAGCTATTTTTGAGCAGCTTTAGGTTTTCTGTAAAATGGAAAGGTAGTGCAGGAAGGTCCCATATTTCCTGCATCTAGTTTTCTCTATTATTAATATCTATGTCAGCATTGCATATTTCTTAAAATTAATGGACCAATATTGATATGTTATTATTGACTGAAGGTTACACTTTATTCATATTTTCTTAGTTCTTATTCAATCACATTTTTCTGTTGCTGGATGCCATCCAGGATACCACATTAAATTCAGTTTTCATATCTCCAAGATTTCACTAGACAAAGAGTTTCTCAACATTTCTTATTTTGATGCAGAACTTACTAACATAAAATTAAACCAAGTGTAATTTCTAAAGTATATTACCAGGAAATATGACAAGAAACACTTTTAGTTGGCAGATGAAGAAGCTCTATTACATTAATAGATCTTAAATCTGACATAGTTATACCACAACATATATTTTATTGACATCCTTAATAAAAATGATGGGGACATTTCAGTATGCAGTCTTGTGGGTAGTTACTACCGGAAAAACACTCTCAATAATAAAACTAAAAGAAATTAGTACTTGAAGTGGAAATAAAAATAAATTTGGGTACTTTATAACTTTGAGTTATTAACAGCATATTCCGAGATAATTTTATAATGATATTGTAAGATATTTTTCTTATTTATAATTATATAGGAAACATTCAACAGCATTGTTTTTCAGTCAAATGCTCTGGAGATCTACAAGGGTTTTCTCTGAGATTTTAGCTGAGGATTAAGCTACTTATGCCTAAGAGAATACTCACCATATTGATGATTATGTTATGTATCAATGGTTAGCACTGTTTAACAATACATATTATCATTATAAAAATGTTTTTTTCTGCAGTGTCCAATACAGAAGTTACTAGTCACATGTGGTTATTGAGCACTTGAAAAGGCTAATGTGAGTGAGGAACTAAACTTTTTATGATATTTAAGTTTAATTAATTTAAACTTAAATTTAAATAGTCACATATAGCTTATGGTGATTTATTTAATAGCACCAGATTTCATACTCCAGCTTAAAAAAAGACATTTCTCTATTTGATAAAAAAGCAAGATTCAACTACAATGTTTCGGTAATTGATATAATGGTTAGATAGAAAATTATTAAGGATATAGAAGTTTTGGAGGCAGTGGAGCAAGACAGCCAAATACTGAACCCTCCAACAACTGTTCCCCGGCAAGAACACCAAATTGAAAAACTATCCATGCAAAAAAGCACCTTTATAAGAACCAAAAAATCAGATGAGCTATTATGGTACCTGGTTTTAACATAGTATCAAGGAAAGAAGCATTGAAGAGGGTAGAAAGGGCAGTATTGCATTGCCTACACCACCCCTTCCCCATGCCCCATCAAAGCTGCATGGAGAGAGAATCTGTGTGCTTGGAGAAGAGAGAGTGAAATGAATGTGGGACATTCCACTGAAACTCAGTGCTGCCCTGTCACAACCGAACACAACACAGGGCAGAATTCTCTTGGTGACCATTGAGGGAGTATTTAGAGCAACACCAAACAGAGAATTCTTAGCCCCAGTGGGAGGAATCTGAGTCCTGGGTGGATCCACCAGCAGCTGACTAAAGTGGTCTGGGGCCCAAAATAAATTTGAGAGGCAATAATGCCACAAAGACTGCAATCCTTGGGCAACACCTGGTGCTGTGCTGAGCTCAGAGGCAGTGGACTTGGGATGTGACCCACTGAGACATCAGCTTTGGCAGCTGAGGGAGCGCTGGCATCACCCCTCCCCCAATTCCAGGCAGTGCAACTCAGGAAAGAGACTCAACTTGCCTACAGAAAGGAGAGGGAAGAGTAAGGAGGACTTTGTCTTGTTACTCGGGTACCAGCTTAGCGACAGTAAAATAAAGCACCAAGCAGATTCCTGAAACCCCCAATTCCAGGCCTTAGCTCCTAGATGGCATTTTACACCTGCCTTGTGCCATAAGAGGATTCACTGTTCTGAAGGGAAGGACCCAGTCCTGGCAAGAATCATCACCTGGTGACTGAAGGGCCCTTGGGCCTTGAGTAAACATCAGTGGTATACAGGCAGTAGTCCCCACAGGCCTTAGGTGAGACCCAGTACCACACTGGGTTCAGGTAGGACCCAGTGTAGGGCCATTGTGGTGGTCACAGCGGTACATGCATCCCTCCTGCCATAACTCCAGGCAGCACAGGGTGGAGCAAGTCCCATTCTGATTGGAGAAAGAGAGGGAGGTGACCTAAAGACACTGTCTAGTAACCCAGGAAATTTTTCTTTATTTTACCCAAGCCCACCAAGTTGGTGCCTCTAGAGGTCAGTAACAGCTACAATGTTACTGGGCTTAGGGTGCCCCTTAGTACTGATATGGTGGCAGTGACCACAGGCTTAGATCACAACACTCAATTTCTGTTGAATACATGGAAAACCTCCTCAAAATGATGGTACAACAAACCCTGACTGCCAAAATTGAAATAAATTGAAAACTCTTCAATGCCCAGACACCAACAAACATACAATACACAAGCATTAAGAAAATCCAGGAAAACATGACCTCACCAAATGAACTAAAGAATCAGTGACCAAGCTCAGAGTGACAGAGATATGTGACTTTTCAGACACAGCATTCAATAATTGTCTTGAGGAATCTCAATGAATTTTAACACCGTACAAATTCAGAATTCTATAGATCAATGGAACAGAACAGAGCCCTCAGAAACGATGCCGCATATCTACAACTATCTGATCTTTGACAAACCTGACAAAAACAAGAAATGGGGAAAGGATTCCCTATTTAATAAATGGTGCTGGGAAAACTGGCTAGCCATATGTAGAAAGCTGAAACTGGATCCCTTCCTTACACCTTATACAAAAATTAATTCAAGATGGATTAAAGACTTAAATGTTAGACCTAAAACCATTAAAATCCTACAAGAAAACCTAGGCAATACCATTCAGGACATAGGCGTGGGCAAGGACTTCATGTCTAAAACACCAAAAGCAATGGCAACAAAAGCCAAAATTGACAAATGGGATCTAATTAAACTAAAGACCTTCTGCACAGCAAAAGAAACTACCATCAGAGTGAACAGGCAACCTACAGAATGGGAGAAAACTTTTGCAACCTACTCATCTGACAAAGGGCTAATATCCAGAATCTACAATGAACTCAAACAAATTTACAAGAAAAAAACAAACAACCCCATCAGAAAGTGGGTGAAGGACATGAACAGACACTTCTCAAAACAAGACATTTATGCAGCCAAAAAACACATGAAGAAATGCTCATCATCACTGGCCATCAGAGAAATGCAAATCAAAACCACAGTGAGATACCATCTCACACCAGTTAGAATGGCCATCATTAAAAAAGCAGGAAACAACAGGTACTGGAGAGGATGTGGAGAAATAGGAACACTTTTACACTGTTGGTGGGACTGTAAACTGGTTCAACCATTGTGGAAGTCAGTGTGGCGATTCCTCAGGGATCTAGAACTAGAAATACCATTTGACCCAGCCATCCCATTACTGGGTATATACCCAAAGGTCTATAAGTCATGCTGCTATAAAGACACATGCACACGTATGTTTATTGCGGCACTATTCACAATAGCAAAGACTTGGAACCAACCCAAATGTCCAACAATGATAGACTGGATTAAGAAAATGTGGCACATATACACCATGGAATACTATGCAGCCATAAAATATACACCATGGAATACTATGCAGCCATAAAAAATGATGAGTTCGTGTCCTTTGTAGGGACATGGATGAAACTGGAAACCATCATTCTCAGTATACTATCGCAAGGACAAAAAACCAAACACCGCATGTTCTCACTCATAGGTGGGAATTGAACAATGAGAACTCATGGACACAGGAAGGGAAACATCACATTCCAGGGACTGTTGTGGGGTGGGGGGAGGGGGGAGGGACAGCATTAGGAGATATACCTAATGCTAAATGACGAGTTAATGGGTACAGGAAATCAACATGGCACATGGATACATATGTAACAAACCTGCACATTGTGCACATGTACCCTAAAACCTAAAGTATAATAATAATAAAAAAAAAGAATTCTATCGGGGAAATTTAACAAAGAGATTGAAATTTTAAAAAATCCAGCAGATATTCTAGAGCTGAAAAAATCAATTGGCAAACTGAAAAATGTGTTCGAGTCTCTCAACAGCACAGTTGATCAAGTAGAAGAAAGAATTAGTGAGGTTGAAGACAGGCTATATGAAAACACATGGAGAAGGAAAAAGAAACAAGAATAAAAACAATGAAGCATATCTACAAGATCTAGAAAATAGACTCAAAAGGCCAAATCTAGTAAGCTATTTACCTAAAAGAAGATAGAGAGAAATCAGAATATAAATTTTATTCAAGAAATAATAATAGAACTTTTCAAACCTGAGAAAGACATGAATATCCAGATACAAGAAGGCTATAAAACACAAAGCAGAGTCAACCCGAATATAACCACCCCAAGGCACTTAATTATCAAACTGTTGAAAGTCAAACATAAAGAAAGAATTCTAAAAGCAGCAAGAAAAAAATAAACAAATAACATGTAAAGGAGCTTCGATATATCTGGCAACAGACTTTGCAGCAAAAACCTACGTGACAGAACAGAGTGAGATGACATATTAAAAGTCCTAAAGAAAATAAACTTCCATTCTAGAGTATTATATCCAGAAAAATTATTCCTCAACATGAAGTAGAAATAAAAACTTTCTGAGACAAACAAAACCTGAGGGATTTCATCAATACCAGGCCTGTCCCACAAAAAAAAAGCTAAATGAAATTCTTCAATCTGAAAAAAAGACATTAACAAGCAACAAGAAGTTGTCTGAAGGTGTAAAACTCACCAATAATAGTAAATACACAGATAAACACACAATACCCTAACATTGTCATTGTAGTGTATAAACCAGTCATATCTTGAGTAAGAAGATTAAAAGATACAGGCAGTAGTCCTCACAGGCCTTAGGTGAGACCTGTCAAAAATAATAACTACAACAACTTCCTAAGAGATAAATAGTATAAAAAGATATAAATAGAGACAACAAAAACTCAAAAACCAGGAGAAGAGGGTGAAGTTCAACTGTAGACTTTTCTGGGTTTTTTTGTGCTTGTTTGTCTGGGTTTTTTTAAATAATCAGAATAACTTGGCATCAGTTTAAAATAATTGGCTATAAGATGTTATTTGCAAGACTCATGGCAACCACAGAACAAAAACCTTTAACAGATACACAAAAAAATAAAAAGTAATACATTTAAACATGCTACCAGAGAAAGTTACTTTTACACAGAGGAAGACAGAAAGGAAGGAAAAAAGAAAAAGAAGATCAATAAAACAACCATAAAACAAATAACAAAATGACAGCACTAAGTTCTTACCTACCAATAATAGCACTGAAAGTGAATGGACTAAATTCTCTAATCAAGAGACAGAATGGTTGAATGGATTTTCAAAAATCAAGACCCAGGGCTCGGTGTGTTGGCTTATGCCTGTAATCTCAGCACTTTGGGAGGCCAAGGCAGGTGGATCACTTGAGCCCAGGGGCTTGAGACCAGCCTGGACAACATGGCAAAACCCCATTTCTACAAAAAAAAAAAAAAAAAACCAAAGATTAGAGGTACATGGTGTAGCTCCAGCTAGCTACTAGGGAGGCTGAGGTGGGAAGATCGCTTGAGCCCAGGTGGTCAAGGCTGCAGTGAGTTGTGAGCAGGCCACTATACTCCAGCCTGGGTAATAGAGCAAGACTATGTCTCAAAAAGATTTTAAAAAGCAAGACCCAACTATATGGTGCCTAAAAGAAACTTACTTCACCAAAAAAGACACATACAGACTGAAATAAAGAAATGAAAAAAGATATTCAATGCCAATGGAAACCAAAGAATAGAAGGACTCGTTATAGTTGTATCAGATAAAATAGATTTCAAGAGAAAATCATTAAAAAGAGAGAAAGAAGGTCATTTTATAATTTTATAATGATAAAGGGGTCAATTCAGAAGATCATATAACAAATGTAAATATATACCCAACACAAGAGCACCTAGATATAAAAGCAGATATTAATAGATCTAAAGAGGAAGATAGACCACAATACAGTAATAGATGGAGATGTCAACACCCAGAAATTAAACAATATATTTCTAAATGACCATTGGGTCAATGAAGAAATTAAGAAGGAATTTTTTAAAAAATTGAAACAAATGCTGGAAACACACCATACCAAAACATATAGGATATAGCAAAAGCAGTACAAAAGGGGAAGTTTATGGCAATAAATGCTTATGTCAGAAAAGTAAAATATTTTCAAATAAACAACCCAGTGATGCATCTTAAAGAACTAGAAAAGCAAGAGTGAACCAAACAAAATTCTACTAACCAAAATTAGTACAAGAAAAGAAAAATAAAGATCAGAGCAGAAATAAATAAAATTGAGACAAAAATACAAAAGGTCAACAAAACTAAAAGTTGGTTTATTGAAAAAGATAAACAAAATCTATAAATTTTTATTTTAAGGTAATAGTGTGAGGAATCTTTTTGTAAAGATGCATCTGGTTTTATAAGCTGAGTTTTTGTTTTTGTCTTTTTCTCTAACAGAAAAGAAGGCAGGTTGAAAATAACAAAAGTTATAGCTGTGAGGAACTGTAATTTTCATACCCAAATCTTATTCTTAGATGGGTGCATTGCCCTAACTGTGGACCTCCACCTGCTTGTCTGGTGGGTATGAAGTGCTGTCTCTACACACATGATGGATCCAAAAGTGGATCTGATGTGCACAAAATCTCAACTGCTATTCCTTAAGTATATTTTGTGCAAGAATGTGCCAGTATGTATTAGTCCATCTCATGCTGCTAATAAAATAAATACCCAAAACTAGGAAGAAAAAGAGGTTTAATTGGACTTACAGTTCCACATGGCTGTGAAGGCCTCAGAATCACGGAGGAAGGGTGAAACTCACTTTTTACGTGGCTGCAGCAAGAGAAAATGAGGAAGAAGCAAAAGCAGAAACCCCTGATAAACCCATCAGATCTGATGAGACTTACTCACTCACACGAGAATAGTGCAGGAAAGACCCGCACCCATGATTCAATTACCTCCACCTGGGTCCCTCCCACAACACCTGCGAATTCTGGGCGATAACAATTCAAGTTGAGATTTGGATGGTCACAGCCAAACCATATCACAGTGAATCACAAACAATCCCAATGAAGACACAACTGTGTGAGTTTTCCTGGGAAGAGTTTTCTTTGGAGAAGTCTCACAAAGGGAAGAGAAAAGCCCTCTGGGCTTCAGCCTTTCATTACCAGTGTTTCCCAAAATATAAACTAATGCCGATAAACCCAGACAGCTCTCATAGCTGGTCCTGTAGGGGCCCAGAGCCAATGCACCTGGGCTGACACACCTGAAACGTATGTATCTTAGAATTACCGCATTTCAGTTATTTCATTCATCAGGGGCTTGTTGATCTCTCACGCCATACGTACTTGCTCCTGGGTCTGGACACAGACAAACTTCAGCTCACAGCTTCCCTGGCCTCCGGCTTCTTTTCCACAAGCCTCGGTGGATCATGCAGTCCTGGCCAGCCTCACTGACTGCTTCTCCATACACTCTTCCAAAAACTTGCTTGGGTTTGGGGCTGTTGTGCGGCTCTGAGCCTCAGCACAGCTGTTCTACCTGGAAGTAAAATACAGGGGTTGTTCTCAAAAACACACGGATCCCAACGGTGGGAAGAAGGAAATGTGGCAAAATTCCTTATAAAAAGTGTATGTGAAATACCACAGGATAGGACAAAATACAGGTTAAAAAAAGAAAAGAAAAGAAATCTTGCATGTATTGGATGTTTACCAAATCTGAGGCACGGCGCTTGCAGTGATTACCTCATTTGACCCCTGGCAGCTCTTCCTTCCAGCGATGATCCCACCAGCCACATGAGGTCACCAAGCCCTTGAAAACCCTGGCAATGTGCATTAAGTGTGAAATGCACATGAGGTTTCAAAGACTGGGAACAAGAGAAGACATACGGGGTAATCTTCACGTCCATTACACGTGGTGTGATAAGCTTTGGGTCTCTTCTAGTAAATGATACACATTACTAAATTAACATCCCCGTGTCTTTTTACCATCTTTAGCGTGGCCACTAGAAAACGTCGATGAGCCTGTGTGGTGCCATCATATTCCCATTGGTAGCGTGGCTCTAACTTTAGGTCCTGTAAGAATGTGTCATGAACCAAGAAACTGAAGTTTCGAGGGCTGTAATTTGCTGGGGCACAGAATGGAATCTATGTCTGACCCTCTCCCAAGCCCACACTCTAAACCTTTGTGCAGGGGGATGTGCTTTCCAAAATGAGGCTCAATTTAAGGAATTTGGTTCATAAAATTAATTTTTGGAATGCCCCTCGACACCCCACCCAATGCCTGCTCTTAACAGGACTCTGTCCCAGCTCTGTTTCTGGGCCTAGGTGGCCACTCAGCCTGTGTCCAGCCTGCGAGGTCAGGACAGGGACTGTCCGACGACAGTATCTCAGGACCTTGTCCCCTTCCATCTGGGCTCCCAGGGATCCCAAGTCCCCAGGCTTTATTTCCTTAGATGCTTTGGGGAGCTGGTTCCTTCTGGGATTCTAAAGTTACAGGGCAGCAGGTCAGGTCACCACCTCCGTGCACCATGCCGAGGGCATTGTCCTCTGCTACTCATCGGCCTTTCCTGAAATTGTATTCAAATCACCACCCTATGGTTCTACTGTAACGCTGAGTTTGAATGGAAGGGTTCTGTTACCACGCTTGGGGCACTCACATACACTCACACATCTGCATGAATACACTTACATGACACACACTCATTCTCACACACACACCAATGCCCTGTCTGCACACACACTCATTCACATGCACACACACCAACGCCTGCCTCTGTCCACACAGATACTCATTCACACACACACACCAATGCCCCCCTCTGTCCGCACACACACTCATTCACAACAACGCCCCCTCTGTCCACACACACACTCATTCTCACACACACACACCAATGCCCCTCTGTCTGCACACACATTCACACACACACACCAACGCCCACCTCTGTCTGCACAGATACTCATTCACACACACAACGCCCCCCTCTGTCCACACACACACTCATTCACACACACAACGCCCCCTCTGTCTGCACACACTCATTCTCACACACACACCAATGCCCCTCTGCACACACACTCATTCTCACACCACACACATGCCCCCTCTGTCTGCACACACACTCATTCACACACACAACGCCCACCTCTGTCTGCACAGATACTCATTCACACACACAACGCCCCCTCTGTCCACACACACACTCATTCACACACACACAACGCCCCTCTGTCTGCACACACTCATCTCACACACCCATGCCCCCCCCACACCACCACACCACACGCCCCCTCTGCCACACACCATTCACCACACCCCCCCCCCCCCCCCCCCCCCCCCCCCCACCCCCACACACCAAGCCCCCTCTGTCTGCACACACACTCATTCACACACACAACGCCCCCTCTGCACAGATACCACACACACAACGCCCCCTCTGTCCACACACACTCATTCACACAACACAACGCCTACCTCTGTCCACACAGACACTGATTCACACACACACACCAATGCCTCCCTCCGTCCACACACACACTCATTCACACAGACACCAATGCCTCCCTCTGTCCACACACTGATTCACACACACACACCAACGCCCACTTCTGTCCACACAGATACTCATTCACACACACACGCCAACACCCGCCTCTGTCCACACAGGCACTGATTCACACACACACCCCAATGCCTCCCTTGTCCACACACACTCATTCACACACACACCAACGCCTGCCTCTGTCCACACACTCATTCACACACACACCAACGCCTACCTCTGTCCACACACACACTCATTCACACACACACACTCATTCACACACCACACACCCAACGCCCGCCTCTGTCCACACAGATACTCATTCACACACACACACCAACGCCTGCCTCTGTCCACACAGACATCCACACACACACCATGCCTCCCTCTGTCCACACACACACTCATTCACACACACACCAGCCCCCTCTGCACACTGATCCACCACACCCCCCTCCACCACTCATTCACACACACACACCCACCTCTGTCCCCCCCACCCACCCCCCCCCCTCTGCCACCACCACCCACACCCATGCCTCCCTGTCCCACCACCCACCACCCCCCCCCCCCCCTGCCCCACCACACCATGCCTCCCTCTGCACATTCACACACACACACAATGCCCGCCTGTGACCACACACTCATTCACACACACACACAGTGCCCACCTCTGTCCGCACAGACACTCATTCACACACACACACTAACGCCTCCGTCTGTCTGCACAGTGGTCACCCACTGGTTATGCATGAGGATGTCCAGGAGACGGGGACTCACGGTGGGCCAGGTTTCGCCATCCTCCCCCATTGGGTGTTCCTCCTCCATTGCCAGCATGGGTAAGTATGGGTCTAATTCTTTACGGGGAAGTGGTAGTTTCCCTACAGCAGCCGAGATAGAAATTATTCTTCTCTCTTTTAAATGCCTGTGACAATGAGTCGATTTATTAGAGAGGAAAAACCTATACTACTTTGGGATAAATTGCCTATTCATTTAATATTTTATTTGATTATGTGTTACATCCCCAAGTAGATGGCAAATCCCTTGACGTCAAAAATCCAGTCTCATAATTTGGACCCACGTAGCACTGAGCTTGCTAACAGGGTGTGCACAGTAATCATTTGTGGACAGGACTTTGGTGACTGGAAGTGTTACAAGGCAGGAAGACAACAGGCCTTTTCCATTCCCACATTGCATTTTACTCATTTTCAGTTTTACCCAAGAGTGACTCAGAAATAAAGTTTGGTCAAAATTTGAAACTGAATCCTTGTGGAAGTTCTTTGGGTTCCGTTGGCTTTGGTGAATGCCCTGCTTGTTTTAGGTGTTTACCCCTGCCCCAAATCCCATCTGGCTGTGCACACCTTTGCCAGATCAGGGTGGAGGGGTCGAGGCCATAGGATTTCTGATTGAAGAAAGAAAGGAGGGATCACAGAAATACAACGGACACTTCAGAAAAACAGGAGCTCGGAATGGAAAGCCAATAGCAGAAACTCGGCTAATCTAACACAGTCCAAAAAGCCTAAATACTGGAAGAAAAAGTCATCTGAGCTGCTTGTGTCTATTATACAGCTAAAAGCAGTTGGATGACAAAATACAGCCGTGGGTTGCCTAACAGCTTTCTGGTCAGTGACAGACTGCATATACAATTGTGGCCCCACGAGATTCCAGCGCAGTATTTTTACAGCACCTTTCTACCTTAAGATATGTTTAGGTTCACAAATGCCTACCACCGTGTCACAATTGCCTGCAGTATTCTGTCCGGTAATGCCCTGTCCAGCCTCGCCATGACGATGATGCTTCCGTAAGGCCCTGCATGGGATAAAGCAGTCCCACGTGACCAGAACCATCTTCCTACCATGTGCGATATTCACGGGAGACTGGCAAGCAGATGCTCGGCTTCACCGATATGTCTCTGGTGAGACCGTCAGCGTGGGTTCTCCCCCGAGCCTGACCAACTTCGGGTAAGGTTGGGCTTTGGAATCTACAAAACCCAGGGCCAGTCCCGAGGAGACCGCATATCCATAGCCAGACGTGTTCTTCATGTGAAATAGATATTTTGCTCCAGTCTTTTTAAATTCAACCCAGTCTCTTTCTCTAAGTCAGTCTTGCTGTGTTGGTCATGGCATCTGCAGCTCGACACGGTTTGAGAGCTGAAGAGGGTGCTGTTCTGCCGGCCTCCTCAGCTGTGCTCTGGGTTGACGAAGACGTCCGTACCTTTTATTTATTCAAGTGGAAAGAGGGAGAGCAAGAGCAGGGGAGGGTCAGTGGTGGGCAAGCAAGGCGGCAGCTGACCATTCCAAGAATTCCCTCCCGCATCTAGATCTTCCACCTGGAGAGCCAACGGCGTAGCTAGGGAAGTCAAGGCACGCCCACAGTGGCACCAACAGCTGGGACCTCTTATCGCATTTGTGTTTCAGCTTCTGAGTTCAGCAAGCTGTAAAAATACCTTATGATCTTTCCAAAAAGCAATTTTCCCTGCAAGCACACACGTGTTATGAAATGTTCTTTCTTGCCCCTTCCCTCATTTTTATAAACTCAGAGCAACGTGGATACCAGATTACTAAAAGTCAATTCCATTAAGAAGCAAAGAACTGAAAATGAAAATGCATCTGCCAGCTCACACTCTGCAGTGGCCTTCCATCCACGGGTCCTTGTTGCCAGGATCAAATCTCTCTTTTCTGGAAACCAGGTCCCTTCCTCTTGGAAGGTCATGTGTTGTGGTGACAATGGCACTAACAAAGATAATTGTTCTTCCTAGCAGAGAGAAAACTGCTAGAGGTAGGGCTGGGGATGTGACTGCCCCTTGTCCAGAGAGAGGCTGGCCTGTGGCCTGTGATTTTGACTGAGGAAAATCAAAACAAAAGAGCCAATCAAAATTTGATTTCCAGATCTGCAAATCCATTTGATTAAGAAAGAAAGAACATATCTCAGAGAGTCTATAGGCTGACAGGGTTGCTGGTGCAGCATTCAGATCCTAGGCAGAAGCACTTGGTAATAACATACTATATTACTATTAAGTATTTAAAAGGTACTTTCTAATTTTTCCCTCCAGGCTATATTGTTAGAGGTGGTTAGATTTCAAGCTGCCTTTATGAATATGGCTCAGTGCTTTGGCAGAGACCAAATATGCCAGAGAAGAGAGTGTCTCGCCAGCTCTGCACATTGAATATTCTCCTTCACGCAAAACAAACAAACAAAAAAACCAAAAATGTTGCCTATTTATCACAAGAAGCTTTTGGGGATGGCAGTAGATGGAAACTGTGTGTGCTTAAGGCATGCATAATCTGGTTTATACTATATCTTCTTTTTTTTTTTTTTTTTTGAGACAGAGTCTCGCTCTGTCGCCCAGGCTGGAGTGCAGTGGTGCAATCTGGGCTCACCGCAAGCTCCACCTCCTGGCTTCACGCCATTCTCCTGCCTCAGCCTCCTGAGCAGCTGGGACTACAGGCGCCTGCCACCACGCCCAGCTACTTTTTTTGTATTTTTAGTAGAGACAGGGTTTCATCATGTTAGCCAGGACGGTCTCGATCTTCTGACCTCATGATCCACCTGCCTTGGCCTCCCAAAGTGCTGGGATTACAGGCGTGAGCCACCACGCCTGGCCGGTTTATACTATCTTCTTTTATTGGTATTTATTACCAGTGATTTAGTGATTTATTATTCCCCAGGATCTCCAAGAATACACTGTCTCTTCCTCGCTTTAATGAAATGGGCCAGAATCACAGGTCCGCAGTAGAAACTGTAATTTTGAATACCAACCTGGAGGTCAGCGTCTTCCTGAGGCTAAGCCCCCGCACCTACTCAACTCCAGGTTTGAGGCTGGAAGCACCAGATCGAAGCCTGGCAAAGGAGACGCCCTTTTATTTCAGGCTGCACAGACATATTTCCTCAAGGGAACCCTTGTTTACACTGATTTTTAGGAAACATACTGCTAAACCCCCAGTTGCTGCTTCTATACCGTAATGTGTGGTTGGAGGTTAGGGCTCGGCTGCTTTCTTGATGAGGACGTCAATGGACCCAGACCGACGTTCAGGCTGCTGAGTCCGCACTTCTGCGGTGCTGGCTCTATGTGGTATATTTTGTCTGGGAACGAAATGTCTAGCCAAGAACGTAGCTAACCCAAACCAGTCATACCCCAACACTCCTAACTTGTCTCCTATTTGTACGTTTCCATGTTAGGAAGGAAAGAATGAAAACTGCCCGGTATTAGAGCCTGCCCCGCCGAGGGTGGCACTCAAATCGAGATTTAGCCATTTTTCCAGAGGCTTAGCCGTTTTTGGTCCTTTCGACTGGGTAAAAGGTTAAACTAATTTCTCCACAATGCCTTAGGGTGCTTTTTATTCAATAAATAGTAAATAAGTAACATAATTATTCATTCATCTTATTTCATCTTTTTGCACCAAGCCACGGAACTCTCTTTGCCATAGTTAACACTCGTAAACCAAAAATAAAATTCTAAGCTCCCCAGTCAACAGAACGGACTGTCCTCTTGGCCGCTGGCATTCATTCCAAAGAGAACTGAAACACTAGTCCAGGGCCGGATGGGAAGTGGGGTCGGACGTGCCTCAAAATGAAGGTAAAATACCCTCCTCCCTTTGGAGTTCTGGCACAACTGATCACCAGTCACATGAAAACAGAGGCCTTAAGACCGACAGCACAGACTCTTAGTAGCAATAAGATGCTAATTCCACTCTGACTGTAGCAAAACATCACATGGTAAGTAGCTGACCCTGAGAGAAACTATTTTACCCCAAACTATATTTCTTTGACATGTTTTGAAATGGCCCTGCAAAGCTGTCTTTTGTGGGGAAAGTCCACTTTCTGTAGAGTCCCCTTCCCTTTCTAGATGTTTTTCCTGATCTAGGAGAGAATTAAGTAACAGTCTGAGAAGCACCTTCCTAGGTCTGATAGCTCTGCAGCCTGCTACCTGGAGGCCTCATCTGCATGATAAAATCTTGTTTTCCAAAACCCTTATTTTAACCAACACATTCCTTCCTATTGACTCCAGTTCTTTAAATAATACTTAACTCTTGCAACTAATTGCCTGTTTTTCTCTCTTTGTTGGAGAATGAAGTTTTGCTATGTTGCCCAGGCAGGCCTTGAACTCCTAGGCTCCAGCAATCCTTCTCCTGCCTCTGCCTCCCTAAGTGCCAGGATTACAAACATGAGCCACCATGCCCAGCCTCAATCAATTGCCAATCAGAAAATCTTTGAATCAGTCTGTGACCTGAAAGGCTTCACTTTGAGCTGTCCTGCCTTTCCAGACCCAACCGATGCACACCTTGCATGTACTGATTGATGTCTTCTGTCTCCTTGAAACGTGTAAAACCAAGCTGCAGCCCGACCACCTTGGGCACATGTTCCCAGGACCTCCCGGGGCTGTGTCATGGGTCATGGTCCCCACATTTGGCTCAGAATAAATCTCCTTAAATATTTTACAGAGTTCAACTCTTTTCATTGACACATTCTTGGTTTCAAGTAATAAAAATCTACTCCAAACTAGCTTAAGAAAAAAGACCAATTTGTAAGATGTGTTACCCAAATAAACCCCAGGGCCAAGCCCATTTTCTGCATGGAATTGCAGTTTATGAAGGCCAGTCTAACAACAAAAAGTATTAAAGAGCCACCTTAATTATTTTATTTAAAATTTTTCTCCCCTGACACTGAGGGGCTCCTTTCCTCCTGCTGCCATCCCTTGAGGAACACACAGGTTTCTGAGGGATACAAAGCCCCTTCCTTCTCTCCCCAGCCCTCTCTCTCCTCTCTTTGCTGTAGTTAGCCTTTTCTTCTTTCTAGCTTCTTTTCCATTCTAAACATGGCCTTGATTTTACAACCCAAAAAGCCTGGGAACTAGGCTTTCTCACTGTTCTGGATTTCAGGCTCCCTCGGATCCGGCTGTTGCCACATCTGTGCAGCAGAGGCAGGGGCAGTCTTCAGCGTGGGCGCGCGCGCGGCCCATCAGCTGTGGGAGTGTCCGCTGCAGACGGCTCAGCTGAATCCCGCCCAGAAGCTGCCCTTGGCAGAGCGAGCACCCTCACCCAAGATTCTGCCCCGCCCAGCACTTCCTTTCTTAGTGACTGGCCCCTGCAGGGGTGCAAAGGCCTCCCTTAGTTCCCCCTCCCTTTCGGAAAGACACCTCTCAGGCACCTGCATGGGATCGGCTGTTATCTTGTCAATAAAAAAGAGTCAACCTCTGTACAACACTAGAAGAGATTTATTCTGAGCCAAATGTGAGGACCAGGATGCATGACACAGCCCCAGGAGGTCCTGAGAACACGTGCCCACGGTCGTTGGGTAACAGCTTGATGTTATACGTTTTAGGGGAATAGAAGTTACAGGCATGGACATCAGTCAATACATGTAAGGTGTGCATTGGTTTGGCCCAGAAGGGCAGAGAACCCAGAGCAGGGGCTTCCAGGACATAGGTGGATTCAAAGATTTCCTAATTGGCCGTTGGTTAAAAGGGCTAAGCTCTGCCTGAAGAGTTGAAGTTAGAAAGAAATGTTTATAGTTCAGATAAGGGGGACTGTGGAAGCCAAGGTTCTTGTTATGTAGACGAAGCCTTCAGATACAGGCTTCAGAGAGAATACAGGGCAGATGCTCTCAGGAGACCCTAGAAAGTGCCAGACTCTTAGCTAAATCTCCCCTGGATCAGGAAAAGGCCTGGAAAGGGAAGGGGATTCTCTGCAGAATGTAGGCTTTCCCCACAAAAGACAGCTTTCAGGCCATTTCAAAGCATGTCAAAGAAATACATTTGGGGGTAAAAGACTTTTATTTATTTCAGGGCCTGCTATCTGTCATGTTGGTGTCTTACCGCTACTAAGAGTCTGTTTGGTCCGTCTGAAGGTCTCTGTTTTTATGTTAATGCTGGTCTGCTGAGCCTGAATTCTAAAGACAGGAGAGTTCAATGAGGCATGTATAACGCTGCTTCCCGTCATGGCCTGAAGTCCTTTTTCTAGTTTACTTTGGAATGCCCTTGTCTGAGAGAAAGGGTCCATTCAGTCGCTTGCGGGCTCAGGATTTTACCATTGGTTTACAAAATTTCTGTGACTTCATCTCCATTCAATTCTGCCTCTGCTTAATCCCAGTCCTCTGCCTTCTCACAGATGTTGCTCCCAAGGGCACCCCCAATAAAACCTCTGTGTGCACATCTACATCTCAGAGCCTGTTTCGTGGTGACAAAACCAAAACAGTTGATACCAGGTACGGTCCAAAACAGCTGACCTTAAAATGAGATTCTGTGAACTGAATTATTTACTGGTTGACTGTCCATCAAGACCCCAAAACAGTTAGTAGGAGATGTGCCCATAGCCCCTGTCCTACGAAAGCCACGTCCATAAACAAAACATTGCAATGCCCAACAGAAATGCAGTTCAGGTGGGAAGGAAGGCAATGATGGGACAATCCCTCGGGTGTTTGGGAAGTTTGAAGTCAGTCGTTATAATTACTTAAAAGGAACATGGATCAGAGAGTTAGATGCTGTGGGTATGGAAAAGACAACGCAAGGCTAAGGGCGGCTGTCTTACTCTCTTTGGGCTGCCATCATGAAATACCAGAAGTTGGGTGGCTTATCAACAGCCAGTGTTTATTTCCCACAATTCTTTGCTGGGGGCAGTGCATGCTGCCTGGGGCCTGCGGGAGTCACTCCCAGGGTGGGAGAAGAGCAGGGCACAGACCCCTCCAGGTGGGGCAGTAGTGGGCAGCGGGAGCCTGCCTGGGGTGGGTGAAGAGCGAGGTGCAGAACCTCCAGGTGGGGCAGCACTGGGCGGGGGGACCCTGCCTTTGAAATCATTCTGAACCCCGCCCTGCAACCAGGCCCTAGTCCTTATCCCTTCATCATGTAATGGACTGCAGGTCCTGCCTGGATGGCCTGGGAATCCCCCACTGTCATGACGAACGGCACCTGGCTTTCAATGAGAGGGCTATTTGACACTCATCTCCTTACCAAAGTGTGGCATGGCCCCACCCTTGTTTTCTTCCAAACTGGCAACCAGATTTCTCATTTTTTTCTAGTACGAATAGGCTGAAAATCTTTCAACTTTTTAAGTTCTGCTCCACTTTTGATTAACATTCTGTCTTTAAATAATTTCTCTCTTCTTAAATTTTACTATAAGCAGTCAGGAAGAACCAGACCACTCTCTGTCAACACTTTGCCCAGAAATTTCCTCACCTAAATATCCTATTTCATCGCTCACAAGTTCTACCTTTCACAAAACATGAGGTCATACCCACAGTTCACTAAGTTCTTTGCTGCTTTGTAACAAGGATGGCCTTTTCTTTCATTGTCCAATAACATGTTTCTCATTTATACCTCAGATCTCATCAGAATGACCTTTCTCACTCATATGTCTACCTACATTCTGTTCACAACCACTTAGGTGTTCTCTAAGAAGATCAAGGCTTTCTCTGCAACTCTCCTCTTTCCTCCTCTGAGCCATCACCAGAACCACCATGCACAGCAATGAAGGCTTTTTCCAGCCTGCCACGTCAAAACTCTGCAGCCTCTACTCATTACGCAGTTCCAAAGTCGTTTCCATATTTTGGCTATCCCTTACATCAGCACCCTGCTCCTGTTACTAATTTTCAGTCTTAGTCTCTTTGGTCTGCTATAACAAAATGCCATAAACTGGGTGGCTTATAAACAACCAATATTTACCTCTCACAATTCTGGAGGTTGGAAGTCTAAGATTAAGGGGCCAGCAGATTTGGTATCTAATGAGAGTCATGGATTCCTAGCTCGTAGATGATGCCTTCTTGCTGTGTTCTTACATGATGGAAGGGACAAGGGAACTCTCTGGGGTCTCTTTTATAAGGGCACTAATCCCATTCATAAGTGGTGCAACCTAGTGACCTAATCACCTCCCAAAGGCCCCATGTCTTGATGCTATCACCTTGGAAATTAGTATTTTAATATATAGATTTTGGAGGGACACAAACATTCAGATGTGATAGCAATGATTACCCACTAGTTTAATGCAAAATGTAGATGTTAAAGGTCTATGTTAATACTTCTGCTCTTTGTCCTAATATGGTGTAAAGGGCCCTGGACCCTATGAAAATTCCCAGAAGTATCACTCGTCCATTATGTTGATGACATTATACTTATTGGAATGAACGAGAAGTGTCCGGTTTGCCAGATGTCTGTTGGATACACGTGTTACTGATCTAACCCTGGGATTCATTTTTCTCTGCGTGCAGAAACTTGTGAGATGGTGAAGTGAGCCATGGGTTGGAACCAGTTCATGTGGAGTGAGCACAGAGCTCCAAAGTGTAAGGTGCATACACAGGAGGCCAGGCTGCCCACCACAGTCTCTGCAGCACCTCTGCCTCCCTTCACCCCTGTGGCCACACTTGGGGTCTGATTTGGACCTCTGCCAATAGGGAGAAAGGTTCAACCTGGGTCAGAGTTGGGACATCTCACTGCAACGTGCAGCTGGAAATAGATGGTGTCTGCAGGACAGCCCACTAAGGACTGGCCCCAGACATAGATGGGGGCTGCAGGACATTCCCATTCAGGACTGGCCCAGGACAACCCACTCAGGACTGGCCCTGGACATAGATGGGGGCTGCAAGACAGCTCATTTGGGGGTGGCCCTGGACATAGATGGCAGCTGCAAATCAGCTCACTCAGGACTGGCCCTAAAGAAGACATGGGAGGAGCTTCAAGCCCTCTCCCTGGTTATCTGATCCATGTATGAAACTGGAGTTGACTTAAAGTGAGAAAACATAAATGCATGGATGGCAATTAATGGCCTGGCAGTGTGGTGAAGAGCCAGTAAGGAAAGCGATGACAGGAACTGTTTGGAGAGGAGAGAACGTCTCCTGAGAGGACTAGGAGGAGTGGGTACCTCAGCTATGGGAGTGGGCATCATGGACTACGGAGTGGGCACCCAGGACTGTGGAGTGGGCACCATGGATTGTGGAGTGGGCACCATGGACTCTAGTGGGCACCACGGACTCTGCAGTGAGCACCATGGACTGTGGTGTGGACACCATGGGTTGTGAAGTGGACACACGGACTCACTGTGGAGTGGGCAACATGGATTTTGGAGTGGGCAGCATAGACTGTGGGGTGGGCATCATCTCCTGTAGAGTGGGCACCATGGACCGTGGAGTGGGCACCATGGACTCACTGTGGAGTGGGCACCATGGACTGTGGAGTGGGCACCATGGAGTATGGAGTGGGCATCATGGACTCACTGTGGAGTGGGCACCATGGAGTATGGAGTGGGCATCATGGACTCACTGTAGGGTGGGCACCATGAACTGTGGAGTGGACACCCTGGTTTGTGAAGTGGGAGTCATGACAGTGAAAATGAAATTTTTTTATGACATGTTGTTGTTCCTCTTGGAATCTCCCCTACAGATGAGGCAAAAATCAAATCAAGTACACGCCATGCCTTGCTCCCTGGCACTTTCAGCCCCACAGTCTGACTCAGTGGATGCCTGGAAGTTCCTGGCCCAGCAGGGTGGGTCCCTACTCATCCAGGCATTGCCTGATGAGCTATCTGCCATAGCCAAATGTTTCATCTGTCAGATTCAGGAACCCATGCCGGACCCAACGAGGCAGTCTCCCCGGTCGGGGGTGGATGCAGTGGACCGCTTTCCTCCAGAAGGAGCAGCGATTCCTCGTCCGCAGTTGACGGTCTCTGAATCCCACCACAGACCCCCAGCTGGGTATCCACTGCAATTGCATCCAGTGCCGTATTTCAGCACTTTTATGCAGCGTTTTCCTACCCCCAGCCCTGCATGCTATGGAGAATTTTGTATTTGCCTACTTAGCTGCTCTTTGGTTTGAGGTCAGGTATGATTTCAAAGACAGCAAATGTCAGATGACACAAACAGTATCTACTCTAACTCCAGCCACATGAGTTAACCTGGGTCTCCTTCTGTGCAATCCCGAATCCGTGGTTGCAGCTCTTGGAGCCCTGGGCTCCCCAGGCGCACCGGCGCCATCTCTAGGTGAGGGACATGACTAATGACTAAAATACTACTCTGCGTATTTTGAATAGTTGACTTCTTCCAGGCATCTTCTCAGTTAACTTTTCTCTTGTCGGGGCAGTGGCTCAGTCCTGTAAACAAAGCCTCTCTAAACTTAAACCAAGACAATGGCTTTTATCTCATTACAGGCATTTTCCTCTTTTCCCACCCCCACAGGATGGCATAAAGTTTGTTACTGAATAAACGTTTCACCCTCTGTAATGTTGTAACATGGAAAATCCATCTGTACATCTCTATAAGAAATAAAAATAATTACTCCTTTGACATCCAAGCAAGGGATGAGATAATCCATGCCCTTTCTCTCTACCAAAGGATCTAGTCCATAATTGGAGATTAAGTCAAATTAGTATTTGTTAAATAGACAATTACTTAAATGAATAAATTATGTTTACCAGCCACCCCCTACTAATTCATTCAACATACCCTTAACAATTTGAATTAATAGCCGTAATTCTGAACCCATGGATCAAAAGAAAATAATCTAGTAATTTTAAGTTTCTACTCAGAGAAATAACCATAAACCCAAAACAAATACAGAGTATAAGTCTATATTATGAGCATTGTAAAACAGCATTTTGCCAGTGTGCATAGTCTCTTCTTAGGAATAGAAAGTAAGAGAATATCATCTCCCAGTGATTTTTATAAATAGCATAAAGGTTATTCTTGTGCCTTTTCAGTATGTTTATCCAGCCTGTTACTTTCAGAAGCCTCCATTTGTTAGATAAGATTGTTTAAATAGCTGATAAATCTGATTTTCTAGGTTGTCAACCTCAGGTTATATCCATAAAAGTTGAGCATTATTACGTATGTCCTAAGTCTCTGCAGACATTGAGGACCCAGAATAACTTTTCTGGCATTAGATGAAATATTCATAGTGGAATGTTTACATGTTTAATACTTGTAAAATGTTCAACCATAAATATCATTCTCCACAATAACCATACGATTAAGAAAAGCAAGTGCAGTTTAAAGATCCCAAGGGAATTATAACTAACCACTGATGTTTAATAATGAACATCAAAGCCCAAAACATCATTTATATAATCAACTACCCTGTTTCTCACATGACATGCCTAATAATGTCTTGTTTACTAAATGTTGATTACAGAGATACAGTTTCCTTTTGGTAAGTTTTCAAAAATGTTGCAGGTCAAACAATGGACATGCGTGTTCACAGCAGCACCATTCACAGTCAAGAGGTAGAAACAGCTCAAATGCCCCCCAGCAGATGAACGGACAGACAAACTGTGGCACAGCCCCACAATGGAATATTATTCAGCCATGAAAAGGAGTGAAGCTCTGACACGTGCTAGAGCGTGGATAAAACCTGAAAGCACTGTGCATCCAGACACAAAAAGATGTCCATTGCATGATTCCATGTATATGAAATGTCCAGAATAGGCAAATCCACAGACAGAAAGAAGATCAGTGGTTTTGTGGGGTTGGGAGTGACTGCTTAATGCGTATGGGATTTCCCTTTGGGGTGATGAAAATATTTCAGAACTAGACAGTGGCAATGTTTGCACAACATCGTAAATGTACTAAAAGCCACTGAACTGTTCGCTTTAACATTGTTAATTGTATGTGATGTGAATTTCCTCTCAGTAAAAAAGCAGGAAAAAAAGGTAGAGGCCTTGAATTAAAAAGGTGAAAAATCGTTATTTAAAATTCCAAGGGAAAAAGTAATGTAGTAGCAAGATGGAGAGCCCGCTCTGCACAGAGTGAGGGAGCTTCCGCCCAAGCACGAGCACGGGCTCTGCCTGGCCAGCCGCTCATCAGCGAGTCAGCCTCCACAGCCCCTTCTCCTGGAAAACAAGGGCAACCTCAGTCTGGTCTTGTTTTGTTCAGTGCACTGCTGTGAGTATGAAACAATATAAAAACACAGACATGTGTGCCTTTAAACTCTATAAACAAACAAACTGAGCTACATAGAAATGCAAAGATGTGGACATCCAGACATGACCTTTTGAGGGTCACCGTTGACAAGGGAAAAATGTACGTACTATTGAGGATTCAGCTGGCACTCTGCATTGGGTAATGTTTCCAGGGAAGAAAGTGCTATCAGGAGGATTATAATTTATAGAAAACATTGCAATAATTACTCTTTCCAACACTCTTCTCTGAAAACAATATAACTTCAATGTATTTGTGATGGCTAATGAATCGCTATTTATGACGGTTTGTGGATAACATTATTGACTCAAAACTGTATCATCTTCAGATATTTTGAGAAATGTTCTGTGGTTGTCAAATGTAATAAGTCCAAAATCTCAGGGTGTAAAACACTTGAAACATTTATTTTCTGTTTCTATTTCTATTCCACTTACATGTATAATAATGTCAAGCATTTATATGTATTTTTAAAAATTTAAGGAGAACAGCTGCAGTTTTGTTACATGGATATATTGTGCAGTAGCAAAGTTTGGTATTTTATTGTATCCATCACCTGAATAATGTACGTTGCATCCATTGAATAATTTCTCATCCCTCACCCCCTCCCATCCTTCTAGGTCTCCAATGTCTATCATCCCACATTCTCACATTTACACATTATTTACCTCCCACTTATAAATGGGAACACACAGTATTTTACTTTCTGTTTCTGTGTTATTTCACCTAAGATAATGGCCTTCAGTTCCATCCAGGTTGCTGCTTAAGACATAATGTTATTCTTTTTTATGACCAAATAGTATTCCATTGTATATATGGAATTTTATCACATTGTAATGTGATAGAATTTTTTGTGTGTATGTATACATCACATTTTCTTTATCCAGTCGTCTGTCGATAGACACATAGGTTCATTCCGTATCTTTGCTATTGTGAATAGTGCTGCAAAAAATTTACGACTGCTGGTATCATTTTGATATAATAATTTATTTTCCTTTGGGTAAATAGACACCCAGTGGTGGAACTGCTGGCGTCAGTGCTTGGTCTATCATTAGTTCTTTGAGAAATCTCCATACTGTTTTCCATAGAGGTTGTACTCATTTCCATTTCCACCAATAATGTGTGAGTTCCCTTTTCTCCCCTTCCTTGCCGGCATCTGTTGTTTTTTGTCTTTATAATAATAGCCATTCTGACGGATGTAAAATGATATCTCATTGAGGTTTTAATTTGCATTTCTCTGGTGAGTAGTGATTTGAGCCTTTTTTCATGTTTGCTGGCCTTTTGTATGTCTTCTTTTGAAAAATATCTTGTCACGTCCTTTGCCCAGTTTTTACTGGAGTTAGTTTTTGTTGTTGTTGCTGTTGAGTTGTTTCAGTTCCTAGTAAATTCTAGATATTCGTCCCCTGTTGGATGCATAGTTTGCAAATATTTTCTCCCATTCTGCAGGTTGTCTGTACACTCTGTTAATTGTTTCTTTTGATGTGCAGAAGAGTTTTTGTTTAATTAAGTCCCATTTGTCTATTTGTTTTTGTTACATTTACTTTTGAGGTCCTTGTCATGAATTGTTTGCCTAGACCAATGTCCAGAAAAGTTTCCTCTAGGGTTTCTTCTAGTATTTTAATAGTTTCAGGTCTTAAGATTTAATCTTTAATCCATCTTGAGTTGATTTTTGATATGGGGAGAGATAGGGATGCAGTTAAACTCTTCTGCTCATGACAATCCGATTTTCCCAGCACTATTTATCAAAAAGGGAGTCCTTTCCTCAGTGCATATTTTTGTTGACTTTGTCAAAGATCAGTTGGCTGTAGATATGCTGCGTTATCTCTGGATTCTCTATTCTGTTCCACTGATCTATGTGTCTGTTTTCATACCAATACCATGCTGTTTGGGTTACAATAGCCTTATAGTATGACTTGAGATCAGGTAGCGAGATGCCTTCAGCATTTTTCTTAGGACTTTCTTAGGTATTCTGGCTCTTTTTTTGTTACACGCGAATTTTAGGATTGTTTTTCTTAATTCTGTGAAAACGATGTTGTTTTGATAGGGATTGCATCGAATCTGTGGACTGCTTTGGGCAATGTGGCCCTTTCCATGGTGTTGATTCCCAGTGGAGCAGTCCTCTTATGAGAACAGGTGGGGCAAGGTGTTGTTCTGGAGTCCTTGGAACGCACTAGGGCATGGGTGAAATGGATTCTATAAAACTTCTGTTTGTTTGAAGAAGTAGACTGCAGACACAGGAAGCATGAAGCCCCAGCGGTGAGGAAGACACTGCCCCTGCCATTATCCCCAGAAGGTGCCTGCATTTAATAAAGACAGTGAGAGACTGAGGGAATTATGTGCTGGGCTCATTTTAAAGCTACTAGACCACTGATAGGAACAGTAAAGCAATGAGTGCAGGTCTGTTGACGACGAGGATGCTGGTGACGATAGTGAATGTGATCACAGCCTCTTAAAACACTCTGTCTAGGTAGGCAGAACACTCTGAGAACAGGCTCTTCCACAAGTCTCCTCAGTTTAAATACACCAGAGAGGGTTGGGGGCTGGGAGGGTGAAGTCACTGTATTATTTTGGACAAGTCCTTTCACCTCTCAGAAAGGAGAGAAATAACATTACTTAACATGCTGGAAAGAGAATTAAATAAGACAGTATGTGTGAAATTTCACAGAGACTTCTGTGGCACTATTCTAAATTCTTTACAAATAGTAACTCATTTCAATCCCTTAACCACCCGGTAGGCTGCTGCTCTTATTCTCCTTACTTTACGGGTGAGCAAATTGAAGAAGAGAAGTAAACAGAATTGCCCACACTCACACAGCAAGTAAGAAGTCAGGCTCAGATTTGAATCCAAGCAGTTAGGTTCTGAGTCTGTCCTATTATACATATAACATTGTATAGACACGTAAAATGCATTTTAAAATTAAACTGTCTACAAATGATGGCTATGACTATAATTAATCCCAAACCTACTTTGAAAAAGAGGGAAAAGATGCCAAATTTGGGTGGTCTCCTTAAGTCAGGTCCTGGAAGAAACATAGACATCACACACAGAGACATATAGGCAGGAAGTAAAATATCAACGACATATTTGACTCAATTATCTATGCATATGGTTACTATCGTTTGTTTTTCTGAATACACATAAATATTGCATTTACTGGTGCCTGTTTAGGCTATCTGTGAATACCTTGGACTCTTGTCTTTATGTCTGGTTTTATATGTAGCTTTCATCATCTTGTTTGATCACAAATATCAAAGTACATGAGGCCAAATCAGAGTATAATTTCTTACAAGAGACAAATAGTGTGTATAGATGGCACCTGAATTCCACAATGTCGTAATTCCAAATAGAAACCATGTGCACAGAACAAGAAGAGTAGATGGTATCACATTCCCTCTTCCCTCTTTTCACGGCATTGCAGGGCGGCAGGGCAGAGCTCTCAGGGGAAGGCAGAACGTGGCCCCGACAGTGATTTGACTCAATCACCATTCATAGCATGATCTTTTGGACATAAACCTACCTTATGATACTAAAAAAGAATTAGAAATAAAATGTTGCTTTAATCAAGGAGATCTAGCACTATATAATTCCTTTGAGTATAAGGAAGAGGTTTATACATCACAGAAACACATGAACTTGTACTCACCCAAAATCTTCAATGACACAAAAGAATTACTCCAAATTTTACTGGAAAAATAGAAATCTACTGAATGTTTTCTAAATCCCCAAAGATGATTTTTAAAAAACATTTGCTGCATAAATCATGATAAAAGAAAAACTAGCATGTGCTCCCAATCTTATTTGAATATTTCTTCAATTGGAGCACACAGTGTTGGTTTAGAAGATACACATCATGTGGAATCAATCTCATAATTCACTTGGAATCTTCTCTCAAATGGAATATCACAATCATTGAATAGTTTAATGTGAAGAAAAGTGAGTAGAATACTGTGAAATACAAGAATATTTCATTAGAAGGAAGTCATCTTGAAATCCCTTGAAGACGAGCCAGTTATTTGGGTAGAAAGGCTGTTTCCACAGTGTGCCACCCAGCCCCCGGCCTTCGGAGCCAACTCCATGCCCCTGCTTTCTACACCACCAGCAGCTCACACAGGAGGCGCCGCCAGCTAAAGGAGCCTCCTGAGATCTCTGCTTGCTTTTGCTCAACCAAGTAGGCCTCCAATTCTGTCAATATCCATCTCTGTGGAGTTGGTTTAGGGAGAGCTCTGAGTTCACTTTTGGCCGTGTGTGTGTGTGTGTGTGTGTGTGTGTGTGTGTGTGTTTCCTCGATGCTGGAACTTGCTTTCTGGTGTGGTTCCCTGCTCTTGCTCCCAGAGCTCTTCATGACCTCCCGAAGAAGCCAAGCTCTGCCCCTGTGGAAACCACTTCCATCACTGCCCACTTGTGTCCTGCCCATATGAGGTCTGGCCGCCTTGAGGGGCAGAGCAGGATTTCTGTATTTCACCAGAATCTGCGGTCGATCCCTGGAATCTCCCCTCCCCATCTCATCCCCTATCCGATGCTCCAAACTGGAAAAGCTTTCATCATCCCCTTTGCCTAGAATGGGAAGATGAAGCCATGGGAGGCTGGCAGCAGGTGTGTTTCTCGTTTTTATGCTCATGTTTCAGAGGAGAAGGCCAAATTACTTGTCCTGAGCTTCTTGCAGGCGATGCAAGTCATGCCCGTCATCAATTCTATGTTCTGGCATCATTTCCTTCCAGGAAATCCAAGGGACTAGAGATTCATTGAAGTTGCAACAGAGCAGCGATGGTTGGGTGTTCGGTGCCAGCGCTCTGCAGGGTCTCCAGGTGGCATTCCACTGTCAGGGGGTAACGCTGTGGTGGGTCCGGCTGCAGTATGTTCTTCAGAGAAGCGCTCTGCAGAGGTCCAGCTCCTCCAGCACATCCCACAGCTCTCAGCTAGTGCAAACCAGCTGTGTCAGGAGGGAGGTTAGGATGCCAGAGAGCTTTCCAGAGGCTGATGAGTGCAGACCCACCTCCCCTCACCTCTGCCAGTTACTTTGCATGGGTGAGAGAAGGCAAAAGAGCCACCAGCTGACCTGGCTATGCTCATGGACAGCAGGGGAGGAGCCCGAGGCAGGACTGCTGTCCCTCTGCACGAGGTCCCTGTGCAGGACTCAGAGCTCAGCAGCTTCAGTTCCCTTGTCAGGGACCATGGTGTCAACAGGCATGGGAGGGACCAGTCGTGTCCAGCCTGGGTGCCCAGGAGAGGCAAGGGTAGTTGTGTAGACCCACTGCAGTGAGGGGAGCTGGATCCCATCTCCTGGACAAACTCAGGTGAATTCACGGACTTCAGGCAGCTTTGAGATATGGACCTGGTCTTTCAGGCCCCTAGTGGACCAAAGTCCTTTCTAATAGAGGTAGACATTTGTTCTTCACAAATCCTTCTCTCCGTTCCCTTCCCATCACTGTCAAAGGCTCAGGTACCCCAAGCAGGAAGCCATTCTCTGGCCATGGTCTGCAGCAACCTGTGGGTTTCACTTGCAACAACAGCTACCAGGACACTGTGGAGGCCTCGTGGGATTCCATCTGTCTCCAGGTGCCACTGACTGTGACTACTCAAGGCCACAGAGGCCTCCCTACGAAGGCAAAGCTTCCAGGAAAACAACAGCATATCACTGTAAGGCCACTTGGTTGTTGGTGTCGATGGGGCCTGGGAACAGACAGAAGCCCATGAGGCCTCCATGGGGTCCTGGAAGTTGTTGTTGAAAGTGAGGCCCATGTGCTGCTGCAGACCATGGCCAGGTAGGTCAGGTCCCACCTCAGGGAAGCATCCCCAGGAAGGTCTGTGCTCACTCACTCTCAGCCAACAATAAAAGAAACGGCACCCCCCCTGACAGGAGAGGCTGCCCAGGTCAGAAGACACTTTGATTTTTGGATCTACATTATTTATACAATTAAAATTAAAACTGGCGACCTCTCCTCTGGAACTGTCAATATCACCACAGGAACGAGTCCACCATACTACATTTGAATTCCAACATCCCCTCCACATGCAGATCGGTCCACCTTCCAGCGCCCCTGCTGCGCTCAGGGCAGCACTTCTTCCGGCAACGCCCCCACCGTAGGGAGAGGGCATGTGGAGTTGAAGCGGACCTGGAAGAAGTGTCAGGGCCCTGGGGCCACACAGCTACTCCAGTGCCTGCGAGCGATGGCCACAGGGTGGGCATGGGGGCCCTTCCTGCCCAAACGCCTCGGAGTTCAGTGGACTTCCTTCTGGACGGGCTTCAAAAAGCCCAAGTAAGAGGATGCTGTATCCGTGTGTGGGTGTGCATGTGTGTGCATTTGTGTGTGCACGTGTCTGCATGTGTGTATGTGTGTGCATGTTTGTGTGTGTGTGTGTGTGTGTGTGTGCATGTACCTAAAGAAGATTTCCACCTCTGGGACCAAAAAAAGTAACCAGGAACAATACTTTTCATTCAATAGTTATTTATTACTTCAAAGATATCAGTCAAAATCACTGAAAGATTTGAAACCTGTAGCAGACTGTCTCCAAGAAGTGAGAGACCCCTGCTTGAAACTCAGAAACACGTGTTGAGGGGCCAAGAAGGGGCAGCCATGTAATATGAAAGAGAACATTTAAAATGTTTAACAGAGATTTTGAATAGATATTTTAAAATATTTTAATAGTTGATAATTAGTTTAGTGATAGTTTTCTAATAAAACCAACTTAAAAATAATTCTGCTAAACCAATTAACATTGGCTATGTTCCTGGACCCAACAGAGGGTCGGGCTGCTATTTCTCATGGCCCAATAACCAGATGCAGATGAACTGGGGAGGAAGAGAGTTTTTATTTCGGTAACCAGTTACGGTGAGAAGGCGTGGAAATTATTGCCAGACAAACTCAAAATTACAAAGTTTTTCGGAGCTTATATACCAAGCTCTATGTCTATTTGTAAGTGTGCATTCATCTAAAGACATAAGTGATTAACTTCTCTTAATCTATAACTAAGGTCTGAGTCCTGAAGACCTCCCTCTGGAGGCTCAGTAAATTTACTTCATCTAAATGGGGCCAGGTGCTGGGGTGATTACCCTTATCTTGTCTCCTGCTTATATCACAGAGGTTTGGGGAGCTCCTTCAGGCCCCCAATACATTTGTTTGTGGAGGCCTGGGGAGTTTCTTCAGATCCCCAATAAAAGTTGTTGAATCCAAAATCTGTCCTGTTAAGAATTCTTTCATTATCTTGTCATGCTTTAAGGCCCAGGAAACGCCTAAGCAAAACTCTTGATGGGCTTTTCTTACATTCCAGCCTTTGTAAAAGGGCACTGGCTTTTTCAGCTTTTAATATTTAACTTAACCACTCAGTACTGAAACAGTTGTGATGGAGGCCTGTGTTAGTGAGGCCTGGCCTGCCATAGTCCCCACTGTCAATTTGCACATAATTTCTATCATGCTTGTATATTTATTTATCATGAGAATCGTAGGGAGATGGGGTGTCGTAATCTGTCTGGCTCCTTCCTTATGAGGCACCGAATGCAGCGCTGGAGTGGAGGTCAATTTGTTCCCAGTGGTACTCTGCTTCAGGGGCTTACAATAGTATGCAACAGCAACACAGATAAACAGGTTGCTGCTGTTTTCTTCTGAAGTTTAAGTTGTCTGATCTTCAGTTCACAGGGGTTTAAGAAAGCACAGCTTAGGTTTTAGTGATTTCCAGTTAGGAAAAATGGGGAAAAAGGAGAAAGTTAGAAATACAATTTCAGAGACTTATAGCCAGAAAAATTAGAATTTAATCCAAACTGTAGAAAATAATAAAAATTGGAAAACATCAGGCAAGAACAACAGGTATACTATAGTTTTTGAGACATAAATTTTCTCTCTCTAGTTTCCCGTTTTTATTAAAAGACAAATTATCGTAGGACTGGTTTGCTTTATTATACTTGGCCCAGTTATTTGTATATGGTGAAGCAAGAATAATTATTTTTCACATAGGCCTTTTAAATTGTCTTTGATGGAACTTTGTTCCATAAAAGGAATCTGAGATATGACTTTTTAAAGCCAAGCCCAGCCATGAATTTGTACCATCAAATACCTATGAGTTGGATGAATTCCTTTCCTCTTGAGGTTTCAAGATAACTTGGGGTTCCTGGCCTGTCAGCAAGTGACATTCTTTACTTACCACAGATCAGAACCCCCGTGCAGGGACTGTGTACACAGAATAGGAGGACAGTTTCCGAGGGCTTTGTTGGCTTTATAAGTCAAGTTTGATTCCTAAAAGGAGAGCACAACATGCCAGTCAAAGCCTTGGCAAAATAGCCAGTTTTTCCAATTGTGTCCTGTTACAAATGAAAACAGATTCTTATTGTATTTACGCAAATAACTATATACAAATAGTTTCCATATTCTGGAGAAATCAGGTAGAGAGAAACAAATATGCCCCAAATTTTGTTCATAGGAATATACTTGTTAAAAGCCATTAATAGCTCAAAAGTTTCCTTGACTCTGAAAAAGCAAAACAAAGGATGAACAACATTGCTTAACAT
Organism: Nomascus leucogenys; assembly: GCF_006542625.1. NCBI lineage: Eukaryota > Metazoa > Chordata > Mammalia > Primates > Hylobatidae > Nomascus > Nomascus leucogenys. The sequence continues at coordinate 154,800,422 of NC_044383.1, forward strand.
TTTAAGAAAAAAGTCAAAAAGATCATTTCAGTCTCCTGTTAGTTCAGTTCATGCAGTTCATTCCTGTCCTACTTGATATTAGTAAATATTTTAGCTCTTCAAGAGTCCCGAACGTTTTTCTTCTATGCTAAGGTCACAATCTCCAAAGTTATAAGAAACCTGCATTCAAGAGCACCTGTGAGCACCTTCCAGCTGATTATAAAACCACCTTCTAAAGAGGACCAAATCAAGACAATCGTTTACGGATGGCATTCAAGAGCGCCTGTGAGCACCTTCCAGCTGATTATAAAACCACCTTCTAAAGAGGACCAAATCAAGACAATCGTTTACGGATGGCATTCAAGAGCGCCTGTGAGCACCTTCCAGCTGATTATAAAACCACCTTCTAAAGAGGACCAAATCAAGACAATCGTTTACGGATGGCATTCAAGAGCACCTGTGAGCGCTTTCCAGCTAATTATAAAACCACCTTCTGCAAAGGACCAAAACAAGACAATTGTTTATGGATGACAAAAGTTTTAGGGTAGCCATAGTTAAAAACACAATTGACAAGGAAATCTGTTACTTCTGTGGCACACAATAATTTAACATAACAATTATTACGATAATGTCCACTAAGATATATCAGAAATACAGGAGCCTGCCATAACTTTGAAATGAATACCAAAACATATTTATACAAATATAGCCCAAAGACAGCCGAACACCATTTCATGTCGAACAATACTTCCTGTATAATTTTTATACCAAATAGGTCAAATTTCCCCTTTACATTAGTGTACTATTAATGTTACACCCAATTCTTAATAAAACCTTATAAACATATTTACCCAATTTTAATGTTTGACCATAAGGTAAGATTTTTATAGAACTTTTCTAACCCTTTACAGTTTTTGTTAAAGAGCAGGTTAGTGCTCTAAGAGAAACCCATTGTGTTTTTATTTTAATGCTCAATTTACAGAAAAACTGGATGATATTCCTTTAACTTTAGCCAATGTGTTTACACACAGAATTTCCCTTACAATCAACCTTCCACAACTTGCTTAAACCTTCATCTTTATTTTATCTAACTTAAAACAACGCTTTAAATCTAGGCAAAAAAATCCACATTCTCATGCCTCCTTATAATCTTTTTACCAAAAGCATATTTTACTTTCCTTACACACATTGCATGTAAACTGATATAAAGAATGTTGCTATTTCTTCAATAGCCTTAAATACATGTTACTCTGTTAACTCTTAGCAACCTTCACTTTTGGTGAAAACCTTGGTAAGGTTGGGATTTGAATGAAGAACTAGGTGTGAAGCCTGGGACCCAGACAGAAGTGCAGATAAAGTCTGACTTATTCCAGTGTCTACCTCCATATGTTCCAGGCCTTATCTAGCTGTAAAGCAGGCAGTTGTGCAGCTAAGAGTAATAGTGGCATTTTATACAGCATTTAGGAGGCCTCATCACCTTTAAATTGTATATTTCTTGCATAAATTCGCTTTCATAAATTCTTTCACGACTACACAGACAAGCTATGACACGCCTTGACTTTCTGACTTGTCCTAAACATCCCTCTTTTTAAACAACCAGTCATTTTACTTTTAGGAAAGAATTTACCATACAAGATCCTTTCTTATATAAAATCTCTTTTCTTTATATCTTTTTGCATAACTAGGGGCATGGTTAATTTCATATGTCCCCAGGCCTTATCTAGAATTTAGCACTCCAAAATAAATTGAACAATTTGTAAGTCAAAGAAGCAGTTTGTGACCAAAAACATTTAGCAAACCTAATATTTGACCTGCATAATTTAGACCAAATGTTTACATTTGTGAGGAGATTTTCATGTTACCAATAATCTTTAAAACTCTCTTTATAACTTTCTTTATATCTCTCTTGTTTTCTGGTTTCTTTTACCTTGTTTTCTACATAACCTTTAAATAAGCTTTGGATTAGACAAAATTAATTACCCTTAAAAAAGGACACAATATTTAGAAAGAATGTTTTCCTACAATATATTTTCATTGGAAAATAGCCAAATAATGAAATATGTGTTATTAAATTTAATATAGCTTTAGATTCTAAATTATGACAGGTTTGTTTATGAGTATTTATCCCATTACATTCATCTAATTATTTATTTTAATCATTTACCTAGATTATTTATGAAAACTGCGATAGTTATCATTTAAAGTTATGAAACCGCCATTGCAAAATTATAACTGAGACAGTGAAAATGATGTGACCTAACCTACTCCATCTTGCTTCTAAACTCCAAGCTCTTTTTATTAACTTAGTTTATAGTTTATTAACTTAGTTTATACTTCAGCTTTGAAACAAAGGTGTAACAGTCCTTTCCCAGAACAAACTTCCTTTATGCTTATGGACTAGACTGCCTAAGGCCACAAGATTCGAAGTTAAAGTATTTTACTAAATAATTCAAGATGTAGCTATTTCAATTAAACCAATATTAATGTTTTACTTATTAAAAATTACATAAGCAAAGATTATTCTGTTTTGGGCTGGTTATAGTTTTGTAGCCTGTATGCCAGATTTTGACACCTTATAGCATTTGGCAGAGATAAGTTGGAATCACTTGATCAATAAATGCAAACAAGTACGCAGGCAACTCTTAAGATATTTCTAATATGACTTTCCCAATAATTTTTAAAGCTAGCTTATTTATTAAAGATTTTACTTTTACTTAAGTCACATAAACTTAAAAAAGCATTTGACTAGTCTTTCCTTTTTTCTGTTAAAGTATGTAAGCACTTTTATTTTTTCTTTGAGCCAATTAATAACTCATTTTAAGTATTTTCAGTAGTGAAACATGGTGTACACAAGACAAATACATAGACGTATTAGGCATGCCGATAGAAACACATTTCATAGGTTCGTAAGTCCTCCTTTTTTCTCTCTTAGACTTGCAAACTCTTGATAACCTGGTTTACTACTCTGGCAGTTGTCAACTAAATAGCCCTAAATCTGCATATTAAAGGGAACAACTCTTAGGTGAAAAATCAAACCGCAAAATTTTACATCTCAAGGTGCACAGAGAAAAAGTCTGGGTGGTGTTAGAGGGAGATTAAAGAGGAAGGCCAGATCAAACATAAAAGTATAGAAATTTTATCATGGGACTGTATAAGGAGACTAACTTTACTTAGATATTGACTAATTATCTTTTAACTGGATCTTTGAGCTCTGAGCAGAGCCTACAATGAATCCTGGGTTTTCAAAAAGGGAGAATTATTATGAGGCTAGAACATGTGATGCTTCTACAGTGCACTTAATTTTTTTTTTTCTTTGAGATGGAGTCTTGCTCTGTCACCCAGGCTGGAGTGCAATGGTGTGATCTTGGCTCACTGCAACCTCTGCCTCCCAAGTTCAAGCAATTCTCCTGCCTCAGCCTCCCAAGTAGCTGGGATTACAGGCGCCTACCACCACACCCAGTTAAATTTTGTATTTTTAGTAAAGATAGGGTTTCACCAGGTTGGCCAGGCTGGTCTCAAACTCCTGGCCTCATGTGATCCACCCACCTCAGCCGCACAAAGTGTTGAGATTACAAGCATGAGCCACCACGCCCAGCCCCAAACAAAGACATTTGTAAGTGTCTACACTTTTTCTTAAAAACTGCAGAGTGGCTTCTGTTGTTACAGCTATTAACAAAGAAAACAGAATTGGTAAACTGAGAAGAAAAACCTTTGCTTAAAATGACAAGGTCCTAGGAGAGAAATAAACAAAAACAAAAACATGAAGACCTTTTAAATACAAACATGCATACATGCACATATGCATACACACATCTTGGATGTTAGCCTTCCTTTAAGCTGACTTTTAACCATTGAGCTCCTAAAAAATATATATGTTTTTCTTCTCAGAGGCCTTTCAGCAGGAATGGACCCAATACCTCCCATTTTTAAGTTTACATGATATCAAAAGGAATAAGGCAGATATGCAAACAAGCGGAGACAAATTCTGGACAACACAAGAGGGCATGCAGTCGGCAAAACAGACTCAAAGCCAACTCAAATTTGATCTCAACCAAAATGCACTTGAGATCCCTTGGCAGTGCTTCCCTTGGCCGTGCTGGACAAATGGTTTAACAAGCCCAGATGGGAAAACAATAGGCTCCTGGCATATGATCCAGTTAACTCACCCTTGGAGAGCATCCGCTCCTGATCTGCGTTCTTCCCCAGTAGTGAAAGGGACATGCAATGTTGCACACCAGACAGTCCTCCGGAGGGTCCCCAGGAAAATCTCACCAGTAGCTGCTGAGATCCTCCTGAAGAGTGTCTTGTCGCAAGCCGCTGACCACAGCACCATCCTGGTCTCTCCTGGCTGGCTTGCCAAACTTTGTTCCTGGACCAAACTGAGGGTCGGGCTGCTATTTCTTGTGGCCCAATAACCAGATGCAGATGAACTGGGGAGGAAGAGAGTTTTTATTTCAGTAACCAGTTGCAGGGAGAAAGCCGGGAAATTATCGCCAGACCAACTCAAAATTACAAAGTTTCCCAGCACTTAAATACCTTCTAAGCTATATGTCTATGTATAAATGTGCATTCATCTAAAGACATAGGTGATTAACTTTTATTAATCTAAAACTAATGTCTGAGTCCCGAAGACCTTCTCTGGAGCCAGTAAATTTACTTCATCTAAATGGTCCAGGTGCTGGGGTGATTACCCTTATCTTGTCTCCTGCTAAATCACGGAGGTTTGAGGAGTTCCTTCAGCCCCCAATACACTTGTTTGTGGAGGCCTGGGGAGTTTCTTCAGACCCCCAATAAAAGTTGTTTAATCCCAAATCTGTCCTGTTAAGAATTCCTTCATTATCTTGTCATGCTTTAAGGCCCAGGAAAGGCCTGGCCAAAACTCTTTATCGGCTTCTGTTACATCCCAGCCTTTGTATAAGGGCACTGGCTTTTTCAGCGTTTAATATTTAACTTAACCACTCAGTCTGCAATGAAACAATTGTGATGGAGGTGTGCATTCATGAGACCTGGCCTGCCACAGCTAGAGGAGACGGGCAAAAGATATATTTTAGACTAGAATATAGAGCACATGCAATAATCTATTTTTTTAATCAAAAGAGCATGCATTGTAAACTGAGAAAGGGGGACTCCAGGTGAAACTGGGGGAGCTCAGCATTGCAGCCACATGCAGTGAACCCCAAGATTCCAGAACACCCAGAAATGTAGTTCTGTGGGTGCCATGCAAACGTTCACTGTGATAAAAACAACCTGCCCTTAGATCCGGCGGCAACTCCAGGCTGTGTGACCTCGGACACTGGTTCTGAAGCCGCGGAGCCGTGCAGGACGCCCAGTGCCTCCCAGTTCCCACCTTAGTGATATGGGGGCTCAGGGAACATAAATTTCAGAGGTTCCTTCTTGAGTCAGAAAGGAAATCACATCTGAAATTCAAAAACAGCAGTGCCTTAAGATTGTCTTAGCCTCCATGGAAAAGGTTAATGAGGAAATTAGTCAATTAAAATTTGTAGTAAAGAAAACCAAAAATGTATCTCTATTCTCTTTTAAATGGCTAAAATTCAAATGGATAGTAATCCGTTGACCAGTTAAAGTTAGCCTTACTCTTGGAGATTCAATAAACTCAAGAAGTCACCACTATGAGCTTTCTTTTTCAAATTTAACATGTGTTTCTTTTCTAGGTAACCAGAGAAATATTTAAATGTTTTCAGAACTAGCTGCCTTATGGAAAATAAATGTGTACTTTGCATTGTAGGACGTAGTTGATTCAGTAAGGAGGTAAGAGTTTGTAAGAACAAGCCCTGTTGTCAGCTACGAAGTGGCATCTGCCTCTTCCTGCCCCTGCCTTTCAAAAAGTTCCCTCTGGCCACGTTACATTCATTAAAACAGAATATAAAGATACCACATGGAAATAAATGAAATACTGATAATATTTAACTTACTGATAACGGGTATCTTACAATAATTACCATTTACAGTTCTCATAGTTTCCCTTCCAAGAGTTTCAGGAGATAACTGTGAGCTCTGTATCACTTTCACAACAAGCTGTTTTCCCATCGTCAGCACCCGTGCCCTTCTGAGACCACGCATGGGGGTCAGACCTGGTGCTGGAGACAGAGTAGGTGGGACGGCCCTGGCGACTGTCTTCCTAACACACAGGACAATGGAGTGTCGTCTCTGCAGGGACCATGACACACCTGAGGGTCCCCAGGCTTGTCTGAGCAGGAAGCAGAGTGAGCCTTCACGTCTCCAAGATACTGTCACAAAACTCTCCATCCTTGTTCCCAGGCACTGGCCTGACTTTCTTTTCTTATGTCGAGACCCCAGTACTCAATTTTAGTAATTATTTAGTCAGCACTGAGTATTGAATACTGATATTGGATTGGAAATTCTTGCCATTGGGTGAGAGGAAAGTGCCTGGGGCTGGTGGAGGCAGCCCCTCCGGTCGGGTGTGCCCAGGGTGGCTGGCTTTGCCCTCCCTGCTGCTGCGAGGCCTCCAGCCCAGGCAGAGTATCCCTCCTAGGAAAGCTTCTGGAATGCCCAGGAGCAGTCCCCAGGCCCATAGATGTGTTCTGCTGTCAGCTACCAAGCGGCTTCTGCCTCTTCCTGCCCCTGCCTTGTGCAGCCACTGGCTTGGGTGACGGGCGATGACTCACTTCCCCTGGCAGGCATGCCTCGCCCGGGCACGGAGCTCGCTGGCACAGGGGCTGGCCCCAAGGTGCTTGCTTCCATCCATGGGCCGAGCCAACAGCGAGCTTCGTGCAGAGGGGAGAATTGCTCATGTGGAGTCAGAGCTGAGCCCACTGCTTGGGTCTGCGGGGCTCCCCGGATTCCTGGTGAACCAGCTTTCTCTCCACTGCAGGGTCTTCACAGGAGCCCAGGAAGAGCAGGTGTCAGAGATAGACCCCAGGCAATCAGAGCCACACCCTTCCCAGAGGTGCCAGGATCCTCCTACACCCAGGCTTTGCTAGGGCCGGTTCTCCTAACAAGAAGAGAAAGCCTCGGATCTCAAAGACAGCCTTTGTGCAGGACGGAACCGCCCCACCCAGGTCGGCCCATACCAGAAGGAGGCAGCCAGAGCCCAGTGAGGAGGGGAGGCCACCAGGCCAGGGAGCGAGTGCCTCCCAGGGGTGTCGCTTTCCCTCAAGATCCAATTATCCATGACATTTCAGGAAGGTATATCCATCACCTAGGAGGTTCCTCCGGGCGACCACTGGCTACCTTCGGCCACAAACCTTTCTGGTTAAAAACATGAGGAAGTTTTAAAAATGCATGATACTTTTCAACTTTTAAAATTGCTAACTATGAAGTTCTAACGTTTGGAGACCTTTATGATAACCCAACTCCACCTAATGAATAGCGAATACATTTTCTCCTCCCTATGACTTTTTTGATAACCTGTTCTTTACTAGCTTACGTTATTTTGGAACGCAGCATATAATACATATAACAGCAACACGTGTCCATCGTTTATGTTGTCCTGAGGCTTCTGGTCAATAGTAGGCTATGAGTAGTTAAGTTTCTTGGGGTTGGAAAGTTACATGCAGATTTTCAAATGTGTGGGGAGTCAGCACCCCAACTCTTGCATTGTTCATGGGTCAGCTGTGTACATTTTAGGCCCCACGAAACCAGGAGCTGTGTGACCAGGGCCCTGAGCAGCCTCTGGACTGGCCATACAGCCTGGCTGCATCTGTGCACCCTCTCCCCGGCCACACTCACCCCACTGAGATGTCCGTTTGAGCCTGCCACCTGCCACACCCACACCAAATTCTGGCATGTGTCCTGCCCAGATGCCTTCACCTGCTGCGAAGCTCCTTCAGCGTCACTCTGCCTCCTTCTACGTCTCATCCTCTTCCCCACTGTTTCTTCTCCACTTCCCATGCAGGTGAGCCCCTAACAATGACAACAGCCCCGTCCTTAACCCCACTGCTCTCATCCAAGAGGGAATCACACTGTCTGGTTGATACATTCTAGGCTGGAGTTCGCCTTAGTCTCCAACCCCTTCAGGTCTTTCTCAGTCCAGCCCATTGTTTGTCTGCTCAGTGAACCTTCCTGTTAACTGCCTCTGTGACTGCAGTTCCTACATAGATCCCACCAGCCCCGGCTGGAGGGCTGGACTGGGTGAGATATTTAGTCAGAGGCATCCTGGTAGTAGAGGAATCTGAGCAGTGTTTAAGGAAGAAACCCAAAGATCGAGCTTTTGTTCATAGGTAGGCTTACTCTTAGCATGGCCACACCACCGCCCTTCCCAGGGCCTGTCCTGGTTCATGCCTGCAATGCTATGGAATTAGGAACGGCCACTTGGCCACGCTCAGAAGGACCCCAGTCCCCACTCCAGATGATAAACTATACAGTCACCCAACTTGAACACCACAATTTACACACACTGCAAACTCATCTATTTTCCCGGGGCTGTTAATACTGACATAAACTGGACTCACTCAGCCTTGGGGACACCGGAGGGGTTACACTCCCACAAAGGAAGAGCCTCTGGTGGACACTGGAAGCCCTTCGATTACACAGAAAGACGGAAGGTGCTTGCAAACACATACATTTTATTATTGACTTAGGTATCAGGTTGCATTGCTACAGAAGCTTACATCAGCTTCTATTAAAACTAGGTTCTGGGTTCCTGGTTCTGACTCATATGATTTTGGGAAGAGTGTTGGAACTGTGTGCCAGCCTGTTCCTAGGGAAAGGAGCCAGGACTAAGGAGCTGGGCAGAGAGGGTGAACCGAATCCTGCCCTCATTGTTCAGGGAACAAAAGACTGAAGACTCCCAGAGGCATAAAACAGCTGCCCTGTCTCACTCACATGGTACAGCCGTAAGGGTGGGGCAGGTGGTTATATGCAGATGGCTATTTTTTTTTTTTTTTTTTTTTTTTTTTTTTTGGAGACAGGGTCTTGCCCTGTTGCCCAGACTCCTGTGAAGTGGTGCAATCTCAGCTCACTGCAGCCTCAACCTTCTGGGCTCAAGCAATCCTCCTGCCTCAGCCTTCTGAGTAGGTGGGACCACAGGCATGCACCACCATGCCTGACTAATTTTTTGTAGAGACAAGGTTTAGCTATGTTGCCCAGGCTGGTCTCGAACTCCTGGGCTCAAGCAATCATCCCCTTCAGCTTCTCAAAGTGCTGGGATTACAGACATAAGCCTCTGCACCGGCCTCACAAGGTCATTTTTAGAAAAGATCATTGTTACCCGCAATCTCAGGATCAGCCAAGTTGCATAACTCCACAGCTGTCATTCACATTTCATTCTTGGATTAGGTGGGTTCACTGTGCTAGATATCACAGGTCAAAAAAGATTGTCTGGGCAATGGTCTAGAAAGTGTGAAAGGAAATTAAATCTTGGGACCCCAAACTCACTAAGCCAAAGGGAAAATTTAAGCTGGGAACTGGGTGGTGCAAACCTGCCTCCTCTTTTTGGTTCCTAATTGATGAAAAGCTACATGCCTCCCCCATATTTTGCCCACAAGGAAATTCCTAGTATGCTCCAAGATCTTTGGTCTAAGGTGTTTCTGTGAAGATTTCACCACGACAATGTAAATTGATAGCTTCTCTTTGCAGCTGCACTCACCCCCGGCCCACCAGACATAAATGCATATCTGATTGTTCTCCTGCCCCATTTTGTCTGTTATCTTCTGTAATATGCAGATTCCCTAGGTTTTTCCTCTACCCCATCTGTCTACATTGTCTTATGTAAAAAAAAAAAAAAATGCAGATTCACTGAGCCAGACAAAGGCATGATTGAGTATTTTTCCCTACCCCACATCTAACATGAAAATTGTGAACTTCTCAATATCTCACCCTTTCCCCTTTAAATGTGGAGCCCTCAGAATCATCTTTGGAGAAAGGCACAGATCTGTCTCCCGGGCGCACATTCTTAACTTTGGCAAATAAATCTCCTAAAATGATTGAGACTTGTCTCGTCATGTTTCTTGATTGACAAAAGCTAACACAGAGAACATTTTTAGATGAGAAACTCAATAAATTTTAAGAAGTTTGCAGTGCATTATAAGATGTGCCCTTAGAATCAACCCCATGATTTTCTCTCGCTCTCTCTTTCTCTCAGTAAAGGAATATACAGCTCTTATTGTATATACATTATTGTAATAAAAACAAAGTCACACTTGCCTAAGGAATGAGGTGCCACACCCTCAGTCGTAGCCTCTGGGCAGGGCAGGAGGCAGGAGATGCTCGAGGGAAGTCTCACCTGCCTGCGCCTGAATCCAGTTGTTGCAGAGGCTGAGCACACCCTGAGCCAACTTCCACTTCATTCGTCAGGAAACCTATGAAAATGTTCACCTGGGGGTGAAGGTTCATTGTGGTTCATATTCATTTTTAATCCACTTGTTATTTTTGAGATGAAATTTTTCCTGGGCTGAGAAATGATGGCAGTTTAGGGGAAGTATTGGCTGTGTCACTCTGTTTTCCACTCATATTCTTATTAAGAAATATATTGGCTTTAAAATATTAAACTTTGACTGACTTTATTCTTTTGCTACTTTGGTCCTTTGAGACAGCCACAGAGCAAACTGTACTCTACTTTTTTGGATTCCCTTATTGTCACCATGTCAGGCTTACTTAGCCATAGATGCATGATGCGAGGTGTCCCCAGGTGGCAGGACAGGGAGGTCCCTCAGAGACAACCCACTCCCTGACCCTGATCCCATTCCTGACACCCGGGCAGCGGCACCAGGCTGTGGCCGCGGCAGCACGATCTCAGCAAGGGAGGATCTGTTTGTTTTCCAGGTCTGGACTTCATTCTTCACTCAGCTGGTTGTTATTACGGCCTTTGCAGTAGCAGCGAGAGATTAACCACAGCCAAGTCTCTGAATTTTGACACAGATTCAACCCAAATTCAATCTTCCACGTTCATAAGGAGGTGAGAAGAATGGAAGGAGAAGGCGCAATTTCCATATTGCTCATAATTTTATGACTTTATGCTATCATTTTGGGATAGGCAGCACTTTTTAAAAGTCCACAGGGTAAAGTGTGCTTAATTAAAGTAATGTCAGTGAAACTTAGAGGTGACATTTGTTTTTCCAGTTCATTTTCATGATGCAAAAGAAATGAAAGGAAGTTGGTGCTTAGCAAGTTAACAAAGAATTACAGAAAGTAGAGCCCCCAGGGTGAAAATAACTGGAGGTTGTCTCAGACAGCTGTGTTAAAGCCAGTGCCAGGTCCAGTGCAGGAGTCACGACCGGGTCACTTCATACGTCAGGTTTAAAATATATGAGGCAGTGAAAGAGAAAGGCTGCACTTTTGTACCCACTGCAAGTCAGGAAGGCTTGGCAGATTCCCAAAGGAACGTTGGGTTGTGGTTCCTGGAAACTGGAGTGACTTCTGCAAATGGTGAACACTTAAATAACTGCTGCAAACACACAGGGAGGTGCAGGGCTCCTTCTCAGAAGCTGCTGGTTATATCAGTGTTTATGCCCCTTCCCTCTGCATGCTCTGTGTATCTATAACACTCAATAACATGAATGCACCACATCGTATTTAACTGTTCCATTTTCTTAGCCACTGTAGGCTATGCCACTTTCTGTTGTCATAAGCAACTCTGTAATGATCAATACCGTACAAATGTTTGCCAACTTTACCATATGTCTCAAAAATAGCTTCCATTCCTGCCCTGGTAGCCAACTGTTTCATGAACCACCCTCTCACTGAAAATAGCTAAAATCGTGAGTGCAATTTTAAAATTTTCTTTAAATGCGTTGCTGAGCTAGCAAGTAAGTAAGAAGTCCTCAGTGGCAAAGAAATAGGCAGTACACAAGAATCTAGTGAGGCAAAAGGAACCTGAGACTGGGCTTGGCCTGGGGAACCTGATAAGCCTCAACCTCTTGTAATGGCCACTCAGGTGAGGGGGGTCTCTGATTGCAAGAGACCACTGCATAAGTCAGGAGCCTCAAGGACCACAATCTCCTCAAAGTGAGCCTCAGACCCCTGTAGGGAGCATTCATCAATGGCCTGACTTGCTGGGTGCTGAGTGAAGAAAAAATCATCCCCCACAAAGAATCTATAATCATCAGCCAGCTCATCCACTGTGTATTGGGCCCGTGGTCAGATCCTCTCAAGTCAGGAACTCATTTCGAGTGACACCAGGTTGTTGATCACTCTGTCCTTCTTGAGACACTTTTTGCAGATGTGTTCCATCAGTTTCTGAGAGAAGAGTATTACAATCTTTCTTTGATTATAAAATAGTCTATTTCTATTTTTTGTTCTGTCAATTTTGCTTCGTGTTTTCAGGACTCTTTTATTAAGTACATGCACCTTTATAAATTATTCTAATTTCCTAATAAAGTGTCATTTATCATCATGCAAACTCCCTCTTTGTATCTGGTGATCCTCATTGTGTAGAAGTTTGTTTCATCTGATGTTAATAGTTATTCCAATGATCTTCCTCTTACCATTTGCATGGCTCATCTTTTTGCATCCATTTATTATCAACTTATCTGTATATTCTTATTAAGGTTTGTCTCTTGTTGGCAGCATGTAGTTTGGTCTTGCTTTTTTACCCATTCTGATAATTTCTGCCCTTTGATTGGAGTGTGTAGACCATTAACATTTAATGTAATTACTGATCAAGTTCAATTTACCTCTACCATTTTATCATTTGCTTCTGTTTTTCCCTCATGTTTGTTTTTGATTCTATATCTATCTTTTTTGATCTATGTATTAATACATATATGTATGTGTGTGTATATATATGTATATATACTTAGAGACAGAGATGTTAAAAGGACTCAATTTTTATAGTTTTTTTAAATTATACTTTAAGTTCTGGGCTACATGTGCAGAACGTGCAGGTTTGTTACACAGGTACAAACATGCCATGGTGGTTTGCTGCACCCATCAACCTGTCATCTACATTAGGTATTTCTCCTAATGCTATCCCTCCCCTAGCACCTCACCCCCATGACAGGCCCCGGTGTGTGATATTCCCCTCCCTGTGTCCATGTGTTCTCATTGTCCAACTCCCACTTATGAGTGAGAACACACGGTGTTTGGTTTTCTGTTCCTGTGTTAGTTTGCTGAGAATGATGGTTTTCAGCTTCATCCATGTCCCTGCAAAGGACAAGAACTCATCCTTTCTTATGGTTGCATAGTATCCCATGGTGTATATATGCCACATTTTCTTAGTCCAGTCTATCATTTATGGGCACTTGGGTTGAGGCCATGTATTTGCTATTGTGAATAGTGCTGCAATAAACATAAGTGTGCATGTGTCTTTATAGTAGAATGATTTATAATCCTTTGGGTATATACCCAGTAATGGGATTGCTGGGTCAAATGGTATTCCTGGTTTCAGATCCTTGAGGAATTGCCACACTGTCTTCCACAATGGTTGAACTAATTTACACTCCTGCTGACAGGTAAAAGGGTTCCTATTTCTCCACATCCTCTCCAACATCTGTTGTTCCCTGACTTTTTAATGATCACCATTCTAACTGGCATAAGATGGTATCTCATTATGGTTTTGATTTGCATTTCTCTAGTGACCAGTGATGATGAGCTTTTGTTCATGTGTTTGTTGGCCACATAAATGTCTTCCTTTGAGAAGTGTCTGTTCATATCCTTTGCCCACTTTTTGATGGGGTTGTTTTTTTCTTAGATTCTGGATATTAGCCCTTTGTCAGATGGATAGATTGAAAAAATTTTCTCCCATCCTGTAGATTGCCTGTTCACTCTGATGATAGTTTCTTTTGCTGTGCAGAAGCTCTTTAGTTTAATTAGATTCCATTTGTCAACTTTAGCTTTTGTTGCCATTGCTTTTTGTGTTTTAGTCATGAAGTCTTTGCCCATGCCTACCATGCCTATGTCCTGAATGGTATTGCCTCTGTTTTCTTCTAGGTTTTTCTTTTAGGTCTTACATTTAAGTCTTTAATCCATCTTGAGTTAATTTTTGTATAAGGCAAAAGGAAGGGGTCCAGTTTCAGTTTTCTGCGTATGGCTAGCCAGTTTTCCCAACACCATTTATTACGTAGGGAGTTGTTTCCCCATTGCTTGTTTTTATCAGGTTTGTCAAAGATCAGATTGTTGTAGACATGTGGCATTATTTCTGAGGCCTCTGTTCTGTTCCATGGATCTATATATCTGTTTTGGTACCAGTACCATGCTGTTTTGGTTACTGTAGCCTTGTAGTATAGTTTGAAGTCAGGTAGCATAATGCCTTCAGCTTTGTTCTTTTTGCATAGGATTGTCTTGGCTGTACAGGCTCTTTTTTGGTTCCATATGAAATTTAAAGTAGGAGGTGAAGGAGCCAAGATGGCCGAATAGGAATAACTCTGGTCTACAGCTCCCAGGGTGAGCAGTGCAGAAGACGAGTGATTTCTGCATTTCCATCTGAGGTACCGGGTTCATCTCACTAGGGAGTGCCAGACAGTGGGCGCAGGACAGTGGACGCAGTGCACCATGGGCGAGCCGAAACAGGGCGAGGCATTGCCTCACTCAGGAAGCACAAGGGGTCAGGGAGTTCCCTTTCCTAGTCAAAGAAAGGGGTGACAGACGGCACCTGGAAAATCAGGTCACTCCCACCCTAATACTGCACTTTTCCGACGGGCTTAAAAAATGGCACACCAGGAGATTATATCCCGCACCTGGCTCGGAGGGTCCTATGCCCACGGAGTCTCGCTGATTGCTAGCACAGCAGTCTGAGATCAAACTGCAAGGCGGCAGCAAGGCTGGGGGAGGGGCGCCCGCCATTGCCCAGGCTTGCTTAGGTAAACAAAGCAGCTGGGAAGCTCGAACTGGGTGGAGCCCACCACAGCTCAAAGAGGCCTGCCTGCCTCTGTAGGCTCCACCTCTGGGGGCAGGGCACAGACAAACAAAAAGACAGCAGTAACCTCTGCAGGCTTAAATGTCCCTGTCTGACAGCTTTGAAGAGAGTAGTGGTTCTCCCAGCACACAGCTGGAGATCTGAGAACAGACAGACTGCCTCCTCAAGTGGGTCCCTGACCCCTGACCCCCGAGCAGCCTAACTGGGAGGCACCCCTAAGTAGGGGCAGACTGACACCTCACACAGCCGGGTACTCCTCTGAGACAAAACTTCCAGAGGAACGACCAGGCAGCAGCATTTGCAGTTCATGAAAATCCACTGTTCTGCAGCCTCTGTGGCTGATACCCAGGAAAACAGGGTCTGGAGTGGACCTCTAGCAAACTCCAACAGACCTGCAGCTGAGGGTCCTGTCTGTTCGAAGGAAAACTAACAAACAGAAAGGACATCCACATCAAAAACCCATCTGTACATCACCATCATCAAAGACCAAAAGTAGATAAAACCACAAAGATGGGGAAAAAACAGAGCAGAAAAACTGGAAATTCTAAAAAGCAGAGCGCCTCGCCTCCTCCAGAGGAACACAGTTCCTCACCAGCAATGGAACAAAGCTGGATGGAGAATGACTTTGACGAATTGAGAGAAGACTTCAGACGATCAAACTACTCCGAGCTACAGGAGGAAATTCAAACCAAAGGCAAAGAAGTTAAAAACTTTGAAAAAAATTTAGATGAATTTATAACTAGAATAACCAATACAGAGAAGTGCTTAAAGGAGCTGGTGGAGCTGAAAGCCAAGGTTCGAGAACTACATGAAGAATGCAGAAGCCTCAGGAGCTGATGTGATCAACTGGAAGAAAGGGTATCAGTGACGGAAGATGAAATGAATGAAATGAAGTGAGAAGGGAAGTTTAGAGAAAAAAGAATAAAAAGAAATGAACAAAGCCTCCAAGAAATATGGGACTATGTGAAAAGACCAAATCTACGTCTGATTGGTGTACCTGAAAGTGATGGGGAGAATGGAACCAAGTTGGAAAACACTCTGCAAGATATTATCCAGGAGAACTTCCCCAATCTAGCAAGGCAGGCCAACATTCAGATTCAGGAAATACAGAGAACGCCACAAAGATACTCCTGGAGAAGAGCAACTCCAAGACACATGATGGTCAGACTCACCAAAGTTGAAATGAAGGAAAAAATGTTAAGAGCAGCCAGAGAGAAAGGTCAGATTACCCACAAAGGGAAGCCCATCAGACTAACAGCTGATCTCTTGGCAGAAATTCTACAAGCCAGAAGAGAGTGGGGGCCAATATTCAACATTCTTAAAGAAAAGAATTTTCAACCCAGAATTTCATATCCAGCCAAACTAAGCTTCATAAGTGAAGGAGAAATAAAATCCTTTACAGACAAGCAAATGCTGAGAGATTTTGTCACCACCAGGCCTGCCCTAAAAGAGCTCCTGAAGGAAGCACTAAACATGGAAAGGAAAAACCAGTACCAGCCACTGCAAAATCATGCCAAGTTGTAAAGATCATCGAGGCTAGGAAGAAACTGCATCAACTAACGAGCAAAATAACCAACTAACATCATAATGACAGGATCAAATTCACACATAACAATATTAACTTTAAATGTAAATGGACTAAATGCTCCAGTTAAAAGACACAGACTGGCAAATTGGATAAAGAGTCAAGACCCATCAGTGTGCTGTATTCAGGAAACCCATCTCACGTGTAGAGACACACATAGGCTCAAAATAAAAGGATGGAGGAAGATCTACCAAGCAAATGGAAAACAAAAAAAGGCAGGGGTTGCAATCCTAGTCTCTGATAAAATAGACTTTAAACCAACAAAGATCAAAAGAGACAAAGAAGGCCATTACATAATGGTAAAGTGATGAATTCAACAAGAGCTAACTATCCTAAATATATATGCACCCAATACAGGAGCACCCAGATTCATAAAGCAAGTCCTTAGAGACCTACAAAGAGACTTAAACTGCCACACAATAATAATGGGAGATTTTAACACCCCACTGTCAACATTAGACAGATCAATGAGACAGAAAGTTAATAAAGATACCCAGGAATTGAACTTAGCTCTGCACCAAGCAGACCTAATAGACATCTACAGAACTCTCCACCCCAAACCAACAGAATATACATTTTTTTCAGCACCACACCATACCTATTCCAAAATTGACCACATAGTTGGAAGTAAGGCTCTCCTCAGCAAATGTAAAAGAACAGAAAATATAACAAACTGTCTCTCAGACCACATTGCAATCAAACTAGAACTCAGGATTAAGAAACTCACCCAAAACTGCTCAACTACATGGAAACTGAACAACCTGCTCCTGAATGACTACTGGGTACATAACGAAATGAAGGCAGAAATAAAGATGTTCTTTGAAACCAACGAGAACAAAGACACAACATACCAGAATCTCTGCGACACATCCAAAGCAGTGTGTAGAGGGAAATTTATAGCACTAAATGCCCACAAGAGAAAGCAGGAATGATCCAAAATTGATACCCTAACATCACAATTAAAAGAACTAGAAAAGCAAGAGCAAACACATTCAAAAGCTAGCAGAAGGCTAGAAATAACTAAAATCAGAGCAGAACTGAAGGAAATAGAGACATAAAAAACCCTTCAAAAAATTAATGAATCCAGGAGCTGGTTTTTTGTAAAGATCAACAAAATTGATAGACCACTAGCAAGACTAATAAAGAAGAAAAGAGAGAAGACTCAAATAGATGCAATAAAAAATGAAAAAGGGGATATCACCACCAATCCCACAGAAATACAAACTACCATCAGAGAATACTACAAACACCTCTATGCAAATAAACTAGAAAATCTAGAAGAAATGGATAAATTCCTCGACACATACGCCCTCCCAAGACTAAACCAGGAAGAAGTTGAATCTCTGAATAGACCAATAACAGGCTCTGAAATTGTGGCAATAATCAATAGCTTACCAACCAAAAAGAGTCCAGGACCAGATGGATTCACAGCCGAATTCTACCAGAGGTACAAGGAGGAATTGGTACCATTCCTTCTGAAACTATTCCAATCAATAGAAAAAGAGGGAATCCTCCCTAACTCATTTTATGAGGCCAGCATCATCCTGATACCAAAGCCGGGCAGAGACACAACCAAAAAAGAGAATTTTAGACCAATATCCTTGATGAACATTGATGCAAAAATCCTCAATAAAATACTGGCAAACTGAATCCAGCAGCACATCAAAAAGCTTATCCACCATGATCAAGTGGGCTTCATCCCTGGGATGCAAGGCTGGTTCAACATACACAAATCAGTAAATGTAATCCAGCATATGAACAGAACCAAAGACAAAAACCACATGATTATCTCAATAGATGCAGAAAAGACCTTTGACAAAATTCAACAACGCTTCATGCTAAAAACTCTCAATAAATTAGGTATTGATGGGATGTATCTCAAAATAATAAGAGCTATCTATGACAAACCCACAGCTAATATCATACTGAATGGGCAAACACTGGAAGCATTCTCTTTGAAAACTGGCACAAGACAGGGATGCCCTCTCTCACCACTCCTATTCAACATAGTGTTGGAATTTCTGGCCAGGGCAATAAGGCAGGAGAAGGAAATAAAGGGTATTTAATTAGGAAAAGAGGAAGTCAAATTGTCCCTGTTTGCAGATGACATGATTGTATATCTAGAAAACCCCATCGTCTCAGCCCAAAATCTCCTTAAGCTGATAGGCAACTTCAGCAAAGTCTCAGGATACAAAATCAATGTGCAAAAATCACAAGCATTCTTATACACCAATAACAGACAAACAGAGAGCCAAATCATGAGTGAACTCCCATTCACAATTGCTTCAAAGAGAATAAAATACCTAGGAATCCTACTTACAAGGGACGTGAAGGATCTCTTCAAGGAGAACTACAAACCACTGCTCAATGAAATAAAAGAAGATACAAACAAATGGAAGAACATTCCATGCTCATGGGTAGGAAGAATCAATATCATGAAAATGGCCATACTGCCCCAGGTAATTTATAGATTCAATGCCATCCCCATCAAGCTACCAATGACTTTCTTCACAGAGTTGGAAAAAACTACTTTAAAGTTCATATGGAACCAAAAAAGAGCGCTCATTGCCAAGTCAATCCTAACCCAAAAGAACAAAGCTGGAGGCATCACGCTACCTGACTTCACACTATACTACAAGGCTACAGTAACCAAAGTAACCAAAACAGCATGGTACTGGTACCAAAACAGAGATATAGACCAATGGAACAGAACAGAGCCCTCAGAAATAATGCCGTGTACCTACAACCATCTGATCTTTGACAAACCTGACAAAAACAAGAAATGGGGAAAGGATTCCCTATTTAATAAATGGTGCTGGGAAAACTGGCTAGCCATGTGTAGAAAGCTGAAACTGGATCCCTTCCTCACACCTTATACAAAAATTAATTCGAGATGGATTAAAGACTTACATGTTAGACCAAAAACCATAAAAACCCTAGAAGAAAACCTAGGCAATACCATTCAGGACATAGGCGTGGGCAAGGACTTCATGTCTAAAACACCAAAAGCAATGGCAACAAAAGCCAAAATTGACAAATGGGATCTAATTAAACTAAAGAGCTTCTGCACAGCAAAAGAAACTACCATCACAGTCAACAGGCAACCTACAGAATGGGAGAAAATTTTTGCAATATACTCATCTGACAAAGGGCTAATATCCAGAATCTACAATGAACTCAAACAAATTTACAAGAAAAAAACGAACAACCCCATCAAAAAGTGGGCGAAGGACATGAACAGACACTTCTGAAAAGAAAACATTTATGCAGCCAAAAAACATATGAAAAGAAGCTCATCATCACTGGCCATCAGAGAAATGCAAATCAAAACCACAATGAGATACCATCTCACACCAGTTAGAATGGCGATCATTAAAGTCAGGAAACAACAGGTGCTGGAGAGGATGTGGGGAAATAGAAACACTTTTAGACTGTTGGTGGGACTGTAAACTAGTTCAATTATTGTAGAAGTCAGTGTGGTGATTCCTCAGGGATCTAGAACTAGAAATACCATTTGACCCAGCCATCCCATTACTGGGTATACACCCAAATGATTATAAATCATGCTGCTATAAAGACACATGCACATGTATGTTTATTGCAGCACTATTCACAACAGCAAGACTTGGAACCAAGCCAAATGTCCAACAATGATAGACTGGATTAAGAAAATGTGGCACATATATACCATGGAATACTATGCAGCCACAAAAAATTATGAATTCATGTCCTTTGTAGGAACATGGATGAAACTGGAAACCATCATTCTCAGCAAACTATCGCAAGGACAAAAAACCAAACACCACATATTCTCACTCATAGGTGGGAATTGAACAATGAGAACACATGGACACAGGAAGGGGAACATCACACACCGGGGCCTGTTGTGGGGTTGGGGGAGGGGTGAGGGATAGCATTAGGAGATATACCTAATGTTAAATGGTGAGTTAATGGGTGCAGCACACCAACATGGCACATGTATACATATGTAACTAACAAGCACGTTGTGCACATGTACCCTAAAACTTAAAGTATAATAAAAATAAAAATAAATAAAAAATAAAAAATAAACCCCCCAAAAAAGTATACATGAAATATTGGCCAAGATATCCCATATGCTGGGCCATAAAATACGTCTCAATAACTTAAAAATATGTCTCAATAAATTTTGTACTATCCAGTATGATCTCTGATCACGATGAAATTTAACTAGTAATTGTTGATAGTAAATTATCCAAAAATGCCCTCGTAAATTTCACAATAATTTCTAAATAATCCATGACTCAAATAACTGTGTTTTGAAGGTCTTGGGGTGTTGTCACCCTTAGTTACTTAGCTCTTATTTTGCTCCTTTTTCAGGTAACTATCAAACTAACTTTTTCTTACTTGTGAGCATTTGCCTTTGATTTTAACAGTCCCCCAGTGTAACTTTCCTAGACTTTATGAATCTCTCCATCTCATGAAGACTTGGGATTTCCCTTCCCTATTATTTATGTCTTATTCAAATTGGATCAGTAAGTGGGGCAAAGGTAATGTTCAATGAGAAAGAACATTTAGGAGAGGCCTGATTTTCAGAGTGATGAGTTTATTATTGAATGTTTTTGAGTTATTACTTTATTTGCTTCATTATGCAACCTTGTAACTTTGGAGATTTTTTATAAACACTCAGATAAATTCTAGGGACAATTATGTCTATATTACACAACGTGAATTGGAGGAAACCAGTTATAAAAGTTTAAGGGAACAGTTAACACAGATGTATCCCCCATATTGCAATTATGTGTGTGTGTGTGTGTGTGTGTGTGTAATATATAATAGATGGAATATATAAAAAGAAAATAGTAGTTGGCTTTATCAAATATATTTTATAATTCTACATCTTTAGCTTGCTTCTTACTTTCTTATTTCTATCATAAATTTCCTGAGTCTTTTTATGTAGTATTCTCAATCTGACTGACTGTTACGATAATGATTCCTGCTAATTTATTCTTGATGCAAAAACAACAGCAGTGCCATGTGCTGATTATACCGTGCTGAGCTCATGTGTGAGTGTACCTGCGGGCTTCACAACTGCCTTAGGAGTGTATTTCTATTACATTTATTTTACAGATGAGGAGAGTGATGCTAAGAAAGATTAATGAGTTTGAAGGCTGCCCAATTCGTAAGAGGCAAGCAAAAGATGTCGAATTTTGCCATTGGGTGTCACTCTCTCAATCACTGTTTCTGTGTAACATCTCCAAAAGTCACTGTCCCTAAGTTAACTTATACACTCAACTACAAAACCCTTTAAGTGAGGGCGACCGTGACCCGGTCGCCTCTAGATCTCTGTCTCACGTGGGGCTTGGCCCGGGGCAGGCATCCAGGTATCATTTGTGGGTGGAACCAGGGCCCAGAGGAGCCCACATGTGTCACTGTCTTGTGCAGAGTGCTCAGTAATGGCTTTGGTATTCGTGAACAGACTCTTTGTATCTCTTCTTTCTCTCTTCGCATTTGCAGAGAATAAACCTATTTCACAAATATTGTGTCAGTTAGAATTTGATAATTTGGTTATTGGCATGGAGTTTGGAATACTTAATTCACAGCAAGGATAGGAAATTGCACCACCTGTCAGAAGTTGGAGGCCTGTGTCCTTGGTCATGGTCAGGCTAAACCCCTGAAAAAGCTGGAGCTCCAACTCTGACCCACCTTCAAACCTGTTTTTGTCTCTCATATCTCCAGAGACTTCCAGAAGGAATCCCTGTGCTAATGTTCTGTTACACTAATATAATAGATCACCTATTCAATATAAGGCATTATGAAGACATAGCATCTTTGAGACCCTTGAAGAATAAACTATTACTGTTGCTGGTACTGGTGTTAAATGATCGTTTATTTCATGTTAGTTAAAAACAATTTCCCTACCTATCTACAATTTGATTGTAACTAGAGTCAGGAGAAAAAATAAATCGATCAGGACCTTTCTCTGGTAAAGTACTTGGATTTCAAAGTATTTGTTTTCAATGAAACACAACTAGGGAACATCATAGCAAAAAAAGACAATTCTGAGGAGTTATTAGAATGATATCAGGGATAATTGTTTAAAAAGTATTGTGAACCAGAGGCATAACACTTCAAAATCTAAAATACCATGATTATATGGCATGATACATTATAAAACATAAAATGAAATCTCAAAAATTGGTTATAAGGTTATAATAAGATAATTTTTTTCCTTGTTGGTTATTACTTCCACAGCAAAAAATAAAAACACAACTTGGCTAATTACATACCTGCCATGTGTTATGCCCGTAAGCGTCTGTCCCTCAACCCAAGAGTGTAATGAGCTCTGGGACTGCGTTTATTAAAAGCAAACCATGGACACGATTATTCAGCTCTCTGAGGAGAAAACTGGGGGTGAAATTACATCCCCAGTGATGAAATAACAATGGCTGTACTTGGGTGAGAAAATTTTAGTTCTCAAGTCATTGTGGTCTGTAAAAAATAAAATTTTGGACAAATAGGTAGCTTCATGCACCAACTGGAATGAAACAAGAGGGCTGAGTAGCATAGGGACAAGAAAATTGGAGGCAATTTCTCCAGGATTGGCTAAAGAAGGCCTGGTTGGATGACAGATGATGCTAGCAATACAGTGTTTCACAACCATAAACACACTCAAGGGTACATGTGATTGGCAAATACTAAGAAGTTTGACAACAGAAAGGACGGAATCAATGGGGCGGTCGTGGAAGTCGGACTCAGCACCGCATAGCCACACCTACATTCAAGATCACCTGTGAGCATTTTCCTTCAGGACATCTCTGCAATGTGCGTGCATTTCCAGCGGCTTGGCCAACGGCACCACAGGTTTCAGAAGCTCGATGGAGCAAGACCAAAAACACCAGCAAATGCCAGCATGAGTGTAAATGGATCCTTTCAAAATAAAACTACATTTGCTGTAGGAAAATTGTCTTTGGTGGATTCCAAATCATTAAACTTTCAATGGTGTATTTGCAGAGCTCTGACCTGGAAGTCAAACTCAGAGGCGCCAGAAAGGTCACATTTTATTTAGCCCAAGCATCTTGTCCTCTCGCCTCTTGGTTGATTTCTTTACTGGGATTTGAAAATGTTGAGTTCATTTCACAATTTTACCTCCTAGGAAAATGAATCCAGTAATCAGGAAGAAGAGGGGCAGGGAAGGAATTTCTGTGGGGGAGGTGGTGGGTGAGTGGAAGTGCTGTGGCCAAGTCAACAAGAATTTTCCCTAGAACAAATGTCTTTTCAAGTTCATGCTGAATAGTCTCTATCCATCAGGCAGCTGTGAGGATGTCAACGCATAGCTACGAACACAGCCTGGAGGCCCAACATCCCAGCGGACGGAAATGAATGCTGTCTGGAAACACAGGTGCATAAACAGCCACGCCCTGCCAAGCCCTTCACAACAGAAAAACGCCACCACCCTATTCCACTTCTAGCAGGCTTCAGTCATTAGCAAGATGGATTTTCCTCAGTAAAATAGCGTGTTATTTTGCCTTTGAGGAAATATAACAAATGGGGAAATCTTTTGGGAAGTAACACACGTGCCCACAGTCATCACAGCCGTGGGTCTCGATCAGTCCCGCAGGTATGGGCATCACCCCCCCGTGGGGTCAGGCACACCCAGCCTCCTGTGCAGGGAAGCTGCCTGCTGACCAGCCGGTGGCCATACAGTGACGGGGACAGGAGGTTTTCCAGGTCCCCACTCCAGCAGGCACTTTCCAGTTTGGAAACCTAGACATGTTACCAAACCTGCACGAGCCTCCATTTCCTGAAATGAAGGTAACGTGGATGGCTGTGGCACAGGGAGGCTGTGGGGGCTCAGCGGGACCAACACCAACAGGAATATCACCAGGAGGCCAGGCACAGGAGGCACGCGTGGGAATATCCCCAGGACACCAGGCACAGGAGGCACGCGTGGGAATATCCCCAGGACACCAGGCACAGGAGGCACGCGTGGGAATATCCCCAGGACACCAGGCACAGGAGGCACGCTCAGGAGCCTCAGCCATTGCTGGTGACGTCTGCACTGCCCTGTTCGGTCCTGGATTTCTGACACGTCGCTGGTCTGAGCCACTTAAACAAATTACAACGGAGCAAGACCACACAGAGCTTGAAAAGTGTGTGCGTGTGTGTGTGTGTGTGTGGGTGTGTGTGAGAGAGAGAGAGAGAGACACTGTAGAACACTCTAGAAAGCTAAAGTTGCATGGAAGCATGAGGAGCCACTCTCAACACCATCATGACTCACACCCCCCATGGAACATTCCGGAAAGGCTAAAGGTACATGGAAGCATGAGGAGCCACTCTCAACACCATCATGGCTCACACCCCCTGTGGAACATTCCAGAAAGCTAAAGGTGCACAGAAGCATGAGGAACCCCTCTCAACACCATCATGGCTCACAACCCCTGTGGAACATTCTGGAAAGCTAAAGGTGCTCGAAAGCACAGGGAGCCACTCTCAGCACCATCACAGCTCTCACCTCCAGTTTTGTTGTTGTCATTGCTTGTGTTTCTTTGTCCTGGCAATATCCGCCCTGAGAATGTCTCTTCACTCCTGCAGGAATATCCAGATTGTACTCCTACTCAAGATCCCATTCCAGGGCCTGGTTCCTTCCCCCAGTGGGCAGACACATCCAGCAGGCGACCAGCCAGCAGCGCGTGTAGACAGCATCGGCACCGATACCAGGCTCAGAGGACAGACCCACATTCCAGAGGAGCTGGGGAGAGGCGTTGTCTCCAATCCAGCTGAGGTCACCACGTCTTGGTGGAAATGGTGGCTTTTGAACTGAGCCTTGAGAAATAAAAAGCAAAGCAGCAAACAGTGGGAGAACGGGAGAAGGGAACAGAACGAGCGAAGACGCAGCAGGAGGGCAGCTTCTAAAGCGCTGGAGAGACAGACCTGGCTAGCACTGATCCAGCAAAGGGATTATGCAGAGGAAGCAGGATGCCTGGGTGGGGTATGCAGAGCCTTAAACTCCAGGCCAATGCGCCAGGGATTTGCGTCGGGGCACTGCACAACCAGGGCTGAGTTCAAGAAGAATAACCGTGATGTCCAACAAGCAAAATAAAAGCTCTTTAAAAATGAAGTAGGCAAAAAGCACAGTGTTTAACAAGTTGATTATCTTTTGAGACTTCAGGGTGATAAGCAGGAAATGTGGCATCTCAGAATCTAAGACACTACGGCACCAGGCCTTCCCATTCTTCACAGGCACCTTTGTCCTGGAGAAATATCATCATTCAGTAGAGTCTTGCCAAGTGTTTATTCTGTGCATGACTAAGTTAGAAACTGGGGAAAATAAAGAAGGAAAAGTCTGTTTCATTCTGAAGAGTCCCACAGTCTGGTCAGGGAGTCAGACACCTTCTCAGTGAGCTATACAACCATCTACCCTTTAGTAAGTGTTAAATGAAGGTCTGTGAAGATGGGAGGGGCTTCGGGGAGATGCAGCGTTTGAATGGAACCTTGGCAGGTGGAGAGAAGCCCCTGTCTGCACCCCACTCACTGAGGCCCCAGCCCACCCCACCACCCCGTGCAGGCTGCCGATGCTGACTCATCTCAGTGGTCTATCGGGAGGTTCCTATGCTCTGCTACTGCCGGAAAATACCTCCCTTCTGAGTCTCTCCCTAAAGGAAGGATATGAAAGATGACTCTGTAGCCACAGAACGTTTCAGACACCACCTATGTCTTCCCTAGTCAGCCGCTGCTGTGTAGAGAGGATGTTTAATCTAGTTCCTTGTTCTTTCTAAAACACATCCAAATTTTATCACTTCTCTTAATGAATTATGACATCTATGGAAAACTATGTTTGCAATCTTACAGAATGACAAATGCCACGACGGCTCACAAAACTTTAATAAATTTGTTTTATTGCTAATTAATGGTGTTTTAGCATCCCTAAGGAAAGTTTTCTGATTGTTATTCATCTATATGGACAACATTTTAAATTACTACTATTTTCGAGAAAATTAAGTTAACTAGAAATAGATTAGGAATACTAAAACAGTATGAATCGCTGAACCATGCAAGCCACAGAGGTGAGGTAGCCTTTAACACGTGCGTGCAGAGGCATGGGGTAAGGAGAGCCGTACTGAGGCTGGCAGGGTGTGAAGGGCTGCGTAGAAACTCCGCAGTCCACGTTAAACGCGCAGCCTTGGGATATAACACATGATTTACACTTGAGTTTCTATGGCTTTTCCTAATTCATGAAGCAACCACATAGAATTTGCCAGAAATTATTAGATCAGCTCAGGGCTTCATTTCCAAAGTCTCCAGGTGACAATGCCTGGCCTCTCTGGTCACTTCTTGGCAGGAAAGAGATGCAAAAGTGCTTCTCAGCTCCAAATGATCTCCCTCCCTCCCATGCCCTGAAACCTTCCAAAGTCACCTTAATTCAGTGGCAGCTCTCACACCTGCAGGTGCAGCGGGCCCCCTGCAGGGCTCAATCATCAGACAGTGAGGCTCTGCCTCTGTCCCCCTGAGGCAGCAGCAGGGCTTGGCTGGGGCCTGGGTCAGCGTCCTGACAAGTCCCAGGAGGTGCTGATGCAGGTACAGGGACCACACTTGGAAGATCGCTGCCTTGACTCAGCACACCAGAGAATCCATGCGGTAGCCACAGATGACGCATCCTGGCCGGGCCTCCAGGGCTCCTTCTGTCCACCCACGGGAACCCCCAGAGCTGTGAGGAGGAAGAGAAGCCAGGTGTTTTTTCACACTGATTGATATACTGTGTATTTTTTCAGTGCAGGACCATCCTGATGGCAGTCGTGAGCTCACAGGAAAGCACAGTGGCTCACGGAGGGCACATGGGGTGATGTTTCAGGCCCATCCACCGGACCTCACTCTTCCTCATGGGCCCCGACGGTGGGCAGCCCCAGCCTCTGCTTCCCACCCCGCACCCCACCCCCACCCACCGCCTCAATTCATGATTCTTTTCTTTACTGCTGTTTTTGATGGCAAAGAAAGTGACCCAGAAATTTCAGCAAACACAAACCACAGAGGATGTTTTGGAAAGCCATGAGATGATGGTTCACAGAATTAAAACGAAAGCCACAGCTCCCTGCAGTGGACACAGCAGCTTATCCCTCCTGTCCAGCTAAACGTCACACCTTTTCACCAACTCCCTTCCTGCCCCTCCACAGCTTCCCCTAGACATCACACATTGTATATTTCAGATTTCTTGAAAGAGTCGTTTTAAATGTTTTCACCACAAAAAAAGATAAGTGTGTAAGGGGATGGACAGAGTCATTAGCTTGACTCAACCATTCCACAATGTATACTTGTATCAAAACATCCTACTGAACCCCATAAATATATAATAATACACAATTTTTAACATTTATAGAGGATAAAAAGAAAAAATTCAATACAGAAAGAAAAAAAAAAAGCAAAACCATCAGACCTCCAGAGGGCAGACGTGGGGGAGGCCCTGGGAACCAGTGACCATCCCTCCGGCCCTCCAAGGCACTGCCTTGGGTACCCGCCCCACAAGGTGAGTGAAAAAGCTCCTGTCACTCACGAAGACTTGAAGTCCTGGGAGAGAGAGGCTGGCAGGATTTGATCAACGTCTTGCCGTGGGTGGTGGCAGGACGAGTGGCTGGCAGGTGAAGGTCCCAGGGTCTGACGTAACCACTCAGTTCACCCATGTCCTGCCCCAAGGACTCTCCTGGAACCCCGTGGCCACTCTGGGCAGGTGCCCTGCCGGGCTGACCCTCGCCGTCCTTCTCCAGGACACTGAGTCTAGGCCACCTGTTGATATTTTTATTGACAACTATGTTCTCCACCCAAATAGAGTGCCCCTTGCTGGAATCTGCGTCACACATCTGGTTCCTGGGGATGCACCAGGTGCTCCAGCAGCACGTTCCAGTGACAGCCTGGTAACCGAAAAGGAGCAGAGCGAGCAGCACCAGGAAGGGCCCCGAGGGAGCTCTGTCAGTGAAGGAGAGAAAGAGCTGGGGAAGTAGACAAACCACGGCAGCTTCCGATGCTCAGGCTGAAGAGCTGGGCAAGGCTCTCCCTCTCTCTGACACACACATCACACGCCACACACAACACACCACACACCACATGACACACCACACACACCACACACCACACGCTACACACACCACACAAAACACACACCACACACACACCAAACACCACACGCACACCACATACACCACACATCACACAACACACACATCACACCACACACCCAGCACACACACAACACACACCACACACCAAACACCACACACACACCACACATCACACACAGCACACGCTACACACACCACACAAAATACACACCAAACACCACACACACACCACACACACACCACACCACACACACACCACACACATACCACACACCACACACCACAAACACAACACACCACACACACCACACACCACACACACCACACACACCACACACCACAAACAACACACCACACACCACACACACCACACACACCATACACCACACACCACACACACCACACACCACAAACACAACACAACACACAATACACCGTACACACCCCACACACCACAGACCACACACACCACACCCCACACCACACACACACCACACACATCACACACCACACGCACACAACACACCACACGCACCACACCACAAACACAACACACACCACACCACACACATACCACACACCACACACACACAACACACACACCACACACCACAAACATAACACATCACACACACCACACACCACAAACACAACACCACACACAATACACCGTACACACCCCACACACCACAGACCACACACACCACACACACACACCACACACCACATACCACACACACCACACAATACACCACACACACCCTGCACACACCACACACACATCACACACCACACACACCACACACACAACATACCACACACACACCACACACACAACATACCACACACATCACACACCACACACAGCACACACACACACACTGGCGTTACCATGCACAACTTGAATCCAGACTCTTCTACCACATGAGCCACTCCCCAGGATTAAGAACTTAATTCAACTGAATTCAAGGAGCTCTAAATGAGTGTGGGTGCCCCAGGTCCTGTCTCATTCTGTGCTTTTGTGTTCAAAGGCTTCTCTCACTGGAGGATGTATTTGGCGCACACCTCGAAGGTGACTGGTCCCAATTCTTGCAGCCAGACACCTGCCAGGCATCTCTGACTGAAGAGTGCCACACAGTCCTCACAGCTCTGAAAACTAAGCATCTCAAAGCAGGAAGCCCTGCTTTTGGGAACTGCCCGAGATCATACAGGGAGTCTGCGAAAACAGGATTCAGGACTCACAACCCCAAAGCTAAACAATCTAGTTCAACCTCATAATGGATTCACAGCAACCAGAATGGAATGAGCTAGAGGCCATTATTCTAAGTGAAGTAACTCAGGAATGGAAAACCAAACCTCATATGTTCTCACTGTTAAGTGTGAGCTAAGCTGTGAGGATGCAAAGGCATAAGAATGATACAATGGACTTTGGGTACTCAAGGGGAGCGTGGGAGCAGGGTGAGGGATAAAAGACTACACACTGGGTACAGTGAACACTGCTCGAGTGATGGGTGCACCAAAACCTCAGAGATCACCACTAAAGAACTTTTCCATGCAACCAAATACCACCTGTTCCCTCAAAACTTGTAAAATAAAAATAAAATAATAAAATATGCATGCGAGGTAAAAAAAAAAATAAATACACAATCTGGTTCAAAACTGATTATTTTATCTGATGATGTTGGGTTTAGCTTAGTGAGCCACACCTCCCTGGCACCTTTAAATTACCACAATGCCAGGGAGAATGGTGTTCTTTGGTTGCAAAGTGAAAGTCAACGTAGAAAAACCAATGCAAATTTAATTAAATCACATGCCATTTATCCTAATGCTCCTTTCTTGTTTGATGGAACCGCTTGCAAAGGTTTGCGATTGTATCCAGAAATGTAGCACACCCTTGTGTTTCAGGATCCAGTCTCTCCATGTGATCTCATAGGTGGGTTCAGAACAAACCCAAGGTTTTTGTATGAATTAAATAACACATGTATGGCTCTCAGAATTTTATTACCTGACCTATTGTATGCACATGAAAATAATGTATTTATTCACTGTGCATCTACTCTGCCTCCTTGTGTGTGAAATCCTTGAGTGGGGTTCATATTCCGCTTATTTTCCCTTGGCCCCTTTCAAGTCTATACCTCCATCTGGAAATCACCAGTCTTCTGATTTTTGTCATTATCAGTTAGTTGTGTCTGTTTTGGACTTTGTGGAAATGGAACCAGACAGTGGGAACTCTTCTGTGTCTGGCTTCTTTCACACACATGTTTGTTGTGAAACAAGCATCAATATTCTTGGTACACTTGTGGTTCATTATGTTTTATCACACTATCGTTTTCCATTGCAAGGCTATAAAAATGTATTTATTCCTTCTCTTGTTCTGAGCATTTCGGTTGTGTCCAGTTTGGGTCTGCTGTGCATAAAGCTGCTACGAATGTTCTCGTGCATGTCCTTTTGTGGACCTCACCACTCACTTCCCGTAGTTAGAGCTAGGAGCAGAATTTCGGGTCATAGGATAGGCATATCTTTAAATTTGGTAAATATTGCTGAAGAATTTTTCCAGAATGGTGGAACCACTTTATATTCCCAGAGCAATGGGTGAGTTCTCAACACCAAGTCCTCCCCAGAAGTTGGCATTTTCAGTCTCTTCAGCCTTACGCATCCTGGTGAGTGTGCAATTCTCCCTCACTGTGGATTTAATTTTCATTTTCTTGAAAACAAATGATCTTGATCACCTCCTCATAGCTCCCCGGCCATTGGGATATCCCATTTTGTGAAGTGCCCACGCAGGCTATTGCTCAGCTTTTAAACTGGGTTGATTGTGTTTTTCTGATTGATTTTCTAGGGCTTCCTCCTGTGTTGTGGGGAGTAATGAAAGCACCTATCTTTTCACTTTCTTAAGGTTGTCGTTTGATGAACAGAAGTTCTAAATTCTGCTGAAGTCCAATTGATCTTTTAATCAGTATTTTTAGTGCTTTTTACATCTTAAAATATATTAGCTTCCTGAAGGTCATGAAGATAATTTATAAGACAAATTTCTAGAAGGAGGTAGTTTGGTTTGACTTGGCAAAGATGAGGAAGCGGTAGGAAGAAAATCGAGCTTACTGTATATGACTATTTTCTTTTCATTCTATTGACTTCATTTCTCAGTCTCTCAATTGACTGATAACCGAGAGGAATGTTAGTCTGAAAGATACACAGAAACTGGTTAAAGCCAGAGTGTTTAAGGAGACACAGTGAGCTTACCCAAGGGCAGAAGGCAGAGGGAAATAAAGCAGAATCATTCTCATCTGAAGAGACTTTGCCCATAAGAATTCTTGCAAAAAGCAGACTGTCTCCATGCCCAGGATGCCATTTTAAAAGAAATGGTTTATGCAGGTCTCATAAAAAATGTTCAGTCAAAGGACATGAGTTCAAGTGACTTCTTCAGCCTGGCATAAACACTCATGCCTCCAGCCAAGAGGACGTGGCCAGGCAAGGCCCGCGACGTTCCTGCTGCGCGGAGTCATCACTGTCATACAGGCTTCAGAATTTCTACCAAGTTTTGCCTCTGAACTTTATTTTTCTTTTCTCTCCAAAAACTCAGGGAACGCACTCCACTGTTATTGTTTTGTTGCAAAAGGAATGATTTGGATTTCTGGTGAGGAAAATTTGAACAGACAGTTAATTTTACTAAAAAGTTTTGGTTCTGATCACAGCCCACATTCCAGAGCAAATAGAGCAAAGGGATTGTATTTTTTGTAAAATCTGAAGTCAAATTGTCCCAGCTGTCAGATCCTTCTACACACAAAAACTAGAGATAAATATGTGATGAGATCTTAGAGCATTCCAATATCAAGTTTTTGGGAATTATGAAGGCACTTTAAATCAAATTCGTGTCCTATCGTTTTTCTTATTTTTCACAATGACTTCTCATATTGACATTAAAATGAATTCTCACAATGACATTAAAACATCTTTTAAAATATTCAAATCATAAATGATCAATGTATTCCCATCTTTTTATTTCATGTAGATTATTTTTTCATAGCCTATTAAAATTACAACAAAATATAAGATGTGTTAAATCTATCTCTCCCCTTCTATCACTTCTTACTGATGTCACCATTTCTGAGGATTCTAATTTTCTTCTCCTTTTCTTCCGTTGAATGAAAATGGTTTTAATTTTAACAGTTCTGTCAATATTGCCTGTCTTTTTTCAAAAACATTTGTTCTTGTAGCATGGACTGGAGACCCATGGTGCAGCACATCCCGAATATTTGCTCTCTGTGTCTGCACAAGATTCAACGCCCTTGACTATGACACCCATGCACCAAGTCACTGGCCTTGTCTTGAGCCCTTGTGTTACCCCTCTTCCAAAATAGTCTCCTCTTTTCCCCACGGATGCCCTCACTGCATGGCAGTAGAAATGAAGCCCTGTGGCTGCTGCCTCCTCACCGCCGCCTTCTGTCAACCTCTTGGTTTTACTCACGTTGCATCTTATTCCCTGGTTTCTAGCTCCATCTTCCTCTCCACTGTGGCCCCACCACCCCCCTATGTGACTTCAGTGTCCACACAGACAGCACCCCAACCCTGACCTCCGAGGTAACCTCAGTGTCCACATGGACTGCACCCCAACCCTGATATGAAGGCTCATGCTGCTCTACTGACCCCCAGCCGCCCCCCAGCCGCCCACAGCCTTCCCCTCTCCTGGGAACACCCTGATCTATGGGAACACCTAAGCACCGCAGTGAGCTAAGGAAGCCGGCCCCTGGCCACAGCCTCCTCTCCTTCCTGCCAACCTGTCCAACAACTCCTCCACCAACAAATCTCTGACATAATCACCATCAGGGCATCAGCCAGCATTCTCCAGGGAAGCAGCACCAACTGGACACACATACACAGATTCATCGTAAGGAATTGGCTCATGCAATTGTGGGGCTGGCAAGCCTGACATCCGCAGGGCAGGCTGGCACACCAGAGACCCAGGGGAGAGCGAATGGTATAGCCTTGAGTCTGGAGACTCAGGCAGAATTTCTATGCTGCAGTCTGGAGCCAGAATTCCTTCTTCCTGAAGGGACCTCCGTTTTTTTCTCTTAATCCCTTCAACTGATTGGATGAGGTTCACCCAAATTATAAAGGGTAACTGACTTCATTCAAAGTCTGCTACTTTAGATGTTAATTACATCTACAAAATATCTTCACAGCAATATCCAGCTGGTGTTTGAGCAAACGAAGGGCGCCATGGCCCAGCCATGTGCACTTAGGAAAGCCACCCTTGGCTCCATCACTCAGCCCTGGTTATGGTCTAACCAACCATCATCCAGCTTAAAATTAAAATTCTAATTTAATTTTCCAATGTCCTCATTAGGTTTTTCCTAAATTTTCACCTCATCCATTTGGAGAAAACTCAACTCCACATGAACTCGAAACAAAGTGAACTCCTTAGCCTCTCTCTGCCTGCCCACAGCAACTCACCACTTCTAGAGAAAAATCCCCACACTGAGAACTGGTCCTCTACAGATGGTGACCACTAACTCCAGTGAGCTCCCGAATCTTCCTGACAAGATACCACTACCCCAGGACGCCATACAGTCCTCCCAGACGTGCCAAGAAACTATAGCAGCCTCCTCTCCTCTCCTGCTGGTGTAGGAGGGAGGCCCGGGCATCACGCTCCTCTCTCGTGCCGGGACCCCATCCCTTCTGGCCTCCCAGGAACTGTACGAGCAAATGTTCTGTCTCAGAATCCATCTGTACCAGCACATGTCCTGACCCGGAATCTGTCCTATTGACGCGTGTACATGTTCCAGCCTCTCCTGCCAATGACGTCTCTCCAAACCCTGAATTCCTCTCTGATGCCAGCCTGGTTCTCTCTTCTGCACACAGACACTCTAAAAACTGTGACTTGCACCGCTTTCCCTCTCTCTGCCTCTTACATACTCACCAGTCCCCTGTCTGCCTTCTCTCCATAACAACCTGATGAAAAAACTGGTTAATACCAACCGTGTTCCGTATTTTCACACACACAGCAGGCCCAGCAGGCCCGGTTCCCTGCAGGCTTCCACGCGCGGCCTTTCCTGATGTGTGGGATTCTCCCAGCAGGCCCAGGTCCCCGCAGGCTTCCACGCGCGGCCTCTCCTGATGTGTGGGATTCTCCCAGCAGGCCCAGGTCCCCGCGGGCTTCCACACGCGGTCTCTGCTGGCGTCCAGAGCTCCCCGTCTCTTTGGCTTTGCCGCACCATCATGGCTTCCCTTCTCCTTCTTCTTTGGCTTTTCCAAGACCTTCAAGTGTCCGCATTCCCTGGAGCCGGACCACGAGCCTCCACCCCTGTCTCTGCATCCCTACAGGTGACCTTATTTGGTTCTATGAGTCCAACCCCCATCCACATGCTAATGAGTAAATATATTCCCTCCCAAATATTCCCCAAGCACCAGAGCTGCCTGGATTTTCCTTTCAGTTAGGAGAAAGCATTGGCAAGAGCTCTGCTGAACAGATCAGTCTCTGGTCCGTCATGGAAAAAAGACTCAGTATGATACAATGATGTTTTCAGGGAGAAACTCCTTTTCAGTGCAAAACAGCAAGCAGCGCCCTCTATGCTGCGGAAAGGAGCCACACCAGGGGACGGGCCACGGGGCTGCCAGGAAATCCAGCAGCATCCTGGGGACAGGACCTCGGGAAGCCCACATGGCCTCATCCCACAGGCAACAGCCCATGTGCTCCTGAGCCCAGCTGCCTCTCTCCATCACTGTAGGTCCTGGGATCTCACACACGGCAAAGCCATCGGGCTTCATGCAGGTCTCACTGACTTGAACTTGAGGAAGCGCTGTTCACTCAGCAGTGCGCTGTCTGGAGGAAATTCCCGGGTCTTTCTGCACTTCTTACGATTGCAAATGACCAGGAAAAGAACTTGGAGGTCAGAAGAGTGGGGCTGCCCAGCCCTCAAAGCCCTGGCACTGTGCGGTTTTAAGCTGCAGTTACCTCGGAAAGAGGAGGCTGCGTTCACACTGCAGGTGCAGGAACATTGGCCCACACGGCTCAGAAACATTCTCATTCATGCGGAGCTGTGTCCAGGTGGCACCGGCCGCAAAGCTGCACCTACAGCCTGTGGAAGTGCGAGGCAACACACACATCCTGACTCGTGTCCCCATCGTGACTTGGTGCATTTCATTGGGTATGTGTGTGTATGTGTGTATGCGTATGTACGTAGGTGTATATGTGTGTATGTGTATGTATGTGTGTATGGGTATGTATGTATGTGTATGTGTATGTGTGTGTGTGTGTGTGTGTACATATAGACGTTTTTTCCAGCATGTGATTCCAGAACCTTGTACACCTAATGGTGACACATAGCTCCCAGGTCAGATCTAATGAGCACGCTGCTGCAGCGTGGTTTATGACCGTGAACCTGCCTGGTCTAAAAGGCTGGGGTCTGTGCAGCATCCTCACTGCAAAAAGCCAGGAACGCTTTATTATAAACATTTCATCACTAAGGGAAGGGATGTCCCTAAATCGCTTTGTAACTGAGCAGACATTCACAGGGAAAACCTTCTGCCAGAGACGCTCTCTGAAGGAAGAGAAGAGTCAGGCCTTAGCCCAGCAGTGGGGCCCCAGGCCAGTCTGGCCCGAGAAGAGCGAAAGGAACCTGGAGCCTTCGTCTGCACTGTTTTAACAACCAAAAGTGGCCATAAAGCTCGGGACCTTCTTGAAATGACACGGAGGGGCTGAGAAGGGAGGCCCCAGGAGCAGAGGCTGGGCAGCACGGAGACACCGTGGCCAGGTCATGACGGACCCCAGCTGGTGGGGACGTCCCAGGACCACAGTCACATGGCCCACCCAAGGCCTCCTGCCCATGTGGAGAAATTGCACACAATGAAGGGAGCTCCAGGCTGGAAATGGGGTCTCCAGCTAGGCCACCGCCATAGTCTTATACGACAACAGAGACGAGAATTTCAGGTACGCAGATTCACACGGCAAGTGTGCAGATGGCAGCACTATGACTGCTCGTTTTTAGGCACTAAAGCCACTTACTCATTAAATCATTTTTAAAATCATCATCAGTGCCTCCAATTTAAATTAACCACGCACATGGATGAAATTTTCCTTAAAATTTCCATGCTTTGAAAACGAAGCAGAAAAATGCCTGGCAATACTACTAAAATTATTTTTTTCAAATGATTTGTGTTTAGAAAAGTTTACTGAATCCAAAAACATTGCTGCTCACCCGTCTCCACTAAAGAGAAATGGAAATTAGCCACATGCAAGCCTGAGTGCTGGTTAGTGACCAGACTTCTACTGAGTTTAAGAATTTCACATGTGCCTTTGTTGATCTTTTTCCTTTTCCCTCACATTTTCTTTTGCAATTAACTCCAGAGACAACACCTGTCAGGGTGTAGGGGGGGCGAGGGGAGGAAGAGCATCAGGACAAATACCTAACGCATGCGGGGCTTAAAACCGAGATGACGGGTTGATAGGTGCAGCAAGCCACCATTGCACATGTATATGGAGCAAACCCGCACGGTCTGCACATGTATCCCAGAACGTAATTTTTTTTTTTTTAAAAAGAGTCAAAATTAGCTTTCTAATTTTTCCATCCAGTTAATTATATACTTATGGTCAGAAGGATGATGAATAGTTATATGGTAGATATAACTATTAATACCACCAGCATTAATCAACCATAATGCAGAATTTTAACCCCCGTGCAAGATCTCAGTGAGGGTTGGCTGCCAGTGCATTCACCTCACAGGCTGCTCCTTTCTGGGAAATAAACTTGTATTTTAAATTTTGAGGACAGTCAGCTTATAACAAAGAAATCAGACTTACTCCACAGTCATTTTATTTTTGATCAAAATAATGCCCAAATATGTGTGTGTGCATGTGTGTGAGCGTGTGAATGTGTGTATATGTGTGCGTATGTGTATGTGTGTGCATTGTGTGTATGTGTGTAGTATGGGCATATGTGTATGTGTGTGTTCGTGCATGTGTGTGTAGTATGTGTGTATGTATGTGCATGTGTATATGTGTGTGCATGTGTATATGTGTATGTGTGTGTGCATGTGTGTATGTGTATGTGTGTGCATGTGTATGTGTGTATGTGTGCATGTGTGTATGTGTATGTGTGCATGTGTGTATGTGTATGTGTATGTGTGTGTGTGTATGTGTGTGTGCATGTGTATGTGTGTTATGTGTGCGTGTGTACATCTCATTCAGCTCAGACTATTGTAACAAATACCCCAGACTCACTGACTTTAACAGCAGGCAGCTACTTCTCACAGTTCTGGAGGCTGGAAGTCCAAGGTTAGTTGTGCCAGCCAGTTTGGATCTTGGCAATGGCCGTTCTCTCTGGTCTGCAGACAGCGCCTCCTCCCTGTGTCCTTACTTGGTGGAAAGAGGAAGCTCCAGTGTGTCTTTTTATGCAGCCACTGATCCCAACATAAGCTCCCAAGGCCCCACCTCCCAACATCAACACCATGGGGTTCAGGGCCTCAGAATCAGAATGGGGGGAGGGAGGGACGAAAACGTTCACTCCGTATCAATGTGCTTTAGAAATGGACTTGAGAAAAACAGACCAGATGTGGTGGGAGTTGGGGGGTGGGTAGAGTAGGAATCTGTCATTGGGATTTATTTGCAGGGTTCTAATTTTTTAAGCAGGATTTTCAAATATTATTTTATAATTAGTCATAAATTTAAAATTACTCAAATTGATAGGAAAAAGGTCTTCCTGAAATCAAACTTTCTACCTCATTCCCAGAGATCACTGCTGTCTACTCATCTGTCTTAGTCATTACTCTTCTTTATGAATTGACGAGTGTGTACGTATGTATGTATGCATCTGTGTATTAGTATGCAATATGAAACAGGTGTGTATGTAACCTAAAATATACATACATATCCTAAAGTTCACATGCACACCTAAATTACATACATGTACTCAGGCACACAGTAGCTGTATGCTGCTGGGACCACAGAACCCCTCCCCAGGAAGGCTCCGGGAAAGACAAGGGTCTCTGGGCTGTGATGGCCTTGGCTTCCTGAGACAGACAGGGGCCTTCTGGAGGAAGAGGGTGTCCAAGGCCTCACAGCTGTGCAGAATGTGGAGGCTGATCTCAGGGAGTGGGCAGAAAGAATGGGCTGAGCTTCCCCCCACTCAAGGTCAAGGTCTTTCCTCTAGCCAGAGGTCAAGGCAGAGTCCTTTCCAGATGCACTGCTGTCCTCTGACAATCCAGGGTGCACCATGCCAGTGGGTGATGGCGCCAACCTCCTCATCCTTGGGCAGGGAGACCCACAGGCCTGATGCCAGGGCAGGATCTGCACGCAAGAGAATTCTCCTCTCCCTCCCTGCCCAGTGCACCCAACTTCGGCTCCCTGGTCTCTGGGTTTTCTGTTTCAGCTTCCATTTTGTTGTGGTGCATTGTCCACTGGCTTCCTGAGAAACGGTGCCTGGGCAGTAAAGCCTGTAAGACCTTGTATATCAATAGACATCTTTATTCTCTTCTGACACTTGATTGACAGTTTTCCCAGGTGTAGAATTTCATGTTAGAAATTAATTTCCTTCAGAACCACAAAGGCTTTTCTCCATGTCATCTTATGTCCAAGTGTTTCTTTGAGAGGCACAAAGCCTTCTTGTGTGCCAGTCTTTTGCTTTAACAGCTTCAGGCCTCTTCCTGTTGCTCCCAAGAGTTCTGAATGCCACGGTGCACGCCTTCATGCTAGTGTTTCCATTCATGTGTGAGATCTTTCAATCTGGCAACTCATGTCTCACCATCCCGGGGAATATTCTTGAATGACTGTACTTTCTTGATATGGTTTCCTCTGTGTCCCACCCAAATCTTATGTCCAGTTGTGATCCCTACACGTCACGGGAGGGAAGTGATTGGATCTTGGGGGTGTTTTCTCCATGCTGTTCTCGTCATAGGAGCAAGTTCTCAAAAGACCTGATGGTTTTGTAAATGACAGTTTTTCCTGCACTCTCACTTCTCTCTCCTGCTGCCACGTGAAGAAGGACCTGTTTGCTTCCCCTTCTGCCATGATTGTAAGTTTCATAAGGCCTCTCCAGGCATGCATAACTGTGAGTGAATAAAACCTCATTCCTTTATAAATTTCCCAGTCTCCGGCAGTCTTTATAGCAGTGTGAGAACAGACTAATACCTTTGTTGTTAATTTTTCAATTTTCTTGATTTTCTTCTTCTACAAATCCTTTTATTTTGGATATTAAAACTTCTGGACTGATCTTGCAATATTTTAATATTTTATTTCCCACATTCGATCTTTTTGTGATTTTTTTAAATTTTTCACAACTTCCAGTGAGTTTTTATATAATGCTAGCAATAAGAAATATCTACTGCGTATATACACATTATTTTCTCTGATCGATTATTTCTTCCGAATGCTCCTTTGCTGTTGTGCCCTGTTCTCAGCTCACGAGTGTGGCATCTTCTCTTCTCTCCAGGGATGTTCATGGCAGTTCTCCTTCTGTTCCGCTAGCACAGCTTCTGCTCCTTCCAAGCTGTTTTTCTCTACTTGTGTTTTCAGTTTTGTCTCGATTCTCCTAGGTGCTCATTCTGTCCTGGCTATCTGGCCATGATTAACAACCAGGGACCAAAAAGCTGATTGACAACTCCAAAGAGATGAGCAGTGCTTGTACTATCTGAACGTGACCACAGGGGTCTGGTCAGGGCATGTGCTGGGACACGGGTGCCTGTGTCTTCACCTCTCTAGAGGCTCTTCAGCAGAAAGCCTGATCCTTCCTGCTGACCCTGGGCAGCACCTCGGGAGGGAGGAAGAATCTGTGGCGCAAGATGCAACGTGCACTTGAGCACACAAGGGACAGTGTGGGAGCAGCTGCTGCACCCTCAATAAAACCAGGTGTTGCTCAAATGCCCCAAGCTTCTGCCAAGAAGAGGGCAGGTGTGTGCCAGAGGCCTGGGCTGCAGAAACGGACCTAGAGATCCGTTTTTGAATGTCTTTTCAAACAGCCTTCCCCAAATTTCTCCTTTAGTTCCACCCTTCATCCCCAGTTCTAGAGATGGACGCTGGCGATGCCTGAGGTTTTTGAAGACTTTGTGGCACCGTTTCTGCTGGACTCAGCTTTTCCTGCTGCTGCCTTGGGACTCTGCTGCATCCACTAAATCAGTTACCACTAGTCCAACTGCTCACCTCTCCCAGAATTTCATTACCACACATACCCTCCAGGGCATACCATCCCTGTGGCTTTTTTCAAACAAAATGCCTTTATGTTAGATTAGGTGCGTTTTCAAAATAGAAAGATATGCGAGATGCCTGTTTTCAGCCTATCATCTTTGATTTATAGTTGTCTTTCCAATTCAGTTTTACATATAACTCAATATATTTGAAATTACTTTGGCGTATGGTAGAGATAATAGTCTAAATTTATTCAAACAAAACTTTTTTAAACACTATTTTTTTAAATAATTAATCCTTTGCTACACTAGAACACGATGCTGCTGTTATTGTAAATTAAGTCCTTAAATCTGTTCACCTGTTTTAAGATCATCCATGTCCTCCCATTGATGTGTAAGTCGGTTTCCATCCCAGTACTGCCCAGTGCACCTCACCCTCACTCATGCTATCACTGTCACACACTTTCTTACACACATGCACTCTCACACGCACGGCATGCACTCACACTCACATGCACACACTCTCACATATACAACATGGACACACACATGGCATACACATGCACACATGCACTTGCACACGTGGCACGCACACGCACATGCTCTCACATACATTTACATATAACTCAACATATAGCTTAACACTCGCACACACATGCACATGCACACAAGCACCCACACACTGCATGCACACACATTCACTCTCACATACACATACACTCACAAATGGCATACACATGTACCAATGCACTCACACACATGGTATGCACACGCAATGCTCTCACACAACATGCACACACACGGCAACACATGCACATATGCACTCACACACGGTATGCACATGTAGACACTCTCACATGCACAACATGCACACACACGGCAACACATGCACTCACACACGTGACATGCACACTCACATACACACACTCACACAAAACATGCACATGCGCTTACATACAGCATGCACATGTACACTAACATTCACACATGCACACACATCGTCTGCCGATGCACACACTCTCACATGCACACATGCACACTGCACACATGCACACTCTCATACACATCTCCTGGTGTCCCCTTCCTGGCATAGCTGTCTCTGAGTGGATGACAGAAGGCTGTCAAAAGCAGCACCGGCGTGTGCGTGGCTGCCAGTCCATCCTCTGGAGGCTCCTCCCAGCCCCTGAGAGCAGGTTACTTCTTTCAGGTTGGTAAGTTGCTGCGTTTTTAGCAAGCAAAGTCTGAGTAGACCACCAAGCGGCCGTTCTCACATTTGGCTCATTTGGCTACTCACTTGGCTCCATCATTTGTGGAAATTCTCTCAGTCTTTTGGGTGTCGGAAGCATTTGAAACAGCATGGCATATTTGAACAAACACCTCAAGCCCAAATTTAGTACTTTCTCAATTGTCATAACAAGCACAAGCTTTGCCAAACAAAAACAAACAAATGAATAATAAATAAGTAATACAGATTAAGCAATTTCTTCTGATTGAACAAATCTGGGGACTCAGGTTGCTAACACAGCCATGTCCTGGCTTTGAGTCATGGTTAGATGTAACATCTTGTGTGTTTTTCTTTAAATCATAGAAGAGAAAGAAAGGACACAAAAAATAGAGCAACTTCAATTATTTTCTACAGTCCAGAAGAAAGAAATGGCCTGTGGCTGAGTTAGAGAAAAACTTGCAGAAACTGCTGACTGACTTCCATCTCCAGAAAAGGCATGGATCCCCTGCGGTCCCAACGATGCCAAGCAGCTCGGGTCGGACTCCAGGCAATGGCTCAGGGTGAGTGAGAAGCAGCACCCGTGAAGCCCAGGACAGGACGTACATTCCAAAAGTGGCTGAAGATAGTGAAGACTGCAAAGGGCCCTGGGGCTAGGAGTCAGGCAAACTGAGTTTTAGTCCCAGAATCTGCTCTTAATTAGTTCTGTAACTCAGGGAACTAACATATCCTCTCAAAGCTTTGGTTTGCTCACCAAAAATGCAGAAGCCATAGAATCCTAGGGCCTCTCCCAGCTCTAAACCCCCATAGCAAAGACACGTGGCTCATCCGGGTTGAGAGTCGCAGTGAGAGCTGATGCAGAGGGCGCTGAGCGAGCTGAGCCCTGCTCCCTTCCAGAAACTCCCTGTGCGGCCTCTCCACCCAAATCCTGTGGCATTCTGAAGTGCAGAGAGAGATCACACCAGCTTTTTAATCTCTGAGACACGGAAAGTTAGACAAGGAGAGACAACAGGAACCTCAACACCCCACAATGTGGGATCAAGCAGTTTGAGCCCCCGGTGTCAGCCTGTGAGGCTAGAAACCCGTTCAGCCCCAGCACAGAATAGAAACAGGCCCAGGAAGGAGCCAGGGGCTGAGAACGGACCGGAAAGAGGACTCTGGGTTTTCAACCATGAGCCCAAATTCCAGTCCAAGGGAAATTACCTGTGAATTTCTAACATCTAATATCGATGATGTAGGCATATAAGGAAGTTTATTTGGTTGTAAGAGATAGAGTAAAGAAAAATGAAAAATCACAGGACCGCTGAACTCCTTATGAGAAAGGGAAAGTTAAGCCTGGTGGCCGAGGCACACAACTCTGGCCTCCAAAGGGACAGCTGTCACCAGGCTCGTGCAGCAGCCAGACCCCACAGATGGGGGAAAGGCTTCAGTTGTCTCCAAATCACTGCCCTCACAGGTCATCCCTGAGCAAGTGAACATGGACAGGCCAATTGTGACTTCAGGACTGTAATCTCAGTCCAGCTCCTGAAACTCAAGTTTGTTCAATTCCACACCAGCCATGTCGATTTTAAGCCCACCTACCCAGGTGCAGAACAAAGTCAAGGTGAGATCAGTCACTCCCCCACCTACCCAGACACATCTTCCTGGAGTCCTCCTTCCTCATCACCTTCTCTTACGTAAAACATGGATTTGCGGGGCATGAACTAAGGTCTCACAGGAATGCAACCCTTCCCCTCACCACCTACCTGCCTCTCTGCCTACAGGGCCCCTCTCATTCGCAAATGGATCGGCACTAACCCCCCGAAGACCCCTCAAAAAACACACAGACGTGTGTGTGGCTCCTGTCCCAGACGCGCCCTAAAGCTGGCGTAACAATCCTCAGTGATGAGACCTGCCTCAGTCACTCATTTCAGTTTTTGATGTCAGCAACCCACTTACACTGGAATTAAAAAATAAGACATCTATTCTAAGGATGTGAGGGCAACTGATGCCACTCAAATGAGGAGCACACCTGGGCCCTTTCGTCTCTATGTTGTCTTTGCCTCTGCACGCTGCATGCTTTGCTGCGGCTCTTCCCTCCTCTTGTCCCTGTGGCACCCTGCAGACAGTTCCCCACTCCCACAACAGCTTCTCAGTCCTTGGTCTCAGCTCTAAG
The DNA here is from genome assembly GCF_006542625.1 of Nomascus leucogenys. Classification (NCBI taxonomy): domain Eukaryota; kingdom Metazoa; phylum Chordata; class Mammalia; order Primates; family Hylobatidae; genus Nomascus; species Nomascus leucogenys. The sequence goes on from NC_044383.1 coordinate 154,844,339, forward strand.
TTCTCAGGAGGAATAAACTGACCACTTACGTCAGGCAGATGTCACACCTCTCCTCATGCCGTCAGCTGTGGCCCATGGAAGGTGCAGACCGGGTTGTGTCTGCCAGGGACCATTCCTGTGATCCTGATGGGAATTCCCGGAGAAGGCCTGGGAAGATCCTCCCGTAGCAGCCACCACATTGAGTGAGACACAGACAGCATTTTAGTCTTGAGGGGAAATTTAAAGTCACTCCTTTTAAAGAATGTTTTCCCTTTTTAAAATATTGTTTTTCTTTCTTCCAACAAATCAGTAAACAGAAGAAATAATTCATCTAAAATAGTCTTCTCTGTGAATCTGTATCCAAAATGTTTAAAGTAGCCATTCCAAAAATGTGTTATCTGCTCATAAAATGCATTTTCCATTCTCGCTTTGAGGCTCAGCCTGTACTGAACGATCAGACATCAAACTTCCGTGAGGGGGATGGTGCCTGTGGTGAGGGCGGCTGAGGCAGGTTCGATTTTCCAGGTGGGCTGTGGGCCAGTTTTGCAGCCCCGAACCGCAGCAGCTTTGTTCATGGCCGTCTTCATTCTGGGATGCGTAAGTGAGGCTTCCTGAGGGCCAGAGCACTGAAAATGAACAACAATGGAAAGAGAGCAGACGCTGTCTCCCCTGTGTCACGGCATGGCCCGAGAGTCTCAGAGTGTTCCTCAGAACCCAAGTGTGCTGGGGGCCACCAGCCGGCAGCCTATGGAGACCACAGTGTGTGGCAAGAGGAGGTCATCACAGAGCGTCGAGGCCAGGCAGGAAGCAAAACGTCGGGACACTGGGCAAGGCTGCTCCTGAAAACTGCTGTGGAGCCTGCTCCTAAAAAGAAGTAGCCCCCACCTGGGGAAGACAGACGGCCCCACCTGCAGAGTCTCCGAAGCCTCAGCCAGAGCCACATGGGAGCAGCTTTTCCTCCCTTTCAATCATAACTAGCTTTGGGAACTGACCTTCAGCTGTGGTGTGTTTCAAGAACTAACATGGAGCTTCCTTTCTCTCCCCCTTTGCTCTCCCTTCCTCACATTGTCCTCAGTGTCAGCGGCCAAACTGCTCAGCCAGCCAGACACCCTGCACTCTGGGTCCTCTTGTGCTTATTTGCAGGAAGGTCTTGTAAAGGAAACTAAAAATCTCAGGACTCCCAAAACTTCTTATGCAAAAGGGAAAGTCATTGCACTCCCTCTTCCAAATGAATTAACTGTCACTAACATCATGTATCGGCAAGACCCAAAGAGAATGGGAAAGGCCTCAGGCGTCCGGAAGAGCTGCCCCACGGATCGTCCCTGCGTGAATTCTCTGCTGGCCTCCCACGAACGAGGACAGGCCAGTTGAAACTTTAGGACTGCGATCTAAGTCCAGCTCCTAAAACTAAAGTCTGTTCAGTTGCACACTGGTCGTGTCGATTACAAACCCACCTGCCCAGGTGCAGAATAAAGTCAAGGTGAGACCAGTCACTCCCTCATACACCCAGAGACATCTGCATGGGTGACTTTTCCTTTCATCGCCCTTTCTCATCAGATGTTCACCTTCTGTTATGTAAAAGCAATGTAGGATTTTCATTCTCAGTCACGTTGCAGACCAGGGACCCCCGGCCAGCAATGCTCCGCCTGGGCCCCACTCGGCCATGCTGGCATGCCCCAACTGGCCATGTTCGGTGGTTCCTGAGTTCTTGTACCATGCCCAAGAATGAGGATATGCTGCACACTGAAGGATGAGGAGGGCAGAAAAGAATTTTATTGAGTGCTGAAAATAACTTTCAGCAGAGGGGGGACGTGGGGTTGGTCTTCCTACCCAAGGTGGGTAAGTTCCTCCATATGGCTGGGTCTGGGGCCTTTTATGGACTCAGAATGGGGAGTGGATGCTGATTGGTTTGTGAGTATCTGAAAAAGGTTAAAGGAAGACACCACTCAAAGGTGGGCATGACAGTGTAGAAAAACCAATTAGGAAAAGGTAGGTCAACGTAAAATAGGTGAAGGGTGGGGACCAATCAGAGGAAAGCATGCCAAACAGGAAGAAAAGTTCTCAATCTGGTCCAAAGATTTAGCCTGTAGCTTGGCTTTCAGGCTTTAAATTGTCTTTGGCTTGGAAATGGGGTTTCACTGGGGACCCGCCCCATCTGCTTGGGCATTGGTCGCTCCTCCGCTGCTGCCTCACCGCAAGTTGAAGCCTAAGGTGAAGCTGTGGATGGAGCTGGGTCCTCCTCAAAAAAAGGAGAGAAAAGGGGGTCCTGTGAATTGGGGTCCTGGCCTAGTAGGACACTTTTCCAAAGGAAAAACACCTCTCATATGGGAAAGCTCCCTGTATTCGCAGGGTTGTGTTAACTCCTGACATGGTGGAGAAAAGAAAAAAGAGCTTAAATACAGGGGCGGGAAGGTGCCTGGAGGAAAAAAAAACACCTTGCTCTATGCAAATGAGTTCCTTCAACACGGGAAAAACTTTAAGTTGTTGTATGCTCCTTCTGGTTCAGACTAAGCTGGACCCCTCAGCCAGGTAAGGAAAGACTCTGTGGGCACAAGGTGGGAGGGGGCAGAGGGTGCGAAACACTGGCCAGTTGGCCCCACAGGGGTCCTAGCCACTAAGATCACCCTGGGGCCTGGGTGGCGGCTGTTGCTCACTCCCATCCTGTGGCCATTGGATGCAGCATGTGCTGCGTGGACACGGACACGCACTCCAGCTAGGAGGGGAGGGAGGCAGTGAGCCACTGTGTACCTGTCCATCCATCATGGGTGCCTGCAGCCATTAGGACGGGGGTGGAGAACGTGCCACTAAGAAGAGACAGAAATCGCATTGTTCTGAATTGCGTATCTGATGGCTGGGCCAAATGCTCATTCTACCTAGTAATAACTCTGCAGTTTGCAGCAATACCCTCCACATTTTAAACGAAGAGACAGGAGCCATTTCAAACCATGAAAGAAGGAAGGAAAAATACCATAGAAAAGTCTGGGGTTCTTGGCCGACACGCTGATGGGCAGTCGGGGACAGAGCCACTCTAGGGGCCTTCCAGCAACAGCAGGAGTGGCCTTGGCCAGATGCCTTCAGTTGCCCCAGGACCTCATTCCAATCCCATGTGACAGCCAGACCTCTGTGAAGGGAAACAAAGCCAACACCCCTTTCACCCAAAAGGGAGAGAGAGGCCGCAGGGTCGCATCCTGTCCTCTCTAAGGCGCCATTCCTTCCTAATTGGCTCACCAGAGCTTCGGTGCCTCATCTGCCTTCAGAAAAGTTTGACAACAAGAGGTCTCAGAAAAAGGTGAAGAGTTTTAAGTCCTCATTTACTCACCCTTCAGGGAGAGCCTCCAAAATGATGCAGGATTTTTGTTCTCAGTCACTTTGCAAGCCAGGGACCCCCAGGCAGCAACTCCACACACAGGCCTTGCTCAGCCACACTGGTGTGCCCCAGCTCACCTGTCTTACAGCTTGTACCCACATTGGCAGTTCCTGAGCTCTTGCATCGTGCCCAGGAAGAATGAGAATACGCTGAACACTGAAGGATGACGAGGGCAGAGAAGAATGTTATTGAGCATTGAAAATTGTCTTCAGCAGAAAGGGAACGTGGGGTTGATCCCCTACCCGAAGACAGAAAGTCCCCTGGTGTGGCTGGTCTGGGGTCTTTTATGGACTCAGAATGGGGAGTGTGTGCTGACTGGTTTGTGAGTATGCAGAAAAGTTTAAAGTGAAGACGCCACTCAAAGGTGGGCACAACTGTGTAGAGAAACCAGTTAGGAAAGGGTGGGTATGTATAAAATAGGTGAAGGATGGGTACCAATCAGGGGAAAGCTGAACGGCAAGACAAGTCCTCAATCTGGTCCAAGGATTTAACCTGTAGCTTGGTTTTCAGGCTTTAAACTGTCTTTGGCTTGGATGTGGGATTTCACCGGGGACCCGCCCCAGGCAGTTGGCTACCTCCTGCTGCTCTCAAAACATAGATTTGCTGGGCACCAAGGTCTCCGGGAAGTGCAGTCATGCCCCTGCCACCTGCCTGCCCTTCTCTCTACAGGCCCCTCATCAGAAGGAAACATTAATACTAACCCTTCTGAAACCCTCTTCGGAGCAGCAGTTGTAGGTGTGTTGTGGGGGTTCACGTTTTTCCAGGATGTGTCCAAAAGCTAGCATCACACCCCTCGGTGATTGAGACACCTGCCTCGGTGATTGAGACCAACAGAAGTGTCTCGCTTCTGTTGTCAGCCTTCACCAGCCTGTGTCTCAGCCACTGCACCACCGTTTCCACCAGCCCATGGGCTTCTTAGTAGCAGGGCCTGGATGTTGTCATGATTTGCTCCTGCATTTCCTAACATGCAGTGGCTACTTCATAAACAGCTGGGTAGGCATCTGAAGGGACAAATGAAACTAATGATGCAGTGTCCTGTAATCCAGGTGAAACCAGCCTCATCTAACCAAGCAAGACCAGCCTTCTCTGCATGAGGAATCTGCCCACTGCATTTAATTCTAGCAGAGGGTCCACCTTTTGTAAGCTCAGCCGATGAAAGAAAAAATTTAAAGTATGATATTTTACTGTGGTCAAGTGTGCTAAGGAGTAAACAATTTATTCAACAAACAGGATGTGCAAAGATTTGATTCTCTCGTGTTCTCTGACAGGACTGCACTAAGGGCTTCACTATTTCCTCTCAAAAGTACAGTGTTGTGAGAGCTTGGGAGGCATGAGTGACAGGGAGCGAAGATAATCACACCCTGTAGGTAAGTGAGAGGGACCAAAAATGACCTCACTCTGCAGACAACTAAAGTCACAGGGACCGAAAATGACCTCACTCTGCAGACAACCAAAGTCACAGGGAGTGAAGGCTCCACGGAGACTGGAGGAGGGGAGCCAAAACTCTTGCCACCCAGCGAGGCTAATGAACGTGCACTTCATAAATCGAACCTCTCCCAGGTTTCTTCTTCTGGGACCGCTGGCTCATCCTCCTCTCCGCGCACACCCCCCCAGCTTCCCCTTTCGGCTACCCAGCAGGCCAGCTGCCATGCTATGCTCTGCAGAACCCAGAATTAGCTGCATGAGCAGCCCTGCTTTTCTCCAGCGAGCCCGCGGTTTGGATGCCATCCTGATGCAGATGTGCATTGAGCACCTACAGAGAACCGTGCTCACTTCTGTGCTGGAAGAAAGAAGTCATCCCCCCACTCAGGGAGCTCTCGCGAGACAACACTGCTCCCCCACAGGACAGCACCTTCTTAAATATGCGGTTCCGAGAGTGCAAAATCAGCACTCACAGGAGGACACTAAGGCTCGGAAGATGCAGGGCACTTGCCCGAGTATAACAGGTGGGTACTAATCTGAGCGACTCATGCCCAGCACCGTAGGAAACCCATGCGATACACCAGAAACAGCCAATGCTCTGTCCCTTGCTCTTCTCCCTGTCGGGTTCTGCCTTCTGATGGGAGAGACATGTTCATCCTAAACACCTTTCCTAATTTCTCAACGACCCAGTGAAGTTCCTGAAGGTCCACGTCAGATGCCCGGTCCGGATGCTGGGTATTGTGAGTGTGTTACATGCTGCCTTTCTATGTGGCAGATAAATTTTGTTTAGATTATCACATCACACAATTATAAGCCCTACCTTGGCTCTGTAATTACATCGCTCACATAGTCCTGGAGATCAGACACCAAACTGCCCCAGACAATCTGACATGCCTCCATATTCTTCTTTTTTCCTGTCCTTTTTTCCAATGCCATTCCAAAAGACTGCCAAAATCCTGTCAGCAAGGGTGTTTTTTCTCTTTGATAATGATTTTTTAAGTCACATTATCTTTTTCTTTTTGTGGGGGTAGTGGGAGGAGGAATGGGGAAAGCCCCAATCTTTCCTTTTGATAAGGACGACTAATATTTAATGGAAAATCGTGACAGATTTCAGTTCAACTTTTGCCAGATGCCTAGACACAGAAAATACCATCATGATAATTTATATTAAAAATGCCATCATGATAATTTATATAAGAAAATACCATCATGATAATTTATATAAGAAAATACCATCATGATAATTTATATAAGAAAATACCATCATGATAATTTATATAAGAAAATACCATCATGATAATTTATATAAGAAAATACCATCATAATTTATATAAGAAAATACCATCGTGATAATTTATATAAGAAAATACCATCGTGATAATTTATATAAGAAAATGCCATCATGATAATTTATATAAGCAAAGATTAGTGCCAGCATTTAAATAACGCCATTGCAAATCATGTGGGTTCCCTTCATTTAGTATCTGACGAGCACATAAACGGGCAGCCAGATGACAACAGCATCAATTGCTCACTGACTGCATGGCCGCTGGACCACATCTGCTGAGTCGTGCCTGAGGCCAGTGATCAGCAGAACCTGAAATGCAGAAAACAGAGCCCGCACTCAGGCAGACCGGCCATGGGCTGGGTGGGCACGCATTCTCTCTCAGCCTGTGACCCTGAGCACATCACGCGTGCCCCGGAACCTGAGTCTTCTTCCTGTACAAGGTTGTTACCGGGAATGAAACAGCCCCTTGAAACAGTCTCGTAAAGGACATACCTTTGTGAGCCAGAGCTGTGGTAGAGCCTTGTTGAAGGTACTTTTCAGTGTGTGGTAGAGCCTTGTTGAAGGTACTTTTCAGTGGATTTTATTTTACCTTGGCTGGATGTCTTGTGAATTTTCTCTCCATGCTAAACACTATAGGATTAACAACAACTTCCAGGTGAGTATGAGAGGAGAAAGAATCCTGTTTTATGTGGAGACACCGTCCTCTGCTTGGGGAGGGTTGTGTGTCTCTGTTTTGGTAATTAAATGGTGAATAACAGGCAGTAAATGAAAAGAGACAAGATAATCACTCGATTTGGAGTGAAAGGCGCTGATTAAAGCATGCCATCCAGATAGGAGGAATGGTTCTGCAAGATGGAATGTGGGGAGACTCGCAGCCCAGGGACCCTGCGGGAAGAGGCCCAGGACGGCCACACTGACGGTGCACATGGGGTCAGATGACACGCCTGCTTCTGTACCCAGGGACAGAAGCAAGCGTTGCCTTGGCCCAGAGTCTAAGCAAACCACAAGGAAACTGGATGAGAAACAGATTTATCATGAGGTCAAGGAGAAAATGACCACACCCTGCAGGCAATCAAAGTTGGGCTTCTGAAGAAAACACTCCAGTAAGAAGCCAGGGTCATTTTTTTCCTGATCCAGAGAGAGCCAGACTCAGGACCCCACGAGGCTGGACCAGCCACTGGCTGCAGCTCTGACTCGAGGCAGGCACGCTACCCAGGCCACTTTGCTTCCAAATCCCGAACTCAGAACCTCAGCTTCTCTCTGGTTATAACAGTCCACGTTCCCACTCACGTCACATGCCAGGTCTCATCTTCACGCTGTCTTGGAATCTCTCTTTCCTCTCCCAGAATCTCACTGCTTCCTGGCCTCACGTCTTCATTCCTGTCTTTTGAGCCCTTAACTCTCATCTTATTCTGATTCCTGCAACAACTTCTCTCTGGCTTCACCCCCTTTGAAATTTTCAATCTAGAAATAACTCGACTCTTTATTTCCTCAACTAAGACACTGCCCAGGCCAGTCACTGCAAAATATCAGCCTTGAGGCAGTCAGGGTGGGCTTTCCACAAGTCAAAAGAGATTCACTGTAAATGACCTTTGTTCTCTGATTAGAGCTCTCTTAAATGTTATGTTAAAATAAATGTTGTTACATGATGTCGCGTTAATAGTCTATGGGAGTTTTCTAAAGATTTTTTTGCAGTGGTTGTTTTTATCAGTCTTGCTTTGAAAAAAAAAAGGCAACATTTTTCATTTCCCCACATTTCTGTTTTATTTGCTCAAAAATATCCAGTAGTGTGAGATTCCCTGGACTAAACACCATCCATTTTGGTTCAACTCAACAAACAGTTGAACACCTGCTATAAGTAAACCTTTTGCTGGGCCCTGGAGAGGTCAAAACAAATGAGACATAATTGCTGGCCTTGAGAGGTCCTAGAAGAAAAGACATAAAAGGATCATTGCAATTCAGTGAGAGAAGTGCTAGAATCGTATTAGCAGAAGCATAACAAGGGTGTGGGCACACACACAAGGAAGTAGCCATGTCTGTACAGAGAAGACAGGGGCAGTTTACTAGACAAGCGGAGCTCCAAAAGTGTGTATAATAAATGAACATGAATGTGTCAGAAAACAGACCTATAAACATATAAGAAGTTTTTATATGATCTTTAAAGCAGAAGGGAAATTCTACCCACTGAATTGGGCTAGGAAAATTAACTTTTTACAAAAAAAATAAATTTTCATCTTTAGCTCAATACTACATACCAAAATGCAGATAAATATTGGTTTTTTCAATTATCTAGTGCTGCACAACAAACTAGCACTCCAAAACTCAGTTGTTTAAAACAACCACTTTAATCAGGAATCTGAGACGAGCTTAGCTGGATGTCTAGTCCCTTTCCCATGGATATGTTGACCCAGGGATATGGGGTTCACTTTAAAGATGTCTGAGATCTGCTGGCCCAGAACTTGTCTCTGTGGTTAAGCTCAGCAATGACATAAACAGTAGCTGACCTTTGTCTAAGGTAATAAAGATGCTGAAACAAACAAGAAGAAATTACTGTTCCTGGGGGGTTCACCTAAGAAAGAGAAAAGAGACAAAAGTTATTTCAAAACCCGGTGGAAAGTTGGTGATGTCTTCGTTAGCAGCTCAGCTAGGGCCTTGGCCAGAGACCTTGGTCTCTCTCTGTGGCCTCTGCAATGCTGCTTGGGCTTCCTCAGATCATGGCTGTTTTCTCATATGGTTGGTGGGAAACAGAAAAGCTGGCTGTCCCTATGACAGGCACCTCCCAAGGCCACCTCCCAAGGCCAGGAGTAGCAGGTTCTCACCTTTGTCCAGTCTCCACTGCACTCAAACTCTGCGAGGGCAGGTGATTGGATCCAGTCCACCTTTGTCATGTCTACATCTCTAGTCCCGGAAACTGCACCTGGCACAGCTGTGATGGGCACAATGATGGCCTTCTTGGATGTCCACATCCTAATTCCTGAAACCTGTGAATACATCATGTTACATGGAAAATGGACATTAAGGTTGCTAATCAGCTGACGTTGAGATGGGAGAGCATCCTGGACCATCCAGGTGGACCCAAAGTCATTACATGAGTTCTTGGCAGTAGAAGAAGGGGCAGAAGATGGAGTGAGAGGGATGTGTCCTGCGGCTTGCCCCTGCCCCATGCCCACTGTGCAGCTGGAGGAAGGAGCCAGGAGCCGAGGGTCAGCAGCCTCTGAAGCTGGGAGTGAATCTTCGCTTAGAGCCAGCAAGAGACATCACAGCCCCAGTCCTGTCTGCAAGGAGCTGCGTTTCACAAAAATGTGAATGAAGAAAAGACTTCTGCCTGGGGCCTCCAGGAAGCAGCACAGCTGGCTGCTGGCCTGACCTTAGTCCAGGCAGACCTATACAAGACTCCGGCCTCCAGGGCTGCAAGAGAATCTAAGTGTTATCTGAGCCCTGATGTATGAGGTAATCTGTTACAGCAGCAAGAGGAAACTAATACAGCACTTAAGAGTTGCTAAATACTTTTTAAAACCTAGCGTAAGGCGGAGCTTGCAGTGAGCTGAGATCAGGCCACTGCACTCCAGCCTGGGCAACAGAGCGAGACTCCATCTCAAAAAAAAAAAAAACAAAAAAAACCTAGCGTAAAAATTAAAACCCTAAAAGTACTAGAAGTGTGGGCTTCTATAAAAATATGGAATATTTTTATAAAGTTAAGATGGAAAGGGCTTTCCTAAGAAAGCCACAGAAAGAGAAGGCACAAAGGAACGTGGTTGGGGGAGGGAGTATCCCCTTCCCTCAGGCACACACTGTCCTCCCCACACCTCACCACCCTGCCTTCTCCACATCCTGCAAAAGCCTAGTCAAACGAAGCCTCTGGAATCTGGATTCGAGGCATTGATGGGGGCAGCAGAGGGGTCTTTCACAGCCCTAGGAGTTCAAAGCCGCAGTGGGAAGGAAAACCAGATGCGCTGAGGGCTCCAGGGACCGCTCAGCACATCTCTGACTGGCCAGAAGGAAGCTGGGCAGGGCAGTGTCGCACCTGTTCTCAGGTGAGACTGGGTGACATCCCGGGGTGTGCAGGGCAGTTTTTCCTGGGGTGCGGAGAGTGAGCTCATCTGCAAGGCGGCTGGGAGCCTGGGGTTGCTGGAGGCGGGCAAGGAAGGGACCTGCAGTTCTGCCCTCAGCAGGTGTCCCTGCTCTCCTCCCTGCCTTCTGTTGCCAAACCTTACACCAGCTGGCTCCTGGAAGTTGGCAGCTGAGCCAGCCAGGGTTCTGTTAGAGAGGCAGAGCTGGTGACACCAAATGAGTATCTGTTATCAAGGCAGCATGCACCTTGACAACAGATGCATGAGGGGCTGAGGGCTGCCCCTTTCACTCCATGATGAGCCTCAAGGGAAGTGGGTGAGAGCAGGAAGCAGAGAGGGAGATTGAAGCCTGGGGTAGCCTGGCCCCATCCAGCCTCCTTGACCTATGAGCTGGGGCCTGCAGCAGGAGCTTGCATTGTCTGCCTGGAGCTTGCGGGCCTGGCCCAGGCTCAGAAAGAGCAAAGAAACAGGAGGTGGGGGCTCAGCTCTCAGATGCTGCCCCCAAGGTGAGTAGCAGAGGACAACAGAGAGGTGAAGGGGAGGAAGAGAGGAGGGAGCCAGGAAGGAGGGAAAGGAGGGGGAGTGAAGCAGGGGAAGGGGAGGAAGAGAAGAGGAGAGGAGCTTGACCCTTCTGCCTCCCATATCCCAGGCAGATTCTCCCTCCAGTAACCAACTTCCCCCAAGATGCTTTAAAGCAGGGCTGTCCAATCTTCTGGCTTCCCTGAGCCACACTGGAAGAAGAATTGTCTTGGGCCACACACAAAATCCATGAACACTAATGACTGCTGATGAGCTAAAAGAAAAAATCACAAAAAAACTCATAATGTTTTAAGAAAGTTTAAGCGTTTGTTATCGGGCTGCGTTCAAAGCCATCCTGGGCTGCATGCAAGTTGGACAAGCTTGCTTTAAAGGGAGGGAACCCTGCCTGTCCCCGCTGAATGGAGCTGACACTGCGCACTGTCTTAAACACCCTTGGACCCCTCGTGACTGCAGAGTGACTCTAAGCCCCTTGCATTCAGGGGCTGTACGCTGCTGCTGTATGCTGTACGCCGAGCCTCCAGGGGCTGTGCAGCCATAGGAGCAGATGCATGAGCAGTGAGCACAGGCGTGTGGCGCTGGAGCCAGGACAGGTGGACAGAGCCACCATCCACAGCTCCGGGACCCTCCTTGAATGGGCTATTTTTGTCCCAGTGTAAACGTCTATTTCCTTATTACAAGAATAGTACAAGAGTGCTTTGTCTTCTGAAGTTTTTCCGCCAACAATAGATTGTGAACGTCTTTCAACGTCTACAGTTGGTCCCCCAGCCCTTCCCCTGTTCCTGGCTGTCTCCCCATCCTTGGCATTAAGAAGGCAGCGTGGAATACACATATCCTCTGATGATGCCTCCTTTCCCTTGGTTACAAACTGAGTTTCTTAGTGAAGCATGTTTTAAGATCAGCCTTGAGTCTCAGCAGATTCATCTATGCCCTGAAGACAAGAATCTGACCTAGAGAGGACCATGAGGTTTGAGGCTCGTGTTTCACCTCCGCAGATGGCTCTAAAACAAGTTCTCTGATTCACACCCCGTTGGGATTCACACCCCATTGGGAGGGTGTGCTCGTCCCCCACATTTCTAGCTCAGGCAGCAGGATACAGAAAGAAGGTGTTTCATTTGTGTGGTTTTGGGCTATAGTCCCGAAAGACACACTCCCAAATGCCATAATCCTGAAAGTTAATCCCAAAAGATCAAAATTCCAAAAACATAACTCTGGAAATATATTTTTTGTAATGGTTTAAAAGACATCTATTTATACTTTTAAAAGGGGATTTGAGACATGGTATGAAAGCATGACGGAACATTTCACAGGCCACTTTACATAATAAAATAGGTAAAAATAACATATTTTGCAAGCATAAACACTCAGGTACACTAATGACAGTCACACAGGTATAAGCTATGAACCAATGAACTATATTCATAAAGAAATAGGTCAAAAAGGAACTGTGTAAATGCATAGCACTGAGGCTGGTGATTGTGGGCACCCAGCTCTACACCTGTGGGCATCTGGAACACCATGAGGGACAACCTGAGTGTGTTGAGGAGATCAGAACTGCAACGGGTCACCACCAGTTCACATGCAGCTGCCCAAAGAGCTGAGATCTCCAGAAAGTTTCTCTCTCACAAATGCAGATGTACAAAAAGGGCATCTCCTGATTTACAGAGGAAGTTTCAATGTTTTTATGTACCTGCACAATGCTTACACTCCAAGTCAGCATTGTTGTAATAGACTTTCATGGAATGAAATCTGCAAAAAAAAAAAAAAAAAGAAATGCATAAAACAAATTAGAACTCTCTCAAAGTCTTTACACAATGTTTACATCCAGGACTGGAAATGATGTGAAGACGAAATACATAGTGAATTCTAATAAATAATGCTGACAACTTAAGATAGCGGGGGAAAAAAGCTAGAAAAAAAGCAGAAAAACTAAAAGTAAATTGACATATGAAGAAGCATATTACAGGCATGGGCAATGGGCAATTGCATGGAGACAGCCCATTCGATCTGGCTGACTTTCATGGTCATGAACTGTATTTTGAAGTCTTGCATTGTGATGAGCGGCGGCTTTTTGCTTTTAGGACATGGCTGTCCTTGGAGAATATGTTCACATTCACTTTCTATGTGGCACTGCTCTTTTTGAAATCCTGTGATTTGACGTGTGCTGACATAAACATTTCCTATTAAATTTTCCCATCTTCTGTCCCATATGCTTTTACATTGCTTTGGATACCTGGACATCCATGATGCCTGCACTCATCGACAGGCCGCAGATTTGGTGGAAACAATACTGGTGATAGAACAGCAGCACTGTTGTGTAAGCATCTTCTTATCCTACCCTGAACATGATTATCTTTGAGCCAGTTGGTAACTTCACTGGCTTCTGCAGGTAAATGTGGCTTTAATTCATGAAGAGCTCTTGGAGTGTCACTGGCTGGAAGGAACGCCAGTGCAGGCAAATGACGCATTTTTAAAGTGAAGTTTCATCATTGCCATATCACGTGGCCAATCTACCAGCTGAATTTTCCACCAAATGCAAATTAAGACAATAACAAGGTAATAGCTCTGCCTAGCACGATGCAACTAACAGGACGCAACTGTCCTGACTACAACCAAGGCACACTAACCCCTTCCCCAGAATTCAGCTTTCAGAATTTCAGCATTTGGGATTTTGATCTTTCAGGGTTTATTTTTGGGACTCTAGACTTTCGGAATTTTGATCTTTCAGGATTTCAACATTTGGGATTATGGTGTTTATTTGTCTTTCGGGATTACAATCAGTACCACATTTGGGCTATGCATTGTTTTTAATGGTAAAGTTAAACCTGTTTTCATATGTTATTTCATACGCATTTATTCTATAGTAAATTACCTCATCCTGTGCCACGTTTAAGTTTTTATCGTGAAGTCCATTGTTTTCTTCCTTCTTTGTTAGCTTCTCTTACAAATACTTTTACCAGGCTGCTCTTGATTTTTCACTTTTTTTCACTTGAAAACTTTAGAATTGTACATATTCAAGCCTAAATCTTTCCCTTTATCACATAATTAGTTGAGTCAGACATAGAAAAAACCTTTCCCACTTAAGATTATATAAAGATTAATCCATATTTTCTTCTACCACTTTTATATTTTATTTTCTAACATTTACATTTTTAGCCCCCATGGAATTTAGTTTGGATGTAAGGTATGTAGCAGATTCTAATTTCATTTTATTAATTATTATTATTATTAACTATGTAGTCATTTTATGCAATATTGTTTATAAAATAAGCCCTCCTTTTCACATTGATGTGAGGTACCATCTTAATTTCACACAAAATTTCCGTTTATTCTTGAATATATTTCTAGATATTTCTAGAAATAGGAATATTTCTATTTCTGTGGCTTTTTACAATTTTTTTAATTTTTATTTTACTTTACTTTTAAAGATGAGATCTGTGTCACCCAGGCTGGAGTATGGTGGAGCCATCATAGCTCACTGCAGCCTCAAACTACTGGGCTCAAGTGATCCTCCCACCTCATCCTCCTGAGTAGCTGGGGCTATAGACATGAGCCATCTCACCCAGCCCTCTGTGGCATTCTTTAATATATTAATTAGACACTTTAAAAACTGTTTGATAGTATGAATATTATTTTATTTTTCCAGAATAACGCAGATTATTTTTGTCATTATCTCCTAAAAATTTATTTGAATCATAAAAATGCTTACAGGTTAAAGAGAATGAAAATCCTTATGATACGTCTTCTACATTTATTTTAACATTTTTCACTCAATTTTTGTATGTTCCTGATAAAATATTTTTAACTTTCTTGTTATGGTTATTCCCAATACTTTTAAATTGTTATCACGAATAGTTTTATTAGAGTTTATGCTTATTACAAGTATGTGAAGATTTTTATTTAGCTCACTTATTTGCACTAATAATTTTTCATTTAGCTCTCTTCAGCTTTCCACGTAGCTTGCCGTACCATTTTCAAATGCCAAAAGCCTGTTTTCTTAGTTCTTGTGGTACATGCGACTTGCTTCTCTTCGTTTACTTATCGAATTCTCTAAAACACATCAGGCTGCTCTGGCCTTTGCTCTAAGTGTAGGGCCAGTGCCTCTGGAGTCTCAATGGTGACTATGACATTGTCTGATTCAGATAAATATTGCCTGTTAAGATGGAAAAGTACTCCGTAATATTCATGAAGATTTTGAATCTTTCTAAATGCTTTCTTGGAAACTGTCAAGATGATCATAAGTTGTGAGTTATATTAATATACTTCCTAATACTGGACACCTTTTGTTCCTGGAATAAAAACAGTTTTGTCATAATATATGCATATTTTTTAAATGAGCTGATTTATTAATATTCCATTGCAAATATGTTGTCTTTGTGGTCTTAAATGCAGTTGCTATTGCCAGGGTAATCAGTTGTTATATTTTTAAATTATTTTTAATTGAAATAAAAATATACATATTTATGTGGTAGAGAGTGATATTTTGATAGATGTATACAATGTATAATGACCAAATCGAGGTAATTCATCACCTCAAGCATTTATTGTTTTTGATATCCCTAAGGCTGTAGGTGTTTTCAAACAGAATGAATGTTTACTACCTTCTAAAAGCATTACAGGCTCTACCACAAAGCCACCTAGAAGACTAAGATTGTTTTGTGGAGAACTTTATGATGATAATTGTGGGTTTTTTTCTTGCTGTTATTGTTTTGTTTTTGCCAACTCTTTCAAATTCTTCAGGGTTCTTGGTTTACCTACGTAGGATTTTTATATTCAGTGTTAACTCACGTATTGATCTCGTTTTATCATTGTTTAAAACAGGAGGGTAAAACCGCTAGTTACCCCATCATGGCCATGAACAAAAATCTCTTATACATATTTTTAGGCAACCAAATGGATGGGTTGCTACTGAGTGAATGTTGGGAGTGCAACTGTTAGAAGGTAGGCATGTGTTCATCCTCCGTAGATTCTGTCAAATAATTTTCTAAAATTATTACTGGTTCAAATACCTTCGCTTTCAGTTCTATCACTGACAATGTCAAATTATCTCTACAAGGAACTCTTATTCAAGGAGAGTATTTTATCAATTTGTTTTCTGAGTCAACATCACTTACGAGAACTTCCTCTCATCTTTGCACCTGAACATCTTGGCTAGTAGGCAGTTCTACAGAGTATTTTTCTCTCATTATCTGATCATCTTTCTCCTTATCTCCTGGAATTTATTGTTGCAGAAATGCCCGCTAGGTGATCTATTATTATCTGTTTTTAATTATTTTGTTTTTTATCAGAATATTGAATACAACTTCTGCTGGAATATGTTTTTCTGTAACTATTCTTCTATTAATTTGGCCCATGAAGTTCTTTCTCTGTCCAGAAATGTGCACACACGTACACACAAACACACACACACGCACACACAGAACACATCTCCTCCAAGACACCTCCCGCCATGCCTGGCTCTGTGAGTCTTGGCCCCACATATTTTCCTCTGAGTTTCCTATCTGCTCAGGCACAACCCTCACTTCCGTGTCCTTCTTTTAGTCTGTCACAGTGACTGACGGGCTGGGCTTGCAGCATTGTTAATCATGCTCACACTGCCTCCAATAGATAATATCTTGCAGATGGCCAATATTGGTTTTATTACAGAGCTTCCTTTCTTTAATAATTTCCACTTTTATTTTAAATTCAGGGGGGTGCATGTGCAGGTTCGTTACATGGGTATACTGAAAGATGCCAAGGTTCAGGGTGTGAATGATCTCGTCACCCAAGTAATGAGCATAGTACCCAGCAGAGGTTCTTTCAACCCTGGCCTCACTCCCTCCTGCCGGTGGTCCCCAGTGTCTGTTGTTCCCATCCTCATATCCACATGTACTCAGTGTTCAGCTCCCACTTGAGGGTGAGCACACACAGTATTTGGTTTTCTGTTCCTGCCTTAATTTGCTCAGGATCATGGCCTCCAGCTGTGTCCATGTTGTTGCGAAGGACATGATCGCCTTCTTCTTTATGGCTGCATGGTGTTCCATGGTGTCTATGTACCACATTTTCTTTATCCAGTTCATTGCTGACAGGCTTCTTGGTTGATTCCATGTTTTTGCTATTGTGAATAGTGCAGCAGTGAACATATGGGTGCATATGTCTTCTTGGTAAAACAATTTATTTTCCTTTCGGTATAAGACCAAATAATGAGATTGTTGAGTGGAATGGTAGCTTTGTCCAAAACTTCCTTTTATCATTTCACTCCATTTCCATCTCAGTAGGTTTCTCTATTTTTAGCTGACATGTCTTCTTATATTTTATTAACAATTTTTTTTCCTGAGACAGAGTCTTGATCTGTCTTCCAGGCTGGGGTGCAATGGCATGATCTCGGCTCACTGCAACCTCAGCCTTCTGAGTTCAAGCAATTCTCCTGCCTCAACCTACCAAGTAGCTGGGATTACAGGTATAAGCCACCACACCTGGCTAATTTTAGTATTTTTAGTAGAAACGAGGTTTCACCATGTTGGCCAGGCTGGTCTCAAATTCCTGACCTCAGGTGATCCACTCGCCTTGGCCTCCCAAAGTGGTAGGATTACATGCATTAGCCATCATGCCCGGCCAATGGTTTCTGGGAATAATTTTCTGCATTTTAAAGAATATCTAACACATTCTTCCCCTTTGCACCTAAATATTTTAGCTGTAAAAATTTTTACATTTCTACATTTTTATTTAGATATCTTTGTAACAGGCTCAAATAATACTGTTTTCCCTGTTTATTTATTCGTAAACAAGGTCATTTTGGGTACACTTCATGAGGTTATAGCAAGAGTAAGTGCATTTCCCTTAGTCTCATTCTCTGTCCATTAGTAAAATGGTTAGTATCTTTTCTCAAACATAATAGGAGAGAAAGTGAGGAAGTCAGGTTTAATGCTTGATTATAATTCTCAGCTTACCTTTTACATAGAAAACGACATTATCCAGGTTAAATACTTAGATATCTTCCAAAAATTCACTCCTGTAACTTCACCACTTAGAATATACTGGGTCACAATTGGTTTTCCTGTAATTTGCGTCAACGCATCTTCCAATGTTTGCAGTACTGTGTCACCTTCAGAAAATTACAGGAGAGAGAGAAGTTGGAAAGTCATCTGTCCTTCAGAATTCTACCTCGCACAGTTTCAAAGGAGTTTCGAGTGTGCGTTATTATGGATTGTTGCATGACGGATTACCCTAAAACTTTGTGGCTTAGAGCAACCAACAGGTGTCATCTCATAGTTCATGTAGGCCAAGAAACCATAAGGCTTCTCCACCGGTCTTCTCCACTGGAACTCTGGTCAGGACCCTCCTCAGATTGCAGCCGCTGCCAGCAAGGGCCCTGTTCTCTTTTGAGGATTGAGCAGGGAAAAGGTCTCGTGTGGAGTTCACAAAGATGGCTGATGGGATGAGCCTCAGCTCCTTCATGGCTACTGGAAGGAGGCCTTTAGTCCTTGCCCACTCTGCAAGGAGGTTGTCACAGTGCTGCTCACAACATGTACATGTGCTTCCCCAGCATAAGATCTGAGAGCGCAAAAGAGAGCGGTAGCAAGGGAAGGCCTCAGATGGTAGTCACATGTGTTTTAAAATCTAATGTGCGAAGTTATGTCCCGGTTCTTCTTACTTTGGCCATACTCTCTTCATTAGAAGTGAGTGGGTGAAACCATCAGTCGGGGGTGAATATTGCCTAGAGTTGAGCACCCCTGAGATGGAGAGGGCCGTCCTCAAGGCTGTCAAGCCTGGACAGTGATCTGCGCCTCCTTCTGGTTGCTTCTGTGCTCTGGCCAGGAATGCATCGGAGAAGAGCTATGAAGCTATGAAGCAACTTCCCAGTGCTTTTTTCAGGTACAAATGCCAAGAACTAAAACTGGGGCCTTCCATGAAGAAGACTAAAGCCTTGGTTGGCTCTTCTTAATTTATCTTCATCACCACTAGTATTTGTAACTGCAAAGTTTTGGTATTAGATCGTCTGTTGGTCTGAATTTTTAATGTCAAGAATTTCTGTCTTTAATTATATTTGCTGTAATGTTGGATGTAAAGCACTGCATGGATCTTGCTAGCCAGACATTAAGCGTCTTACATTCTTATTTTTTTCTCTAGTTCACTTTTGAACTAAATGTGCTTTCTAATGAATAACTAGAATTAGGATTAGATATATAAATCATGTATATGTGTATGGTCTAGGAAGGACTCAAAGCAATGCTAAAAAGTATGCACATAATTTTAGGGGTAAGTTTGACTTTTGTTTGTATGTAATCACATAATGTGATCCCAAATCCCAAATAGGATAAAGTCATATTTGACTTAGGTATGAGGTCAAGTGTGGCAACTTAAGTACCCCCAGATGTTTTGCTAAATTAAAAACATAAGGCACATATGTTTAGAGTCTTATTTAGCCAGAATATATACTACAGTTGTTATGAATATCGTAAAATTACAGTAATATTATGAAACAGAGAGAGAAGAAAATTGTTTGACGCAGCGGTGACTCCACTGGATCGGACCCATTAGCAGGTAGTTAGGGTGTAACTGTGTTGACACAGGCACAAAAGGCAGCAACAAGTGTGGTTGTTGACAGGCAGAAATGTTTATCCCTGTGTTTCCTACCTAACAGTGCAGGAAACAACAAATTCACAACATGATCACCAGTAACATTCTTTCCGTACAAATGAAGAGACGGAATGCTGGAGCTCAGATTTGAACCCGGAAGCCTGACCCTCCCGCTCGCTCTTAATCCGCTCTGACCCCAGACTCGCGCTCCTAATCTGCTCTGACCCCGGCCTCGCGCTCCTAATCCGCTCTGACGTGCCGCCTCCATCCAAAGCCGGGGAGAGGGGCATGATCAGAATTTGCTGACTTCATTAACAGATCACGAATGTTTGAATGAGTGGATAAACCAGATATTGTTTTAAACAAAATCTAAATCAACTTGGAGATACTATCTTTTCTTTGGAAGATTCTTATCCACATAAATGTTGCCTGCAGAAAAAAAACCTTCTTTGTATTATTTTTCACACACGCAAAATCATGGTAGTGCCATTTTAAGGGTAAAAGTTGAGAAAAGGCATCATCACTACTGCAAATGACTTTTATGTGTGCAGAGTATCTCTCTTTACCCCCATCCTTTATCCAAGTCCAAAACCTCAGCTGTGTGTAGTGCTCCCAGTCACCTCCTAAGACTTCTGGTACTGGGAGCAAGGCCCGAGCTCCTGCTGAATTACAGCCGGAAAAATCCACTCTCCTCAAGTTTTTGCCATGTTGTGGGCTGAAGGCCTCTCTGCTCCAGCATCGAGAAAGCCAGCACATCTCCCCTGGCGGCTTTAAAGCTTTTATAAAGTGGAAAATATTTTGCTTCCTTGGACTGTGCAAGCTATAGAGAGTGAAAGATGTTGCTCTTACATTTGGGTGCAGCACATTTATTTTTCTGCAAATGGTAATCTCTTAAACCAGTGTGAATTTAAAGAGTTTCAGGTTCTCAATTTAACAATGTCATAATAAAAATGTGTATGTGTTTTTTAATTAATATGTTGAGTAAAGCGTCTGTTCAACTTTATTATAATCATACACATTTCTCTGCATTTCATTATCTTTCCCAAAATGTTACACGTTTTTAGTTTCAAATAAGAGGTAGGAAAAATTAAGTTAATTTTTCTCCCTCCTGAGAAAGGAGAGCTGAAAATAGCTAAGGAACTAAAACAAGGCATAGCTGCCACTTCCAGATTTTCAGCTGCAGCCAGAGCTCACTTCTGCACACTCCCTTACAGCACACGAAAAAATAAAAAACCTCTTACAGCCAGGACTGTCTGAACATTGATGCTTTTAATTGCTATCTCAAGTGGTTCCATAACACATCCAAAAATTGTTAATAAGATGTTGGATTAGATGATTCTGACTAATGGCCTATTGAAATTCGGGCTTGAAATGAGATTTTCATCATTTTTCATTGCTTTCCAAACAAAATAAAACTTGGTAGAATTGCTAAAACTGTCCTGAAAGTCTTTATTTCAGCATGTTAGGTTTTGTTTTCTTTAATTTTCCCTTTGGCCATTCAAAGAATCATTTTGTTTTTTCAGGGGCTACTCCCATATTGGCTGAGCCCATCCAACATGAACGTTTGCAATGATAAAACTGGAAATGAAAGAGAATAAAGGCCAGGCACAGTAATTCCGGTTTCAATTTTTTTTTAACTAATATTATTTTACTTTGAGGAGTACATTAATTTTTCAAGAGGTTTTATTTGATAAATGGTTCTTTGCAATTGCTTTGCCAGATGACAGCAAACTGACGTAGGGCTGGGATGGATTAAGGTGGGCAAGAAGGAAAATTCTGCTAAATATAATTTTGCAAGAGACAAGCTTCAAAACCAGAATATATTTTCTAAGAAACTTTTGAACTAGGTTGAAATAATAAGTAGTAAAGAACTTAAAAATTTATATTTCCATCCAACCAATTTTATGACATTTTGCTCAAGGAGTATTTATTTTTATATCCCCAAATATTCTCTGGTAGGTGCATTAGGTCCAGGTCTATACATCCACGGTGCATGAGCAATTTGCTAAGAAAAGCAGGCAGACAACATGGGTGATAACTCGGGCCCTAACGTGAGTGTTCTGACCGGAAGTAACAAGTCTAGAGCCTCCTGCCGCTCACACCCCAGACTATTTAAGCTCCAAGTGACTCTGGCTTTCGCAAGGAGCTGGGACTTTATTCAGGGACTCTGGGCAGGGCTTGTCTTTCTTCTCCCAGATGGAGAAATGGGCTTTTAATAATTCACCTCTAAGCATAACAATGTAGTTTGTTTTTACTCTTCTATTCTTCTAAATTTTTTTTTAGATTTTGAAAATTGAGGTTAAATATACAGAACTTAAAATTCACCATGATAATCATTTAAAGTATACAACTAAGTGCATTTAGGACACTCACAGTGTGGTGCGACCTCAACACTCACTCGTTCTCAAACATTTTTGTCACCCTGAAGGAAACTCTGTGGTCATTAAGTACTAACTCCTCATTCCTCGCCCCTGGCAGACACAAATCTGCCTCTTGTCTCTATGGAGGTCCCTGTATGGGATATTTCATAGAAATGTGGTCAGATCAGATGTGTTTCTGAGTGTCTGGCTTCTTTCACTTCCCACATCGCTTCTGAGGTGTGTCCATGTTGTGTCATGTATCAGTACTTCACCTCTCTATTGTTTTCCAAGTATTTATTATGGTAAAATACACATAAAGTAAAATCTGCCATCTTAACCATTTTTGAGTGCACAGTTCAGTGGCATTAAGTACATTCATATTGCTGTGCAACCATCACCACCATTTATATCCAGAACTCTTTTCATCTTGTAAAACTGATACCCTGTCCCCATTAAACACTAACTCCCTAACCCCCAGACGCAGCCCCTGCACCCACCATTACACTCTCTGTCTCTATCATTTTAACTACTTTAGGGACCTCATAAAAGTGGAATTACATAGTATTTGTCCTTTAATACAAACTAATAACCTGGTAAAATAATGGGCTGAAGACTTTAATAGTTGTTGTCTTCTATTCTTACTTTGCTAAGTGTTTGTATCAGAATGATTGCAGTTCACTGTATATCACTTTTATGTAAATAAAGTTGTTGAAAAAATAATCGAAACTTGTGGGTTGTAGCTAAACAGTGCAAGATAGAAATTTATATATATTTTACAATACCTATAGATGTATACACACACACACACACACACAGGAGGTAGAAAAAGTTGAAAAATAATTATCTACCCTGCCACATCAAGAAGCTAAAAAAGAAACAACAAATTAAACTGGGAAAAAAGAGACAATCATAAAATAAAGAGCAGAAGTCAATATGTTATCAGCAGCGAGCCCAGGTGGGGTCCATGGTCCTCAATTCTTGTCTTCTTGGAAGAAAGAATTCAGCCAAGAGACAGAAGTCGATTTAAGGCAGAAGTGAAGGTTTATAGAAGTAAAGGAAAGTACACTCGGCAGGACCAAGCGGGCACTTGAAAGAGGGTCCCACAGGACCTTTGGCTTTGGGCTCTTATAGATTTGCTATTTCCTGTTTTTTTCTTGTCCCTTCCCTTGTCTTTTCCCTTGGGTGGGCTGTTGGCTAATCCCCACATGTGCAGTGACTTGCCAGTATTTGGGAGGGGCCACATGTGTCCTTTGGTGGTTGAAGTTATGTGCATGTTGTCTTAGGGAAATTTTCCCTTCTTGGTCTAGCTCCCCCAGAGGAAGGTCATATACTGGTCAGACTTTGCCATTTCACCCCTTTCTGCGCATGCCTGGACATATTTTAAGTTCTCATTGGGAAGTTGTTGCCCACAAGCTCAAGATATTTCCTGTTTGTTGGGAAATATTTCACTCCCTGGCACCAGCCATGACCACCTATCATTCCTGAAGAAGCCGCCTGACAATTGCATGACAGTTGCCTGGCTAGACATTCCCTGGGGCTCTGTCCTGCCCTTCCCTCTCTGCCTGTCCACCCTCTCTAGCAAATGCACTGTGAAAGGTATTTAGTGTCTGCACTGGCCTGCTGTCTATTAACTACATGAGGGTCTGTCTGACCTGAGAGGCCTCCTGGGCCTGCATGTCCCATGGATAGAGGCTGGCGCTGCTTCTTTTCAGACTGACAATTCTTTTACCACCCCAGCAAGGAACATTATTTGGACTCACAGACTTAGTCACTAGTTTCTGGATGTTTAAGCTGAAGTCCAATAAAGAAAATAAATGCAGGATTCTAGAGATTGGGCAAACTTATAATTAAATCAAATGTTTTAATGACCTGGTACGTCATGGTACATCAAAGTCAGTAAACAGAATGTGGTAGCTCAAAATCAAGAAGAGGAAAGATTGGATTAGTAAACCCTGTCTTTAGAACAGGGTAAATGTATCTTAAGTAAAATCACAAATATTGACCAAAAAAGTATGACTCTTTTAAAAAGGGAGGTTTTCTGCTTTTTCTGGAAGTGTCCATAAATGTCTCAATTGTTCTGTTCATGTTCATTACATGCTGTGCCTCACCAGTGCCCAGGATTCAGTCTCCCCAGTTATTCTCAAATTATCAAAAAGGGCCCCTTGAAAAGGGGCTGATTCTAAATTTTGTGCAAGAGAATGCAAGATGATCATGAAAGTTCTTCTGTTGTTGTTTTCTTTTTTTTTCATTTAGGGTTGTGGGAGACATTCAAAGAAGTCTGGAGATGCTGATGAAAGCATTATCTCGTAGAAGCCCCAAATGACCTGAGAGAAACAAATGATTACCCCTAATTAAAAGCAGTTTGTGAAAAGGCCTGAATTCCTGGGCTTAAGAGGGGCAAGCAGTAGAAAGTGTGCTGGAGAAATACTCCATGGTCAAATAAATCAAAGGATGAATGCCCAGTTACAGAAAACATAATAAATGACAAAGTTGCTGGATACATGACCAAGCTTCGGATGTGGATTTCCAGGAACGAGACTTGGTATTATGATCCTTGGACCCAACAGACCCAGATAAGAGAAGTCTGAAAAGTGCCTTTCTGAACTACGGGGAACCTGGAAGCAGATGTCTACTCAGCTGCCCTGTGGCTCTGGCTCTGGCTCTGATTTCTGGTCCCAGTGAAGACCCAGCTTTGCAAATGCTGGTTGGGCTCAGGAGCAGTAAAGCTGGTGCCAGCAATGTTCCCGTGCATGGAAGCCCCTGAAGGCTGTGGTGGGTTCATCAGAGTGGGGAGGTGACCCTCACGGAACACAGAAATGCATTCTCCCGGGGCTTGAGGACCCCACCTCATGTGGCCTGTCCACACCAGCGGTGCTGCCCTGCCAGCCATGGAAGAGCCAAGGGGAGCTTTGCTGATCCTCCCTGCCGCAGTCCCTGCCTTGTGTGGTGATCCCACTCCCCAAGAGCCTCCGCATTGTTAGATACAACAGGGAAGTTAGTCTCATGTTGGAAGGTTGTTCTGGCGTGAGCTCTTCCCATAGATGAGGAGCTGCTTGAAGTCCCCACTATGTGCTCTTCTATAGAGAAGGAACCACCTGAAGTCTCTAGCATGTGTCCTTCCCACAGATGAGGAACCCCCTGGAGTCCCCGGTGTGAGCTCTTCCCACAGAGGAACCACCTGGAGTCCTTGGCGTGTGTCCTTCCCACAGATGAGGAACCCCCTGGAGTCCCCGGTGTGAGCTCATGACCAGTTGAGGACTGTTGTGCATTCGAATGGGGAGTCTCAGAACCTAAAAGGACAGGGGAACCCTTACATGATTATATAAGACAGGCTTTCTACACAAGTGGGGAAAATAGAACTTTTTCTGTATGACAGAGTCTGAAACCACAGCCAGCCTTAGGATAAATGGGCACAGACTAGGTTGTCAAAGGCTTAACATCTGGATCTGAACCAGGGCTTAGGTCAGGGTAGTGATTGTCCAATCATGTTTCATGTAGGCTGGTTCTGAGTGTTATTAAGACATTCCATGAAAACAACTGACCCATGGCCAACACGTGCAGAAGATGCTGGTTCAGTAACCACCATAAAAATGCATGAGTCTGTTTGCTCTGAGATTTCTCAGTGTTTTACCGTGATAATCTGCACTGAACAATGCTCCTTCTATTGGCACCTCTTAAGGGACCGGTGTCCTGGGGCACACAGAGCCCCAGTCGCCCACACATTCGGTCTACTCTTCCCCCAACCTGGGACGAGAGGGCTTCTCTGCAATGGCCTGGTCTTGTCCCTTTGTGGTTGCCGGGTTACTCTCCATCAGGTGCACGGAGGCTGTGCTGTGGGAGAGGGGTGTCCACGATGCAGAACCCCTGATGATGAGATTCCTTCTCACTCGCTGTCAGATGTGCATCTCACCTCCAACCAGATCATAACCTAGGACTGATTTTATGAGACTCCCACAAAGATGTCTCTAGGAATACATTGGCCTAACCTAAAATGTAAAGCACACTGCCATTGCTGGGGCTCATCTCCTGTTACACGGATGACCAGGGAGAGCCTCTCAAAGGTGAGGGCCGACACATGTAGCACCTACCAGCGTATTCAGAAAGGTAGGCACAAAGTCTTTTGGCAAATGTCGAATGTCAGTGTTCCTAAGGAGAGTAAAGCTGGGACCAGGCAAACAGCACAGGCTGCATGGTCCTGGGTCTGGGGAAGCAGAAGCTGTGAGATGGAGTCAAATGGGGCAAAGAGCCAGATGCAAAGGTAAGTGATGCAAGCAGGGTGAGCCATCACCCCAATGTGGAATGCAGCCTGGGGGCGAATTTTCACAGGGTCTCTGCTGGCTCACATGGTCTCCTGGGCTTGCATTTCTCATGCTGAGCAGCTGAGCAGGTGCACTGGCTGACCATGGAGAGAAACACTGCGATCGCATTTCAGACAAGGGAGAAAGCGGCAAAGCTCCACCCCACTAACAACCGTAAGAATCTTCTTCCTTTTAGGAATTTTGAATTCTCCAAATGTGGGCCAGGCTGCTAACTAAACATGAATGGTACTGGACAAGGTTAAATCATGAAGTCAAAAATAGAACACACGACATTATGCCCTTGAGTTCTACGTTTTAAGATGGGCTTTGGCTTTTCACGATCCAAGGTGATTTCCAGCCCCAGGTTATGTATTAAACATATGGCATATTGTGGTTTACAAAGCACTTTCCTATGATTATCTATTTAGAGCTTCACAACAACTATGCAAAGAAAGGAAATAGGTATTCCAGAGTCCTATAAGAGACTATTGTGCCAAAGAAGCCATGGCTCATGCCTCTAATTCCAGCACTTTCAGAGGCCAAGGTGGGAGGATGGCTTGAGCCCAGGCGTTCATGACCAGCCTGGGCAACATAGTAAGACCCTGTTTCTACTAAAGAATTTTTTTTAATTAGCCAAACATAGTGGTGTGTACCTATAGTCCCCACTACTCAGGGTGGCTGAGATGGGAAGGCCACTGGAGCCTGGGAGGTAGAGGCTGCAGTGAGCCCTGATTGCACTAATGCATTCCAGCCTGGGTAACAGAGCAAGACCCTGTATTTTCTACAGCATAATTAGAGCATGTTAACAAATGTCAATTAGGACACTTCTACTTTTGGCCACAAAGTAATAGCTTTTATTGAAACATCAGCTTAAATTCTCCAACCCTTCTGCCATGAACAACTCTAAAAGCCAAAGAGGATGCACACACAGAAACAATGACAACATAAAGCAAGCTTTTGAGGGCACCCAAGGGCAGCCGAGTTAGGTAGAAACTAAGGGACCAAAAGCCACAAAAGAAGAGAAGTAGACTCAGGTGAGCATCACTTTTTCTTTTGCTTTTTCCCTCAGGACATTTATAAATTGAAACCTAAAGAAAAGAGGCCAAACAGAAAGTAGTGGCCAGACGCTTTGGTACTCTGGCTGGTTTGGGAGGACCCAAGTTAAAGTTTAAAGATAAAAAGGAGGTCAGGAGTTGAGTGTGAAAAGAGAAATGCAGAGGTTTATGCCCAAAGTTCTTGGTCTACTCTTTCCCTGGGGCATTTCTTGGGTTCTAAGCTGTGCAGGAGAGACTTCCAGAAACCAGCATGGAACAGGAACTGGAAGGATAAAGTAGAAGCTGTTGTGCAGTGCTAGGGAAACAGACGTTAGAGTTCAAGGCTTGACAAAGAGGAGAGGACTTGCCAAACACCTTGGGGTTTCAGTTGAGTTTCCAAAAGAACTACGCCCCAGAAATAAGGACGATTTGGAAATAGCCCAGTGTTTGCAAAACCTAAAACTGGATAAAACTGGATCAAAATGATTTGCCAATATTCTATTTGCAAGAAGAAAATTAAATCTTTCATAGATAAAGACAAAAAATGCCAGGATGTCTATACTAGTCACACTAATGTCAAACATTCAATTAAAAACTACAAGCCATGCCAAAAAGCAGGACTGAAACAACTGAAAACCAAGAAGAAAAGCCAGATAATACAAATAGACCTACAAGTGACCTTAGCTGGGGACTTTAATAAAAGTTTAATTAATATATCCAAGAAAATATAGAGAATTTGATTCAAGAACTGTAATCGATAATTATTCTAATTAAAAATTGAGTAGCTAAAATTTAACATCAGTAGGTGGGTTTAATAGCAGTCAGACATAGTAAAAAAAAGTGGAGTACTGGAAGACCAATCATTGGAAAATATTCTGTCTAGCATCAAGAGAAAAAAATATAAAATTTTTAAAAGGCAAAAGGACATTTGCAGCAGTATGAAAAATTAAACATTTGTATAAATTGATTCCAGAAACAGAGGAGGAAGGGAGGGAGGGTGAAATGGGGAAGTGGGAAGAGAGAGAGAAAATATGAATATGAATAGATTAGAAGCAGAATTAGACGAGACGCTAGCTGAGATTTTCCCTAAAACAATAACAACAAAAGCCATGAAACCACAGATTAAGGCTCAAAAGATCTCAAGCAGGGCAGGAGGAAGAAAGCCTCATCAAGTTACATCATAGGAAAGCCACTGAAACCCAAAGATGAAGAGAAAATCTTAAAAGCAGGCAGCCAGAAAAAAAGATATATTCTCTTCAAAGCAACTATAATAAGACTGACAGCTGATGTTTCTGAGGGAAACCATGGCAGACAGAAGAAAATGGAAAGAATGTTTAAAGAGCTAAATGAAAACAACTGCCAATCTAGAATTCCACATCCCATAAAAATGTCCTTAAAAAATGCTTTAGGAAAAATAAAAGCTGATAGAATTTATCACCAACAGATCTACATTAAGAGAAATACACAAAGGGATTTCCTAGCATGAAAGAAAATCATCTGAAAATGAGGAAAAATATTAAAGAGAAATGAAAAGCACTAGAAGGGTTAAACATGTTGGTGATTCTAAATTAATACTCAAAACAAAAATAATACTATTATTCAGAGTTTGAAATATATGTAGAATTAAAATATATGTAAACAATTACACAAAAGTGGTGGGAGTAGTGAATGAAGTTAATTTGCTAAGACTTTGCACAGTCCTGGGAATGGTAACAGTACTTAAGGATGCATATTGCAATGTCTAGAGGAACTACCTAAAGAATAACAAAAAATACATATAATCATCCAGTTAATACAGGGTAAGTTAAATAATTAAAGATACTTGATTAATTTGAAAGAAAGAGAGAAAGGAGGAATAATTAAAACAAATTGTTTTATATGCAATTAGAACTAGTCATCTGATTACAAGGTGAAAATTTTCAGACTTATAAGAAAGAAAAACTTAATATATGCTGTTTACAAAAGATGCAGCTTAAAATCAGAACAAAGAATATTTGAAAATGAAGAGATGGATAAAAGATATTCCACGCAGATACTAGCTAAAAAAAAGCTTAGGCACCTATATTAATATTTGATAAAATAAACTTTAAGGCAAACATATCATTAGAGATAAAGATGTTTCCTATTTATTAAATATAAATTAAATATTAAAAAGGTTCAATTCAGTACAAACATATATCAATCCTAAATTTTTATACACCCAATAAAATAACTCGAAGTACCTGAAGCAAGAATTATCAGAAATAAACAAAGTAAAAAACAATCCTTAAACCACAGTAGGAGATTTTAAGATACCTCTGTCAGTAACCATTTGAACAATTTACATAACAAACTTGACCTAATTGGCATGTGTAGAGACCTATCCCTAAACACTTCAGAGCACACATTCCTTTCCCATGCCCGTGGAGTACAGAATGTTCTCCGACCGCAGTGGAATTAAACTCAAAATTGAAAACAGAAAGAACACTGAAAAATTATCAGATATTTTATAATAAAGTAATAATAGTAGATTCTTATAACCCTAATCAAAATTAGAATAGCTACAGAAAACAGGACATCTCAACACAAGTGGTGCGCAGTTAGAACCGCACTTAGAGGAAAATTTCTAACCTTAAATGAATGCATTAAAAAAGTGGAAAGCTGAAAAATCAAGGATCTAAGCTTATATCTTAAGAAATTAAACCAAGACAAAATTAAACCCATATAAAATTGAACTAAAATAAAATATAAGCAATAAAATCATCAATATATGTGCAGGTAACAGAGATGAATTAACAACACTAAAGTATACAAATTATGTATTTCTATATTCTAGGGCACAAAAGTGTATGTTTCTACATACTAGCAACACCCAATTAGGGCCTATAATGTGATGCTGCTGTAAACCAATTCCAGATGGCTAAAATTTCTTTTAAAATACCTGAAAACTAACAATATCAGTTGTTCATAAGGATGTGAGACAGCTGAAACTTGCATACTGTACTCCTGGGAATGTAAGTTGATCCTAGGAAAATGTTTTGCAGTATCTACTAAAACTATACAGATCATAACCCATGACTTAGCAATTTCACTTCTAGCTATGTGCCTCAAATAATATAAATACATGTTCATCAACACACATGCAAGCATGTTCATAGAAACTATTCATGACAGCCTATGACTGGAAACCGCTCAAATATCCAACATACTTAGACGAATCAGTTCGATGTGTAAATAGAATGTATTGCACAATAAAAAAGAACAAAGACTTGCTTCATGTAACAACATAGAAGACTCTCACAGACATAATGGTGAATAAAATAAGTCACAAGATACTAACTATGGTATCATTACATTTATAATAAGTAAAAGTAGGCAAAACAAATCTATTACCATAAGAATCAGAATAATGGTTTTTCTCATAGGGAATAGGTAGATTATTACTAAGACAGGCCAGGAAGCAGGCTTCTGGAAAATTGGTAATGTTTTGTACCTTGAACCGCTGAATCTATGGTAACTATATTTGCAAAACTTTATCAAGCCACAGAATGTGCACTAAATATTAGTATATTTTACTGTTTAATTAAAAAAGCAAAATGAAACAAATATCAGATCATTTCACTCCCCCTGTTTAAAACTATTTAACAGCTTCTGTTTTAAAAATTTACAGTAAAATTGAGATTGTCCATGTCAGCTGACAAGGCCCTAGGTCACCTGGTCCATGAGTCATTCTCCAAGCTCATCTCACACCACACTCCCTCTTCCCTCACCACACCCCAGTCTGAGGTCTGCTCCACCACAAACCCTGGATTCCCACTCCTCCTTTTCTCTGAAATGTTCTTCTCACAGCTTCTCTCATGTGCCCAACTCTACTCTCTGGGTCTCAGCTCAAGTGGTATCTCATCACAAAGACCTTCCCTGGCCACTGTGTCTAAATGGCCTGCTGCTGTGTCCCTCACTGGTCAGGGCCCCAGGGCACAGGGCCTCTGGCACCTTCACTGTTGGGTGCCCAACATCTGCTAGTGCCTGCCACATGGAAGGAACACGTGGGTATTTGTTGAAGGCATGAACCATTCCGATTCACTCTCGCGTGTCCTTTAGTCCAATTTCCAATGATCTCTCTTTGTTTGCAACAGAGACCTTCGTCTCTCTTCTCCCTCTAGGATGAAGGCTCTTTTGGTGCAGGAATCGTGTTTGTTTTCCCAATTTCTGTGTCTCAGAAGGGAGAGCAATGCAGATTCTGCTGAATAAATATTTTGAATGAAAGAATGAATGCGTGAGTGAATAATTTGGCGGCTATGGTAAGGAAGTAAAAATTAAATGTTTTAATATAGACTATATTAATCTGAGTTTTTCCCCTAAACCTGAGACTTATAGCTGCCTCTCTGTGCTACGATAAATGCTAAGAGCATGCAAAGATCCAAGCCACAGGGCCTGCCCTGCACAAGCGTGAGTTTCAGAGGCAGGCAGAAGTGGGGAGGCCTGACTGCAGCTTAGCTGCCTCACCAGACACCGTGGGAACATGGCGTGGGGTGGAAGAGTTTCTTGAGAAAGTCTTGAGTCCTCAGAGTATCCTGTCATGAACAAAATGAGCCAAGATGCTTCACACAGGAAATTTCCATGGTGGTGGGTACAAATCCAGTACTGATGACCCAAGTCCCTTTTACTTTCCGAATATAGTGTATAAGATAAAATCCAAGAGGACAAACTAGCCCAATTTATACAGAAAAGCTTCGTGAAGTGAAAGATGTAAGTAAAGCTAAGAGAATAATTACCACCAGGTGTATTTTATGCCTTGCTGATAATTAATAATTAGCTGACTTAAATATGAACCTGATCTTCTTCAAACACTGAAAAACAACTTGAGTTATACTCCATGAAAACGTTCTGAGTAGTATTTATTTAATTAAAAATCGTAAAATCAGACTTTAGAAAGTTTGGATGTTTATTTTATTATATCCCTGAGGCACAGCTCTTGGGACAGAAAAAGGACGGGGAATAGCTGTGGGTTTTGAAACATTCTATTTCATCCTGGGCCTTTTCGTTTTATTTTTTTCAAGAGAGGGTCTCACTCTTTTACCCAGGCAGGAATGCAGTGGCATATTCAAGGCTGTTGGAAGAAAACATGGCACATACAATTTCCTATAAGTAGTTTGCTAGGAGAAAATAATATGTCAGTCGTTTAGAAAATACAAAATAATTTAACATTCAACAAATGGCTGATGCTACCATCAGCTGTAAAATTAGTAGGGTCCTCAAAAACAGCTACTGGACACAGTTTCATGCTT
This sequence comes from Nomascus leucogenys, assembly GCF_006542625.1. Classification (NCBI taxonomy): domain Eukaryota; kingdom Metazoa; phylum Chordata; class Mammalia; order Primates; family Hylobatidae; genus Nomascus; species Nomascus leucogenys. The sequence goes on from NC_044383.1 coordinate 154,876,520, forward strand.
AGAATGCACAAAAGACAGTGATAACACAAAATCACACAGTAATATCACAGACGCGTTAAACCTTCAAGGATTGTTGAAATAGCACCAAGAATGTTCACTGAACTAACCTTAGTTTCTAAGGTTTATGCAATCATTTGAATTTTACTAGCCCTATCGATAGTTAAGAAACAAATTCAAAAATGGATTACCACTTCACAGGCAAACTTGCAATTTGTAAATCCTGGAAATACAAGAAACGAACCAGTTGTAAAATCAGAGGATAATTTGGGATGAAACGAGGTCATTGGCCCATAGGGATTGTTTCCTCCAATGGAGCCTCATAATTCGTAAATCTGAAGAGGCTTTCACTTCCAGCAACATGGTTTTGCTTTAAAATTCCAAGTAGGGATTCCAGTGAGGTCCCCAAGGTTTGTCTTCACAGGGCCTTGCTCTCATACCCGGTCAGTGTCTGTCCCTGTGTGGGGACAGGAGGAGGTGGGAGACGAATCAGTGAGCCAAAAGTCTTTTGTGCTCAGGTTATGGGATTTGAAGATCATGTTTTCTTTTTTTTTTTTTTTTTTTTTTTTTTTTTGAGACAGGATCTCACGCTGTTGCCCAGGCTGGCGTGCACAGGCACAACCTCAGCTCACTGCAACCTCTGCCTCCTGGGCTCAAGCGATTCTCCTGCCTCAGACTCCCGAGTAAGTGGGACCACAGGTGTCACCAGGCCCAGCTAATTTTCATATTTTTTAGTAGAGACGGGGTTTCACCACGTTAGCCAGGCTGGTCTCAAACTCCTGGCTTCAGGTGATCTGCCCACCTCGACCTCCCAAAGTGCCAGGACTACAGGCGTGAGCCACCACACCCAGCTGAGATTGTGTTTTCTTTCTCGGGAAAACAAGGATCTTTCTCAAGTCTCCCACCTGCTGTGGAATTCCACCCAGTGCGTGTCTAGTCATCTCTTGCATCTCGCGTGCATAACATTTTACTTTAGTCAATAGTCATTTGTCAGGAGGTTGCTGGAGTCATTCTCACAAGACCTCCGCCTGTGGGATGGGTGCAGCAAGCCGGAATCCACCTACCATTTGCCACTTCACCATTCAACAACTCGTGAAAGTTCCGTTCCAAACACAATAACCAAGGAAACCAGGCAGGAAAAGGCACCCGAGGGAGAGAAAAGAAGGGGCTGGGAAGAGGACGTCCCACCGACGGCCTCCGAAGGTGAGTGCAGGCTGCTTTTTAATGCCTGCTCCACATCCCTGCTTCTCTGGGGGAAGTAGATTTTGTGAACTTCCTAGCAGAAGTCAACACAGCACCTATGCACGACCTGTGGTGGCTCCTGGAGGCTGAACATCGCAGCGTCTCCTCCCTCTGAACCTCCCCCCCCAACTCCATCAGGGCCCCTTTGACTTTTCACCATCCTCCAAACCCTCCCTCATTGTCTGCCTGAACTCATTGACCAGTTATGAGTTCTCAGTGATTTTTCTACTTAGCTTTTTTTTTCACATGTGCCTTCCGGGCACTCTCATAAACACCTCCCCTCCTGCTACGGGTACCCGTCTGATCTCAGATCTCTCTGTAAGCTTTGTTCACTCACAGCTGCTTCTCAGTAACAATGAGAAATGGCTTGTCCCACCTTTGTGTCCGGACATACTCTCTGGTCACCTGGACTTTGGCGGTGTGTGAAGCCTGCTTGGCGTTTAGTGCCCTGATCGCCCCGGTGCCCTGTGGAGCGTCTGCTGAGGGCTTCCCAGTGGTGTTCAGGACACAGGGTATGGAGACACGGTGGCAGTTTGTCCTCCTGACCACCAGGTGGCTGTTGCTTATATCTCCCTAGGAACAAAGAAGCGACCAGGCATTAGAGAAAGCTTTTCTTTTCTAAAGATGATATTGCCAAGGTCTGAGCTAAAATCAATTCTCTAGGACATGCTTGACCCGTGAATGTTTTGCTTAATGTTTCTCTAACTAGAACTGGCAGATCAGACACATCATCAGTTCAGAGGAATTCATCCTCCTCCAATAGAGGCTGAAATACTAGTTGTGTTTGCAGTTCCTTCCCTGGATAAGAAAATAAATTTAGATAGAAGATGACAGCATTTCCTGAGACTCAATGGTTTCTCATTCACACAGAAGCCAGGTGTGTAGTAAAAATCTATCCGTGCCCCAAAAATGTCTGACTTTTGTCCTCAGCTCCTGGGCGCGATCTTTATCCTTCTGGGTGCCTTGGGCTTGCTGGATGGTGACGGTGTGACTGAGTGGGGTTTCCAGGCCAGGCAGCAGCAGAGGCCCTGTGGGTTGTCACACACGGAGGCCAAGGAAGCAGCTCATCCTGGGCCGAGGGTGATGGAAGTGCTGCCTCAGGGCTTCTCCTGGATGCCGCCCCGTGTGCTCAGGCCCCAGCTCATTTTATCTGTACCCTTGCCCTGTGATAAACTGTCACCATGTGCACAGCAGCTCTCAGGGAATTCCACAAGTCCATCCAGTCAATCAATGAAGCTGAGGGTTGTTTCGGAATCCTGGAACCTGCATTTGGGGTAGACGTGAGCATAATGTTGGCAACATGCCCCCCAACTTCGTTGTCTAAACTCCTTTGCACCAGGGTCATGTTTTGGAAAAATGAAATCTAATCATTTTTCTGCTCAAAACCCTCCAGTGGCTTCCAGTGTCAAAGTCCTTCCAGCAGCCCACCATGGCCTCGTTACAAGCCTGTGCCACACCCCACCTGACAGTTCACACGTCTGAGCTCATCTCTTGCCACCCTATTCCCTGACTCGGCCCCAGGGTCCCCCTGCCAATCCCTGGTCATGCTGAGCATGTGCCTCCCACAGGGCCCTCCTACCCATTCCTCTGCATGGATGCCCTTCCCCTCATCATCCAAACTGCCCGCCCCTCATATCCTTATATGTCCCCTAAAATGTCATCCTGTCCTTGACTCCATGCCCAATAATTCTACATAGATGCTCCCGGTGGGTGCTCCATACCCCTTTCCTCTTTGCTTTTCTCCAAACGCTCCTGATTCCACACTCTACGCTGTTGTGCCTGGTGTCCTCCCTTCGCTTGGAGGAGGCAGCTCCTTGAGCTTTGTTCACCACTTAGCCAGCAGGTGGAATGGGGCCCACAGCAAGCACTCGGGAGCTACGTTCTGAAGGCCTGAGTGCATGAACGGACGGTGCCTCCACTCTACAACACATTGCAGATGGGGAGAAATAAAACATGAAGAAAGGGCACTGCCTTTAATGAACCTAAAGCCAACCCGGCCGAACACACATGTGCATGCAGTAACTGGGAGACGAGAGCTGCCATGTGCGATCAGGCCCGCGTGTGGTGGAACCCACGCGTTTGGAGATGAGGAGGCTGTGCCCTGGTACCAAGTGGTCTCAAAGTGCTCAGTAAACTCAGAGGGGGGTCTACTGAAACAGGAAAACAGAAAGTGGATTCATGACTTGAAACGTGAAGGCTGAGGTTGAAAGAGTCACCACGGAAAATGTGACTGGGGGCCAAGAGGCAGGAGAAAAGCATCACCAGAATGCGGGGACTGGCCAACGAGGGCGAAAGAGCCTGCCACTCAAACAGGCTGCAGCAAACAAAAGCAAAGGCAGCATCCACTGCCCTAAGACCTTTGAGATGGGAATAAACCAGAGTGTTTTGAGTCCAATTATTCAGAAAAATCAGAGTGATGCAGAATGGCAGAATTTTAAAATAATAGTTTTCTATATCAAAGGAAGGGCACATTGGCTCCCTTTGGAGTAAAGTTTTTAAAAAGTTGCTGAGGTGAACTCAGTGAAAATCCAGACAATGCTTACTCCCTGCAAATATGCAAAAGAGCCAGTCTCATCACTCACTTCATTAGGGCAAGAAAAGAAAAGAATTCCTCACTAGCAATTGAGATTTTCTCGCAAAATACAAGGAGGAGAAAACTTTGACTCAAAATCCCCTGTCCAGCTCGGCTCACTCAGAGCAGAGTCTCCGTGGACTTTCCAGGCTGTCCTTCCACTCAGAACACAGAGAACGCCTTTCAGCGTCTCAAGACGCCTTGGGTCTGTCCCCAGGGGGATGTGCACAGCTGCAGTTAGAGGAAGGAGCATTTCCTCCACCTTTTTTTTTTGAGACAGAGTCTGGCTCTGTCGCCCAGGCTGGAGTGCAGTGGCGCGATCTCAGCTCACTGCAAGCTCCGCCTCCCGGGTTCACGCCATTCTCCTGCCTCAGCCTCCCGAGTAGCTGGGACTACAGACGCCCGCCACTGCACCCAGCTAATTTTTTGTATGTTTAGTAGAGCTAGGGTTTCACCGTGCTAGCCAGGATGGTCTCGATTTCCTGTCCTCGTGATCCACCCGCCTCGGCCTCCTAAAGTGCTGGGATTACAGGCGTGAGCCACCGCGCCCGGCCACCTCCATTCTGCCAAGAAACCGGCTCACGGGAGGTTTTGACTCAGTGATTAGCATCTAGGCGATTATGAGAAACACGCATTTCTGTGCTCTTCTCACGACCTCTGATGACCACATTACACCGAGGCATGAGGGATTCACCCGGTCATTTTTCATCAGAAGAAAAGGAACATTTCTCCATGAGCTCAGAGCTTCTCTGGCAGGTAGAAGTGAATGTGAACTCAGTGCCGAGTGCAAGCACGATAACGACCTTCTAGAATGAAAAGGGGCATTGTTGCTGCAGAGCAGCTGGAGGGGTGACCAACATGAAAGACGCAAAGAGCCAATGTCTGTCCAGCCGTGAGACAAGGGCAGACTCCGCAGGAGGCCAGGGTCACACAGAGCACTCGAAGGGTGACTCCAGGAAAAACAGAATGGTGCAGACTTAGGTCAAAAAGGCCGTGGGGTGACGCCATTGATCAACAGGACTTGGGTCAGAACGTTTACTGATGTTGAATCCCACTGAATACCCATCAATCAAAAATAGCTATTGAAGGTCCACATTATGAAAACCATATGCAGAGGGGTGTTGGAGTGCCTTCGGCGGGGTGCTGAGTCCATCCTGAATCAGGTCAAAGCAAAAGGGGGCGGCGGGCGGGGAGTGGGGGCGCTGCCACTGACTCACAACCCCACAAACCCACATCCTGAGTCCTTTCTCTTCTAACAGGCGCGACACCTTCCTGGGCATTACGGGGGTGTCACTCCTTCTGGAGGCACTTCCTCCCACACCTGCTCCAGCATCTGAGAGACCCACCAGAGACCAGGAGCTACTGGCCTTCTCCTCCCGACTCTAGAAGCGATGCCACGGGAGGCTCACTGGCCGCAGGTCCCTCCCATCGCGCCGGACGCTCCCCGCGGGGACCAGATTCATGCGTGGCCATCCCCACGGGCCCTGTCGTCTACACGAGGCTGAGACCCGGCAGCCCCTTGTTCTCCAACCTCTCCCCTCCCCAGGTTCTCCTCCTCCGTGCCGTCCTGTGTGAACTGCTAAGCTCACAGCTCATCTCTGCTGCACTCCCTCCGTATCTCCAGCTGGAGGAGAAAACCCCACGGCCGGGGATGCCTCTACGATTCTGCCCAGGACTCCCACCCGCGCTGCGAGGCTGCGAGTTCCCCTCATCAAGCCAGGACCTTTTCCCGCTGCTCGCGCCAGCGAACCTCCTTAGATTCTCCACAACACGTGGCTCTGCGTGTCTCCATCTCTGACGCAGCTGCATTCTCTGAAAGCTGACGACTGACCTTGGCATCTCCTCAGCACTGCTCAGGCGCAGGTAGCCGCTGTGCCCTGAGAACATCCTCCAGGCCATCCGGCTTGAGTCCAGGTCAACTAGTGGAAGTCCAGGGACCTCCCGATCTGTGCGCAGGAGGAGGCTGGGAGCGCGTGGGGAGGTGTCTGGGAGCCTGCAGGAAGGCGCTTGGGAATCTGTGGGGAGGTGGCTGGGACCTTGGGGAGGTACCCGGGAGCACATGGCGAGGCGTCTGGGAGCGTGTGGGGAGGCGGCTAAGAGCGTATAGGGAGGCGTCTGGGAGCGTGTGGGGAGGTGGCTAAGAGCGTATAGGGAGGCGTCTGGGAGCGTGTGGGGAGGCGGCTAAGAGCGTATAGGGAGGCGTCTGGGAGCGTGTGGGGAGGCGCCTGGGAGTCTGTGGGGCGGCGCCTGGGAGTCTGTCGGAAGGCGGCTGGGAGCGTGTGGGGAGGCGTCTGGAGTGCGTCGGGAAGTGTTTAGGAGCCTGTCGGGAGGTGTCTGGAAGTGTTTGTCTGGGGTGGTGATTTGTTGTGCATTCTTGCAGAGCCCAGCCCAGGCATGGACAAAGCCCCTTTCTTTTGGGCTCCATACTTGAGGATTCCTCTCGCAAGAGCTCAGAATGAGGGGCTCATTTTCATAATATCTGGGACAGTGGATGTGCCCATTTCCACAGCTCAGCCCCGCTGCTCCTGAAGACCCAGTCCGTGCTTCCTGCGCCCCTCAGTTTTTCCAGAAACTTTGCGTCCTGCTCTCGGCTTAAAGACACCTCGTGCCTCCGCAGGCAAGGGACACACCCAGGTGCAGCTGATCTGAGCCATTAGAGGAATTAAAACGCCAGCCTCCCCATCACCTTCACCTGGCAGTTCTTCCAGGACGATGGAAAAACGACTTTTCCTGCTCATCCCCTCTCTTTCCTCACCTTTAAATGGCCAAAATAGCTGCAGTTTAGGTTAAAATCACTTTGTTGTTATTACATAACAAGCAAGCAAAGTTCCGCTCAGGAGTTTTGACAAGCCTTTTCTTAACTTTATTAAAGGTTAACCATCTCAAATTTACAGTAAGATATAGACTTATAAATTATGTCCATCAGAGCTATAAAATTGATATCTGAGCTATTAAAAAAGCTGGAAACTTCATTTGTCCCTTTACCGTGCCAATTGAGTTCTGCGAGAGCCACTGGAAGCTCGCCGTGACACAGCCACAGTTCACCAGCCTGTGCTTCCTGCAGGCCGTGCTCTGCTCCAGGATCTGGGTGGGCCCCAGCAGTGAGGAAAATTGGAAACTGTCTCTTTATTGGGTTCCATTGGTGTCACTGTGCTGCACACTATCTGCTGAGGCCTCACCATGCCCAAGCACAGCGCTGAGCATAGGACACAGAGGTGTGAGTGGCCACACCTTCCACCCCCACTCAGCACCAGCCTGCTGCTTGCCTGCTACATGCTGGGCCTCCTCACGAGGGCAGGGGGCCAACAGAGAAAGTGCAGCCCCACATCATCCGTCCCAGACAAGGGTCCTGGCAGTGCTGTGGTAGTGGGGGCCGGGGGTGGGGGGGGTGGGGTGGTTGCATACCATCCTGACCTTGTTGGATCAGAGGAATAAACAGATGAGCAAGAAATCAGCAGGTGAATGGCGGGAGGTACAGCCAGCCGGGAAGAGCCCCTGTGGTCTCAGGCCTGAGGCCCTGGGGCCGGAAAGCAGGTGTTGGGTCCCAAAGGCCTTGGAGCAGAGTCCAGGCTTTGCAGGACTGAGCAGGTGGGGAGGGGGGAACAGATCATCACCACTGCAGCACTCTCTGGGAGAGCAAGTGGCTACCTGCACTCCGAGAGAAGGGAGCAAAGCAGGTGGATCTGAGAACTATTGGAAGGCAGAGTCAAGTCCCTGGGATTTAGAGTGTGATGGGACTGGGCTGAGAGACAGGGAGGACCCAGGAAGATTGAGAATCTTCCTCTGTCCTTAAACCTGTGCACTCTGGGGACATCTAAAGAGTTTCTGACTCAGAGCCAAGGACCGTGGGCCCCCGTCTTAGAAACTGAAAGGAATGTTCATCTACCGTTAAGCAAAGGCTTGTGTTTTTAAGTGAAATCATCTCAGATCCAGGAGAGAGAGCTGGAAGACAGTGTGCAGAGGACTTGGGTGAACTCCTGGGTCTCTGGTGTCTTTCCCAGTAATGTCTGCTGTGTCTGCAGAGCAGGAGTTTCTGCCGCTTCTCCTGATCCCAACCCCTTGCCATTCAGAGAGTCATTTCTATTCTGAATCCCACCTGCGCCCTCCACCCCAGGGCCTGTGTGGAGAAACAAGGGTGTCAAAAATGAATGAGATGGGACAAGGGGCAGCCTCTGTCTTGCTTCTTTGGAACAAATGAAGAGAAACAACAAGCAAAAAAAAAAAAAAAAAAAAATTTCCAGGCGAATGCCCTGGATTATTTTAGCAAACTCCACAGCTTTTGATAAACTTGGACTGAGCATAAGGAAGCAAAGAGTCGTACATCTTTTTCACATCGTTGCTCCTTTCACAGCAGGCTTTCAGTGGAGGGGAGGACGGGAGGCCCCAGAGGGGTCCAGGAGAAAGCAGAAGAAAGCGGCGTCGACATTTTCTGAAATGCCAAAGGTCCGGTCTCCACTTTAAATCTCTGCAGTTACAAAACAGAGGGCTGAGTCATCACTCCCATGAAGTCAGGGGAGGGGGGAGCCATTCGGAAGGCAGTTTTAATTTTTACTTTATCTTTTACTAAATATTGAGGATGGAAACGCCCAGCCTTCCCAACATGCATTTTCTCCAGCGGAGAGCTGGCAGACTGGGCTGTCTCTCTTGCCCTGCTTTTTATCTTCTCTGAGGTCTTTTGAACTTTCCCCTGAGTGGGCTCAAAAGGGATGATTCAGTCTCCAAGACGCCCAGCAATTATTTTCAGAAAAGTTAGGGAAACGTTTCCAGCCATTGCAGAAAGTTTAGAGTTTTACTTATGGAATCTTAACACAGTTCTAAATTTGCTGTGTATTCATTAAATGTTCTTAAACAGATGTATTTTCCAAAGTGAATGCCACAATTTTCTGTGAACATATTAATGGATGTTTTCGAGAACAAAATTAATTAGTGGTCTAAAGTATTGGGAAACCATAGGTTAAATCAAACAGCTTTCTTAGCTGCGCTGTGGGGGTGGGATGGTGAGGGTGGGGGTGGGGGTGGAGGTGGGACGGTTAAGCGGGGGGTGCAGGGGGGGTTCTACTCCTTTGATAGCCAAATCTGAACCGCAAAGCTCTACAAGGGAGGCACATTTCCCAAAGGCAGCAGAGCCTGCAGTGAGGTGCCTGCTGTGCGGGGAGGGCCCGCCCTCCTATTAAGAGGGGCAGGTGGCTGGCGTCAGGGTGAGGGTGAGCCCTTGCCTTCACAGAAGATGTCCACGTGGTGGTTCTGGACTAGTGTCTTCCTTTCTCTGAGCCGCTCCACTTCCCCTGAAGGAAGTCTTCGTCCCACTTCTCAGGGTTGCCTTGAGCTCAGAGGAGGATGCGTGGCTTGTGAGGCGCTCTCGGCAGCCACGGTTGTCCTCGCTGGAAATGGAGCTTGCACCACACGGTGAGTGGGGCAGACACAGGCTTCCCACGACAAACTCCCCGGCAGAAAACAGAGAGTAGGAAGCAGCATCATTGGCCCCGAGAAATGATGGATCTTGCCCTCAGCAGTCCCGCTCCTGCAGCCAGAGGGGAGCATCCTTTCCACTTGTTCTCCAGCCCCAGGATCCTCTCTCCCGAGGCTCGTGTTCTCTGTGGCATCACACGGCGCTGGGCGGCTTTGGCTTTGTCCTGTCCACAGGCCTGAGGACCCAGGGGCACTTTTACACTTCACAGTCACAAGCAGTCCAGGCTTTACTTGATGACACAAGCCCCTGACAGCTGCGTGGGCTCCTGGTTGGTTTGCTTCTGCTGCTCCCGTGCCAAGGAGCCCATCGGATGGCTTGTGTCCTTGACTCCCTCGCACACGCATTTCTGAAAAGACCACACTCTTCATCTCATCTCTGCAACAAGACTGAGTCCTTCCCCCCCCCCCCCCACCAACTGAGAAGTCTTGCTTTGTCATTGAAAGACTTTTAAAATTTTATTTCTGATTGTCTGGAATCTAGAAGTGATGAATGAATTCTCCCAACACTTCAAGACCTCACATTACTGGACTCTATTTTCTGTCACTTCTAGTTGGAAACCAGCAAATTCCATCCTGGCCTCCTTTCTTTCTCATCTCGCTTTGCTAAAGCACAAACCCAGCACACATGGGAGCAGGCATTTCAACTTTGTCGGGCACCACAGTGATCTGAAGGGTTATTAAAACACAGATTTATGCAACCCACAATTTCTGACCTGGGGGTCTGGAGTGGGCCCAAAACTTTGCATTTTTAATTTTCCAGGTAACACCGATGCTGCTGGTCTGGGGACTACAGTTGAGGTGCCCTGACCTAAGAGCTGTGGGTTTAGGTAGTAGAGTCCTATTTCCAAGCAATTTCAGATGACAGTTTTACCAGATATTTGCCACTGTGTGGTATGGGTCGAAACGCGTTTTCCAGATGAGTGATTTCCCTTTGAGTTGGGTTTCAAGGCCAAGGCCCCTCACGTCTCCTGGTTCCACCATCTTCAAGGGCCCCAAGGTCACTGGGCTCATCTGATCTGAGCTGCAGAAGGGCACAGGGCATGGGGCTGTGTCTTGGGGGCTTTAGAAGTTGGCCCTAAGAGTGGCACACATCACATCCACCCTATGTCATGGCCCAAACTCCATCATGCAGCCACACCAGGTTGCACGGGAAACTGGTTTAGACACAGAGCTTGTTACCTGAAGAAAGAGGGGAGAGCTTGGTGAGCACCCGCCTATCTGCTACAGGGTAAGGGAAGGCCAGGCAGCCTTTGAACAGGCCCCACAGTGTAGTAGGAGCTTGCAGCTAGGCTGGGGGTATGCTTTAGACACAGGACCAGACAGTCTGGTAGAGAATCAGATGTGTGGTGTGAAAGAAAGGAGGGAGTCAGAAACGAATCCAGCATGTTGGGCTGAACAACAGGAAAGATGCAAGCTCTGCACAAGTGTCTGCTGTGGCTGTTTTGTCCCTCCTATATCTCCAACCCCAAGTGCCAGAAACCTAGTAGGCCTCATTATATGTCCTGAATGAGGACGAGGGAAGTTCAAATGGAAATTTGTAGCTTCCACAAGGATGAAGAAGGAAAACAGGAACATCACAACCTGGAAGAAACTTTACCAACACTTTCAAACGAGGTTCCACTTGTCAGGGCAGATCCCAGTTCATTCTCTGGCACAGAGCTGTCCTTATCTATAAGAGTAATTATAAAGAACCTTGTAAGCTGAAAGTCATTCAAAGAAACGTAAATGAATCTTTTCTTGTTAGAATTGTGAACCCCATGATTAGCTGGAACAGTTTTTCCCGGTGGGGAGGAAGTTGACTGGAGTTTTTTTAACCATGGCATCATACATAGGCAGCGCCTCTCAACTGCCTACTATGAAGAAATGGATGATATGAATCAGAGTTATCTTGTCCTGCCCATATAAACTATAGTCGAGAGACCAGGGGTGGGAGCACTCAGAGCACACACTGCCTGCCCAGGGATTCTGTCTGCTGAATGACTTGCTGCTGAATGACTCGCTGTCACCTAAGATCAGTTTTACCCAGTACCTGCCGAAGTGAACTGCCGTGGCTCTAAGGCCAGTGTTACCTACAACTATCACTCACCAGTGAGGGCTTGCCAGCTCCCAAAACCTCACTAGTGCCACTAATTTGTTTTTCAAGACAATATATTTATCTTTCTAGTAAATCTCTCAAAATTCTCTTTGTCCATTGGATATATCAAAGACCGCCCCAGTCTGTATGTATGCCCTAAATTGCAATTCTGATTTTCCAAATAAAAGATTTTATTTAGAGGTTTCTCTCTAAATTTTCATTTGACTTTGACATACTTGGTGTCAGAAGTGGGATCCAAAGCAGACTCACTCAACATATCAACAGCTGCTGGAACTACAACACATAGCCCCCACACTTAGGGCTCTTTAGCCCTCTGCTTTCCCAGGTCACCTTTCTCCTGCATGAGTCTTTCTTGGATGGAGCTCCCATTTTTATTTTGATTATTTGGTTTTCTTTGGGATTTGTTTAAGATGTATCTTTTCCCCTCCTGATTATAAGCCTCCTGTTTATGAGGGATTTTTTTCCCTGTTAAAGGTGGCTTGCCATCCTTCCTGATGTGTATGTACTTTAGGTTCATTTGCCCACTTGGATTTCATTTCAGTTTTTGTACATTTGATATTAAACCAAATCACCTATATAGATTTACTTACAATATGGACTGTCAAAGTTTAAATACTTGCCAAGATAGTGCCTCCGTCCTGAGACTCCAGCATGTTCAAACAGTATGAGGATCATTCAAACAATTTATTTTTCTTAGAACTAAACTAAAAGATTGTGGCTTTATATAAAATATACAATCTAAATAGAACACATTTCTCAACTGGTCTCTTAAGGTTCCAAAATGCTTTCAGAACCCAAAGATTGCCTCACTGCAAACTACGGTCTCCAAGTAAGCTCAGAGTCTTTTCTCTTCGGCACCTTTTCCCCCACTTCCTACACTTCCTCTTTTTTATCCTCCTGTAATCTAAACTTTTCTTTTTCAAAACTCCTCAGCTATTCTGGCATATTGACTATTTAAGTGAAGAGACTTGAAAAACGGCAGTCACACACACACACACACACACACACACACAATTTTTAGCATCACAGTGTTTCTCAAAAGCAAAAGAGAATATTCTCATGTAAAAGTAACCTTCCCTACACTAGAAAGAAAGACAATACTTTTATTTTCAAGGATGGGGAATTGAGACCAAAAACATACTGTAAAACTTTATTAGAATAACTCTTATCTTTTAAACCTCCTCACATAATTCAGACACATTTTCACAGTTAACTATGCTTTGTCCAATCCAGTATACTGGTAACTGACTCAAACAGCTTTACCAAAAATTTTTTTCACAGCTGATATGGTTTGGCTGTGTCCCCACCCAAATCTCATCTTGTCTTGTAGCTCCCATAATTCCCACATGTTGTAGGTGGGACCTGGTGGGAGATAATTAAATCATGGGGGTGGTTTTCCACATACTGCTCTTGTGGTAGTGAATAAGTCCTACAAGATCTGATGGTTTTATAAGGGGTTTCCCTTTTGCTTGGCTTTCATTCTGTCATGCCTACCGCCATGTAAGACGTGCCTTTCACCTTTCACCATGAGCGTGAGGCCTCCCCAGCCATGTGAAACTGTGAGTCAATTAAACCTCTTTTTTCTTTATAAATTACCCAGTCTCAGGTATGCCTTTATCATCAGTGTGAAAATGGACTATTACAGTAAACTGGTACCAGGTAGTAGGGCACTGCTGTAAAGGTACCCGAAAATGTGCAAGTGACTTTGGAACTGGGTAACAGGCAGAGGTTGGAACAGTTTGGGGGGCTCAGAAGAAGACAGGAAAATGTAGGAAAGTTTGGAACTTCCCAGAGACTTGGAGGGCTCAGAAGACAGGAAAATGAGGGAAAATTTGGAATTTCCTAGAGGCTTGTAGAATCACTTTGAGTAAAATGCTGATAATAACATGGACAATAAAATCCAGGCTGAGGTAGTCTCAGATGGAGATGAGGAACTTGTTGAGAACTGGAGTAAAGGTGACTGTTGCTATGTTTTTTGTTTTTCTGTTTGTTTCTTTGTTTTTTACTTTAAGTTCTGGGACACGTGTAGAGCATGCAGGTTTGTTACATAGGTATACATGTGCCATAGTGGTTGGCTGCACCTATCAATCCATCTTCTAGGTTTTAAGCCCTGCATGTGTTAGCAGGGGTCTCCCGCCCGTTGCCTCCCACCCCAAGACAGGCTCCAGTTTGTGATGTTCTCCTCCCTGTTTCCATGTGTTCTCATTGTCCAACTCCCACTTACAAGTGAGAACATGTGGTGTTTGGTTTTCTGTTCCTGTGTTAGTTTGCTGAAAATGATGGTTTCCAGCTTTATTCATGTCCCTGCAAATGACCAGAAATCATTCTTTTTTATGGCTGCATAGTATTCCATGGTGTGTATGTGCCACATTTTCTTTATCCAGCCTATCATTGATGGGCATTTGGGTTAGTTCCATGTCTTTGCTATTGTGAATAGTGCTGCAATAAACATATGTGTGCATGTGTCTTTATAGTAGAATGATTTATAATCCTTTGGGTATATACCCAGTAATGGCATTGCTGGGTCAAATGGTATTTCTGGTTCTAGATCCTTGAGGAATTGCCACACTGTCTTCCACAATGGTTGGGCTAATTTACACTCCTACCAACTGTGTAAAAGTGTTCCTATTTCTCCACATCTTCTCCAGCATCTGTTGTTCCCTTTTTAATGATCGCCATTCTAACTGGCATGAGATGGTATCTCATTGTGGTTTTGATTTGCATTTCTCTAATGACCAGTGATGATAAGCTTTTGTTTGTATGTTTGTTGGCCATATAAATGTCTTCTTTTGAGAAGTGTCTGTTCATATCCTTTGCCCACTTTTTGATGGGGTTTTCTCTTGTAAATTTGCTTAATTTCCTTGTAGATTCTGGATATTAGCCCTTTGTCAGATGGATAGATTGCAAAAATTTTCTCCTATCCTGTAGGTTGCCTGTTCACTATGATGATAGTTTCTTTTGCTGTGCAGAAGCTCTTTAGTTTAATTAGATCCCATTTGTCAATTTCGGCTTTTGTTGCCATTGCTTTTGGTGTTTTAGTCATGAAGTCTTTGTCCATGCCTATGTCCTCAATGGTATTGCCTAGGTTTTCTTCTAGGGTTTTTTATGGTTTTAGGTTTTACATTTAAGTCCTTAATCCATCTTGAGTTAATTTTGTATAAGGTGTAACGAAGGGGTTCAGTTTCTGTTTTCTGCATATGGCTAGCCAGTTTTCCCAGCTTTTCCTAAATAGGAAATCCTTTCCCCATTGCTTGTTTTTGTCAGGTTTGTTGAAGATTAGAGGGTTGTAGATCTGTGGTTTTATTTCTGAGGTCTCTGTTCTGTTCCATTGGTCTATATATCTGTTTTGGTACCAGTACCATGCTATTTGGGTTACTGTAGCCTTGTAGTATAGTTTGAAGTCAGGTAGCTTGATGCCTCCAGCTTTTTACAATTGTCTTGTACTTTAAATTATGAAATTTAAAGTACTGTTTTTTCTGACTCTTGCTATGTTTTAGCAAAGAGACCTGTGGCATTTCACCCCTGCCCTAGAGATCTGTGGAACTTTGAAGCTGAGAGACATGATTTAGATTATCTGCTGGAAGAAATTTCTAAGCAGCAAAGCATTCAAGATGTGACTTGGGTGCTGTTAGAAAGCATTCAGCTTTACAAGGGAAACAGAGCATAAAAGTTCAAAAAATTTGCAGACTGATGATGCAATAGGAAAAAAAGAAAACACATTTTCTGAGGAGAAATTCAAGCCAGTTGCAGAAATTTGCATGTGACAAGGAGCCAAATGTTAGTCACCAATACAATGGGAAAAGTGTCTCTAGGACATGTCAGAGGTTTTCACAGCAGCCCCTTCTATCACAAGCCCAGAGGTCTAGGGGTAAAAAATGGTTTCATGGGCTGGGCCCAGGGCACCCCTGCTGTGTGCCGCTTATGGACTTGGTGCCCTGTGTCCCAGCTGCTCTAGCCATGGCTAAAAGGGGCCAAGGCATAGCTTAGGCCATGACTTCAGAGGGTGCAAGCCCCAAGCCTTGACAGTTTCCACATGGTGTTGAGCCTGAGGGTGCACAGAAGTCAAGAATTGAGGTTTGGGAACCTCCACCTCAATTTCAGAGGATGTATGGAAACACCTGGATATCCAGGCAGAAGTTTGCTGCAGGGGTGGGGGCCCTCATGGAGAACCTCTGCTAGGGCAGTACAGAAGGGAAATGTTGGGTTGAAGCCCCCACGCAGAGTCCCCACTGGGGTATTGCCTAGTGGAGCTGTGAGAAGAGGGACTGCCCTCCAGACCCCGGAATGGTAGATCCACCAACAACTTGCACTGTGCTCCTGCAGAAGCCACAAACAATGCCAGCCCATGAAAGCAGCTGGGAGGAAGTCTGTACCCTGCAAAGCCACAGGGGTGGAGCTGCTCAAGGCTTTGGGAGTCCACCTCCTGTATGAGTGTGACCTGGATGTGAGACATGGAGTCAAAGGAGATTATTTTGGAGCTTTAAGATTTGACTGCCCCACTGGATTTCAGACTTGCATGGGGCCTTTAGCCCCTTTGTTTTGCCAGTTTCTTCCATTTGGAATGGATGTGTTTATCCAATGCCTGTACCCCTATTGTATCTTGGAAGTAACTAACTTGCTTTTGATTTTACAGGCTCATAGGCAGAAGGGACTTGCCTTGTCTCAGATGAGACTTTGGACTGTGGTCTTTTGAATTAATACTGAAATGAGTTAAGATTTTGAGGGACGGCTGGGAAGGCATGATTGGTTTTGAAACGTGAGGACATGAGATTTGGGAGGGGCCAGAGGCAGAATGATATGGTTTGGCTGTGTCTATCTCATGTTGTCAGAAATATAATTTGAATCCAACTGTCTTCTCATACACCAGTGAATTTATATTACTATGTTTTATTCATAATTAATTTTTAAATAAAAGCTGAAAGTTTCTTGTTTTGTTGGTCATCTGTATGTTTTCATGCTTTTTAAATGTCTGTATGTTATATGTATACATTTTTTCAACCAGAATATACAAAAGAGCTCTATTGGGTTAAAGAGAAAATAACCATTTAATTAATTCATCACAAATATAGTAATTAACCCAAATACCTCTTAGTTCTTATGACTTAAGTAAATCTTTGATAAATAAGCTGATTTTAAATTTGTTCATAAAGCAAAAATAGAGCTGTTTTCAGAATTGTCAGCATACATTTTTGCCTGAGTTTATTGGTCAGACAGGATTATATTTTTCTCTACTAGATGTTTTAAGGTCATAAAACAATAAATCCAGCTTAAAAGCAAAACAATCTTTGTTGATGTAACTTATTGACAAATAAGACTAGCTTAATATTATTGGTTTAATGAAAACAACTGTATCTTCTGAGTTATCAGCTAAGTATCCATATATTTAACTTTAAGAGTATTACTTAGATGAACACCTGATATTCATATGCTGTTAAAAAAATGATTAGAAGATAACGTGAAATAATTACTAGCTCTGTCTAATGTCTCAGTTTTCATAAAGTGTGTAATTGTTAAAAATAAATAAATTAGATAAATGTAAATGAGATATTTATAAACTTTTCATGTAATTTGAAATCTTACCATTATATTGACTTAACTCATAGATATTGATAAAACATGAGTCATTTCTAAATAAGCTAAAATACAGAAACATTAATTGCTAAATATAAATTAATGTTTATTTTTGCCTTCTTAAATTTTATAAAAAGACAAAAGGCGTGGGTCAATTAATATCATGTCCTGTTCCACATTAAAAGTTGTTCCATAAAAATCATTTGTAGACATTATAAAATATATATTCATGAGATAAAAATACATTACAATTGAAAATTTCTTCCTGGGTATTTACTAAAAATTAAAGTTACTAAACATTAAGACTTCTAATTAATATATGTAGCTCCATATACAAAGAAAATGTATATGCAAAAGTAATGTGTATGAGTAAGAATTTTGTGTGGTCTCAAAGATAGGGGGAAGAAAAAGTAAAATTTTGTCCTAAGGTAAAATGAGTGATTGTTCCAATATTTTAAAAAGGGAAATTATAGAACAAAAACTGGCAGGTCTAAGCAAATCATGGAGAGTTTATGAGGGATGGATCTTATAAAGGGAGTTTTGTATGTGATTGAGCTGGCTAGGATTGGAAGGAAGTTGTTTGTTTTTCTAATAATTATCAGGTGTCAGGGGTGCACCGATTAAGGACCAAAGTCTGGTACTCTATGTTTGAAATAGCAAGGTTTTCTCAGAATGTTGATCTGTTGTGGCTTTTAAAAAAGTTGCAAGGGGTTGTTATCTTAATTCTGAAATCTGTTTTTTTACATTTTCAACCATTTTCTGAAGTAGAGCTTTTTCTTATTTTATAGTTTCTACCTATTTTCAAGTGTTATCTTCTTCATGTAGGAAAAAAATTCATTTCTCAAGGTAGAGTTTTCCTTTTGAAGCTTTTCAGACCCGTATCTCAGTGGCTGGGCTTTATATGCAACCCATTCCATGTGATTTAACTTCTTCTTTCCTTAAAAAGGTACATATTGTTGCTTAACTATAGTTGCTCAACTATAGCTAACTATAACCATAATTATATAGAAATTTTGACTTGTAATGTATTTTTATCTCATGAATATAATATCTAAAAACAATTTTTATAGAACAACACTTCTCCAACTTTTTTGTTAGTTGTTGCAATTTTTTTTTAAGTTATAACTACTATTGTGGCCCAATGCTGGCAATGTTTGTCTTAAAGTTTTCTCTGGTAACATAAGACTGTACTCTTGGCTCTTCTTTTATTTATAATTTAAACTTTTATGTCACATTCAGCGGGTACACGTTCAGGTTTGTTATATGCGTATACTGTGTGATGATGAGGTTTGGGGTTTGGATCCCATCACCTGGGTAGTGAGTGTAGTATCCAATAGGTAGTTTTTCAACCCATGCCCTCCTTCTTCACCCCCAAGTAGTCTGCAGTGTACACTGTTTCCATCTTCTTTTCCATTGTTCTCATCTTTATATCTATGTGTACTCAATGTTTAGCTCCCACTTATAAGTGAGAATGTGGCTTTTCTTGATGTTTCTAAGTTGTTCTATGCAACCAGGCAATTTCACATGCTTTTACTTTTTCTTTTTTTTCTTTTTTTTTTTTTTTTTTGAGACGGAGTCTGGCTCTGTCACCCAGGCTGGAGTGCAGTGGCGCAATCTAGGCTCACTGAAAGCTCTGCCTCCTGGGTTCACGCCATTCTCTTGCCTCAGCCTCCCGAGTAGCTGGGACTACAGGCACCCACCACCACGCCTGGCTAATTTTTTTGTATTTTTAGTAGAGATGGGGTTTCACCGTATTAGCCAGGATGGTCTTGATCTCCTGACCTTGTGATCTGCCCGCCTCAGCTTCCCAAAGTGCTGGGATTACAGGCATGAGCCACCATGCCAGGCCATGCTTTTACTTTTTCTAAAAGCCATGCATTCCCCTGATCAAGGTACTGGTTTTCTCGTTTACTTTATTCCTTTGTAATAAAGTGTACACTCATAATCTTGGACACATACTCTTGCAGTGTCTAATTGGATTCAAGTACCTTTCCATGACATTCAACTTCTAGGTTATCCAAATGGGCTTCCCATAGGAAAGGCAGTCATACTGTAGGAGGCTTTTCACTTACCTTTTAAGTAATCAGCTTAAGAAACAGATATTTTGTATTTTAAGATAATTTCTTGTGCTTGGTGCTGTCTTTATTAGTTTTTTACTACTTAGAAAAACTAGGTCATCTCTAGTACAGGTCTAAGTTTTTTCCCTCTGAACTATGTAACTTTTTATATTTGCTTCTGAAGTCTTTTAATAATCACTCTGATTAAATAATTATCTCACAATGACATCTGATTATATTTTAATTAAATGTTTTAAGTTTTTTTTTAACATCTTTAACAAACTTCCCCAAAATCAAATTCTAATTTAAGTACTTTTAAGCTTAAATTGACTTTGCGATTTTTCAGTTGGGCCCCAAAAAAGCATCAAACGATGCGTCTCCCATGATGCTTATTTGATGGGTTGTATAAAAAGCACTGTCAAATAATAAAGTGACACTAGCTCTTACTAAAATTATATTTAGATGGATGCATTATTGATGTGAATGCTTTAACATTTATAAAATTTATAAAGGTCTGATGTTTCTTACTGTAATGCTATCAGTAATGATTTTGGTTGTTATCTTAAAATGCCATACACAATAGAAATAACTAAATTTCTTAATCAATTGCTGAACTTTTATCACATTATAACTGTGACTGTTCTAATTTTTTGGTCATCTACAGTGCTGATTCTTATCTAGAGGCATCTGCAACAAGATTCATAAAAAAGATTCTAGCAAGTACTCCTCAGTACAGGTGTCTAGTAACTTTAAGATCAATGGACTAAATAAAAATTTCTAAAATACTAACAGGTTCATAAAACTGCTAACCAAGATAATGAAGAACAAAATTTAATTACCTGAGATTGAATAACTGATAAAAATTATGATTTTTATGACTTTTATTTGAAACATTATTGGTTCTTCATTTAAATATTTTGTTTTCCATATTTAAGAAAACTTTCTCTCTTGAGCTGCCTATAGCTTACAGCAATTTGGTAAAGTGCACTTTAATAAACAAAGGTGAAAACATTTACTTTTTTTTTCTACTTGATCCCTTCAAAACTTGAAAACTATTCATGAATTTTTTATGTTATGATAGTATGGTTTTTAATAGGATGCAATTATAATTGTTAATTATATTACCAATATTATATTGGTAGTTGTATTACCAATATTACTATATTGGTAATATTATTATTTAATATGATATCACATTTAAAATTAATATGTCATATTTTACATTGTTTACACTTACACATACTGAAGATAAAATCTGAAGCCTGTCTTGATTTGGCTTCCTAGCTTCAAAATATTTTTAACAAACGTCCAATCTGAGATTCAATCATTATGCTTGCTATACTAATATAAACAATCAGGCCAAATCTGATAAATCTGAATTTATGTTACAAACAAATTAGTGTTACTCTAATGATCTTTTGTAAAAATTGGGCTGTCTATAATATATTGTTTTTAGACTGTAGCCCTATGCATTGTTTCTGAGTTATTATTATCTGCCTGTAGGCTGGACAGGATACTAAACTCTCCTAAGTTCCTGTAATTCAATTTTTCTCCCATAGAATTACTAAGAAGAGAAATAGTTATTTCCTAAAGCCCTATAAACAAACTACAGTTTAAATTTAGTTTTTAGTTTTAGTTTAAATAAATTTCATGGGTCAAGCCTTATGCCTAGTGTGTGGGCTACACAGAGTTCACCAAACCACCTAGTGACATAATCGGAGACATTCAAACTGTGAAACTGCCAACTTCATGCTGTAGGCAACTTTTCCCAAGAGCACTAAACCAAGACTCCATGTTCTAATAAGACGGTTGCCCCTCTTAATGCCTATCTTTTTCACTAAATAATCTTTTAAGTGAAAATCTATTTATTATTGTAATAATAATTACAATAAGCTTGTAATTAAAAGTTTAGAATCATAACTGATATGAATAACATAACAAAACCTGACTTAAGCAATTCTTAAGTCCACCTGTTGGGTAACTTTGGCAATACCCCTAAGACAGCTTTTGTTCTAATTGTACTAATGGTCCTTTCTACAGAGCTGGCACTCTGCTTTAATTCATCTTAATCAGGAAATGCTAGTCCATGGCTACAACAGGTCTTCCCACTTCCTCTATGGCCTTTTCATCTGCTGAGTTGATTGCCCTTAGGCCTGAGCTCTTGGTTAAAAACCTTTGTACAAATTAAATTTATTATATTGTTGCTGGGGTTTTTTTTGTGTGTGTGTTTTGCTCTTGATATTTAAGCTCTGTTCTTGTGTTTTGTCTAATCTTTGTAAAATCAGTTATCTCAACAGGATAATGTTAGCCAAATACTTTGAGATTACTGACAATGTCTAAGAGACTAATAAGATTGAACTTGATGCTAAACTCCAGGCAAACCTGCCCTAAGAAAGGTTTTGGTTGTTTCATTCTGTTTCTCTTTCTGGCACCTTTGTTACTCAAACGCGGCCTAGGTCCCTGATGTTGACTACCTTACTTCCCCCTGATGGGGGACCAGAGACCACCAAGATGGGTCCAACTAAGCACCAAAAGACAACTAAACCTAATTTCAAGACAGTTGATCAGTAACGTTTTCAGAAAAAGATCTTGCTCAAAAGGGGGAAACGTGAGAATTAATGATGTGAACTGAAGTTAACTTGTCCACCCAAGTAGATTAGAGTCAGGAGACCAGTGGCAGGTGGGAAGCACGGAGGCACAGGTCACTTGCCCAGGGACAATCTCACCAGCCAGCTGCCAGGTCACTTGCCCAGGGACACTATCAACCAGCTGCCATGTCAATTACCCAGGGACAATCTCACCAGCCAGCTGCCAGGTCACTTGCTGCAACCTTAAGGCCACTTTTATGCAGGAGATGCTGAAACAAACTCCTGTGACTCCAAGACTAGTGTTACCCACTCTCGTCACTCACCAATCAGAGCTTGCCAGCTCCCCAAAACCTTGCTAGTGCCAATGAGTTTTCTTTCACAACAATACATAACATTTTTCTTTCTAATAAGACCCTTAACCTTCTTTCTTCTTTGGACAAACTGAAAACCACCTAGTCTGTGTGTATGCCTCAAGCTGAAGTCTGTTCTCCAAAATAAAACATTTTATTTAGAGATTCATGTGTATATTTTTTATTTGACTTTGACAATACTCATATGCCACCTCAGAAGCAAAATATTTTTAAAAAAGAGAAGATGGCTTTGGGAAAACCATCACATAGGTTCTATTTTTATGTTTATCTATATACATAACTGGGATATTCAGTCAAAAAAATAAAATATTTCCCCTGACTCGTGATGGCCATTGGCAATTATAAGAAAAGTTATCCTAGAATTGAAAAGTTCAGCCATGCCCTGCCCCATGGGCCGGGTTCGTCTGCTAGAAAGACTCAGACAGCAAGAATTAAATGGATCCTCATCTCTGTTTTCTCAGTGTTGTGTTTGGAACTGAAAGTCTTTTCCTCCCTTCTTAATGGTGTTAATCACATCTTTACCAATAGAATCCAAAAGGCTCCCTTTATTGCCCTCACAATATGCTCTCCTGAGGCAAATAATTTAGACTCAAGTAACTGCCAAGATTACTGGAAACAATAAACCATATTTACACATGCCTGTTAATGTTTTATGTCTGAAAGAATTCTTATAAAATAGACACCCAGTATCTAGAATCATGAGAGATATGGAACCTTCCTTTTCATGTTTGTTTTTTATTTTGTTTTACAGGTAAAAGGTAAAACTTTATATTTTTATCTCATTTCCTTAAGATCTTCTAATTTTAGGAAAATATTGTATCATGTTTTCACCCTCCACAAACAATCATTCTTTTTTCCAGAAACATCTTGACTCCCCTTCAAGAATTCGCCTTGTCATGAGGTGGTAGTGGTGGCTCTGGCTCTGTCCCCCGTGGTCTCCTGCCTTTCCCTGGCCCAGGAGTGGGCACATAACCGAGTGGGACCACAGCTTGGAGTCTGGAGTGAGAATAGGTGGGAAGTTCAATGGACAGCCTATCCGGCCACCTGGCCTTGAAGTTGTCCTGTCCTGATGGATGCAGGACGACTGAGCCTGTACCTGAGCCCACACCTCTTCCTGCTGCCTGGGGATTCTGCAGGCCACCATCACCCCCACACATTCCCAATGCTCTTAAGCATGCCACAGTTATTTTCTGTGGCTTGTAACCAAAAACCTCTAATAACTGATAGAACTCTGCAAAGCCAACAGTCACAGACTACCAGTGGCAACGAGAGGAGACCAGATTCCAAAAGACAATGTGATGAGCATTTAAAGAAAGAATTACCTATGTCTGAGTGAAGACCTATGACACAAAACATGCAAGGAAAGTGGGTTGAGGTTGGGAACACAGGAAATATTTTCATGAGGTTTAAATGGTTCATGCAGATTGAAGCCAGATCTGGCTGCCACGTCAGCCACAGAATGGATGCATGGACAGCAACACGTGCCGTCACCCAAGCTCAGCAGGACCCTCACCTCCCAGGCTGGGTACTTGGAACTAAGAGATTGTCTAACTCTCCTGTTATTCATTTGAAACACAAACTTTGATAGCAATGATTCATCTTAACAGAATGGTTCCATTCGCTTTGATAGGCATCTTTTCCAATCTATTTTAAAATACTATTTTACAGTAACATATGGAAATTTGCACCTGGGGTACACATTAGTGGTGCTGTGTGTACATTTTACTTTTGGATAACTGTAAGATGGAAAGATTTAGAGATGTCTAGAAGGCTGGGTGCTCTGGCCCTGCTGAGCAACAGGAAGTCCGTGCCAGAGGTCGTGTCCATAGCAGTAAGAACGGAAATACTAAAGCTAAGCCAGCAATCCTGCAAGGGACCCGGATGACACACATAGGCTGAGGAGGAGCCACAGAACTCAGGACAGGCCCTTCGGAGGCAGGGAGCTCAGGCCTGATGTCATCGCTCAGCCACCAAGGACATGCACATGAAGGTGCTTCCTGGCAGCTCTTGGGTCCTCATAGCAGAGAGAGGCAGCTGCCTCCAATAGAAGACTTCATGTATGCTAAGAACCTTGTCCTTTTTTGAGTCCACAAAGCCTCCCAAGAGGTCCATAAGAGAGTCATTCAGGCCTGGGTTTCCAACCTGGCATTGCCACATCCAGCAAGGCATGTAGGGATGTCGATATCATTATTTATAAAAGGAAGGTGGTGGCATAGACATGAGCTCCTTGCCATAGCCCCTCCGTCAGCAGGTTGCAGTCAACATGCTCAGATGCTGGATGCCAATGCTGGCTCTATTCCCAGGGTCTGGGGCTGAAGTGCATGAGACTCCCAGTCACGTGTCCAGATGGCTTTGCAAATGGCCATGATTCCATCCCCACAAGCACAGGTGCTCTGACAGATCCCTATTTGCCCATATCCTTTATCTAACTCCCTCAAAAACTTCACGCGCTCCTGGCCTGGTAGTGAGTCTGCCACCCACTCCATCACCTGCCCACCCTCTACTTCCCAGGAGCCAAATAACTGCCCTATATATGCATCATCAAATGATGGCCTCCTCTAAAAAGAATGTGTTTGGCTCTAGACTGTGCAGCATGTTTGTCCCTCATTAGCCCGTGTCTGCTGCCAAGGGCATTCATCATAGGGCCCCGTGTCGGATGACTTCAGCAGCACTCAACTGTGAGATGGGCCTCTTTGGGATCCTTTGATGCAACTCAAGAAGCATTTCTGAGAGTCCCTGCTGCCCCAGCTCCATCAGGGCTGGCCAGTGCCGGCAGGGGCCACACGTCTGAGGCCAGCCACAGCTGCCTCCTTTTCAAGCAACATCTCCAGAGACCCAAGCCAGTGGTTGGCACCTTCACTTTAGAGGTTGACTTACGAGCCAGTCCTCAAGAGATGGTGGACTGTTTTTGTTTTTGTTTTGTTTTTTTGTTTTGCAACATTTAGATTTTGCAGCTTCAGAAACAACCAGATCCTGCTAGAGACAAAATCCAAATAAATCCAAGTGAAGAAAGTGTATATACAGGTGTAGACAGCCCTGGACAGGGGCCTCTGTCATTCCCAGGGTCTGAGGCAAACAGTGTCACTGTTCTTAGGTCACGTAGCCCCATCCTGGGCTGCCCTTTGGCCAGAGGCTGCACAGCCCTCTGTGCACGCAGGAATCAGGCATGTTCTCTCATGTCCTCCTCTGGAGAATGAGGACAATACTATCCCTTACCTGTAAGCTCAGGGTGAGGATCAAGTGTGTTCAAACAGTTAAAGAGCTTAGAAGAGTGTCTGGCACGCAGGATGGGATTTGCGTGTCCAGTCCTTATCACCTTCAAATACAAACAATAACGATGGCTGGCCTGCCATGGTCCCAGCCCACTGAGCTGAGGTGAGTAAAAATACCAAACTCATTGTAGGAAAAGCAAAAGCGTGATGCCATCATAAGAATTGCCACATGTGCAGATGATGGCTTGGGTTCTAGTTGATAAGTCTTCTAATTTGCTGGTTTTGTGTTGATCCTGAATAAATTTAGAGCCCTGCCTACTTTCACTGAGACTACAGGGAGTCCTCTGTGCTGCTGGAAAATCCCTGATAAATGCACAGAGGAGACTTCCTGGGGTCTCCACCACCGGTCATGATCATGGGCCTGGACTGCAGAGGTGTAGGGTCTCGGGTGTAATTCCCACTTCCACCACTAGCAACCAGGCCATAAATGCCACCCTCTGCCCGTTTCCCCAGCTGTAAAACAGGATTAATTGTAGGTCCTACATTATGGTGGTGTTGGGAGAACTGAATGAGTTAATGTGTAGACAGTGGCCGTCACCCAGCAAGCACTCTGTAAACGTTAGCTATTATTACAAATGAAAATCTAAAAACAAGATTAGTCATTGCTGTGGAGCTTTCCTGTCAGTCCCTTCTGAAAGTCCAGGGATGAAGGGAACTATGACATGCACCTGAGAGCTCCTCTGGGCCCGCCGTGCTTCAGCCGCCAGCACTGCACCTGCGCTCTGCAGTCCCTCCCATCACAGCAGAGGTCTGGCAGCGACATCCCCGCCTGCAGCTGCAGACCGAGGCGGCGATCCCAGCTCCCGGAGCTTCTCAAGGAATCCAGCAATAGCCGGCGACGCCTGGACCCCTAAGTCCTGACCGAGTCTTTGCAGGCTGGGCTGGGTGGGGTCGGGGGAGGCAGGACCTTGCAGGTCCCCCTCCCTCTGCAACAGAGCTGGCTGCCCCAGCCCGTGATTTGTGTTCACACGGGCTCCACAATGAGGTGTGGCACTTAAAGAAAGGGCTCTGTCACTTATCCAGTGAAACAGGGAGTCTGAAGGCCAAAGAACTGGTTACTTCTTGTACGTGAGGCAGGACGCCCCGAGCTCCAGCCCAGATGGAGGGGGCGAGTGCTCAGCTCCCTTCAGTTCAGCACAGAGGAGCAGACCTGGTGCTGAGCTGCCCTGCAGCAGGAGCTGCAGGAGTGGGAAATCATGACCCACAGGCTTGTCTTCAGAGAGCCTGTTGAGGGTGGCATGTGATGGGCACCTGAGCACCCAGGTCAGAGACAGGGTGGGGGGACAGATTTCACATGACAGGGTAGGGGGACTTCTGGGAAGCCAGTCCTGAGTTAAAGGAGTCTGGAAGCCCAGGGCGGGACCAGGGTGCAAGGAAGGTGGGCAGGGACCGGGCACAAGGCGAGGTCTGGCTTCTGTGGTGTGGTCCAGGACTTCTCAATATTTCCACACCATGGCACACACAGAAACAGAAAAGTCTGTGGCACACTGGGGCAAACCACAGGATTTGGGAGCATCTGCAGGGGGCAGGAGGGAGAAAATGCCTTTTTTCTTTATATTATGTAATCGTGAAAGAAAAGTAAAACACAAAGCATGAGGAAAGATCTTAAAAGGTTAAGTTTGAACAATACTTCCAGCAAAGGTCTACTCAAACTTTAAATGAAAATTTTAGCTTGTTCTTACAAACATAACTCTTTTACACCAAGCTTTATGAGTAAATTGGCTACAAGAATTTCCTGACTCAGAATTTAAGGAGTCACTGTGCTAACCACTTGGTTACAACATTATTAATAGTATAACAAAATAGCATTCTTGTATTGAGAGACAACAGTCCTGCTCTCACACTTAAGTGATTTACAAACGGCCACTTCTTCTGGATGACTGAATGTCCTGTCTGGCCATTAAACAAAAATTGGAAAAGTTGGTCTTTTTAAAATGGGCTGAGAAGCATATGATCATTCTATAAATCTTTTTTTATTTTCTCTCATTGAAAAATGCAGTTGAAATTGCTTATGATAATACAAAAAGATTTCCAATCTAATGGCACTTTTAAAAATCAAGTATTTCAAAGTCACAATAAAATTTTTCCATAAGAAGATGCAGATATTTCTGTACTGTTTTTTTTCTTTAGGATTCAAATTATAGCACTAACTACACATGACTGGAAAACCAAATTTAACATTTTTCCAAAGTTGAATTTTTGCTTCACACTTATGAGCTGTGTTTTTATGTTAGTATATTTCGATTATACGCAATTTAAATATGTCAGGAAAGAAAGCCAGTTTTTGAAGAAAATACTATCCTTAACAAATCTTTTATAAGAAGTTTTTCTTCAATTTTTTTTAAATGTTTGGTAAAACTTCCTGGGGTCATCAGGCATTTCAGTGGGAAATCTCTGGGTGGTCTTCAGATTCCATTTCTTCTCTTGAAGCTAAAACTGGACAGAGCAGTAACGACTTGGATTTCAACAAACCATCGTTGAGTGTGGAAGTCCGATTTGCAAGTAATTCTGTGTTGTTTTGTTTTTCCATAAGGAGACTCTGTGATTACCACTGTGCCATATTGGAGTCGAGGGATTTTCAGAACAAACTCTCAAGTGGAGGCCATCACACCTCCTCTGCCTTCATCCACAGGGCGGGTGGACCGACTTGGGCGGGGTTTCCATCAATCTCATTTGTCTCAAGTATTCAAGTACTACTTTAGATATTTACTCGAGTTGTTTGTTTTGGTACTTCCTTCAGGACAAATTATCTTCTTCCAAGAATGTCTCTTCAGGGATTCTAACTGGGGCTATTAACAATCACTAATGTCTATATACAGAATAATTCATCTGCAGTAAAAACTTTTTAAATCAATATCTGGGTCAGAGTTGGGAAGTCAATGAGTTGGATTTTATACTTTCTTCCCTCACCAAAAATGATACAACAGTAAGGGGTTCCTAACTAAAACTCTATTAGTACTTCAGAATTTATACTAAATCTACTCTTGAATATTTCCCTAGGTCAAACATCTCTCAATACAAGAATGCTATTTTGTTATACTATTAATAATGTTGAAGTGCATAATAATATACTAATATTTTACTTGTATTTTCTCAAACTCCTGACCTCAGGTGATCTGCCCGCCTCAGCCTCCCAAAGTGCTGGGATTACAGGTGTGAGCCACCGTGCCTGGCCATATTTTACACGTGTTTTCTATCAGGCAATTGGTGGGATCATTTCTTTTATCATTCATAGTAGTGTTTAGGCCATTTATTTTCCTTTTTTCTTATTACCGCCATTTGGGACAGGGAGTATGGTTGCTCTGCTGTTGCTGCTGTTGTTGATTTTCTCTCTCTCTGTCTCTCTCTCTCTCTATATATATATATATATTTTACCGTTGTACAGATACAGTTGAGGTGCATAAAGAGGAGTGTGATGTGAAAGGCACACACTCCTGTACTCATCTGAGTGCCACAATACACAGAAGCCTGAAACAGCCGTCGGAAGCTGGTGGCGGCCGCACTGCTACTCCTAATATACACTTCCTTGCACCTGTGTCCCAAGCCCTTTGCCGAGTGACTTGGCTGTGCCCCTGGTGAGAAGAGTTTAACATTCCTCTTCACCCCCTTCACCGACCTGGGTGTGGCCATGTGGCCTACTCTGGACTACAACAGACACTGGGAGAGCCTACAGATGGGCTTGCAGTTTGCTGGCATCCTGCACTTTTCTCCTCTGCCATAAGCAGAACCGATCCAGGTGGGCACTTGTCCCGCAGTGAGGAGACACCTCCAGGGCTCTAACCCACCACCAGAGCAGAGCCTGGCCCACCCCTGTGCAAAGCCACCAACATTATCACGGCAATAGTGCATGCAGGCTCTAACTCCCCCTCCAAAATCTCTTCCACCCTTTCTGTTTCCTTATCATATCACAGCCCACACCAAAAATTATCACTAGCTTGCATATAAGAACTAAAACATAGGTCATATTTTCTATGTTTCGTCAAAAAACTTGCCTACGACATGTATTGTTTCAAAGACTGACAGTTTCTCTCCAGTCTTGGTTTTTTGGCAATATGAGCAACGGATGTCTGGGATGAAAACTCTGCCATATAGCATGTAGCCTACAGAGCACATATTCAGATTTATATCCTCTACATGGATTACTATATTCTGAATGGCATTAACTTTCCAATGAGTAAGAGCTACTCATTCACCTCTCTCCTCTATTCCCAGTCCTTGAAATAGTTGATTTCAGGTGGAGCCAAGATGGCCAAATAGGAACAGCTCCCATCTACAGCTCCCAGCCTGAGCGACACAGAAGACGGGTGATTTCGGCATTTCTGTTTGAGGTACCGATTTCATCTCACTAGGGAGTGCCAAACAGTGGGTGCAGGACAGTCGGTGAAGCGCACTGTGCACGAGCCGAAGCAGGGCGAGGCATTGCCTCACTCAGGAAGCACAAGGGGTCAGGGAGTTCCCTTTCCTAGTCAAAGAAAGGGGTAACAGACGGCACCTGGAAAATCGGGTCAGTCCCACCCTAATACTGTGCTTTTTCAACGGGCCTGGAAAACAGCACACTAGGAGATTGTGTCCCGCACCTGGCTCGGAGGGTCCTATGCCCACGGAGTCTCGCTGATTGCTAGCACAGCAGTCTGAGATCAAACTGCAAGGCGGCAGCAAGGCTGGGGGAGGGGCGCCCACCATTGCCCAGGCTTGCTTAGGTAAACAAAGCAGCCAGGAAGCTTGAACTGGGTGGAGCCCACCACAGCTCAAGGAGGCCTGCCTGCCTCTGTAGGCTCCACCTCTGGGGGCAGGGCACAGACAAACAAAAATTCAGCAGGAACCTCTGCAGACTTAAATGTCTCTGTCTGACTGGCAGCTTTGAAGAGAGTAGTGGTTCTCCCAGCACGCAGCTGGAGATCTGAGAACGGACAGACTGCCTCCTAAAGTGGGTCCCTCACCCCCGAGCAGCCTAACTGGGAGGCACCCCCCAGTAGGGACAGACTGACACCTCACTCGGCCAGGTACTCCTCTGAGACAAAACTTCCAGAGGAACTATCAGACAGCTGAATTTGTGGTCTCACAAAAATCTGCTGTTCTGCAGCCACTGCTGCTGACACCCAGCCAAACAGGGTCTGGAGTGGACCTCTAGTAAACTCCAACAGACCTGCAGCTGAGGGTCCTGTCTGGTAGAAGGAAAACTAACAAACAGAAAGGACATCCACACCAAAAACCCATCTGTACATCACCATCATCAAAGACTGAAAGTAGATAAAACCACAAAGATGGGGAAAAAACAGAGCAGAAAAACTGAAAACTCTAAAAAGCAGAGCACCTCTCCTCCTCCAAAGGAACGCAGTTCCTCACCAGCAACGGAACAAAGCTGGACGGAGGATGACTTTGACGAGTTGAGAGAAGAAGGCTTCAGACAATCAAACTACTCCGAGCTACGGGAGGAAATTCAAAACAATAGCAAAGAAGTTAAAAACTTTGAAAAAAAATTAGACGAATGGATAACTAGAATAACCAATGGAGAGAAGGGCTTAAAGGAGCTGATGGAGCTGAAAGCCAAGGTTCGAGAACTACGCGAAGATTGCAGAAGCCTTGGTAGCAGATGTGATCAACTGGAAGAAAGGGTATCAGTGATGGAAGATGAAATGAATGAAATGAAGTGAGAAGGGAAGTTTAGAGAAAAAAGAATAAAAAGAAATGAACAAAGCCTCCAAGAAATTTGGGACTATGTGAAAAGACCAAACCTACGTCTGATTGGTGTACCTGAAAATGACGGGGAGAATGGAACCAAGTTGGAAAACACTCTGCAAGATATTATCCAGGAGAACTTCCCCAATCTAGCAAGGCAGGCCAACATTCAGATTCAGGAAATACAGAGAACGCCACAAAGATACTCCTCGAGAAGAGCAACTCCAAGACACATAATTGTCAGATTCACCAAAGTTGAAATGAAGGAAAAAATGTTAAGGGCAGCCAGAGAGAAAGGTCGGGTGACCCACAAAGGGAAGCCCATCAGACTAACAGCTGATCTCTCGGCAGAAACTCTACAAGCCAGAAGAGAGTGGGGGCCGATATTCAACATTCTTAAAGAAAAGAATTTTCAACCCAGAATTTCATATCCAGCCAAACTAAGCTTCATAAGTGAAGGAGAAATAAAATACTTTACAGACAAGCAAATGCTGAGTGATTTTGTCACCACCAGGCCTGCCCTAAAAGAGCTCCTGAAGGAAGCACTAAACATGGAAAGGAACAACCGGTACCAGCCACTGCAAAAACATGCCAAATTGTAAAGACCATCGAGGCTAGGAAGAAACTGCATCAACTAATGAGCAAAATAACCAACTAACATCATAATGACAGGATCAGATTCACACATAACAATATTAACTTTAAATGTAAATGGGCTAAATGCTCCACTTAAAAGACACAGACTGGCAAACTGGATAAGGAGTCAGGACCCATCAGTGTGCTGTATTCAGGAAACCCACCTCACATGCAGAGACACACATAGACTCAAAATAAAGGGATGGAGGAAGATCTATCAAGCAAATGGAAAACAAAAAAAGGCAGGGGTTGCAATCCTAGTCTCTGATAAAATAGACTTTAAACCAACAAAGATCAAAAGAGACAAAGAAGGCCATTACATAATGGTAAAGTGATCAATTCAACAAGAAGAGCTAACTATCCTAAATATATATGCACCCAACACAGGAGCACCCAGATTCATAAAGCAAGTCCTGAGTGACCTACAAAGGGACTTAAACTCCCACACAATAATAATGAGAGATTTTAACACCCCACTGTCAACATTAGACAGATCAACGAGACAGAAAGTTAACAAGGATATCCAGGAATTGAACTCAGCTCTGTACAAAGTGGACCTAATAGACATCTACAGAACTCTCCACCCCAAATCAACAGAATATACATTTTTTTCAGCACCACACCACACCTATTCCAAAATTGACCACATAGTTGGAAGTAAAGCTCTCCTCAGCAAATGTAAAAGAACAGAAATTTTAACAAACTGTCTCTCAGACCACAGTGCAATCAAACTAGAACTCAGGATTAAGAAACTCACTCAAAACCACTCAACTACATGGAAACTCAACAACCTGCTCCTGAATGACTATTGGGTACATAATGAAATGAAGGCAGAAATAAAGATGTTCTTTGAAACCAATGAGAACAAAGACACAACATACCAGAATCTCTGGGACACATTCAAAGCAGTGTGTAGAGGGAAATTTATAGCACTAAATGCCCACAAGAGAAAGCAGGAAAGATCCAAAATTGACACCCTAACATCACAATTAAAAGAACTAGAAAAGCAAGAGCAAACACATTCAAAAGCTAGCAGAAGGCTAGAAATAACTAAAATCAGAGCAGAACTGAAGGAAATAGAGACACAAAAAGCCCTTCAAAAAATTAACGAATCCAGGAGCTGGTTTTTTGAAAAGATCAACAAAGTTGATAGACCGCTAGCAAGACTAATAAAGAAGAAAAGAGAGAAGAATCAAATAGATGCAATAAAAAATGAAAAAGGGGATATCACCACTGATCCCACAGAAATACAATCTACCATCAGAGAATACTACAAACACCTCTATGCAAATAAACTAGAAAATCTAGAAGAAATGGATAAATTCCTCAACAAATACACCCTCCCAAGACTAAACCAGGAAGAAGTTGAATCTCTGAATAGATCAATAACAGGATCTGAAATTGTGGCAATAATCAATAGCTTACCAACTAAAAAGAGTCCAGGACCTGATGGATTCACAGCCGAATTCTACCAGAGGTACAAGGAGGAACTGGTACCATTCCTTCTGAAACTATTCCAATCGATAGAAAAAGAGGGAATCCTCCCTAACACATTTTATGAAGCCAGCATCGTCCTGATACCAAAGCCTGGCAGAGACATAACCAAAAAAGAGAATTTCAGACCAATATCCTTGATGAACATTGATGCAAAAATCCTCAATAAAATACTGGCAAACTGAATCCAGCAGCACATCAAAAAGCTTATACACCATGATCAAGTGGGCTTCATCCCTGGGATGCAAGGCTGGTTCAACATACACAAATCAATAAATGTAATCCAGCATATAAACAGAACCAAAGACAAAAACCACATGATTATCTCAATAGATGCAGAAAAGGCCTTTGACAAAATTCAACAACCCTTCATGCTAAAAACTCTCAATAAATTAGGTATTGATGGGACGTATCTCAAAATAATTAGAGCTATCTATGACAAACCCACAGCCAATATCATACTGAATGGGCAAAAACTGGAAGCATTCCCTTTGAAAACTGGCACAAGACAGGGATGCCCTCTCTCACCACTCCTATTCAACATCGTGTTGGAAGTTCTGGCCGGAGCAATCAGGCAGGAGAAGGAAATTAAGGGTATTCAGTTAGGAAAAGAGGAAGTCAAATTGTCCCTGTTTGCAGATGACATGATTGTATATGTAGAAAACCCCATCGTCTCAGCCCAAAATCTCCTTAAGCTGATTAGCAACTTCAGGAAAGTCTCAGGATACAAAATCAATGTACAAAAATCACAAGCATTCTTGTACACCAATCACAGACAAACAGAGAGCCAAATCATGAGTGAACTCCCATTCACAATTGCTTCAAAGAGAATAAAATATCTAGGAATCCAACTTACAAGGGATGTGAAGGACCTCTTCAAGGAGAACTACAAACCACTGCTCCATGAAATAAAAGAGGATACAAACAAATGGAAGAACATTCCATGCTCATGGGTTGGAAGAATCAATATCGTGAAAATGGCCATACTGCCCAAGGTAATTTATGGATTCAATGCCATCCCCATCAAGCTACCAATGACTTTCTTCACAGAATTGGAAAAAACTACTTTAAAGTTCATATGGAACCAAAAAAGAGCCCGCATCGCCAAGTCAATCCTAAGCCAAAAGAACAAAGCTGGAGGCATCACGCTACCTGACTTCAAACTATACTACAAGGCTACAGCAACCAAAACATCATGGTACTGGTACCACAACACAGACATAGATCAATGGAACAGAACGGAGCCCTCAGAAACGATGCCGCATATCTACAACTATCTGATCTTTGACAAAACTGACAAAAACAAGAAATGGGGAAAGGATTCCCTATTTAATAAATGGTGCTGGGAAAACTGGCTAGCCATATGTAGAAAGCTGAAACTGGATCCCTTCCTTACACCTTATACAAAAATTAATTCAAGATGGATTAAAGACTTACATGTTAGACCTAAAACCATTAAAATCCTACAAGAAAACCTAGGCAATACCATTCAGGACATAGGTGTGGGCAAGGACTTCATGTCTAAAACACCAAAAGCAATGGCAACAAAAGCCAAAATTGACAAATGGGATCTAATTAAACTAAAGAGCTTCTGCACAGCAAAAGAAACTACCATCAGAGTGAACAGGCAACCTACAGAATGGGAGAAAATTTTTGCAACCTACTCATCTGACAAAGGGCTAATATCCAGAATCTACAATGAACTCAAACAAATTTACAAGAAAAAAACAAACAACCTCATCAGAAAGTGGGCGAAGGACATGAACAGACACTTCTCAAAAGAAGACATTTATGCAGCCAAAAAACATATGAAAAAATGCTCATCATCACTGGCCATCAGAGAAATGCAAATCAAAACCACAGTGAGATACCATCTCACACCAGTTAGAATGGCCATCATTAAAAAGTCAGGAAACAACAGGTGCTGGAGAGGATGTGGAGAAATAGGGACACTTTTACACTGTTGGTGGGACTGTAAACTAGTTCAACCATTGTGGAAGTCAGTGTGGCGATTCCTCAGGGATCTGGAACTAGAAATACCATTTGACCCAGCCATCCCATTACTGGGTATATACCCAAAGGACTATAAATCATGCTGCTATAAAGACACATGCACACGTATGTTTATTGTGGCACTATTCACAATAGCAAAGAGTTGGAACCAACCCAAATGTCCAACAACGATAGACTGGATTAAGAAAATGTGGCACATATACACCATGGAATACTATGCAGCCATAAAAAATGATGAGTTCATGTCCTTTGTAGGGACATGGATGAAACTGGAAAACATCATTCTCAGTAAACTATCGCAAGGACCAAAAAACCAAACACCGCATGTTCTCACTCATAGGTGGGAATTGAACAATGAGAACTCATGGACACAGGAAGGGGAACATCACACTCCGGGGACTGTTGTGGGGTTGGGGGAGGGGGGGAGGGACAGCATTAGGAGATATACCTAATGCTAAATGACGAGTTAATGGATACAGCAAAACAACATGGCACATGGATACATATGTAACAAACCTGCACATTGTGCACATGTACCCTAAAACCTAAAGTATAATAATAAAAAATAAAAAAATTAAAAAAAAAAAGAAATAGTTGATTTCAAATGTTTTCACCTAAGGTAAAGGATGATATATGCAAAGATTTTGTACAAACTCCAGGGGAATTCCCGAGAAATCTCACAAAGTTTGAATCTATGGAGACAAAGGAAAATTGTGCAACGAGTGGTGTTTTCCTTTCACACAGTGCAGCAGACAGGATCACATGGCCTCCAATGTGGGAAGGTGAACACGTCGGCCCTAGGCAAGCAGAGGGCCTTAGCATGCTGGCTTTGCAGGCTCATCCTGGGGCCTGAGCAGCCGTGTGGGCACAGGCACTGCAGTCCTTTCCCCTGCCTGCCCCAGCCCCATCTCTTGCCTGGAGGTCATTTGGTCACCCCCTTAGTGTCAAAGGCAGAAGCTACGAGAAAAAAGGATAGGAGTGGGATGCAGGCCAGTTTTCAAATCCAGCAGGAGGAGCAAGGTCCCAGGGAGCATGTGGTGGTTTGAGGGTGAGCATTCCAACCTAGGAAGGCATTTCCTAATGCAGGGAACACAGTCACACCAAAGCGTATGTCCATAACCATCGTGGAAACTAACTAGGCCTTCTGAGGAGACACACAGAAGGGAGAGCCCACACACACTAAACTACCACGATATTTGAGCAACAGAGCGAGAAAGAAGCCAGCGCCGTAATTTAAGAAGCTTAATATGGTGCTTGAATATTTAGGGTGAATAATTACTCAATATTTTAATTTTTTCTTTGTATAAATATATTTTATTACCTTTCATCCAGAAGTCACACTCACCAAAATCTATTCTTTTGCAATTATACCAATGAAATTAGAGCTATGGCCTCTGACCCTTTCCTGCTGCTGAGTCTAGGCCTTTAAGGAAACTACAACATCATTATGAAGACTGGGGAGGAACAGCGTCATGGGCACCGCTGTGCTCTGCATGAAAGAGCCCGACAGCTGCCAGCAGGGAGCTTTGGTGCTTCCAGATCCCCTGGAGAGAGGAGGCTACAGCCCCAGGCAGCAGGGAGCCCTGGAGGAAGCCGCCTCTGCAGGCTCACGGGAATGCCAGCTCCAGGTTTCATTCCTTTGTTCACTGCTGCTTCCCAAGTGCCAGACGGAGCCTAGAACTCAGTGGCTGCTCAAAAGATATTGTTGAATGAGTAAATGAACGGAATTGCACAGGAGTGAGGCCACAGTTCTGCAGTTGAGCTGCCTGTCACGGCCCTCACCCAACCACCATTGCTGGAAGTGTGCAGACAGGCTGTGCCTCTCCCGTTTAAGGAAAATGTATTGAGATATCATTCACATACAGTGGCACGTGCTCAGGGAGTCCCTTGGGATGACAGAGCTCACCCATCACCCCACAGAGCGTCTCTGTCCCGTCCAGGCAGGCCCCAGAGTACGCTTGGGTCTGGCTTCTCTAGTCAGAGGTGGTTTGAGTGAGTCTAGAGTCTTCACAGAATCTGGGTCACAGAGCACGCACCCTTTTCCATCTGGTGTCTTCCACTCAGCCTAGCGGTCCCGAGATCCAGCAAATCTCTGCTAGGATCAATGGTTTGCTCCTTGGTGTTGCTGAGGAAAATTCGACTGCATGGAACACCACCATCTATCCACATTGGATAGACACCAGATGAGTGCTTCTGCCTGCTGTGAATGAAGCTTCTATGAACAGTCTCATATTAGGTATGAAAGGAAAATAAATCAATCACTAAACCAAAGGTTAAAGTCAAGCTGGGAGCTGCCTCCCATTCTATTCCTAAATAAGATAGCTACAAAGATAAAAATGCTGTTCCTCCCTCACAATTTGCTCACAAGGAAATTCCTTGTGGAACAAGGACACAGAACTCAGTCACCCCTCTGCTCACATGAGACAAACACAGATCGGAATGCTTCCTCCGCCCTGTTGTTTCACTCAGCCAGACTAAGGCATACGTAAATTCCAGTAAATTGTGCAGTCAGTGAAAGGCTAATCAGAAACGTAAAAGAATGCAGCCATTTGTCTCTTAGCTACCTGCAACCTGGAAGCCCCCTCCGTGCTTTGACTTGTCCCATCTTTCCAGATTGAACCAATGTACATCATACATATAATGATTGATGTCTCATGTCTCCTTAAAATGTATAAAACCAAGCTGTTCCCGACCACCATCATCAGGACCTCCTGAGGCTGTGTCACGGCGCATCCTCAACCTTGGCAAAATAACTTTCTAAATTTATTGAGACTTATCTCAGATACTTTTTGGTTTACAAAGGTGTTTATGGACATGTATATTCATTTCTCATAGATAAGTACCTAGAAGTTGAATTGCTTAGACATATGAGTAGATGTATGTTTAACTTTTTGAAAAACTCCCAAACGTATTTCCAAACTATACCATTTTACACTCTGTCAGCAGAATTTAAAAGTTTCCACCGAACCACATCCTTGTCAAGGTTTGGTATTGTCAATATGTTTAAGTTACTGACATTATTCTAGTGAATGTGTAGAGACATCTCGTTTTGGTTTTAATTTGCATTTTCCTAATGATGAATAATACTGAGAAATTTTTTCTTTCATATTGTCATATATGTGTCTTCTTTCTTAAAGTGCCTAGTCAAATATTTGCTCATTTTTTGATTGCTTTTTATTATAAACTGTGGTGGTTTTTTAATATTATCTTAACACACGTCTTTTGGCTGATATAATATTGTAAATATTTTCCCCCATTCTGTGGTCTACTTATTGTTTCCTAATGCTGTCTTTTGAAGAGCAAAATATTTTTCTCCATTTATGGAGACAAGATGGTTAACTTAGCTATTCCAAAATGTTTTTAAAATTCTAGTTTGTTTTAAAACAACCACAGCAAACTGCATGGATTTGTTCCACATCTTTGAAAGAAAAACATTATTTATTTCACAGTGGAAGATAAGTCAGTAAGGCCCCACTTCGGCAGGTTTTGTTTTCGTTTCCTCATGTCTCTGCAATGCTCGGAGTCACCCACGCCTTACTCACTGCGGCTGGAATGAACCCAGACTCCTCACTCCTCCCACAGCCTCTGGCGCAGGGCGCTCCACGCTTGAAAGAAACGATTGCGATTTTTAGTGGAAACGTGCGTGTTTTCTTGGTAACTGGTAAATGGCTGTAGATTACAGACACGCGGTCCTTTGTACGTAACAGAAGGCTTTGAGTGTTTCTGTGAAGATCACCGTGTGAAGAAACGGCTGCAGTGAGAGCAGCCGAGGCGGGACGCAGCCCCGGACGTGAGGTCAAAGAGGAGCTGTGCGTGGGGTCAGAGAGGAGCCGTGCGTGCGGGTCAGAGAAGAGCTGAGTTCAGGATGGGCATGGCAGCTGCAGGAGGAGGGCAAGGCGGAGCCCAGGAGGGGCAAAGTGGACAAAGCCAGGGCTGGAGAGGGGAGACCCAGGATCAGCGCCACGACCCACGGGGATGGCACAGAAGCCTGAGAGGCCACGGCTAAATGTGGAAATTGGCTTTGCCAAATCTTGCATTTCAGAGAGAAAAGGCAATATGGCATTAATGCTTGCCTTGTTTAATTTTCGTAATTTTCCCTTTCTTCCTGCCAATAGCTTGCTTTGTTATCCAGAGGGTAGCCACAGTTTTAGCTCGCAGTGATGTCAACTTGAAGCTTCTCTCCACAAGCAGCTGTGACTTCAGCTGCAGTGCAGTCAGCTTCCCCGGCCTCCCTCCCCAGCCTCCCTGGTCTCCCAGGCACAAGGCTGGGCGCTGGCTTCAGAGCGCTGCAAGCGCACGGCCCCCAAGGCCTAGGGCTGATCAGCGTGAACAGTCCCCAGCACACTTGCTTCAAAAAGTAAGAAGAAATAGAACACAAGCTGCTTGTTCTCATGACTATAGCACAAACTATAAAACAAAACATCTTCCTCCAGAACACGGCAAGCTGGATGGATAGTGATCTGGACAAAAATTTGCTGTAGGTTTTGTAACTGGGGTTCAGTGAGTACCGGGGTCCCCAGAGCATACATGTGGAGACAGTTAAGTTGATCCCATTTTCCAAGACTCGGAGGAGATGTATTTATATTAGGAATATAAACTTGCTATTAATGCAACTTCAGAATGTCCAGGTCATCTGTTGAAAAAAAAAAAAAGGAGTAAGTCTAGAGCTGGTTCGTGCTGTTGCTATATGGAGGGAATCCACATCCAAGCCTGCTGTTCACATGCTGGGACACATTGCCTCAGCCTCCATCTCCGGAGTCCCACGCTTTCTCTCCTGGGTTGTCCCACTATTCCTTTTGAAGTTCTCACGTTAGTGACAGTTCAATTTTCTCTTCACCTTCAAAATTTCAGAGAACCTAATTTCTACTGCCTAGTCAAGCGTGTTTCATTTATCTTCCATGTTAACTTCATTTCAATTAAAATTTTAACGATCTGGAATCTTTGGCCTCTTATGTGACAAAAATAGGCATTAAATTGTATCATTTCTTAAATTCTCTGTTGAAAAGTCCAAATAAATTACTGAATATGATACAGATTAATAAGAATTTGGGCTCATTAAATGTAAGATAATTTCATAGCTTAAGGTAATTTCACACCCCAAGGGACTTATAACCTAAACACAAAGCAGATAACCAACATTAACTGCCAGCTGTCCACTGGAGAACTATCTCAGACAAAAAATAAAATTTGGATTAGCTCTCCATGGTGCACGATACTTTTATGAACCATCTCTTTTGGGTTGGCAGCTTCAGTGTGTTCTGAGAGTATGTTAATGCTACAATAACAGTAAAAATAAAATTAAGTTGGGAACATACAGAAAAAAAGAAATTGATTACATTATTCCTAATGACGACTGGAATCAAAGTTGGCACTAAATAAATTTTTGTCAGAAAGGAGAAAAGAAATGAGAGAAAAAAAATAAAAGAGAGCAGGCACGATTTTATATTCTGCTCCCTTTTTGGAAAAACATATTTGTGTGAGCCATATGAAATTGCCATTCAAAACCATTTGCATGTTGGTCATTGTGTATGGTTCAGTCTAGTCTTATCACCACAGAGATATCTGCTAGGTATCTGAGAAAGATTTCTTGGTGGTCCTGTCAAACGGTGAGTTGGTGCTGCCACCTGGTTCCTCCAGGCTGCTTGACCTGCAGGTACCGGGTACATGACTCACACAGGTTATCTTTTTCTCCATTAAGCAGCCAGTCATTTGCTAAACAGTGATAACAGCACCTTTACTCTGAAAACACCCAGGCGTCCTCCTCCAATAAGTCTGAAATACACACAGTTTTCTTTAAGCTAAGGAAAAAGAATGAGCTCCCACATCTGCAAAAAATGCCTTAAACAGAATGTCAAAAATGAACAGAAATTGTTTATTCTAGC
Organism: Nomascus leucogenys; assembly: GCF_006542625.1. Taxonomy (NCBI): domain Eukaryota; kingdom Metazoa; phylum Chordata; class Mammalia; order Primates; family Hylobatidae; genus Nomascus; species Nomascus leucogenys. Next base: position 154,917,458 of record NC_044383.1, read on the forward strand.
ATGTTCAGACCACCCCCTCGGTGGCCAGACTTGGGACCACGATCACATTCTTGCTTTGTTGTCTAAAAAACATGGACTTGCCAAAGTTGTGCAAGCCCCATGACATGTGCCACATGATATGAATCATCTTATCACGCAAGCACCAGAAAGAATCTTCACAGCCTGTAATTACGGAGACAGCAGGCTAGACAGAGCCGGGGCTCATCCTTCCTCCCCTGCATATCCCTGGCTGGGCTGCCGGGGCTGCAGGTGGACAGCGCCTGTCCACAGGTGTGTGCCCAGCCGTGAGCTCCTCACCAGCCTGCGTCCACTCGGTCGGTGAAGCAGGACCACCACAGACCACAGAAAGCTGTCCTGGGACATGGGTGAGCGAAGACTGTAGGCTCTGGTACCAGGCGACCCGGCCTAGTGTCTGAACCTGGGCTTTCCTCGAGACCTGAGCGCCCTGGCCTGCAGCCGAGCCCTCCCGGACACCCTGGCTGCACTGTCCTGTGTGAGGTGCAGCTGGAAAGCCTGGCTCAGTCCTCATCACACAGACCTTGGAAAAGGCCAGGGCCTCTCAGCCTAATCAAGTCGACAGACTTTGTATGGGAAAAGTATGCCTTTAAATGGATTTTCCAAGACAGAATGTCGTGGCTTCTCTCTGTGGCACAGCTCTTGACAAGTATTTGGAAAGTGAGGCTAAGAATAACAACAGTGCCTATCAAACACACAGGTCTATTAGAAAAATGAGATGATGAAGTGCAATCAAGTGAAAACTAAAAAGCTCTACATAAATAAGTTATTTTTATTACTACCTTTTGATGAAGGCAGAGCAACCAACCAGTTTTACATTACAACACATTGTTCGCTACTTCAGAACATTTCATTACAGATAGAATAGTACAGATAAAAAATAAACATGATACATCTCACCATTAGAAAGGCAGATCTCTGAGGCATACACTCACAGCACCACCTACTCCTCCTTTGAGTGGTGTGGAGAGCACTGCTGATCGGAACCAGGCAGGGGAAGCCTCTTGAGTCTACAGTGGCCAAGTCCTTGACCCCAGGCCAGAGGCCACACCAGAGCCCTGTGGTCCATGCCCTCTGGCTTTGTTCTCTGCTTTCCTGGCTGCTGTCTTCCTAGAAAGTCTTCATGGGCAGAGGACTTATACTGCTATTCTTATGCTGCAACCTGACACAGCTCTCTTCCTAGCAGTGGCTTTGCCAAGTTTGTTTTGTCCTAAGTCTTCCCCTGATAGAGGTCTCTAATAGATTTGGTATTTTACATATTAGAGTTTTCTTCTTTGACATTTATTCAGCAATTATCATTTAGATTAAATAATTTTATATTTCTTTTTCTTAGAGTCACATTTGACGTAACTGGAATATTATTTACTTTGGAAAAATTTATATAAAAACCATAGCAATATGTGTCAGAAACAATATATGTCAAAATTTTAAATGATTTACTGAAATTAAGTATATTAAATAAGACTGGGCTTTCTTGCCCTATATCTGCTTTATTTATCTATTTTTAACTAGTTTTAAATAAATTTCATTTTAACAGAGGGGAAACAATATATTTTAAAATGTTTAGGTAACTCTAAGTATTGGAAAAATAAAAATGAGTTATTCTAAACGTTTGCTTCTCAAAAATATTATGAGAAAAATGCATGCACATTTATGGTCAATGTGTGAAAGTTCCAGTAAGGATCCCAGGAAGTCAACCCTGTGACATTTCTTAGAAGGTGAGGTCACAGCACACTGCGTCTCTTGTGAAAATAGAGACAAGTGGTGGCCGGTGAAGCTCTGGGTGGGATGAAAGCCCCCAGCTCCCTGGTTTCACTGATAAAAGAGACCACTCTAGATCAGGGCATTCCAGCTGGTCCCAGGAGTCCTCACATGGGGCATCACAGGCTGCTGAGGTTATCTGGAATCTTGAATTGCCTTGGAAGCATCCTCACTCTTCTAGGATCTTATAACTGTGGGGTCCTGGGATCTTAGGAGTCAGATACATGCAGAGTCAGTTCCCAGGACAGCTATTTATCTCTGATGAACGTGTCCAGGCAGCCTGTGGAGCCCTGCCTCAGTTGTTCAATCATCAACTGTGGGAGGAGGGCCCAGAAGCCATGCTGTGCACGGAGACGAAGGTCCTGGGACAGAGGCCATGTTCACCATGCAGAATCCATGGGCAGAGGCCACGGTCACCACACAAAACCCACGGGCAGAGGCCACGGTCACCACACAGAACCCATGGGCAGAGCCCATACTCACCACACAGAACCCACGGACAGAGCCCATGCTCACCACACAGAACCCGCAGGCAGAGGTCATGCTTACCACACAGAACTGATCGTCAGAGGCCACGCTCACCACGCAGAACCCACGGGCAGAGACCACACTCACCAAGGAGAACCCACAGTCAGAGACCACGCTTACCATGTGGAACCTATGGGCAGAGGCCACACTCAGCATGCAGAACCCACGAGCAGAGACCACACTCACCATGCAGAACCCACGAGCAGAGGCCACACTAACCATGCAGAACCCAGGGAAGAGGCCACGCTCACCAGGCAGAACCCACGGGCAGAGGCCACACTCACCACACAGAACCCACGCTCACCATGCAGAGCCATGGGCCGACTAATCAGAAGACCGAGCCAGTTAGGACTGTTAACTGCTTTATTTTCACTGCCCAAAAGAAATTCTCTCTCTCTTTTTTCTTCCAACTCTAATTATCAAACAAATACTATATTATGTTTTATTGAAAGATATTCTGTCTTAACTCTACAAAATTCTATGCAGGACTACTGGACGCCATTTCCATTTTCCCAATGAGGGGGATCCCTTTTGAGGAGCAGAAAGATGTAAAACCGTGACATGACACACACAGCGGGGAGGAGCTTGCATAAGGGGGAAATCTGAAGCAAGTCTCAAAGTATGAAAAACAGTTGCTGCTTCTGGCCCCCTGATGGATGAACCACTACTTCTTATTTTTAAGTTGTTCCTCACAGCATTCCGGGGCCCAGCTCACAGGTCAGTGGTTACTCAGCTAGAAAGAGCTGGAGTTTACCATCCAAGGTAGCTGTAGCAAGCTGTAATTGAAAATAAAATACCATGTAATTCCAATCGCCTTTTATTAATTGATAACTCTATAAGAAAATAAGCCCAAAGTGTGTTATTTTCCATATTTGTAATGTTCCAGAACATCGAGTAAAATACATTAACATAGTAGAATCTATATATACAGCAGATATTATGCTGACGCTTAATTAATTCAAACTACATTTCACACTGCTGTTTTAATAATTTTAGGTGCCCTGGTCAGAGCCGATCCCTCTATGGTGCACAAAAGGGCATGGAACATCCTGGTTAGTGCCTACACACCTCCTTCCAGGTAGAGCTGAGGAGCAGGCTGCAGGAGAGCACTCCTGATGGAGGAGGAGGAGGAGGAGGAGGTGCCAGGAATCCACCCCACCCAGATAGCAACCGTACTGGCAAGCTCTGATGTACGTACTTCCAGTACTTTGAACTTATGGAGTCTGTTGAAGGCTTGCAACTTCCAGAGGAAGACTTGAACTATAAACTGTGGTTAATTTTTGTCAACTTCAGATTCTGGCACATTAGCAGCTCCCCATCCCTGACCCCACCCCCATGCATACCTTTCAAAAGCGATCTGCACAGGGCCTGCAGAACCCAGGATGGGCAGAAAGCACCCATCCTCCAAATATCAGGGGCCTGTTCTCTGATCAGCAATGGATGCTTCTTCTTACAGAGGATGCAAATAGGCGGGCAGCCATTGTTACCATTCCTACATGGCTACAAGCCCCTTTCCTCCAGGAGAAGCAATTTCCAGGGCATTAAAGGAGTCAGCACCCTTGACCCTCCTTCAGTTTTCTCTCTTCCCCTTATAGGAGCCAGACAGTAAAAAATGAGACATTCAAAAACAACTATATACTTGGGAAAAATTAGAAAGTGACTGTGGAGGCCAAGGTGGGTAGATCACTTGAGGTCAGGAGTTCAAGACCAGCCTGACCAATATGGTGAAACCCCATCTCTACTAAAAACACAAAAATGAGCTGTGTGTTGTGGCAGGCACCTGTAATCCCAGCTGCTCAGGAGGCTGAGGAATGAGACTTACTTGAACCCAGGAGGTGGAGGTTGCAGTGAGCCAAGATCATGCCACTGCACTCCAGCCTGGGTGACAGAGTGAGACCCTGTCTCGAAAAAAAAAAAAAAAAGAAACAAAGGAAAAGAAAACAAAAGAAAGTGACTGTGCCTGCCACAGGGAAGTCTCAAACAAAGAACTAAGAAGATTTGAAGTTTACATCTGAGGCTGGTCCTTGGCACAGAGTCAAGCTACAACAATCAAAATAAACAAAAATAAACAAAACAATGACAAAAAAATGAAACCCAGGAGAAGGGAGAGAACTTTACTTCAGAATTACCACAATACTAGATTCAATTGTCAAGTTTTCAATAAAAGATCACAAGGCATTCAAAGAAATAGGAAAGTATGGCCTATTCAAAGGAAAAAGATAAACAAATTAATAGAAATTGCCTCTGAAAGCAATCTGATGGCACATCTACAGCACAACAACTTTAAAATAAATGTTTTCAATTACTCAAAGAATTAAGAGAGATGTGGATAAAGTGAGGAAAATTATGTATGAACAAAATGGAAATATCAATAAAAAGAGAACCTAAAATGAAACAAAAAAATTTTGGAGCTAAAAATGTAAAATAATTGAAATAAAGTATTTACTAGAGGAATTCAAAGGCAGGTTTGAGCAGGTGAAGAAAAAATAGAAACTATCAAGTCTGAGGCACAGAAAGAAAAAAAGGACTGAAAAAAGTGAACAGAGCCTAAAGGGTGTGTGGGACACCATCAAGGGGACCAACTTATGCATTGCAGGAGAAGAAATAACAGTTGAAAACTCCCAAATTTGATTTTATAAAATGGCTATAAATATATATCCAAGAAGTTCAATAAATTCCAACTAAGAGGAACTCAAAAAGTCCCACACTGAGACACATCATCATCAAACTTTCAAAGGCCAAAGGCAAAGAGAGAATTCTGGAAGGAACAAGAGAAAAGTCTTATCACACACAAAGGATTCTCTGAGATTATCAGCAGATTTCTCATAATAAACTTTGCAGACCACAAGGCAATGGTCTTATTCCCTGGGCTAAAATAAAACTCAAACAAACTAACCCCCAAAAAACTCTCAACCAAGAATTCTATACCAGCAAAGTTGCCCTTCAAAAGTAAGGGAAAAATTAAGACATTCCCAGATAAATGAAGCTGAGGAAGTTTGTTACCACTAGACCTGCCCTGCCAGAAATGTGTACAGGAGTCCCACAGGATGTAATAAAAGGACCCTAGACAGGAATTTGAAGGCGTATGAAAAAATAAAGACCTTAATAAAGGTAAGTACATGGGCAGTTATAAAAGCTATTATTATTATAGCAACACTGTATAACTCCACTTTTTGTTTTCCACATGATTTAAAAGACTAAAACATTTAAAAAAAACAATTAGTCTAAAAGCTAGTATTATCATAACTTTGGTTTGTAACCCCACATTTTATTTTCTAAATAATTGAAGACACTAATGCATTTAAAAGAATCACTATTTTATGTTTTGGAGAACCAAATATGTAAAAATGTAATTTTGTGATATCAACAACTGACAGGGGTGGGGACAGAGATGTAAAGAAACATAATTTTTTGTGTTATTGAAATTCACTGGTATAAATTCAAACTAGAGTGTTATAACTTTAGAATACTACATGTAATTCCCATGGCAGCCACAAAGAAAACAACTATACAGTATACATAAAAGAAAATGAGAAAGAAACAGAAGCATTTACCTAAAAAATTTACTTAACAGAAGAGAGGGCAGTAATGCAGAAAATAAGGGACAAAAAACTATACGGTATATTGAAAACAAACAGAAACATGACAGTAGTAAGTCCCTTATTATCAGTAATTAGTTTAAATGTAAATGGATTAAATTATCCAGTGAGAAGGCAGATTGACAGAATGGATTAGAAACACATAATTCAACTATAGTTGCCTCTCAGTATACTTGGGGTATTAGTTCCAGGAACTCCCATATAAAATAAAATTTGCACATACTCAAGTCCCACAGTTGGCCCTGTAAAGCCTGCATATACAAAAACTTGGCCTTCCATATATGCGAGTTTTACATCCCATAAATACTGCAATTTTTATTTGCATTGGTTAAAGAAATCCACATACAAGCAGACCTGCACAGTTTGAACCTATGTTGTTCAAGTGTCAATTGCATAAGCTGTCATATGCATTCCTTTTGAATGGAATGGTGATCAAAAGAAAGCAGGGGTAGATACACCAATAACAGAAAAAAAAAGCTTTAAGTCAAAAAGGCCAAAAGAAACAAAATAGGACATTATATAGAAACAAAATAGGACATTACTAACAAAAGGTATAATACAAAGAAATATAAATATTATAAACATTTACATACCTAATAACAGACCATCGAAATATATGAAGCAAAAACTAGTAGAATTTAAGGAAGAAATAAACAGTTTTACAATAATAGCTGGAGGTCTCAATACTCCTCTTTTAATAATGGATAGGGCAACCAGACAGAACAAAAGTAAGGATATAGAGAATTTACACAACATGATAAACCAAGTAGATCTGATAAACACTTTACCAAACAAGAACAGCATACATATTCTTCTCAAGTGCACATGGGACATTTTCCCAAAATAGATCATATGTTAAGCCACAAATTGAATCTCAATAGATTTAAAAAGATAAACATCATACACAGTATCTTCTCTGACCATACAGGATGAATTTAGAAACTGATAATATAAGTCAAACTTGAAAAGTCAAAAATTGTGGAAATTAAATGACACACTCAAACAACCAAGGGATCAAAGAAGAAATAATAAGAAAATTAGAAAATACTTAGAGATGAATAAAAATAACACACCATGCAAAAAATCTGTGACACAGCAAGAGCAATGCTAAGGGGGGAATTTATAGCTATAAATGCTTGTATTAAAAAAAAAAAAAAAGAAAGAAAGAGCCAAATCAGCAACCTAACTTTACAACTTTGTAGAGAAAGAACAACAAGCATATCACAAAGCTAGCAGAGGAAGTAAATAAGAAAGATTAGAGCAAAAATAAACAAAATGGAGAAAAGAAAAACAGACAAAAACAACAACAAAAAAAGATTCATTGAAAAGAAAAATGAAATTAAGAAACCTCTAACTATATGGACTAAGGAAAATAAATAAGTGAGTCTTATTTATAAGTGAGTAATTTGAGTAATTACTCAAATCAGAAATGAAAGTTATGGACATTACTACTAATTCTTCAGAAATAAAATCATTGTAAGAAAGTACTATTAACAATTTTATGCCAACATATTGGATACCCTAGATAAAATGTACAAATTCCCAGAATCACAAAACTTACCAAGACTGAATCACAAAAAATTACCTAAAATTTGAATAGACCTGTAACTGGTAAGGAAATTGAATCAGTAACCAAAAAAAAATCTCCTGATAAAGAAAAATCTTAGGCTGGGCACGATGGGTCACACCTGTAATCTCAGCACTTTGGGAGGCCGAGGTGGTTACCTGAGGTCAGGAGTTCGAGACCAACCTGGCCAACATGGTGAACCCCTGTCTCTACTAAAAATACAAAAATTAGCCAGGTGTAGTGGCACATGCCTGTAATCCCAGCTACTCGAGAGGCTGAGGAAGGAGAATCGCTTGAATCTGGGAGGTGGAGGCTGCAGTAAGCTGAGACTGTGCCACTGCACTCCAGCCTGGGCAACAAAGAGAGACTGAGAGTGTCTCAAGAAAGAAAGAAAGAAGGAAAGAGAGAGAGAGAAAGAAAGGAAGAAAGAAAGAAAGAAGGAAAGAAAGATCCTAGACTCGATGGCTTTGCCAGTGAATTCTACCAAATATCTGAAGAAGAATTAATACCAATTTTTCTGAAACTTTTACAAAAAACTGAGGAGAAAGAAACATTTCCTATCTCATTCCCCCAATACCAAGGCCAAATAAGATTCCACAAGAAAACAGACCCATATTCCTTATGAACACTGATGTACAAATCCTCAACAAAATACTAGCAAATGGAATTCAGCAGCATATTAAAATGATTATGCATCAAGACAAATTGGAATTTATTCCTGGAATCCAAAGATGGTTCAACAAATATTGATCAATGAAATAAGTGTCATTAATAAAATTAATGATACAAAACCCACATGATCATCTCAATTTATGCAGAAAAAGCATTTAACAAATTCAACACATTTTCATAATTAAAAAAAACCCCAACAAACTAAGAATAGAAGGAAGTTACATCAACACAATAAAAGCTGTATATATTACTTCATTTTGTGCCACTATAAAAGACTACCAGACTGGGTAACTTATAACCAAGCAAACAAACAACAACAAAAAAAGTATGTCTCATCGTTCTGGAGGCCAGGAATTCCAAGATCAAGCTGTTAGCAAGTTGATACCCACTAAGAGCCTGGTTTCCATTTCTAAGGTGGCATCTTGAAAACTACAACTTCCAAAGGGGAGGAACACTATTCCTTACATGGAAGAAGAAGAGTGGAATAGCCAAAAGGGCAGAGGGGGGTGTCAAACTTGCCCTTTGATATCAGCCACCAATCTCATCCATAAGGATGAAGCTCTCATAAGCTAAGCACTTCTTAAAGGTCCCACCTCTTAATACTGTTAAAATCACAATTATATTTTAATGTAAGTTTTGGAGGAGACAGACATTCAAACCATAGCATCACATATGAAAAACCAACCACAGGTCATTACACGCAATGGCGAAAGACTAAAAGCTTTTCCTTTAATATCAGGCACAAGGCAAGGATGCCTTCTTTCATCATTTATATTTAGAATGGTATCAAAGTTCAAGCCACAGCATTTGGGCATGCAAAATAAATTAAAAGCATCCAAATTGAAAAGGAAGTAAAATTATTTATGTTCACAGATTATATGATCTTATAGATAGAAAACCCTACACATTCCACTCACAAAAAACCTGTTAGAATTAATAAAATCAGCAAAATAGCATGATATAAAGTCAACATGCAAAATTCAGTTGCATTTCTATAAACTAACAATGGGCAATCTGAAACTCTAAAAAGGAAATTATTAAAACAATTCCATTTAAAATAGCATCAAAATAATAAAATACATAGGAATTAACCAAGGTGATGAAATTAAGTTGTACAATGAAAACTACAAAACATTGCTGAAAGAAACTAAAGAAGACATAAATTAATTAAAACACTTCCCATGTTCATAAATTGGAATACTTAATATCACTAAAAAGTCTATATTACCCACAGTGAGCTACAGATTCAATATGATCCCTATCAAAATCCCAATGTCATTTTTTTACAGAAGTAGAACAACCCATTTTAAAATTCATATGAAACTGAATAGTAAAAACAATCTTAGAAAGGAAGAACAAAACTGGAGGACTCACACTTTCCGATTTCAAAACTTACTATTAATACATATCTTCAATAATCAAAACAAGATGTCACTGGCATAAAGATCGACCTATAGACAAATGGGATAGAATAGAAGGCCCAAAGGTAAACTTTCACATATATGGGTCAAATGATTTTTGAGAAGGGCTCCAAGACCATTCAATGGAGAAAAGACAACCTTTACAACAAATGGTGCTTGGAAAAATAGACATCCACATGCAAAAGAATGAAGCTGGATCCTTTCCTTACAGCACAGAGAAAAACTACCACAAAATGCATCAAAGACATAAATGTGAGATCCAAAATAATAAAACTTTAGAATAAAATATAGACAAAAAGCTTCCAGAATTAGGGTTGGCAATGATTTATTGGATATGACACCAAAGGCCCAGGCAATCAGAGAAAAAATAGACACGTGGAAAAATTTTTTAAATTTGTGCATAAAAAGGTACTATCATAAGAGTGAAATAGCATCCACCAAATTAAAGAAAATATTTGCAAATCATCTACCTGACAAGAAGCAAATTTGGTGTCTGGTAACAGCCCACTCTCCACTTCTAACAAGGGATGTCTGACAAAGGATTAATATCCAGGATATATAGAGGAGCCCTAAAACTAAACAACATAATCAAACAGTCCAATTTAAACAATGGACAAGAGACTTGAATAGACATTCCTCCAAAGAAGATATACAAATGCCCAAGAAGCACATGAAAAGATGCTCGGCCAGGCATGGTGGCCCATGCCTGTAATCCCAGCACACTTTGGGAGGTCAAGGTGGGCAGATCACCTGAGGTCAGGAGTTCAAGATCAGCCTGACCAACATGGTGAAACTCCATCTCTACTAAAAATATAAAATTAGCTGGGTGTGGGGGCACATGCCTGTAATCTCAGCTACTTGGGAGGCTGAGGCAGGAGAATCACTTGAACCTGGGAGATGGAGGTAGTGGTGAGCCGAGATTGCACCATTGCACTCCAGCCTGGGCAACAAGATCAAAACTCCATCTCAAAAAAAAAAAAAAAAAAAAACAAATAAAGAAATAAAGAAAAGATGCTCAACATCACTAATCATTTGTAAAATGCAAATCAAAACTACAAGGAGATGCCATCTCACACTCATTAGGACATGACTATTAAAAAAACAAAATAACAAGTGTTGGTGAGGCTGTGGAGAAAGTTAAACCTTTGTTCATTGTTGGTGGGAATGTAAAATGGTGCAGCTGCTATGAAAACAGTATGATTTTTTTTCAAAAAATTAAAAACGAAATTATCATATTATCCAGCAATTTCACCTCTGGGTATATATGCAAAAGAACTGAAAGTAGGGTCTCTAGGAGATATTTTTACACTTATGTTTATAGCAGCATTCTTAACAACAGCTAAAACACGGAGGCAATCCAAGCATCCATCAATGGCTAAATGGATAAGCAAAGTGTGGACCATACAATGGCATATTATTCAGTCTTAAAAATGAAAGAAAGTCTGGCACAGGCTACAGCATAGATGAACCTTGAGGACATTATGCAAAGTGAAATAATGCAGTCACAAAAAGATGAATGTGAGGTACCTAAGTAGTCAAAATCAGAGATACAGAAAGTAGCATGGTTGTTGCCAAGGACTGAGGCAGGGGATGGGGAATTATTACTTAATGGGCATGAAGTTTCATGCTTACAAGATAGAATTGTGGAGAGGGATAGCGGTGGTGGCCGCAGAATGTGATGAATATATTTAACACCACTCACTATAGACTTAAGAATGGTTAAGATGATGAATTTTATGTGTATTTTACTACAATAAAATATTGGGAAAAGAAATACATTTCTTTAACTTCTTACTATTATTTGTAATGGGGTTTCAGGTGGAGAGGGGCCCCAGGACATGGGTCTTTTGCCCCAGTTCTGTCCAGAAAAGCAGAGATGGCTCACCCAATATATTGGTTAGGATAAAAAATGAGTCATGCCTATCCTCACACTTTTTTTGGAGGGAGTCAGCTTAATAAGGCCAGCTCTCTTATATGCTGTGGTATTAGTCTGTTTACATGCTGCTATAAAGAACTGCCTGAGACTGGGTAATTTATAAAGGAAAGAAGTTTAATTGACTCAGATTTCCACATGGCTGGGGAGACCACGGGAAACTTACAATCATGGTGGAAGGGGAAGCAAACAAGTCCTTCTTCACATGTCAGCAAAAAGAAGAAGTACTGAGCAAAGGGGGAAAAACCCCTTACAAAACCACCGGATCTTGTGAGAATTCACTCATCATCATGAGAACACAATAAGGGTAACTGCCCCCAGTATTCAATTACCTCCCACTGGGTCTCTCCCACAACATGTGGGGATTATGGGAATTACAAGTCAAGATGAGATTTGGGTGGGGACACAGCCAAACCAATCAAACAGCATGGGGGCAACCACCCCCATGATCTAATCACCTCCCACCAGGTCTCTCCCTAGACACATAGAGATTATGAGGATTACAATTTAAGATGAGATTTGGGTGGAGACATAGCCAAACCAAATTATTCTGCCCTGGCTTCTCCCAAATCTCATGTCTTCACATTTCAAAACACAATCATGCTTTTCCAACAGTCCCCCAATGTCTTAATTCATTCCAGCATTAACCCAAAAGTCCAAGTCCAAAGTCTCATCTGAGACAAGGCAAGTCCCTTTGACCCATCAAAAATCAAAAGCAAGTTAGTTACTTCCCAGACACAATGGGAGTACAGACATTGGGTAAATGCCCATTCCAAATGGGAGAAATTGGCCAAAACAAAGGGGCTACAGACCCCAGATAGTCCAAAATCCAGTGGGGCAGCCAAATTTAAAGCTCCAAAAATCATCTCCTTTGACTCCATGTCTCACATCCCAGTCATGCTCATTAGAGGCAGGCTCCCATGAACTTGCATAGCTCCACCCCTGTGGCTTTGCAGGGTACAGCCTCCCACCCAGCCGTTTTCACGGGCTAGAACTGAGTGTCTGCAGCTTTTCCAGGAGCATGGTGCAAGCTGTTGGTGGATTACCATTCTGGGGTCTGGAGGATGGTGGCCCTCTTCTCACAGCTCCACTAGGCAGTGCCCCAGTGGGGACTCTGTGTGGGGGCACCAAACCCACATTTTCCTTCTGCACTGCCCTAGCAGGGGTTCTTCATGAGGGCCCCTCTCCTGCAGCAAACTTCTGCCTGGACATTCAGGTGTTTCCATACATCCTCTGAAATAAAGGTGGAGGCTCCCAAACCTCAATTCTTGACTTCTGTGCATCTGCAGGCCCAACACCATGTGTAAGCTGCCAAGGCTTGGGGTTTCCACCCTCTGAAGCAATGGCCTGAGCTGTATGTTGGCCCATTTTAGCCACAGCTGGGACGCAGGGCACCAAGTCCTGAGACTGCACAAAGCAGCAAGGCCCTGGGACCAGCCCATAAAACCATTTTTTTCCTCCTAGGCCCCTGGGCCTGTGATGGGAGGCACTGCCATGAAGAGCTCTGACATGTCCTGAAGACATTTTCCCCATTGTCTTGGTGATTAACATTTAGCTCCTCATTACTTATGCAAATTTCTGCAGCCAGTTTGAATTTCTCCTCAGAAAATATGTTTTTGTTTTCTATCACATTGTTAGGCTGCAAATTTTCTGAACTTTTATGCTCTGCTTCCCTTTAACATAAGTTCCAATTCCAAACCATATCTTTGTGAATACATAAAATTTAATGCTTTTAAGAGCACCCAAGTCACATCTTGAACACTTTGCAGCTTAGAAACTTCTTCCGCCAGATACCCTCAATCATCTCTCTCAAGTTTAAAGTTCCATAGATCTCTAGGGCATAGGCAAAATGCTGCCAGTCTCTTTGCTAAAGCGTAACAAGAGGGACCTTTACTCCAGTTCCCAAAAAGGTTCTCATCTCCATCTGAGACCACATCACCCTGAACTTCATTGTCCATATCACTATCAGCATTTTGGTCAAAGCCATTCAACAAGTCTCTAGGAAATTCCAAACTTTCTCACATCTTCCTGTCTTCTTCTGAGCCCTCCAAACTCTTCCAACCTCTGCCTGTTACCCAGTTTCAAAGTTGCTGTAAAGATACCCAAAGAGGTTTACCTGACTCACAGTTCTGTAGTGCTGGGGAGGCCTCAGGAAACTTTCGATCATGGCAGAAGGGAAAGCAAACATGTCTTTCTTCACATGATGGCAGGAGGAGAATTGCTGAGAAAAAGGGGGAAATCCCCTTATAAAACCATCAGATCTTGTGAAAACTTACTTGCTATCATGAGAACAGCAAGGAGGTAACCACCACCATGATTCAATTACCTCCCACCAGGTCCCTCCCATGACACATGGGGATTGTGGGAACTACAGTTCAAGATGAGATTTGGGCAGGGACACAGCAAAATCATATCAGCTGTCAACCAAATATTAACTTGGCGGGGCAGGATCTACATCTTAAGGGTAAATTCAGGAGAGTATTAACAAGCTCTTTTGCCAGATATCTCAGTCTGCTCAGGCTGCCATAACAAAATAACATAGATGGGGGGCCTAAACACAGATATGTAATTCTCACAGTTCTGTAGGCTTGGAAATCCAAGACCAACTTGCCAACTTGGTTGAGTAATGGTGATGGCTCTCTTCCTGGCTTGTGGAAGGCTACCTTCTGACTTTTTGCTCACATGGCCTTCCCTTGGTACATGTAGAGAGAAATATCTCTCTTTCTTCTTCTTTTATAATGTCTCCAATCTTATAGAATTAGGACTCCACCCTTACGACCTCATGTAACCCTAATTTCCTCCTAAAAGGCCTATATCAAACACAGTCATATTGGGGTTGGGCCTTCCACATATAAATTTTGGAGAAATACAAGTGCTTCAGAATATTCTGCCCTTGGCCCCTGTACACTCATGCTCTTCTTACATGTAAAATATATTCATTCCATCCAAACAGACAAAAAAGTCTTAACTCATTCCAGCATGAACCCTAAAGTCTAAAAGTCAAAGTCTCATCTAAATCTCTATCTGTTAACCTTTGAAAATGAAAGTTATATTTTTCCAAATTACAATGGTAGCACAGGCATAACATAGAGATTCCCATCCCAAAAGGGAGAAACAGGAAAGAAGGAAGGGGTGACAGGTCCCAAGCAAGCCCAAAGCCTAGCAAGGCAAACTCCATTTAATTTTAAGGGTTGAGAAAAACCCTCTCAGCTTCATGCCCTGCCCTTAGGTCCACTGGGGTGGCAGCAGCATCTCCATTACTTGGAGAGTGGTCCCTCCCAAGGCACTGAGCAGGGGCATTCCTGACCCATTAAAGCCAGACAAGCTGTACCCTGTGAAACCAAATGGGAACTAGCACTGCCTGATGGGCCTGTGGTGGGAGTGGCAGCCCTGTTCACTGCTGAATCATCTTCAGGATCGTTCCCTTTTCTTGAGAAATAGTGCACATTTACAGCCAAAGAGCCTTACAGTTCTGTTTTATAGACTCCAAGGCACCTGACAGGCTTCCTTCATTCTGTTCCTCCTCTTTCTCTGTTCCCATTAGTTTACACTGGCAATGTTTCCACTGGTATAATCCCATCTCTATTCCCGGCATCTGCTGAGATAGCTGATTAAGTCCATGAGTTACACCCATAATCTCTTTAACAAATGTTTTTTAGCCACGCCCTTAGTGGTCTTTTTAGAACAAGCCTTCTCATTTTTTGCCATATTGATAGGCTAATAATTTTCTAAATCTTCATTTTACTATAAGCAATTTTCTAAATCTTCATTTTACTGTAAGCCATCAGGAGGAACCATGCCATTCCTTCAATTGTTTGCTCAGAAATCTCCTCAGCTAAATATCCAATTCCATTGCTCACAAGTTCTACTTTGCATAAAATACTAGAATACAATTCAGCCAATTTCTTTGTTCCTTTATAACACAGACCATCTTTCCTCCAATTTTCAGTAACGTGATTCTCACTTCCATTTGAGACCCCACCAGATGGCCTCTAACATTCCTGTTTTTACCCATATTCTGTTCATAATTATTTACCTTCCCTCTCAGAAGACAGAAGCTTTCTCTCCAGCTCTCCTATTTCCTTTCAGAACCCTCACCAGAGTCACCACTATTGTCTGCATCTGCAGCATGCACATCACAACTCCCCCAGACTCTATCCATCACTCAATGGCACTTCCACATTTGTATTTGTTACAGCAGCAGCACTCTACTTCCTGCTACTAAAATCTGTCTTAGTTCAAGCTGCTGTAACAAAATATCATATACTAGGTGGCTTGAAAAATAGAAATTATCATTTGCAGTTCTGGAGCTAGAAGTCTGAGACCTAGGTGCCAGGATGGTCACATTCTGGTGAGGACTTGCACGTTTGCCTTCTCACTGTGTCCTCACGTGACCTTCCATCAGTTTACACATGAGTGGGGAGAGACAGAGACAGACAGAAGAGAGATCTTTCTCCCTCTTCTTACAAAGCCAACAATTCTTTCAGATTAGGACCTCACCTCTATAAACTCTTTTAACCTTAATCACCTCCTAAAAGCCCTATCTCCAAATATAGTGATGTCAGGGGCTAGAACTTCAACATAAAAATTTCGGGGTAAAGGAGCATGCAATTTGGTCCATTGCACAAGATGTGGCTTTATAAGCTTTTTAAATAATAAAATTGGCATTCTGTTCTCATTCTGTCTGACTCCTATATCTAACCCTAATCAGCCTCTGAACTCAGACAAGGGAAATGAGTGCTATTTATACCTATGCCAGCACCCTCAGACCCACTAAGTGCAGCCACATGGGGCTTTCGCTCTTGCATGTGGTTGATAGTGGCTTTTCCATTTACTATGTTTCTCAGCAACATCTAAATTTAGAGGCTAGCAGGTCGAGTCCCAGGCTGACTACAGAGTCTTGGTGCAGTTCTAGTCATATTAAGTTGGTGCAAAAGTAATTGCAGGTTTTTGGCAAAATTTTGCACCAAACTAATAAATCAGCGTCAGGTCTAAGAATACAGAGCTAGAGGCATAGCTGCAAATATCAGTCTTTATCCTGACCCATGAGTGTGCATGGTTATTCACAGCCAATAGTCATCTCCCACAAGGCCTCAGGTTGGTTCCAAACTTCTTAATTACACAAGAATTGGGAAAGCTTCATTTCAGAGATCCCAGGTGTCTTTCTGCCCTCAAAGAGTAGTAGATTTTATTTTTTAAAATTAAAATGAGGTAGGAGTCATTTTCATGCGTTTGATTTAAAAGCCATTAAGAAAAAGGAAAAGTGAATAAAGTTATTTCCATTCTAAAGCCTAAGGAGGCAAGTTTTAAAATGTCCATGGCTTGAATACTATGTCATCTGAAAACAGGTGTCCATAGAAAAGAACCACAGTGGTATGACAAATGTTCTAGCCTCTTAACTTATTAGAGTAAGTATTCTCTGACCACCTTGGCTTTTCCAAAACTGTCACATTTCTTCTTTCGTAAGACATTGTTAGTTTTAAGGTGCCCCAATAATATCTTAGGTGATGTGTTAGTCCATCTGGGCTGCTATAAAAAATATCTTAGACTGGGTAATTTATAAACAACAGAAATGTATTGCTCAGTTCTGGAGGTTGGGAAGTCCAAGATCATGGCACCAGCAGATATGGTGTCTGGTGAGGGCTGCTCTCTGCTTCCAAGATGGTGCATCTTGCTGCTTCCTCACATGGCAGGAGAGGCAGGAGCATGCCCTCCAACCTCACTTAGGTGTTATTCCCACTTATGAGGGTGGAGCCCTCATGACTTAATCATCTTTTAATACTATCACATTGGGTATTAGGTTCTAACACATGAAATTTGAGGGGATACCATCATTCAGTCCATAGCAGGTCATGTATTATCAATCCATCAGTAGCTTCCTAGGCTGATCATTTTTAGATTGACATTGATAGATCTTTGCTTTCATAATTGATTAAGGGAATCAAACATTAAAAAAAGAGAAATAACAATAACAGGACTTTTTTAGTGCTTATTTCACACAGGCAATGCCCTGAGTCTGTTAGATACATATATACATAAAATGTCCTGCATTAGAGAAGACTTGCAGAGCCATTAGAAGTAGCACAGAGAAGCATCTAGACCTTTTATTACTTGGTTAAAATTTTAAAATATTTTCTATAGTTTCTGTGCAGTGATTACAAACACAGGCTCTAGAGTCAAACTTTGGTTCTCCCATGCATTTGCTACATGATTTGAGGGAAGTTACTTAAATTCTCTTTACCTCAGTTTAGGACAATTATTGGGGTAATAATATTACCTATCTAAAAGTTGTAAGGATTGAATTAGTTAATATATATAAAGCATTTATCATAATACCAGACACACAGAAAGTACTACATAAATGTTATGAATTAAACAAATGATAGATATAGATAAGAAATAAAAAAATGTGAAATTTTCAGACTGAGTATACAACTTACTCTTATTCCTATGAGTAATAAACTAATATTTATAGAGCAGATTTTGGCCTGAGTGAGCATATTATTCCGGAGGGAGAAATTAATTATTTCGAGGCTAAAAAACACATCTGATTTCATGTTGGAGTGAAACTGCATTTATTTAAAAGTCCCAAAATAAATTTACCCTCATAGACATGTCAAATTTAAAATTTCTCTTTAACTGGATTATATCAGAGACAGCAATGTTAAGCCACACACATTCTAGATTTTTTTAAGTGAGGCTTATCTGTTTTAAATAACTCAGTCTGCAAAACACTGCTACACATTTTATACTAATGACATATTGGAACATTAATAACTTGCCTAGGACAGCTCTTGAAACAACATAAAAATACTTTTCAGATAGCTGTTGGCACTTCTATTTCCAAACTCTTGAACCATTAAGAAAAAGAAAATGGCAACGAAGAAAAAGCAACAAAGTCCAGCAGAAAAACATATTAGGACTTATTCACATGAATACACTTTGAATTTGGCTAGGAACCAGATCTCTTAATGTCCAGTCTCTGTCCATGTAAACAGAAGACATGCCACTTGACCCAGCTCTCTGTCCACATCAGCTCATCCCCAGAGGCAAGTGCGCTTGGAGACTGAAGAGTGACAAAAGGGAAGGAAGCTCAGGTTGGGTTGCCTGTGGAACTCAATAAACTAGTGTTGAGCTTTATTTTATGGAAAATGTGGCAGCAGAAAACGGGGAATGAGTTATTTTTAAAGAGATTTTTTGTTCATGTGTTTTCTGGCTGCATAAATGTCTTCTTTTGAGAAGTGTCTGTTCATGTCCTCTGCCCACTTTTTGATGGGGTTGTTTGTTTTTTTCTTGTAAATTTGTTTGAGTTCATTATAGATTCTGGATATTAGCCCTTTGTCAGATGAGTAGGTTGCAAAAATTTTCTCCCATTCTGTAGGTTGCCTGTTCATTCTGATGATAGTTTCTTTTGCTGTGCAGAAGCTCTTTAGTTTAATGAGATCCCATTTGTCGATTTTGGCTTTTGTTGCCATTGCTTTTGGTGTTTTAGACATGAAGTCCTTCCCCACGCCTATGTCCTGAATGGTATTGCCTAGGTTTTCTTGTAGGATTTTAATGGTTTTAGGTCTAACATATAAGTCTTTAATCCATCTTGAATTAATTTTTGTATAAGGTGTAAGGAAGGGATCCAGTTGCAGCTTTCTACATATGGCTAGCCAGTTTTCCCAGCACCATTTATTAAATAGGGAATCCTTTCCCCATTTCTTGTTTTTGTCAGGTTTGTCAAAGATCAGATAGTTGTAGCTATGCGGCATCATTTCTGAGGGCTCCGTTCTGTTCCATTGATCTATGTCTCTGTTGTGGTACCAGTACCATGCTGTTTTGGTTACTGTAGCCTTGTAGTATAGTTTAAAGTCAGGTAGCGTGATGCCTCCAGCTTTGTTCTTTTGGCTTAGGATTGACTTGGCGATGCGGGCTCTTTTTTGGTTCCATATGAACTTTAAAGTAGTTTTTTCCAATTCTGTGAAGAAAGTCATTGGTAGCTTGATGGGGATGGCATTGAATCTATAAATTACCTTGGGCAGTATGGCCATTTTCACGATATTGATTCTTCCAACCCATGAGCATGGAATGTTCTTCCATTTGTTTGTATCCTCTTTTATTTCATTGAGCAGTGGTTTGTAGTTCTCCTTGAAGAGGTCCTTCACATCCCTTGTAAGTTGGATTCCTAGGTATTTTATTCTCTTTGAAGCAATTGTGAATGGGAGTTCACTCATGATTTGGCTCTCTGTTTGTCTGTTATTGGTGTACAAGAATGCTTGTGATTTTTGTACATTAATTTTGTATCCTGAGACTTCGCTGAAGTTGCTAATCAGCTTAAGGAGATTTTGGGCTGAGACAATGGGGTTTTCTAGATATACAATCATGTCATCTGCAAACAGGGACAATTTGACTTCCTCTTTTCCTAATTGAATACCTTTTATTTCCTTCTCCTGCCTGATTGCTCTGGCCAGAACTTCCAGCACTATGTTGAACAGGAGCGGTGAGAGAGGGCATCCCTGTCTTGTGCCAGTTTTCAGAGGGAATGCTTCCAGTTTTTGCCCATTCAGTATGATATTGGCTGTGGGTTTGTCGTAGATAGCTCTTATTATTTTGAGATACGTCCCATCGATACCTAATTTATTGAGAGTTTTTAGCATGAAGCGTTGTTGAATTTTGTCAAAGGCCTTTTCTGCATCTATTGAGATAATCATGTGGTTTTTGTCTTTGGTTCTGTTTATATGTTGGATTACATTTATTGATTTGCGTATGTTGAACCAGCCTTGCATCCCAGGGATGAAGCCCACTTGATCATGGTGGATAAGCTTTTTGATGTGCTGCTGGATTCGGTTTGCCAGTATTTTATTGAGGATTTTTGCATCAATGTTCATCAAGGATATTGGTCTGAAATTCTCTTTTTTGGTTATGTCTCTGCCAGGTTTTGGTATCAGGACGATGCTGGCTTCATAAAATGTGTTAGGGAGGATTCCCTCTTTTTCTATCGATTGGAATAGTTTCAGAAGGAATGGTACCAATTCCTCCTTGTACCTCTGGTAGAATTCGGCTGTGAATCCATCAGGTCCTGGACTGTTTTTGGTTGGTAAGCTATTGATTATTGCCACAATTTCAGAGCCTGTTATTGGTCTATTCAGAGATTCAACTTCTTCCTGGTTTAGTCTTGGGAGGGTGTATTTGTTGAGGAATTTATCCATTTCTTCTAGATTTTCTCGTTTATTTGCATAGAGGTGTTTGTAGTATTCTCTGATGGTAGATTGTATTTCTGTGGGATCGGTGGTGATATCCCCTTTTTCGTTTTTTATTGCATCTATTTGATTCTTCTCTCTTTTCTTCTTTATTAGTCTTGCTAGCGGTCCATCAATTTTGTTGATCTTTTCAAAAAACCAGCTCCTGGATTCATTAATTTTTTGAAGGGTTTTTTGTGTCTCTATTTCCTTCAGTTCTGCTCTGATTTTAGTTATTTCTAGCCTTCTGCTAGCTTTTGAATGTGTTTGCTCTTGCTTTTCTAGTTCTTTTAATTGTGATGTTAGGGAGTCAATTTTGGATCTTTCCTGCTTTCTCTTGTGGGCATTTAGTGCTATAAATTTCCCTCTACACACTGCTTTGAATGTGTCCCAGAGATTCTGGTATGTTGTGTCTTTGTTCTCGTTGGTTTCAAAGAACATCTTTATTTCTGCCTTCATTTCATTATGTACCCAATAGTCATTCAGGAGCATGTTGTTCAGTTTCCATGTATTAGAGCGGTTTTGAGTGAGTTTCTTAATCCTGAGTTCTAGTTTGATTGCACTGTGGTCTGAGAGACAGTTTGTTATAATTTCTGTTCTTTTACATTTGCTGAGGAGAGCTTTACTTCCAACTATGTGGTCAATTTTGGAATAGGTGTGGTGTGGTGCTGAAAAAAATGTATATTCTGTTGACTTGGGGTGGAGAGTTCTGTAGATGTCTATTAGGTCCACTTTATGTAGAGCTGAGTTCAATTCCTGGATATCCTTGTTAACTTTCTGTCTCGTTGATCTGTCTAATGCTGACAGTGGGGTGTTAAAATCTCCCATTATTATTGTGTGGGAGTTTAAGTCCCTTAGTAGGTCACTCAGGACTTGCTTTATGAATCTGGGTGCTCCTGTGTTGGGTGCATATATATTTAGGATAGTTAGCTCTTCTTGATGAATTGATCCCTTTACCATCTCTGAATAGACCAATAACAGGTTCTGAAATTGTGGCAATAATCAATAGCTTACCAACCAAAAAGAGTCCAGGACCTGATGGATTCACAGCTGAATTCTACCAGAGGTACAAGGAGGAATTGGTACCATTCCTTCTGAAACTATTCCAATCGATAGAAAAAGAGGGAATCCTCCCTAACACATTTTATGAAGCCAGCATCGTCCTGATACCAAAACCTGGCAGAGACATAACCAAAAAAGAGAATTTCAGACCAATATCCTTGATGAACATTGATGCAGAAATCCTCAATAAAATACTGGCAAACCGAATCCAGCAGCACATCAAAAAGCTTATCCACCATGATCAAGTGGGCTTCATCCCTGGGATGCAAGGCTGGTTCAATATACGCAAATCAATAAATGTAATCCAACATATAAACAGAACCAAAGACAAAAACCACATGATTATCTCAATAGATGCAGAAAAGGCCTTTGACAAAATTCAACAACCCTTCATGCTAAAAACTCTCAATAAATTAGGTATCGATGGGACGTATCTCAAAATAATAAGAGCTATCTACGACAAACCCACAGCCAATATCATACTGAATGGGCAAAAACTGGAAGCATTCCCTCTGAAAACTGGCACAAGACAGGGATGCCCTCTCTCACCGCTCCTGTTCAACATAGTGCTGGAAGTTCTGGCCAGAGCAATCAGGCAGGAGAAGGAAATAAAAGGTATTCAATTAGGAAAAGAGGAAGTCAAATTGTCCCTGTTTGCAGATGACATGATTGTATATCTAGAAAACCCCATTGTCTCAGCCCAAAATCTCCTTAAGCTGATTAGCAACTTCAGCGAAGTCTCAGGATACAAAATTAATGTACAAAAATCACAAGCATTCTTGTACACCAATAACAGACAAACAGAGAGCCAAATCATGAGTGAACTCCCATTCACAATTGCTTCAAAGAGAATAAAATACCTAGGAATCCAACTTACAAGGGATGTGAAGGACCTCTTCAAGGAGAACTACAAACCACTGCTCAATGAAATAAAAGAGGATACAAACAAATGGAAGAACATTCCATGCTCATGGGTTGGAAGAATCAATATCGTGAAAATGGCCATACTGCCCAAGGTAATTTATAGATTCAATGCCATCCCCATCAAGCTACCAATGACTTTCTTCACAGAATTGGAAAAAACTACTTTAAAGTTCATATGGAACCAAAAAAGAGCCCGCATCGCCAAGTCAATCCTAAGCCAAAAGAACAAAGCTGGAGGCATCACGCTACCTGACTTTAAACTATACTACAAGGCTACAGTAACCAAAACAGCATGGTACTGGTACCACAACAGAGACATAGATCAATGGAACAGAACGGAGCCCTCAGAAATGATGCCACATAGCTACAACTATCTGATCTTTGACAAACCTGACAAAAACAAGAAATGGGGAAAGGATTCCCTATTTAATAAATGGTGCTGGGAAAACTGGCTAGCCATATGTAGAAAGCTGCAACTGGATCCCTTCCTTACACCTTATACAAAAATTAATTTAAGATGGATTAAAGACTTATATGTTAGACCTAAAACCATTAAAATCCTACAAGAAAACCTAGGCAATACCATTCAGGACATAGGCGTGGGCAAGGACTTCATGTCTAAAACACAAGTGTAATTCTTATATAACCCTCTGGTGGGAAAGTATAATTGCACAGCTGCTTGGAAAACAGTTTGGCAGTTTCTTAATTTTTTTTTAATTTGTTTTTTCTTTGAGACAGAGTCTGGCTCTGTTGACCAGGCTGGAGTGCAGTGGTGCGATCTCAGCTCACTGAAACCTCCGCCTCCCAGGTTCAAACAATTCTTGTGCCCCAGCCTCCCAAGTAGTTGAGACAACAGGCATGCACTACCATGACCAGCTAATTTCTGTATTTTTAGTACAGACATGGTTTCTCCATGTTAGCTAGGCTGGTCTTGAAGCCCAAGCCTCAAGTGATCTACCCACCTTGGCCTCCTTATGGGATTAAAGGTGTGAGCCACTGTGCCTGGACTATTTGGCAGTTTCTTAGAAAGCAAAACATACAAATAATACATGACCTGGAAATCCCGTATGTATTTATTCAAGAAAAATAAAAATATGCGTTCATTCAAAGAGCTGTTCATGAATGTTTCTAGCAGCTTCATTCATAATAGATAAAAATTAGAGCCAATCAAAACATCCACACACTGGCAAATACATAAAGTGTGACATATCTATGCAATGGAACATGACTTGGCAATAAAAAAAACTACTGATAAATAAACAAATCTCAAAAGTACTATGTTCATGAAGGAACACACACATTAAATGCACATTTTACTTTCCAACTTACATGACTTCCTGAAAAAACAAGATTGGAGGGACAGAAGTCAAGCCAGGGTCAGCCAGTGACTGGGGGTTGGAGGTGCCTACAAGGGGGGCAAAGAGATCTCTCTGGGTGGGGGCATTCTTCATCCTGACTGTGGTGAAGGTCACATGATGATGCAGCTATAAATTCTCATTTACTTGTGCAACACAAGAATGAATCTTGCTGTATATAAATTATATATCAATAAGCCTTCATTTAAAAAAAATAAATGCTACCACATGTTGGACAAAATAATGCAGATAATGGAAGTTGGAAAAGATTGTTCAAAAGAAATTATGTCAAAAATTCTTATTGAGTAATAAAATATGATTTTGCATTTTAAGCCATGTAAAAGATGGTACTGATAAAATAATGTTGCTTGTATCTCAGGTTAAGTGGAGTGTACACGTACAGTAATACTTTATTATGAAGAATTATAAGCCTGTATCATAAACTAATTTTTAAAACTCTAGATGTTTAAATGCCCAAAGAAAAAAAAAAAGATGGCTTTTCTTTATAATATCACACACCTTATGTGCCACAATAAAGCAATCTTAAAAAGCAATGATTAAAAATCAGATGGAGCTACAGTAACTAAAACAACATGGTACTGGTAAAAACAACAACGACAACAACAACAACAATAAAACAGACACATAGACCAATACAACTCAATGGAAAACTCAGAAACAAAGCCACACATCAAAAACCATCTGATTTTCAACAAGGCTGACAAAAACAAGCAATGAGGAAAGGACCGCCTATTCAATAAATGGTGTTGGAATAACTGGCTAGCCATATGCAGAAAATGGAAGCTGGACTCCTTTCACCATATATGTAAATTAATTTAAAATGGACTAAAGATTTAAATGTAAGACTGTAAACTATTAAAATCCTGAAAGACAACCTAGAAAATAATCTTCTTAACTTTGTCCTTGGCAAATAATTTTTGGCTGTCCCCTAAAGCAACTGCAACAAAAGCAAAAATTGACAAATGGGACCTAATGAAATGAAATAGCTTCTGTACAGCAAAAGAAACTCTCAACAAAGCAAAAAGACAATCTTTTGCCAGATGAAAACTATGCATCTGACAGAACCTAATACCGAGAATCTATAGGAAACTTCAAGAAGCAAAAACAAATAACCTCATTAAAAAATGGGCAAAAGGCATGAATAGACACATCTCAAAAGAAGACATACAAGTGGCCAACAAACAAATGAAAGAAATGTTCATTATCAGAAATCATCAGGGAAATATAAATCAAAACTACAATGAGATACCATCTCATACCAATCAGAATGGCTATTAAAAAGCCAAAAAAAAAGAAAACTGACTTTAAACCAATAAAAATCAAAAAAGACAAAGAAGGACATTAAATTATGGTAAAGGGTTCAATTTAACAAGAAAAACTTAACTGTCTTAAATATATATGCACTCAAGACAGGAGTATCCAGATTCTAATGATTTAGGCATCTAGATTTTATATGGTGACAGTCAAACAAAATGTGCTTATGATATAAAAATGAATGAAATAAACAAAATCCAATTTAATAAGTTATTATTTCTAATTTTGAACCATGTATCTAAAATGATATATGCACATTAGCTGCTTTATAACTAATCAGCATCCTGTCAATCATGAAGTCATTTCTTTTATTTTAACTTCAGGGTTACAAGTGCAGGTTTGTTACATAGCTCAACTTGCGCTTTGGGAGTTTGTTGTAGAGATTATTTCATCACCCAGGTATTAAGCCTAGTACCCATTAGTTATTTTTCCTGATTCTCTCCCTCTTTCTGAGAGGTGACAACGTGCTAGCAGCCCTCGCTTGCTCTCGGCGCCTCCCAAGCCTCAGCATCCACTCTGGCCACACTTGAGGAGCCCTTCAGCCAGCCACTGCACTGTGGGAGCCCCTCTCTGGGCTGGCCAAGGCCAGAGCCAGCTCCCTCTGCTTGCAGGGAGGTGTGGAGGGAGAGGCGTGGGCAGGAACCAGGGCTGTGCATGGCGCTCACAGGTCAGCGTGAGTTCCAGGTGGGTGCAGGCTCGGTGGGCCCCACACTCGGAGCAGCCAGCTGGTGCCACCGGCCCTGAGCAGTGAGGGGCTTAGCACCCGGGCCAGCACCTGCAGAGTGTGCGCCAGGTCCCCTAGCACTGCCAGCCTGCCCGCGCCATGCTCGAATTCTCACCAGGCTTCAGCCACCTCCCCACGAGGCAGGGGTCAGGACCTGCAGCCTGACATGCCCAAGCTCCACCCCCGCCATTCCTGTGGGCTCCCACGTGGCCTGAGCCTCCCTGATGGGCACCAACCCCTGCTCTGTGGTGCCCAGTCCTGTCGACCGCCCAAGGGCTGAGGTGTGCAGGCATGCAGCATGGGACTGGTGGTCAGCTCCGCCCACGGCCCTGGTGCAGGATCCACTAGGCGAAGCCAGCTGGGCTCCTGAGTCGGGTGGGGTCTTGGATAACTTTTATGTCTAATTGGAGGATTGTATTTGCACCAATCAGCACTCTGTGTCTAGCTTGAGGTTTGTGGATGCACCAACCAGCACTCTGTATCTAGCTAATCTGGTGGGGACTTGGAAAACTTTTATGTCTAGCTAGAGGATTGTAAATGCAACAATCAGCACTCTGTGTCTAGCTCAAGGTTTGTAAACACACCAATCAGTGCTCTGTGTCTAGCTAATCTAATAAGGACTTGGAGAACTTTTGTGTCTAGCTAAAGGATTGTAAATGCACCAATCAGCACTTTGTGTCTAGCTCAAGGTTTGTAAATGCACCAATCAGCACTCTGTGTCTAGCTCAAGGTTTGTAAATGCACCAATCAGCACTCTGTGTCTAGCTAAAAGTTTGTAAATGCACCAATCAGTGCTCTGTGTCTAGCTAATCTGGTGGGGACTTGGAGAACTTTTATGTCTAGCTAGAGGATTGTAAATGCACTAATCAGCACTTTGTGTCTAGCTCACGGATTGTAAATGCACCAATCAGCATTCTGTGTCTAGCTATAAGTTTGTAAATGCACCAATCAGTGCTCTGTGTCTAGCTAATCTGGTAGGGACTTGGAGAACTTTTATGTCTAGCTAGAGGATTGTAAATGCACCAATCAGCACTCTGTGTCTAGCTCAGGGATTGTAAATGCACTAATCAGCACTCTGTGTCTAGCTAAACGTTTATGGATGCACCAGTCAGCACTCTGTATCTAGCTAATCTGGTAGGGACTTGGAGAACTTTTATGTCTAGCTAGAGGATTGTAAATGTACCAATCAGCACTCTGTGTCTAGCTAAAGGTTTGTAAACACACCAATCAGTGCTCTGTGTCTAGCTAATCTAGTGGGGACTTGGGGACCTTTTGTCTAGCCAGAGGATTGTAAATGCACCAATCAGCACTCTGTGTCTAGCTCAGGGATTGTAAATGCACCAATCAGTACCCTGTCAAAATGGACCAATCAGCTCTCTGTAAAATGGACCAATCAGTGCTCTGTAAAATGGACCAATCAGCTCTCTGTAAAATGGACCAATCAGCAGGATGTGGGTGGGGTCAGGTAAGAGAATAAAAGCAGGCTGCCCAAGCCAGCAGCAGCAACCCACTCAGGTTCCCTTCCATGCTGTGGAAACTTTATTCTTTTGTTCTTCACAATAAATCTTGCTGCTGCTCACTCTTTGGGTTTGCGCCGCCTTTATGAGCTACAGCACTCACCGCAAAGGTCTGCAGCTTCACTCCTGAGGCCAGTGAGACCACAAACCCACTGGAAGGAACCGACAACCCCAGACGTGCTGCCTTTATGAGCTGTAACACTCACCGCAAAGGTCTGCAGCTTCACTCCTGAAGCCAGCGAGACCACGAACCCACTGGGAGGGATGAACAACTCCAGATGGGAGGAATGAACAACTCCAGACGTGCCTCCTTAAAGAACTGTAACATTCACCACAAAGGTCTGCACCTTCACTCCTGAAGCCAGCGAGACCACGAACTCACCAGAAGGAAGAAACTCCGGACACACCATCTTTAAGAACTGTAACACTCACTGCGAGCGTCCATGGCTTCATTCTTGATGTCAGGGAGACCAAGAACCCACCAATTCCAGACACACTTTCACCCCCTACTATTGAGTACATCCCAGTGTCTGTTGTTCCCCTCTATGTGCCATGAGTTCTCATCATTTAGCTCCCACTAATAAGTAAGAATATGCAGTGTTTGGTTTTCTGTTCCTGCATCAGTTTGCTAAGTATAGTGGCCTCCAGCTCGACCCATGTCCCTGCAAAGGACATGATCTCATCCTTTTTTATGGTTGCGTAATATTCCAGGGTGTATATGTACCACATTTTCTTTACCCAGTCTATTACTGGTATGCATTTATGTTGATTCCATGTCTTTGCTGTTGTGAATAGTGCTGCAATGAACATACATATGCATGAGTCTTTATAATAATTTATATTCCTTTGGGTATATACCAAGTAATGGGATTGCTAGGTTGAATGGTAATTC
Source organism: Nomascus leucogenys (assembly GCF_006542625.1). Taxonomy (NCBI): domain Eukaryota; kingdom Metazoa; phylum Chordata; class Mammalia; order Primates; family Hylobatidae; genus Nomascus; species Nomascus leucogenys. Next base: position 154,945,987 of record NC_044383.1, read on the forward strand.
TCTCTTTAGGTCTTTGAGGAATCACCACGCTGTCTTTCACAATGGTTGAACTAATTTTATGCTCCACAACCTCAACAACATCTGTATTTTTTGACTTTTAATAATTGCCATTCTGACTGGTATGAGATGGTATCTCATTATGGCTTTGATTTGCATTTCTCTTATAATCAATGAATGCTGAGCACAAAGCAAGTTCTTAGAGACCTTCAAATTAGTCTTTTGCACACTAACAGTGGGAGACTTCAACACCCCCACTGACAGTATTAGGTCATCAAGGCAGAAAATTAACAAAAATATTCAGGACTTGAACTCAACATTAGACCAAATGGACCTGATAGATATCTACAGAACTCACCATCCTAAAAAGACAGAATATACATTCTTCTCATCACCACATGTCACATACTCTGAAATCAATCACACAATCAGACATAAAATAATTCTCAACAAATGCAAAATATTGAAATCATACCAACTACTCTCTCTGACCACAGCTCAATAAAAATAGGAATCAAGACTAAGAAAATTGCTCAAAACCATACAATTACATGGAAATTAAACAACCTGCTCCTGAATGATTTTTGGGTAAATAATAGAATGAAGGCAGATATCAAGGAGTTCTTCAAAACTAATGAGAACAAAGATACAACACACCAGAATCTCTGGGACAAGCTAAAGCAGTATTAAGAGGGAAATTTATAGCACTAAACGCCCACATCAAAAAGGTAGAAATATCTCAAATTAACAAACTAACATGATGGCTAAAAGAACTAAAGAAGCAAGAGTGAACCAACCCTAAAGCTAGCAGAAGACAAGAAATAACCAAAATCAGAGCTGAACTGAAGGAGATTGAGACACAAAACAGTTCAAAAGATTAACAAATCCAGAAGTTGGTTTTTTGAAAAAATTAATAAGATAGACTGCTAGCTAGACTAATACGAACAGAGAAGATCCAAATAAACACAATTAGAAAGGATAAGCGGGATGTTACCACTAACACCACAGACATACAAACAACCATCAGAGACTACTATGAATACCTCTATGCATACGAACTAGAAAATCTAGAAGAAATGGATAAATCCCTGGGCACATACATCCTCCCAAGACTAAACCAGAAAGAATCTGAACCAATAACAAGCTCTGAAATTGAATTGGTAATAAATAGCCAGTCAACCAAACAACGCTCAGGACCAAATGTTTTCAAAGCTGAGTTGTACCAGACGTACAAAGAAGAGCTGGTACCATTCCTACTAAAACAATTCCAAAACATTTAGGAGAAGGGACTCCTCCCCAACTCATTCTATGATGCCAGCATCATCCAGATACCAAAACATGGCAAACACAAAACACACACACACACACACACACACACACACACACACACAGAAAACTTCAGGCCAGTATCGTTGATGAGCATTGATGCAACAATCCTGAAGAAAATACTAGCAAACCAAATACAACAGCACATCCAAAAACTAATCCACCACAATCTAGTAGGCTTCATCCCCAGATGCAAAGTTGGTTCAACATGCACAAATCAATAAATGTGATTCATCACATTCACAGAACTAAAGACAAAAACACATGGTTATCTCAACAGATGCCAAAATGGCTTTAAATAAAATTCAACATCCTTTTATATTTAAAAATCTCAATAAACTAGGTACTGAAGGAACATACCTCAAAATAATGAGAGCCATCTATGACAAACCCACAGCCAACGTTGTACTGAATTGACAAAAGCTGGAAGCATTCCCCTTGAAAACCGACACAAGACAAGGATGCCCTCTCTCACCACTCCTATTCAACATAGTATTGGAAGTCCTGGCCAAGGCAATCAGGCAAGAGAAAGAAATAAAAGCCATCTAAATAGGAAGAGAGGAAGTAAAACTATCTTTGTTTGCAGATGACGTGATTCTATATCTAGAAAACCCTATAGTCTCAGCCCAAAAGCTCCTTGATCTGATAAACAACGTCATCAAAGTTTCAGAATACAAAATCAACATACACATATCACTAGCATTCTTACACACCAACAACAGCCAAACCAAGAGCCAAATCATGAGTGAACTCCCATTAACAATGGCCTCAAAAAGAATAAAATACCTAGAAGTACAGCTAACCAGGGAGGTGAAAGACATCTACAATGAGAATTACAACTACTGCTAAAAGAAACCAGAGGAAACAAATGAATGAAAAAAATCCCATGCTCATGGATAGGAAGAATCAATATAATTAAAATGGCCATACTGCCTAAAGCAATTTACAAATTCAATGCTATTCCTATCAAATTATCAATGACATTCTTCACACAACTGGAAAAAAACTATTTTAAAGTTCATATGGAACCAAAAAAGAGCCTGAATAGCCAAGGCAATCCTAAGCAAAATGAACAAAGCTGGAGGCATCTTATTACCTAACTTCAAACTGTACTACAGGGCTACAGTAGCCCTATACCTATACTGGTATAAAAAGAGGCACAGAGACCAGTTGAACAGAATGGAGAGGCCAGAAATGAGGCCACACACCTATGACCATCTGATCTTTGACAAACCTGATAAAAACAAGCAATGGGGGAAAGGACTCCCTATTCAATAAATGGTACTGGGATAAGTGGCTAGCTATATGCAGAAGATTGAAACTGGACCCCTTCCTTTAGCCATATACAAAAATCAACTCAAGATGGATTAAAAACTTACATGTAAAACCCCAAACTATAAAAATCCTGGAATATAAAACCTAGGCAACACTATTCTGGACATAAGAACGGGCAAAGATTTCACGACAAAGACACCAAAAACAATTGCAAAAAAGCAAAGATTGGCAAATGGGACCTAATTAAACTAAAGAGCTTCTGCACAGCAAAACAAACAACAGAGTAAACAGACAACCTACAGGATAAGATAAAGTATTTGCAAACTATGCATCTGACAAAGGTCTAACATCCAGCATCCGTAAGGAACTTAAACCACTTTACACAAAAAACAACCCCATTAAAAAGTGGGCAAAGGACATGAACAGACACTTTTCAAAAGACATACATATGGCCAATGAGCATATGAGAAAAAGCTCAGCATCACTTATCATTAGAGAAATGCAAATCCAGATCACAATGAGATACCGTCTCATGCCAGTCAGAATGGCTATTAAAAAGTCGAGAAATAACAGATGCTGGTGAGATTGTAGAGAAAAGGGAACGCTTATACACTGTTGGTGGGAGTATAAGTTAGTTCAACCATTGTGGAAATCAGCGTGGTGATTGCTCAAAGATCTAAAGACAGAACTAGCATTCAACGCAGTAATCCCATTGTTGGGTATATACCCAAAGGAATACAAATTATTCTATCATAAAGACACATGCACATGTATGTTCACTGCAGCACTATTCACAATAGCAAAGATATGGAATCAACTTAAATGCCCATCAATGGTAGAACAGAGAAAGAAAATGTGGGACATATACACCATAGAACACTATGCAGCCATAAAAAAGAATGAGATCATGTCCTTTGCAGGGATGCAAGGGAAGCTAGAGGCCATTATCCTTAGCAAACTAACTCAGGAATAGACAACCAAATACTGCACGTTTTCACAAGTGGGAGCCAAATGAAGAGAACACATGGACACATGGAGGGAAACAACAGACACAGGGGTGTATTGAGGGTGGAGGTGGGGAGCAAGGAGAGGATCAGAAAAAAGTAACTATTGGGTAATAGGCCTAGTACCTGGATGACAAAATAATCTGCACAACAAATCCCCTTGATATGATATACCTATATAACAAATCTGCACATGTACCCCTGAACTTAAAAGGGTTTTTTTTTTTTTTCGTAAGAAAAATATCAAAACGCAACAGATACTGGTGAGACTATGGAGAAAGGAAACACTCATACATTCTTGGTGGGAATATAAATTAGTTCAGCCACTATGGAAAGCAGTCTGGAGATTTCTCATAGGACTTAAAAGAGAGCTACCATTTGACCCAGCAAAGCCATTATTAAGTATACACCCAGTGTACTATCATGTGGGTCCCACCCTAACTGCAGCACAGGCTGTGAATGTCCCTGCCCACCACCCTCCTGTGGTCACCCAGCCTTGCAGGCTCCGGCAGCCTTTGTTTCCTCCACCAGGAGGCAGGGTCATTTATATTTCATTTCATTTATTTCATTTCATTTCATTTCATTTTTTGAGACAGAGTCTCACTCTGTCACCCAGGCTGGAGTGCAGTGGCGTGATCTCGGCTCACTGCAACCTCCACCTCCCGGGTCCAAGCAATTCTCCTGCCTCAGCCTCCTGAGTAGCTGGGATTATAGGCACGCGCCACCACGTCCAGCTAATTTTCATATTTTTAGTAGAGATGGGATTTCGCCGTGTTCGTCAGGCTAGTCTCAAACTCCTGACCTCATGATCCACCCGCCTCAGCCTCCCAAAGTGCTGGGATTACAGGCATAAGCCACCACTCCTGGCCAGGAGGCAAGTTTTTAAAGCTGTCCTTTCCCTCAATGTTTTCACAGGCACTGAGATCGGTTTCTTTATTCGTTGACAGCCATCTTCCAAGTTTGCAAAAGGAGTAGTAAATCACATCTAACTCTAAAAATAGTGACTTTTCTCTACAATCCAAATTCTTGAGAACCTTTATGCTTTCATTATTCCCTATGCAAGTCCTGGTGCCCATGGGTACCGGAGGGCAGCACAGCAATTCCGAGCAGACTGGGTCCAGCAGCCTGGATTCGAACCCTGGCACTGCCAGTTACCAGCCATGTCATCTAAGGAAAGTTACAGAGTGTCACCCACCTCAGCTCCTTTATCTATGAAATGGGGCCAATAACAGCATCCATTTGGGAGGGTTCATCTGAGGATTGAATTAGTTAATATAAATAATTGGAGCAATACTTGACATACAGCGAATACCATTATTTTTATAATGTGAACATTGACCTCTTCTGTGACAACTATGAACATGCCAGAAATACGTCTCCTCCACTTTGATCTGAATGTGGAACAATGTCATTAATAGCACCAGAATCTACCTGCTAGCTCCATGTGCCTCCTCAAGGAAGCTGTGGAGAAGGCCGTTTGCAAAGAGGAGGAGTGTCAGGAAACAGAAGGCGCGTGCTCACCCTGGCTTCACACGTGAGGGCTATTCAGACACTGTGGGCCTCGCTGCTCCCTGGATTAGAGTCGAGGTGCTTGAAAAGGGTCGCAAACCTCATGCTTGAGGTTACAGGAGGACAGTGGGGAAGATATTAGCATATAACCAAAAGTGAGCCATCAGCCTCCCTCTAATAAAAATCCAAAACTTTCCAATGTACTATTTTGCCTGCAAGAGTATGGCCAAGATAAGACTTTTTAAAAATAGGGCACTGTAGTCATCTAAAAGCCATCCTTTCACTTATATTTTCTAAATGTAAATGAATCATCAAACTCAGAACATCCTTGCAGAAAATTAGGAAAATCATCACATTTACTCTGATCAATGAGTATGAGCAAATCTCTACTTTAGTCATGGTTAATAGTTCAGAGTTTTAAGGACAGTTGATGAAAAATGCCATAAAAGAAGCATGTTTAGTCTAATTTGCTTGAAACGCTGATTGAAAATTATCGTAACAGCTGAACCCTTTTACTCCCAGAGACACAGCACTCACTCTATTCCCCTCTGAAAATTCCAGTCTCTGACTCCCCCAGCTGGGGGTCATGAGAAAATCACAGAAACCTGGCATATGAAATGATGGACAATGGGGAGGTACACTTTTCATAATTCCTTAGAGATTTCCCCATTTATTAACACGGCGGCATAAAGGCACAGAAACCAACGTAGTTGCAATGAAGAGAGAAATCCACAGCACTGTTTTACTTGATGGGCCTGGACGCCCGCCTAATTAAAACACTCATGCGTTGAGGCTGCATGCACCACCAGCTCAGAGCAGCGTCTCTGGCGTGGTTGCCGCTGTTGCTGGAGAGGCAGCCAGGATCTGCCTGTTTTGTGTGCTTTGCAGATCTCCATGGTAGAAGAGGCAAAAGGTCTGAAATTGTCTCACAAAGGAAATTACCGTTCAGCCTCATCCATCAAAAGCAGAAATCTAGAAATGAGAAGACTTTCAAATGTTGCCTCAAGTAGAATTTTAAGATCATGTCTTATCCAAGTTCTTCTAGCATGATAATGAGCAGCAAAGAAAGGAGAAAATGAGCAGTGTCAGAAGCACCTGGCTACAGCCAGCTCCAGTTACCTGTCTTCATATGCACAGTGGACGCTGGTTTTGACCTTCGCAATCCATTACTGAAACCCGCTTGTCCTGTTATACTTCTGCATTCTGTTTGTTTTGCAGATAAAGGAGAACTCCTCAACTGTTTTCCCTTTTCCTAACTTTGTGAAAAACAAACTCAGAGGCTAGCAGGGAGCAAATGTAACAAGGGGACACAGACGGCACTGTGACTGAGGTGGAAGCAACACAGACTCGCAAGCCAGAGCTCTGGTCCCAGTCACGGAGCTCAAGTGAACTGCCTGCGCCCTCTGTACCTTGGTGGGGAAGGCAGCATAATCGTCGTTTGGAGTGTGAACTGATGCACACCATATATAGGTCACACCATATATAGGTCACATTAATGTAAACTCACTCCAGAGTGTGGGTGGGCGTCAAATGGCACATTTGATGCCCTTTTTTTTTTTGCATTTCTCTTAATCAAATCCTTTGTAAATTCCAATGTTGACTTCTGTTGATACATAATCATTTAGTTAGGCCACATGGTTTCAGAGATGAGGGTGATCTCAGAGATATCGAGTTTGGTGCTTTTACTTCCCGACCCTGGTTCAGATGCAGAGATGTTCCATTCATTCGTGCAAAGTCAAGGAGCTGCCAGGAGCAGAGGCAGATGAGAACCCAGGTGGTCCAACTTCCCACTCAGCACCTCCTGTGCATGGCACCTGCACAGATGCCTCAACGTGCACACAGGCTGTAAGACAAGACCTTCCACAGTGTGAAAACACTTAACAGTGTCTCAAGCAAGTACTTTTCTTTGACAGAGGCAGTGATTGCCAAGATTTAGTGTGGATTAAAAGCCTAAGACAGTTTGTATTAGAAAATGCCGGCTCTGTGAGACTATGGCAGACAGCAGCGGAAGGGCACATGACCGTCTCCTACTTCTGCACTGGGCAGCCATGCCCATCGCCTGCTGTGATCTACAGATTTCGGAGAAAGAAGGCCTCACTTCCTCACTGGGCAGCCAAGGCCATCGCCCGCTGTGATCTATAGATTTCGGAGAAAGTCCCATGACGCAGCATCGCACGTCTCTGTGAAAAGACACTTCTACCACCTGATCAGGACATTGCATGCCTCAGTTTAAGGAGTTGTCTTGATTTACTTAGACTTTGTGAGGAATGACTGGCTATTGGTCAGATCCTGCTCCAGATCAATTCACTCAGCATTTCCAGGATGGGCCTGGGCACCGTATTTCTGAAATCCCTCCAGATGGTTGCAATGTGTGGCCAAGGCTCAGCTCTCCAAAGACTTCAATTCTATAATTTCATTATTTCTCAAATGTCTCTAATCCAGGATAAATATTTCCACTTTGTTTAAAGTTCCTGAGTTCCAACATGTGGAAGTGCTTTGTGGTAGTCTTTCTGGCTTCCTCCCCGTGGGCTGTTCCAGTAACTCGACTTCACAAACTACATTCTAAGCAACTTCTCTGCCCTGGGCGTGCAGGGCATTTACACTGGGTTGGAGACAAAGAAGTTGGCCTGGGGAAAGGCCCTCCCACAGGGGTCGCTCCTGAACAGGACATGGACCCATAGGCTTTCAGGATGCCCTAAACAGGTCATAAAACACTTGTTACCACTAAAGGGTCCGTGGCGTATTTCTTCAGCACAAAGGTTTAAGCCAGGTGTCCTGGCAAGAACCAGATTCAAGTAATCATGTTCTGCCCCCTGCACTTTTTACTAGAATAGGTTTAACCTCTGTGCTGAGCCTGTGTAGACAGCAAAGCCGTGACTGCAGTCAGCCAGCAGGACTTGGCTGCTCCTCACGTGTGGAGGAGACAGACCCCATGTGGATTCTGAACACCGTGCCAGTGTGTTCCTAAGAAGGTTTGGGGTTGTACATGACAAACTATTCTTGTAACAATGCAAGTACAACATCAAATCATCAGGGAGCCGGGTGTGTGCAGAAGGAGCGCGCGTGCTGCTTCTGTGGACTTTCCATTGCAGCTGGCTGCAGAGCCTACATGTACTTATCTGTCTGAAAGGGAAGGACCCACAAACCTGCCAAGGTCCGATATCAGTTGGGGGTGGGGGCTAAATGCTTTGCCAGTGAAGCAAGGTTGCTGGACTCTACTACTCTCTCAATATCTGTTCTATCAGCACAAGAGAAATGAACAATTCACATTCTTTAAAGATGTGGGGCTGAAAACAAGACAAGCTACTGGCTGGGGTTTCCTCAGTATCTCAGCCTCCAGTTCAAACAGGCAGAGAATGAAAGACAGTGTACTTCACATAATTATAAGTATCTGTGGTCTCTGTGTCTCGGCCTGCATCTCTGAAGAGTCATGGAGTGCTTTCATGGCCTAGAAATCTCCAGACTGCAGCATCGTAACTTTGAACTGCCCGAAACGTCCCCTGAAGGATAACAGGCCCAAAGCTGGACTCCTGAACTTCCAAGCGACCCCCAATGCAACACCCTACTTTCAGCCATCAGTACACCACTCATCATCCACAAAAAACAAAGGCAATGCTGCGCAGAAAAATGTGGACTTAGGTACTTTCCAAGTAGAAAATCCATTCACTGAAACAGAACCCAATCATTTTCTCAAAAGGAGAGAAAAGATACTACAGAGTTAGTGACTAAGGGTTACTAAAGAACACAGGCATTTAAGAGCTTCCTGGAAAATGAATGAGATCAGCTCCAGCCATTACCCAAGAAGGAGCTGACCAAAAAGAAAATATGGCTATTTCCTTAAAGATAATGCATCAAATTTCTCTCTAGGTTTTATTAGACTAAGTGAAATAAACTTTAGAGCAATAACTCTGGAGGTTATTGCCGGGAGTAGGATGTAGGGTGGGGTTACTTGGTAATTATTTTTTGTTAACTGTATCTGAAATATGAAATTCCAAAATTTCAACCTCTTTTACAGTTATATTATTCAATATCTAAATGAAACTAGTCAAGATGAAGTTTTTAACTCATGCTTTGAAGCATCTCTTTATTTCAAATATATAGAAATTATATATAAAATATAAGAGAAAAAATAAATTGACATAGCCAGGCTTAAAAACAAAACAAAACAAAATTCTCCATAAACAGAAAAGAAGCAGAAACACAAACTTCAGTCTTGGACATCCTGGCTTTGGGTGCAGAATTAAGCAGGAAGGGCAGGGAGCTCACATTCCACAAAAGAACAGAACCCAGGGCTGGCAGGGCTCCATCGCTTCCAAAAGAGGCTAATGGTGTGTGCTGGGACCTGGAATCACAGTTTAAGCTCAACAGCAGGTCTAAGGAGACACTGAGGTAGTTACATGGCTAGATGTCTAGAACTGGGTATCCTAACATCATGAGATGAGAAATACTGCTGCAAATTCCTCACATGAGGTCACAAAGACTTTGGAAAGAAGCAACTGCAAAATCAAGTAGGAAGAGATAAGTTGAGAAAGAGAAAAAAAATGAGAATATTCTTCAACTAAAAATAAATCTATAAATTAAAATTTGTAAAACACATATTGATATTGAATGCTAAGAGGACAGACAATGAAATAACAATTAGAAGATAACTGCATTTCAGATGAATTTTAAATAAGAAAATAGTTTGAATAATACTTTAAATACGCTTATAGTCTGCAAAGAGATGAACGGGAAAAGATCAAATAAAAATAAGAAATTACTTTACAAATTGTAGTAAAATATAGGAAGGTGGGTATGTTAGAGAACACATTAGAAATAAGAATTTTGAAAAAAAATCAGCAGATCATTGCTTGCCTAGACAAAACACATTTGAAGTAACTCAATGAAATATAATATTAAAGAGTTACCTCAAATTCAGCTTACAGAGACAGATTCGCTTAAAAATACAAAAAATCAGTTAAGAGCCACAGATAATACTTTGAGGGTTTCAAAAATGTGTCTCCTCAAATCCAGAAAAACAAAGGCAATTTTGAAGAAACCATATTTGAAGAACTAAAACACAGCAAATTGCTTATCAGCAACATTAGACACCAGAAGGCAGGACAAAAATGTTTTTAAAGTGTTTATAATAACTCTTAATATATATCAATCTTCAAGTTTATACCAAGCTAAATTATCATTTAGGTGTGAGGGCAAAATGAAGACATTTTCAGATATACAACAACTAAGAGAAATTACCACTTACTTTCCATACCTCATGGGAAAAAAAATTACGAAATGATGAATTTCAGTAAAAGAATGGAACCTAGAAGGAAGAAATGAGATACAAGAAAAAAAACAAAGAAATTGATAAAAATGTGCTAGTAACAAAACTCTAGTTGACAACAGCAATAACTAACCTCTAGACAACAATAACAGTAATATCTACTACATAAGCCACTTAAGAACTTTTCCTTGTCTAGGAGAAAACCGATATCCAGGATAATTTAGACATTTTTCATTAAGATTTGTCATTAAGTATATAAATTAAAATATTAAAGGTAAAAATTAAATCAACATGCAGAGGCATAAAAGGAGATAAAAGAGCCAAAGAACAAGGGAAATAGCAGAATTCATATGTAGAAATAAGTCTAAAATTCCTTAGTCCAAAAAAATGTGAATGTGCTAACTTTTCCAGTTAAAAGATAATCTTTTCTATTAAAAAGATTATAAAATTGGATTACGAAATTCAGCCAGAAAGATTGAAAGGGTTGGAAAAAGTCTGCCACATAAACATTAACCAACAAAAAGTTAGCAATACCACTGTTAATATAAAAGAAATTAAGTCCAAAAACATAAGTAGGGAAGAAGATAAATGCAAAATAATAATAAAAATTAAAATCTCCAGGAAGATAAACAATCACAATCTTTATGCACCTAAAAATATAGCATCAAAATACCTAAAGCTAGGCCAGAAGCATATTTGCCAACCAAAAAAGTTTAAGAAATCAACTTCAGAAGCATATATACTACTGTCTCACTGACAGCTCAATCAACTGTCTGACAGAAATCTCAAACTTAAGATGTTCAAATTTTTTTTATTTCTTCTTTGACCCCAGAACTACTTTTCTCCAAACCTGTTTTTCTCCATTTCCACTAATATAACCACCAGTAACCAATTGCTTTTATTTTTGTCTTTGGTTATGCAATAGTAAGTAATTGAATATAAAGGAAAATATTACTTAAAATATCTTAAAGGTACTACATGTTTGGCTACACTGAACCCACATTTTTCTGCACATCAAGAAGACATTTTATAAGAGCAATATTTTACATATATTATGCTATTAAATAAGTCATATTTTTGTATGATTTTAAAGTAGTATATGTAATATATATGACATACATATGTAAGTTTTGCATAGGCTTTTGAGAAATAATAGCATATCTAGCAACGTTGTTAAAGAAAGAAAAATAACTCAGTCTCTTACCTCAATTGATAGTAAGAAAGCATTTTTCCTATGAGATAAAAATATAATTCCAGCAAGATGAGGGCCAAATGCAAGTGTGAGTTTCTCTTTTCTGACTCTGATACTTTCGACTGTCAGTTACAGTTAGATACAATATAGATTTATTTAATTGTTGTGTTTATATATATGACACAATGAGTAGTGGCATTATAATGGTCAACATTCTGTGTCAACTTGACTGGGCAATGGGGTGCCCAGATATTTTCTCAAACACCATTGTGGATATGGCTATAAGGGTGTTTTTGATGAGATTATTTGGAACTGTGGATTGAGTAAAGCAGATGTCCTCCCTCATGTGGGTGGGCCTCATCCAATCAGCTGAAGGCCTGAACAGAACAAAAAGGCTGACCCTCCCTTAGGTAAAAGGAACCTCTTCCTGCTTGACTGCCTTGAGCTAGGACATTGGTGTTTTCCTTCCTTTGTACTTAAAGTGAAACATCAGTTCTTTTTGGGTCTTGAACCTATTGCCTTCAGACTATAATCCACACCACTCTAAGACTGGCAGTGCAATGGATTTGTTTACACCAGCATCACCACAATCACTTGAGTAACGCACTGCACTATGACGTTAAAATGGCTGTGACATTACTAGACAATAGGAATTTTCCAGCTCCATTATAATCTTAACAGGTCACCATTGTATATCCAGTCCATCACTGACTGAAATGTTGTTATGGGATGCAAAACTGCATTTACAGCATTTCCTCTCTAAGCAGAAAGGTTTACCCACAAACGTTGCAGCCTGCTGGCCACTGCAAAACTCTTCTATTTTGAGAACCACCAAGTCAGACCCAAAGTAAGCTCAGCATCAGATTGGAAAACTGGCATTAATGAATTTTTTATTAGTATCTACCTATTAGCCAGAGGTCAATTTTCCTGTGGAATATTTTGTCACAAGCTCCAGTAATCAATATGCTTGCTCAAACACATGTGAAAGCATTTAGTAAAGTGCTCCAGTCAACATTGTTTTCCAGGCAATTATTTACTCCTTTAAGTACTTACATGCTGTGATATAATGCTGAAAGAGAAATTGCACAAACATTAAAAACCACATACACATTACGTAAGTCAATGTTTAAAATACATAATGTAATTTAATAAGTGAATCTTGTAAATTATAAGTTCATGAAAACATTAGAAAATAAATATAAACATACATAAATTAAAAGAGAAATAGACGGTAGGTGATAGATGGTAGACAGATGGTAAAGATAGATGATACATAGAAAGATAGAAACATAATACATGATAGGTGGATACATAGATAAATGGATGGATGGGTGGATAGATAAATAAATGGATAAAGCTATAAGGTTAGCATTTCTTGTAGAGTTTCCTAATATATGGGACACAGTAAAAGCAGTGCAAAGGGGGAAATTTAGAGCTATACATACTTACATTTATAAACAAGAAGATTCTTAGATCAACAACCTAACTTTACAACTTAAGGAACTAAAAAACTAAGAATAAACTAAATGCAGGGCTAGCAGAGGAATAAAATAAGAAATATTAGAGGAAATATAAAATAAAGAAGATACAAACCATTGGAAAAATCAATGAAACCAAAAGTTGATTCTTTGAAAAGACAAAAAACAAAACAAAACAAAACCTGACAAAGCTTTAGCCAGGTGGATTAAGGAAAGAAGATCCAAATTACTAAAATCAGAAATAACCACTGATGCTACAAAAATAAAAAGCATTTTAAGAGAACAGTATGAACAATTGTATACCAAACAATTTGATAACCTAGATGAACAAATTCCTATAAACATAAAACCTACCAAGACTAAATCACAATAAAATAGCACATCTGAATACACTTATCAGTAGTAAGAATAATGAATCAGTAATCAGAAATTTCCAACAAAGAAAAGCCCTGAATCTGATGACTTCATTGGTGAGTTCTGCCAAAAATTTAGAATGGAATTATTCCAATTCTACTCCAACTTTTCCAAAAACTGGGGGAAAAAAAACACTTCTTACCTCATTCTGTGAGGACAGCATTACCCTGATATCAAAACCAAAGATTCCAAAAGAAAGGAAAACTACAGACGAATATCCCTTATGAACATTAATGCAAAAATTCTCAACAAAATACTAGCAAACATAACTTAACAGCATATTAAAAGGATTACAAACCATGATCAACTGGGATTTACTCCTAAAACGCAAGGATGGTCCAACATACAAAAATCAATTAATGTAGTATTACCACATTAACAGAATGAATGAAAAAAATGCACGATTATCTCAATTGGTGCAGGAAAAAACACATGATTATCTCAATTGGTGCAGAAAAAAGCACTTCACAAAATTCAACACCCTTTTATGATAAAAACACTCAACAAAGTAGAAATAGAAGGAAACTACCTCAACACAAGAAAAGCCATATATGAAAAACACAGAGCAAACATCTTATTCAATGATGAAAGACTGAAAGCTTTTCCTCTAAAATCAAGAACAAGTCAAGAATGTTCAATTTTCCCACTTCTATTCAACACAGTATAAAAGTTCTAGCCAGAAATTAAGCAAGAAAAAGAAATAACAGTCATCTAAATAGGAAAGGGAAAAGTACAATTATCTTTGTTTGCAGTTATGTTTTATATATAGAAAGCCCTACAGATTCCACAAAAGTGTGTTAGAACAAATGAATACAGCAAAGTAGCAGGATAAAAAATCAGCAGGCAAAATTCAGTTGCATTTGAATATACCAACCATCACCACTATGACAAGGAAGTTACAAAAACAATTCCACTCACAATAGCATCAGAAAGAATAAAATACTTGGCAACTACCTTAACCAAAGAAGTGAAAGACTTGTACAATGAAAACTACAAAACATTGTTGCAACAAAATTAAAGAAGACATAAATGAATGGAAACATATCCCATGTTCATGGATTGGAAGACAATATTGTTAAAATATCTACATTACCCAAAGTGCTCTACAGATTCAATGCAATCCCTGTACTGATCCCAATGATGTTTTCTGAAGATATGGAAAAATCTATCCTAAAATTCAAATGGAGTCTCAAGAGACTGTGAATAGCCAAAGCAATCTTGAAAAAGAACAAAACTGGAGGACCTACACTTTCTAATTTCACACGTTAATACAGAGCTACAGTAATCAAAACAGAATAACACTGGCATAAAGACAGATATATAGACCAATAGAATTAAATAGAGAGCCCAGAAATAAACCCTCACATATATGGTCAAGGGTGCCAAGACCATTAAATGGGGAAAAAGTCTTTTCAACAAATAGTGCTGGCAAAGCTGTGTATTAATGTGCAAATGAATGAAGTTGAAACTTTACCTAAAATCATTTACAAAAACTAACTCAAAGTGCACCAAAGGTCTGAATGTAAGACTGAAAACAATAAAACTCTTAGAAGAAAACATAGGAAAAAAGCTTTCCAGCATTGAATTTATTGGCTATAACACTCAAAGGCAAAAGCAACAAAAGAAAAAAATAGGCAAGTTGGACTTCATGAAAATTTTTTAAATTTGTGCATAAGAAGACATTATCAACACAATAAAAAGGCAATCCATAGGATCAGAGAAAATATTTCCAAATCATGTATATAATAAGTGATATCCAGAATATCTAGGGAACTCCTAAAACTTAAAAAAAAAAAACCCAGTTAAAAAATGGGTAAGAACTTGAACAGACACTTCTCCAAAGAAGATACACAAATGCCCAAGAAGTGCATGAAAAGATGTTCAACATCACTAATCATTTGGGAAATGCAAAACAAAACTACAATGAGATGCTACCTCACACCCATTAGAATGCAACTATCAAAAAAATAAAAATAACAAATATTGATGAGGAGGTAGAGAAATTTGAACCCTGTACACTGTTGGTGGGAATGTAAAGGTACAGCTGCTGTGGAAAACAGTATGGTATTTTTTTCAAAAAATTAAAAATAGAATTATCATATTATTCAGCAGTTCCACTTCTGGATATATACATGCAAAAAACTGAAAGCAGGGTCTCAAAGAGATATTTGTTCAAACATGCTCATAACAGCATCATTCACAATAGCTAAAACATGGAAGCAACACAATTGTCCATGAATGGATGAGTATATAAGCAAAACATGGTATATCCATACACAAGAATATTATTCAGCTTTAAAAAGGGAAATTCTGATATATGCTACAATACGGACAAACCTTGAAGACATTATGTTAAATGAAATAAGCCAGTTACAAAAGGGCAAATGCTATATGATTCTATTTATATGAGGTACCTAGAGTGAAAATCACAGAGACAGATTCAAATCTCTCATCTATTCAGAAACCGATCTGTATTCTATTCTGGAGTGGTGGTTTACAGGGGCTGTGGGGAGCGGGGAATGGGGAGTTAGTGTTAATGGGTACAGAGTTTCAATTTTACAAGATTAAAAGTTATGGAGATAGGTGGTGGTGATACTTAACACTAACATGATGAATGCACTTAATACTGCTAAACTATGCACTTAAAAATGGTTAGGATGGCAAATTTTATGTTATGTGTATTTTACCATAATAAAAAAATTGGGGAAAAAATAGATCAGGGACTTAAACGTAAAACTATAGGAATTTTAGAAAGCAAAATAGGAGAAAATCTTCAGGATCTAGGGCTGACACCAAAAGTAGGTTGCATAAACAAGAAAATAAATAAATAAATTGGTCTCCATCAAAATCAAAAGCTTTGCTTTGATTACTCATCAGCAGAACCAGGAGCACATTGTGATGGATGTGACTGTCTATATGAATCTTCAGAGAAGATGTGAAGTGAAAATAGCCCATCTTAAAAGGTTACATCGTGTATGATTCCACTTACATGACATTCTTGACAAAATTATACAAATAGAGAACAGATAGCAGTTGCCAAGGGTTATGGATGTGGGTGGGGGAGCATGCATGGTTTAAAAGAACAACAGGAGGGACCTGTGTGAGGGTTGTCTGTATCTTGACTGGTGGCAGACACACAAATCTAGACCCATGTAATAATACTGCACAGAACTGCATACCTGCGCAGAACTGCAAACATGCACCCACACGAGTACAAGTCAAACGGAAAATGTGAACAAGAGCATCAGATTATGTGAACAGCAATACCCCATTACTCAGAAATACAAGCAGTATCTTAAGCTACAGCACTGACATGGAAATGTCCTCATGTTGCTAAGTGGAAACAGACGCTGTATTTACAGCTCAGCAGGTTGCACGTCTCAAAAGCAAGAGCTTGACTAGGACTCAGTAATTTACACATCAAATCCAGCCAAGCCTCCTTTGCAAGGTGAAGTCTGTTCTCCCGGAGCCCAGCGTCAGCACCAAGGTTGCATAGCAGAAGGCTACACACGCGGAGCTGCGCGGTTCCCAGTGCACACTGCAGGGATGTGTGAGGCAGGGCTCTGAGGAGCTGGGACAAGAAGGACAGTGTGACGACAGCATCTGGATGGCAGTTTCAGCACTCCATGCGCTTGCCCCAGCAGCCTCACACAGTTTCAGGTGTTCATCTGACTGGTGGAATTAAACCTGCGCTAAATGTGGGGAGATGCCAGGAACATCCTGGAATATGATCAGAAAAGAAATCCAAAACGTCGTGATATTAGAGTGTGAAGTCATTATCACCTGCACCATCAAATAATGACCCCTCCCCACCTAAGACAGCCAGAAGACAGTCGCTTTCCACAGTGTTGAGAAGGAAATACATTTGTGAGCACAGAACTGACATTTCTGGAAAAGCCCTGGAGCAACAAGCCTGCATAGGCCAGAGCACAGGAGAACGCACTGCCACAGACAGGCTCCTGTTTTCACTGCTGATGCTGGGACCCTGCCAAGTGGGCCACCTGAGCTCCTCCTCTAGATTAGAGAGATGGGCCCGAAACAGGCAGCAGGAGGGTCCTGGCCCAAAGCAGTGGCTGGGAGCAGCCCACTGACCATGGAAGCTGCAGAACCCATGTATGTTCAATCGTGCAGTCCCTGTGCACAGCCATAGGAGACTGGTAAAAGGCTGAAGTCTGTCCGGGGGACCTGAGGGCTCTGTGAATGCCCACGGTTCCTTCCCCCAGCTCCTGGGTGCATACTTAGATGGCCGTACTCAGCAACTGGCAGGCTCCCACACTGGCTCCCTGCTCTGCGAAATGCGGGCTATTGTCCTAGGAAAGGAAACGTGGAGTGCTACTCAGTATAAAATTTTAAGCCAAAAGCAGTATCACATCCATGAGGGAATTGCAGAGATTAGCACCACAATCAAAGACTTGGAAAATGACGAGTTTTTATTTCGTTTTATCTTGATTTAGCTCACCAGTTTGGCCTATGTGGAATACATGCCGCTTGGAAAATGATGGCGCGTTTTATAGCAACATGGTGACTAAAATTGAGCTTGCTATTCCAAATGAGGTCTGTACTAACAAGCCAGGGCAGCCCCTGGCCTCAGGTTATCCATTACTGTCTCACAAATGCTTAGTTGCTGCTGTTGTGGTTTTCTACCATAAGAAGAAAATCCAGGAGCTGTTTTCTCTTATCAAGGAGGGTCAACCGCCTTCACCTTCTCACCTCAGGGCCACACTAACTTCTGAGCTGGGATCTAAGAAACCTCCCGCTGGTCTACGACCGACAGAGAGGGCATCACGCAGAGAGGGCCTGCAGAGCAGAAGTGGCAGGTAGTGCACGTGCGTGCTGCAGGGTGGAGGAGGGGCAATGAGCATCCAGGACCTGCCCTCCGGGAGCTCTGGCTGCCCAGTGCTGAGGATCTCTCCTTCAAGGTGGAAGCAGTCTCAGCACATCACTGTTCTCACCTCAAGGAGAAGGCACACGACATAGTGGAGACCGCAGTGACACAGTTAGTGCCATTCTTCTACTCACTGAGGGGCTCGGAAATCTGCTGGCTTTGACTAGAAACCTAAGCAGCCTCTGCACAGCTCCAAACAGCCATGCGAGGAGCGCTAGCCCAGGGGCCCGTGCAGGGCAGGACACTTGCACGACCAGGCATGCTTATGCTCCCTAGATGTGGACACTAGAAATGCCCCGTTGCCCTCTCTGCTCTCCCCCGTCACAGGTCAGAGGCCGGGATTCTCTACATTTTAGAACTCCTTGCCACCAAGGCTCTAGTTCAGGAACCACCAGAAGCCTCCGTGTGAGACCTGAAGGCAGAAGAGAGGAAGAAGACACTGTCGCTCCTGCCATTTGGCAAGCAGGTGTGTGAGATTCGGCGGCTGGGCATTCTTTTCACCCACTTTGATCCAGCGGGAGCTGAAATCACTGCAAGTTTCCCAAGTGGGCTGGAGATGAGACGAACCCGATCCACCTGCGGATTGAAGCAGAGCGGCCTGGCAGGGAGCCCAGACCAGCCAGTGTCCAGACGGCCTGCAGGTCCAGCAGGAGAAGCTGGGCCAGAGCCAGACACACTCACCCACGTGTCTGTGAGGACAGGCGGTGGCTGTTCTAAGCCACCGAGGGAGTCACGCCGCTTTAAGGCAGTAGCTCGCAGATGTGCCTGCTCCCAGCCCCACAGAGAGAACCAGGCTCCTTCTATGTGCCTGGTATTGTACGAAGATGAATAAAATAATTTATCCCACAAAGCCAGTAATAAAAGATATTTAACAAAAATGAATCTAGCCAGCAGGAAAAGATGCAGTGAACTTTTGAACCAGCAGTAGCTAAAATGCACAAAGATGTATGAGGAAGCAGCACTTTCCCACGAACTCTAGGACTCGCCTGGATGTTCTCATTTGGTGAATCTGGAGTGAGTGTGGTCTTGGCTGACTCCTTATCTTCCCGACCCTTTAATTACCGAGGATGCACATGGTCTGGTTAAAGCAGGAGTTTGCGGTTGTCTCCTCAGTAACCTAGAGAAGCCCGCGGACTGCCCTGTCTGGTGGAGACGGGCGCGCCCCTCCCTCAAGCTGGTCGAGGAGGTGCTAACACAGAACTTCATCAATGAAGCAAGACCTCCTTACATGCTTAGGTCTGAATCCAGCTATTCCAGATCTTTCCACTCACTAAGTAGGCTGAACAGCTTCAGACTCTCCCCTAAGATCACAGCCAAGGACTGGGCTGGATCGCTCCAATGTGACACGGAGCTGGTGGCCATGCCTGGGGCATCCAATGCCCGGAACACAGCCGCACGCCCCACCTCCCCCCAGGCTAGGGCAGCCACCCCGGGGCTGCGGGATGCTGGGAAGCCATTATTGAGGGAGTAGATCTAGTGAGGAGATGAGGGAGGGCGGAAGAGCAGCAGGCCCCCGTCCAGGAAGAGGAAGCCGCGCGCCTGACGCTCTCGCGGGAGGACCGCAGCCTCTGAAGAGCGCGGCCGCGGGAGACACCCAGGCACCTGGAAAGGCCGGGCTCACGTGCTGGGGATGTGCGTCCCTCTGAAAGATTCCCCCGGAAGCTGACGGGCGATGCGGCGTTCCGTACACGGACGGTCCCTGTCGCAGGCCTCCTACTTGAGGGTCCAGGGCTTACACTGTAGTTTTTTGTTGTTGCCGTAAAAATTTCCTTAAACTTAGTGGCTTAAAACAACACCAGTTTATTCTTCCGGGTCTGTAGGTCGTTAAGTCCCGAATGGGCCTCACTGGGCGAAGATAAAGGAGCGAAGGGCTGGTTCCCTCTGGAGGCTTCAGGAGAAAATCCATTTCCGTGTCTTTCCGAGCTTCCCGGCCGACCCCGATCCGGGGCTGTGGCCCCTTCTCATCCTTCAGAGGCGACAGCGTCTTGTCTCACTCCCCGGCACTCCCTCTGCCTCCCTCTTAAGCTCCCTCGTGATCTCACTGGGACCCCAGGTCACCCGGGGTGCTCTCCTCATCTCCAGGTTAGCCGATCGCAGCCTCAGTGCCATCTTCAACATTGCATTTCCCACGTTCGAGGGGTTAGGACTTCGACATTTCCAGGACCACGGTTTTCCTCTCCACCGACACTGACCCATTCTTGAGGGGAAGCCAAGATTGGAGTAGATGGATTTGCTGAGGAGGGTCTTGAACCACTTCCTCTATAGGCTTCCCCCAAAACTTTTGACAGGTCTCTGAAAGTACTGGCAGCTAATTCCATGAAATTTCTACCTAGTCAAAATAGAGGAAGATGAGGTGACCATCACATTTCATGAGACTCAGTGGAGTACATGGACCACAAGACATCTGGGAGGTTTGTCTCTGGCTGTGTCCTCAAACAAGACACCATGTGCCATGCTGTGAGCAGAGTGACGAGAAAGAGGCAGGGGCTGGGGTGAAAACATCGGGAGGCCCAGCTGAGAATGCTCAGGCCTTCAGAGGACAGCCTGAGTTCAAGCAACCTGTAACAGCTTCTGACACTAATTAACATGACAGGGTCACAGACAACTGGGAAGAAAACTTCGGAGACAGTGCAGCCATGATGGAACTTCATACAACATAAGAGAACGTTGTATCAAGGGTATGTAATCGTAGGCCCAAAGTTGAAGACAATTATAAATGTGTTGATACTCCAGTCAGTGAGATGGCCTTTGCTAATTTAACAACAGATGACCTATCCCTCACCCGTACAATGTGTAAACATTTCTGGGAAGAAATAAGAGTGAAGGAGTTCAGGGAACAGGATTCTCTTTCTAGGCTTCCAAGAGCCGTCCCCAGACACTACAGCCTGTCATCTGCTGGTTCATTAGATGCTTCTTTTTTTGGAAAGAAGATGAGTTTGACAAAAAACATAAAAACTTAAATGCGTTAGCTACATGTTTTGGGAACTTTTCAGTACATGTGGCTTCCTGGCATTTCTGATTTCTGCTGTAATTTCCTGGGCCTGCCCGGTATTCCCACAGCCACAGAAAGTAGAAGAATGCATTTTCAATTTCTAGTCATTAATACATCCTTTTCTCATTATTTTGAACCTATATCAATCTAGCCTGCCACTTCCATAAGATTTCAGCCAAAAAACACAGGAGTGAAAGCTAAGCAGTCCATTCTTCATTATGTCCCTGGTGTGGTGTGCTGAACTTCCATCCCTGAAAAGGAAGGCATGCTAATAAGTGAGACAACATTCTGGTTTAAAACAGGAGCAAAAGGCCAAGCTAAAATTATGCTACATATCAAAGTATGGGAGGAGTGTACTGATGTGTAAAATTTACTTTAAAATTCATCAAAAATCAGACATTAATGAGTGGATAGATAAAAAGATAGATGAACAGTGTGTGGTTATGTGATAAAACAAATGTGGTAAAATATTATCAGTAGAATACACTAGTAGGAATTCAACTGTTCACTGCAAACTGTTTCAATTTCTCTGTATATTAGAATATTTTCATAATAAAATGTTAAGATACATAGTAGACTTCTGTGTTAGATGAATGTATCATTTTACTCACTGATATGATTTGGATCTGTGTCTCCACCCAAATCTCACCTTGAATTGTAATAGTCCATGTGTCAAGGGCAGGACCAGGTGGAGATACCTGAATCATGCGGGCGGTTTCCTTCATACTGTTCTTGTGATAGTGATTAAGTCTCTCAAGATCTGATGGTTTTATAAATGGCTGCCACCATGTAAGATGTGGCTTTGGCCTTCATTCACCTTCCACCATGATTGTGAGGCTCCCCAGCCATGTGGAACTGTGAGTCAATTAAACCTCTTTCCTTTATAAATTACCCCGTCTCAGGTATGTCTTTATTAGCAGCATGAGAATAGACTAATACACTCACTTTAAAAAAAGATTTTTTTTGAGACAGGGTCTCACTCTGTTGCCTAGGCTGCAGTGCAGTGGCGTGAGCTTGGCTCACTGCAGCTTCAATCTCCCAGGCTCGAGCGATCCTGCCTCGCTTGGGAAAAAGCCTCCTGAGTAGCTGGGACAACAGGCATGCACCACCACATGTGGCTAATTTTTAGGTCTTGCTATGTTGCCCAGGCTGGTCTCGAACTCCTGGCCTCAAGCAATTCTCCCACCTCAGCCTCCCAAGGTGCTGTGATTACGGGTATGATCTACACCTGGCCTGTTACCTACTTTATATTCTTTCAAGACTTTTGTGGAAAATCTATCGTAGACAATAGGGCTTCTAAAAAACAAGTGAAAACTGTATGTTTTACTTCATCTTGCATACTTTGCCACAGATCCTTACATGAAATCTAGCAAGAAAGGCAATATTATTACTTGGCTACAATTATATCTGTGAATTAATAAGTGATATGCAGTATTCTATATGAAAAATGCTACACCTAAGTAAATTTTCCTTTGGAGATGAATGTAGATCATATAAAATCATATCAACTTGAATATTGCTCATTAAATTATTGTAAATATTCTTAAGAACTTAGCTCCAATCAGAAATCACTTGCTAATTATCAAGATCTAGTTCTATTCGTGAGGCAGCGGGGGGAGTTAATGTTATGAGTGATTTTTATAATGCGCCAGTTAACACTTATATTAAGCCATCGATCTTAACCTATGAGGGCAATAATAATAAAAGCTCATATTCATTTATCTCTTATAACAGATAGGCACATGCACCATTTCATTTAAGCCTCAAAGTACCATCATAAGGTAGATACATTTGTTACTCCTTCTCTATACTTAGGGAAACAGGGACTCATAATTTGAGAAATTTGTCCTAGTAACATTATCTAACTTATTGGTAGAATGGAGAACCAAGCCCAAGCGGACTGATAGCATTCCTATACTCCAAGAATAGTCCTCCGACCAGAAACAGTTGCCATCACAGGTGAGTCTCCAGCTCACCCCAGACCTATCAGATTAGAATCTGCAGCAGCAAACAACCCTCAACTGCGTAGAAGGCACACTGAAGTTTAAGAAGTGCTGGCAGATCCAGTTCTCTTCACCATCATGCCATGCCAGTGTCTCTCAAATTTTGTGTGATCACAGTCATCTGGAAGGCTTATTAAAATGCTGAGTGCTGGACCCTCCCAGATTTTTGATTCAGTAGGACTGGGCAGGGGACCTGAGAATCTGCTTGTCTAACACATCGCAGGTGATGCTGAATGAGAACAATTTCTTCCTCCATTTTTATCAAACACTAAATGACAATGGAATTGCTTGATACTATTTCTTAGTGAATTCAACCTAAGATTACAAGGCAAAAAAATATATATATGCAAAACTTCTCCTGAGGTAAACTCATTTTGGTGACAACTAACGTTTGAATCACAAGCAACATCAGCAGCTTTATACACTGCCCATCCTGTCAAAAGTTGCAAGAAGAAGCAAGGTAGCCACTCGCACACACAATTGAAGCAGAAACATTTCTCAATCTCAAGCCACAGTTCCAGTTCCAGTAGTGTGTTTCAGACTTTGTTGCAAAAACAAAGGTGATTTCCACATTTCAAAATCCATTTAGCTGCCTTTGAGGAGCTTTTATATAACCTTCAATTGAAAGTGATTATTCTGCAATGTAATAAGATCTTAACAGGCAAATATCAAGTGTAAAATCTAATAACATTCTCTGAATGTTTATCAAACAATAAATATGTTCCACTAAAATCAAATATTTATGGATTTGTATGTTTGGCAGTACCTATTTGTGTGAAGAGACATTTTCAAAGATGAAATATGTGAAATTTCATTGCAGATCAGCACTAACAGATTAATATTTGCAATCAATTTTGATGCTAGGGAATGCTAACCTTGAACCCCAAATAAAGTGTTGCCTTCCCCCCGAAATATAATTTCATTCTCTTAATCATAGATCTGTATTATAAGAAGAATATTAGTTTTTATTGGTATATTTTCAATGTTGCCTATGAAGAGACTGTATAAACTTGTTTGCTTTCTTATTCTCTAAGTACATACATAATATCCTCAGTTTTGCTTCCTGATCCATAAAGCCTAAAATATTTACTATTTGGCCCTTTACAAAAAAAAAGTTTGCCAACTCTTGCTCTAGATATTATCTGAGCACTCAAATTATACTTAACATCTTCAGCTACTATTCATATCTGCCATCATTCTGCATGGTTTTATCATTCATAAAAAACTGATGGATGGATGGGTGAATGGATAATTTACTGTTTCATAATCTTTAAACAATACAATCCATGGCCATTGGTTTACTGCTTTCCTAAAAGGAAAGTGGAGTCTTTACAAAATGTGATGACTGGGGAAGCAAGGGTCTCAGTAAGGACTTTCATCCAAATACAGGCTGTCACACTTATGTGTCTGCGGATGGCAGTTTACATCTTTTTTCAAACAAAGGATTTTAGTTCAAATAATAGAACAAACAGCTATAACCAGTATACATAAATTATTATAAATTATTTCCTTTCAAATAGGAGAGGTCAAACTGACAAAATATATTTTTTAAATTGCCCTACACATTATAATAGCTTGTAATTTGCAAAATTATAGTGTTTTCTTATGAAGTCTAGAAATTTTATACCCAGATGTCTTGGAAATGTAATAAACTATTGTTAATATACCAAAAAAGAGCTTTTTTACTTTTCAAAAATCCAATACTTTGATTTGAAATAATGAAATGTTATTTCAACTTTACATCTAAGTGTAATTTGATTCCTAAATAAAATTTAACTTATAATTTTTAAAGGGTTCTTTATCCTAGAATGACCAAAAATTAAATTAAATTAAATTTTAAATCAAGCCTACAAAATAGAAGTACAACGATAAGCCCAATGGGAACTTTAATTTATAATGTTAATCTATTTAGGTACCTTACTCTAGAGGAGGCTAAGATTAGCAAAGCAAGAAAATGTTTAATAAGAGCTACTGTGAGATCATAAGTCAATCCGACTGGCTTTCTAAACCACACATAAGCTAGATTTTAATGATGTTATTTAAAGGCTGTTTAAATGCTGCAAATGTGAACATTTTAACATTAGAATGCAACAGAACCTTTGTCTATTTTTACCTCTTTAGACAGTAGAGGTAATGGCTTGAATCATCTTTGATTTTGTATTAAAAGAAAGTCATGTTTGACGTTTCAAGAAAGAACGTGGAAAAACAGTTCATGGCTAGTAGTTCTGAAGCAGTGTTTTCATGTTAAAAGAAAATCTGTGAAGATAGAAAACTAGGGCTAATAGAACAGTGATGCCAAAACATGTATGAAATCACCACCAACTCTAAAGGAGATGGACACTGGTTAAGAAAATATACTTTCATGAAATAAAGAATACATTAAAAAATTTTTTCTAAATGTTCCAGTTACTTATTGTTGAGCCATAAGCTACTCTCAAACTTAGTGGTTTAAAATAATAACCGTTTTCTTATATTTCACTGTTTTGTGGGTGAGTCTTCTGTTTCGTGTTGTGCTGACAGCAGTCACTCTGTGGTGCTTGGTTGGGGGCGGGCTCAGCAGGAATTTCTGGGGGCACCTAGACAGTCTCCAGCATGGTGGCCTCAGTGAGGTGGGCCCCTCACAGGGCAGCTCAGTTTCCAAGAGAGAATGTTCTGGCAAACAAGTATTACTAGAAGCTGTATCTGCTTCTATGGCTTGGCCTTGGAAATTGTACAGCCTCCTTCCTGCCATGCACAATTGGTCAAAGTGGTCCTGGGACACCCAGGCTTAAGGGGAGGGAACACAGATGCCCATCTCTTGAGGAAAGAAGTGTTGAAGGATTTGCAGCAGTGTTTCAAAATTCTAGATTCAGAGCCCCAGTGTTCATTCCCTAATTCAAAATTTTGCGGAGTTGTATAAACTGAAGTAGGTCTCATTTATCCATGTTGATACATTCACATGGATTCAAAGGCAGTAACTTCCAGAAAACAACCAGGCACTAAGTAGGAGAGTCTAGAAACAGAACATTCTATGCAGTAATTACTTATAAACAACGTGTTTATTTGTAAGTAATTACTTATAAACAGCAACATGTGCTGGAAACTGTGGTCAGTCATTCACTTGTTTAACATAGACTGTCTACCTTTGCCAATCCCTGTGCCAATAGACATGGGCACAGCCCTAAAGAGAAAATGTCTCTGCTGTCATTACTCATAGCATTAAAGCTCTAGACAGTACAGGAGGAAAGAGCAGCACTTCTGTAGAGCTGAGCCACTGAAAGACATGGCATTGCACAGTGGGCTTTGGCTCTTATCTCAGAACTGCGGGACATACAATTAGAGCAAAAGGGAATAGCAGCTGGCAATCTACATTGATTGCTGACTGATTCCAAGTCTGGATAAGGTTCACGTTATTTCAGGATGGATAAAGAGAGGAAACAATAAAAACCACACCTTCACAATAAAAAAGTAACAAGACTATTGTAAGAATATATATTATATATATATATTTTCCCCAAGTAAATATATTTATATATTTGGGAAAAATATATCTCTATAAAATATATATATTAAAATATATGTCTAGGTCAATCATAAACATTAATTTTTTAATAAAAAATGATCAAACAAATCCCTCAATATTTTAAAAGGTTAATACACTAAGAGCAAGTTGGATTTATTCTAGGAATAAAAGGTTGGTTTAACATTGTTAAAGACATCATTCTAATCGTTCTTACTATAACAGAAAAAAGAGAATATATATATATATGATCATTTCAATAGCTTCAGAAATAGCATGTGTTAAAATTTAGCATACATTCTTAGCAAACAAGGAATAAAAGGAAATTTTTTATTTGACAAATAGTAATTACAAAAATGGTAATTATTTTTTATTTTATTTTAAAAATAAATATACAGCAAACATCAAACTTAATGGTGAAATGTTGAGAGCTTTCCCTACGAGATTGGAAACAAGATCTCACCACTTGCATTTAATACTAATATATGCACATAAGACTAAAATTAAATTTAAAAGACTGATAACACTAATTGTTGGTAAGTATGTGGAGAAACAAACTCTCATTCATGGGTCGTGGGTCTTTAGTACAACTTCTTTGGAAAACTCCCTTAATTTACTAAAGCTGAAAATACACATAGCTATGACCACCGAGTCCTGTCCTAACTGTGTATCAACAGAAATGTGTGCATGTGTGCAGCAAAAGAAATGGAGGAGACTCAGGACAGCCTTACAACGACCAAAGCATACAACTCTACTGTGTGCTATTCATAGCAAGTTCAAAACAGGAATACATAGGCTTTAGGAATGTGTGCCTTTAAAATTAAAAATAAAATGAAAGCGGTAATGATCATAAAAGCTAGAATAATGAATACTGAATAGCTTTTAGGGAAATGGATACAGATCTTATTGGGACAAAGCTCAATTATAAGTTATTGGGTTATGCATGTCTGTTTTGTTTGAATTTCTTAAATGTCAGAATTAGATGTCAAAATTACCATTATTTACACATGAGTACTTACTTTAAAAACTTAAGAGTGGTATATGAATAAAAGTGTTCAGTAAAATCACAATTTGGTAATTGAAAGCCTTTCTTTGTACCAACAAAATATTCTTAGAAAAGGTAATGGATAAAGGTAATGAATAAAATGGACTTTATGGATAACTTCAGCCAAATATAATAAATAAGCATATATTTTATTATATACTTAACTATTATGAACATTTAAAACATAAGTAAAGTAATAGTAAAATAAAAGGGATAAATTTAAAATTTGTGAAGGATATGTATTATATATATTTAATAATTTTAAAAGATACATAAGAAAACACAAATAAGCAGAAAAGCATATTATGCCCCCAGTTGACATATTCAAATTATAAAGATCTTAATTCACTGCAAATTGATCTATGAGTTGAATATAATCTTAATCATTCAATAACTTCAATGTGAATAAGTAACTCCAGTATTCATCTGGAACTATAAATACAAAAATAGCTAAGAGGAGAATGGTAGAAACATAAGAAATTCCAACTTTCACCCTTCCATAAAAGCAATAAGAAAACTGTCAAAAACTGTCGGAATCAACTTTCTTCAGAACTCTGAAAATTCACCAAAGGGCTGCAACAACTGGAAGAGCCCTTACTCAATATAACAGCTGAATCCTGAATCTGCTGTAGTAAGAAATAAGGATCACGAGATTTGTTGCATTTTGACTTTCTCCAGCTCCATTTTCATCTCCCTAGCTCAACGGTAAGGAATCATGAAAATAAGTACCTGCATTCCATGTACTGGATGGAGCAGAACAGATCTCATTCACAAAGACTTTAATAATTTACTGTGACCTATCTGATGTCTCCCTGGAAGACTGGCTTAAAAGGCTTGTCTTTGTCTCACCTGACTCAGAACTCCTCCAGGGGGCTAATTCTGCTGCGGGGTTGGGGGCGATGGGCGGTGGGGACATTTGTCTAAAACATTTACAGATGAATGTTTTAGTTGCTGCTTCCTGTTGGGGAAAACAATGTACAAACCAAAAACCTTGAGAGGGAAAACTGCTGAAAGGAAATGTCCACAGGGCTTAAAAGTTCTATTACAACCTGGAAATCTAGAAGGTCATGTGTGTCCCCAAGAGCTGGGCATGCTAACAAAGAACCTGAGAAGGCTCTGAAGGCTCTCTGAATAAATGACGGGTAAGACAGAACTGCAAACTGCCTGGCTGAGAGTTAAAGGCATGCTCCAACACACACACACACACACGCGTGTGCACACACACATACACACACATACACCCCTCCTTAGCAAAGACTGAAAGATGTGTTGGTTCCAGGCATTTAGGAAAACATCTGTCCTGAGTGAAGGCTGAAATGAGTTAAGACTTTGGGGGACTATTGAGAAGTCATGACTGTATTTTGCAATGTGAGAAGGACCTGAGATTTGAGGCTGGGCAGAAGGAGGGGTAGAATGATGTTGTTCGGATTTCATGTTGAAAAGTAATCTCCAATGTTGGAGATGGGGCCTGGTGGGAAGTGTTGGGTCATGGCGGCAGATCCTTCATGGCTTGGTGCTGTCTTTGCAATGGTGAGTGAGTGCTCTTGAGATCTGGTTAAGTGTGTGGCACCTCCCCACCACCAACTCTCTTTCTCTTGCTTCCAACTCTGCCATGTGACACATCTGCTCCTACTTCACCTTCATCCCTGAGTTAAAGCTCTCTGAGGCCTCCCCAGAAGCTGAGCAGATACCAGCACCATGCTTCCTGTAAAGCCTGCGGAACCATAAGCCAATTAAACCTCTTTTCTTTATAAATTACCCAGCCTCAGGTATTTCTTTATAGCAACACAAGAACAGCCTACCACTGGGGGAACAGAGTGAAGCCAGCCTGCTTCCACATCATCATTTTGGAACTAAGAGTCTATAACTATTGTTTATAGTTATTGGTTTTTGCACCTGTATCATAAAAGATTAAAAAAGTAAAAGAAGTTACAACAAAAATACATTTATGCTATCTTTTATATTTACCTATTTAGTTACCTTTCTTCATGTGGGTTTGAGTTATTTTCTATTCAACTCAAAAGACTCGCTATGGCATTGGTTATAGGGAAGTTCTGGCAACAATGGACCCTCTTAATTTTTGTTTATATTGGAATGCCTTAATTTCTTCTACATTTTTGAAGGATCATTTTGCTGGATATAGAATGATTGGTCGAACTTTTTATTTTTCAGTATTGGACCTCATTGCCTTTTAGACACCCTGGTTTCTAATGACAAATCAACTGATAATCTTATTCAAGATCGCTTGCATGTGATAAACCACTTATGTCTTGCTGCTTTCAAAAATTGTCTCTTTGTCTTTTGGCACATTGCTTATGATGTGTCTAGGTACAGATAACTGAGTTTATCCTACTTGGAGTTTGTTGCAACTTTGAAACCCAGCAAGGCAGTCATTAAATCTTAAAGTTCCAAAATAATCTTCTTTTACTTTATGTCCCACATGCTGGGGACACTACTGCAAGAAGTGGGTGACCAAGGCCTTGGGAAGTTCTGTCCCTATGGGTTTGCAGGCTTCAGACCCAATGGCTGCTCTCACAGGTTAGAACTGAGCATCTGCAGCTTTTCCAGGCACAGGGTGCAAGCTGCCAGTGATCTACCATTCTGGGGTCTAGAGGGCAGCACCCCATTCCCATAGCTCTACTAAGCAGAGCCCTCTTGGGGACTCTGTGTGGGTCTAGCAACCCTAAATTTCCCCTCTGAACTGCCCTACTAGAGGTTCTACATGGGGACTCTGCCCCTGCAGCAGGCTTCTGCCTGGCATGTAGCCTTTCTCATATATCTTCTGAAATCTAGGCCAAGCCTCCTTCACTCTTGCACTCTGCATTCCTATAGGCTTAATGCCACATGGAAGCCACAAAGGCTTATGGCTTGTGTCCTCTTAAGTGATAGCACAAGCTGTACCTAGGGTCCTTTGAGCTGTGTCTGCAGCTAGAATGGCCTAGATGCAGGCAGCTCTGTTCCAAGACTGCACAGGGCAGTGGGGCTCTGGGCCTAGCCCATGAAATCATTCTTTTCTCCTAGGCTTCTGGGGCTATGACAGGAGGGGCTGCCTCTTAGATCTCTGAAATGCCTTTGAGGCCTTTTTCCCATTGTCTTGGCTGTCTTTTAGTTATGCAAATTTCTCTAGCAAGTGGTTGCTCAGCAACCTGCTTGAATTCCTCCCCTGAAAATGCTTCTTCCTTCTCTGCCACATGGCCAGGCTGCAAATTTTCCAAACTTATATGCTCTGTTTCTTGTTCCAATACAAATTCCAACTTTAAGTCATTTCTCTGCTCCCACATCTGACCAAAGCCTGTTAGAAGCAGCCAGGCCACACCTTGAACACTTTGTTGCTTAGAAATTTCCTTTACCAGATACCCTAGGTTGTCACTCTGAAGTTCAAATTTCCACAAGTCCCTAGGGCATAAACAGAATGTAGCCAACTTCTTTGCTAGGGCATAACAAGGGTGACCTTTGCTCCATTTCTCCATAAGTTCCTCATTTCCATCTGAGACTTCATCAGCCTTCATTGTCCATAGCACTATCAGCATTTTGGTCATAACCATTTAATCAGTCTCTAAGAAGTTCCAGATTTTCCCTTATCTTTCTGTTTTCTTCTGAGCTCTCCAAACTCTTCCAAGCTCTGCCTTTTACCCAGTTCCAAAGTCCCTTCCACATTTTCAGGTATCTTCACAGCAATACCCCACTCTTCAGTACCAATTTTCTGTGTTAGTTCATTCTTGCATTGCTAAAAAGAAATACATGAGACTTGGCAATTTATGAAGAAAAGAGGTTTAATTGGCTCACAATTCTGCAGGATATACAGGAAGCATGTCACTAGCATTTTCTTGGCTCCTGAGGAGGACTCAGGGAGCTTTAATTCATGGCAGAAGGCAAAGCAGGAGCCGGCACATTATGTGGCAGAACAGGTGCAAGAGAGAGTGGGGGGGTGGGAAGGTGCCATATACTTAAACAACCAGATCTCATAAGAACTCACTCACTATTGTAAGGAGAGCACCAAGCCATGAGAGATCTGCCCTCATGACCCAAACACCTCCCACCAGGCCCTACCTCCAACGTAGGGGATTACATTTCAGCATGAGATTTGAGTGGTGGGAATATCCAAACTATATCACCCCCCCAACCAACAAAAACAAAAATAAATATACACACCAATATTATCCCCATCAACATCTCAGAACTCAAATATGAAGATGAGATAGTTCTTGAGGCCACAGAGAAGTGAAAAAACTCTGGGCCAACAGTGAGAGAACTGGACTTCCTCATCTGTGATGTTTTCCTCCATCTTCTTGGCATGAAGTACATGGAAAATTTCCCCCCAACTCATGGTTTCTACACACACAAAAAAGTGAGATTGAGGTGGACGACCAGCTTCCCCACCATCTTGAACTACTTGACAGGAGACCTCTCCCTCCCTAAACCCCTGGGAAGCATCAGGAGTGCCTGAAAAGAAAAATATCCCTATGAAGAGCCAGAGACAAAAGGGGGAAGTGGGACTACCATCCCACCCTAGAAATTTTTCTCTGTAGCTTGACAAAAAGAGATACCAAATCGGAGTGGCTGCTCAGCACCACCACACTGTAGGAGGTTTATTCCACTACTCCCCAGGGCATGAACCCATAGCCAGCTTCCCACACTGCTGAGATATCCCTTTGGCACTTCTCCTGTTCAGGATAAGTGGTACTCTGATTATTTACTAGAACTGAAACAACCCTGAGCTTAAGGCACCATCTAGTGCCAAAAAGGAGGCAGCAACATAGCAGATTGTTTTTAACAAAAAGAAAATCAAAAAGTAAATTACAAAGAATTTTTTAGTAAACATATCTGATAAAAAATCAAAACAAGCCAGATAGAGAATACTAGAATAAATAACACTTCAATACAAAGACACAGATGTACATCCACAGGAAACAACAGCAAACAGGGAACCATGACTACCTCAAACATACAAAGCTGGGAACCAGTGACTGACTCTCACAAGATGATGATAATGTGAACTCTCTCATCAAGAATTCAAAGTAGCAGTTTTCAGGAAACTCGGTGATCTTCAAGGTAACACAGAAAAGCAATTCAGAAATTTATCAGAAAAAATTGACAAAGAGATTAAAGAGAAAATCTTGGAACTGAGAAATACATTTGCTGAAGTGAAAAAAATCATTGGAGGCTCTCAACAGTAGAATGGATCAAGAAGAGGAAAGAATCAGTGAGTTCAAAGATAGGGTATCTGAAATACACAAAGGAGAAAAAAAGGAAAAAAAATGAAAAGCATTGAAGAATGCCTATGAGATATGGAAAATTACCTCAAAAGATAAAATCTAAGAATTATTAGTGTTCAAGTTGAACCAGTTGAACAAGAACAAGGAGGTAGAAAGCTTATTCAAAGACATATTAACAGAAAACTTGCCAAACTTTGAGAAAGAGATAAATATCCAGGTAAGGGAAGATCAGAGAACATCAAACAGATTTCACTCAAATAAAGCTACCAAAAGGCATATAATAATCAAACTCTTAAACCTCAAGGAAGAGAGATAATCCTAAAAGCAGCAAGAGAAAAGTAAATAAAATGTAAAGGAGATCCGATTCATCTGGCAACAGACTTCTCGGTGGAAACTGTACATGCCAAGAGTGAGTAGGATGACATTTTCAAAGTGCTGAAAGAAAAAAAAAAAACTTATATCCAAGAATATTGTCTCCATAAAGCTATCTTTCAAATATGAAGAAGAGACAAGGTCTTTCCCAGATAAACAAAAGTTGAGATAATTCACCACCAGGAGACCTGTCTATAAGAAATGCTAAAGAAAGTTCTTCGATCTAAAGAAAAAAATAAAAAACATTAACAGTCAAGAAGAAAGCATTTCAAGGTAGTAAACCCACTGATACAATTTAGTGCACAGACAAACACAAAATGCTCTACTACTATAATCGTGGTGTTCAGTCCACTCATAACAATAGTATGAAGCCCAAAAGACAAATATTTCAAAAACAATAATAGCTACAGCAGCCTTTTAAGAAACAGGTAACATAAAAAATATGTAAATTGAGACTACTAAAAGTCAAAATGGATGGAGTTTAAAATGTAGAGTGTATTTTTTTCTTTGTTTCTATTTTTTCTTTCTGATCTAAGTTGTCATGTATTTAAAATAACTTATTATATCTATGTGTTTCATAAGCCTCATAGTAACCACAATGCAAAAACCTATAATAGAGTGACAAAAAATTAAAAGCAACAAATTAAAACATACTACCAGAGGAAATCACTTACACACAAAGGAAGACAGAAAGAAAAGGAGAGGGGTTACAAAACGACCAGAAAACAAGCAAAAAACGGCCATTGTAAGTCTTCACTTATCAACAATAACACTGAATGTAAATGGACTAAATTCTCCAATTAAAAGGCATAGAGTGGCTGAATGAATAAAGAAACATGACCCAACTATATGCTGCCTACAGGAAATTCACTTCCTCTATAAAGACACACAGACTGAAAGTAAAGGGGTGGAAAAGATATTCCATATAACCAGAAACCAAAAAAGGTCAAGAGTAGCTATACTTATATCAGATAATAGACTACAAATCAAAGACTGTAAAAAGAGACAAAATCACTATATAATGATAAAGGGGTCAATTCAGCAAGAAGATATAAAATCATAAATATCTATGCACCCAACACCATATCTCCCAAGTATATAAACATTGATAAATCTAAAGGGAGAGATAGATTGTAATGTAATAATAATAGAGAACTTCAATACCCCATTTTCAGTAATGAACAGATCATCCATACAGAGAATCAACAAATATTGGAGTTAAGCTACACCCTTGACCAAACAGGACTAAATGTCATTTACAGAACATTTCACGCAGTTGCTGCAGAATACATATTCTTTTCATCAGCACATGGAACATTCTACAGAACAGATCATATCATAGACCACAAAACAAGTATCAACAAATTCAAAAATTAGAAATCATATCAAGTATCTTTTTTGACCACAATGAAATAAAACTAGACATCAATAACAAGACAAACCTTGGAAAATAAACAAACACATGAAAATCAAACAACATGCCTCTGAATGACCAATGGATCAATGAATTAAGAAGAAAATTTAAAAATATCTTAAAAAAATAAAATGGAATATACCAAAATCTATGGATATAGCAAAAAGAGTACTAAGAGGGAAGTTTATAGGAATAAACTTTCTTCATAAATCAAAAAAGTAGAAAGGCTTCAAATAAACAACCTAACAATGTTCCTCAAAGAAAGAGGAAAGAAAGAATAAACCAAACCCAAAATTAGTAGAAGGAAAGAAATAATAAAGATCAGAGGAAAAATAAATGAATGAGATTTAAAAAGCAATAAAGAAAATCGACAAAATGAAAAGCTGGCTTCACTGACAAACATTTTGCTAGACTAAGAAAAATAGAGAGAGAATCCAAATAAACAGTATCAGAAACACAAAAGAAAACATAACAACTGGGACCACAGAAATACAAAGAATCATTAGAGACTATGATGAACAATGATATGCCAACAAATTGAAAAATCTAGAAGAAATGGATAAATTTCTGGACACATGCAATTTATCAAGACTGAACCATGAAGAAATAGAAAACTTCAATAAATCAGTAATGAGTAATGAGATCAAAGCTGTAATAAAAAGTATTCCATTAAAGAAAAGCCCACGATCTGTTGACTTCACTGCTGAATTCTATCAAACACTAAATTAAGAACTTATACCAATTTCACTCAAACTTTTAAATAAAACTGAAGAGGAGATAATACTTCTAAACTCATCCTATGAGGCCAGCATTACTCTGATATCAAAACCAGACAAGGACACAACAAAAAAAGAAAACTACAGGCCAATATCCCCAATGAATATAGATGTGAAAATCCTCAACAACACACTAGCAAACCAAATTCAACAACCCATTAAAAAGATCATTCACTGTGGTCAGGTGGGATTCATCCTGGGGATGCAAGAGTGGGCCAACATATACAAATTAATAAACAGGATACACCACATCAACAGAATTAAGGATAAAAACTATGTCATCATTTCAATAGATGTTGGAAAATCATTTGATAATATTAAACATCCTTTTATGATTTAAAAAAACCCTCAACAAACTAGGTATAGAAGGAACATACATCAAAATAATAAAGGCTATATATGACAAAACCACAGCTAACATTGTACTGAATAAGTAAAAATTGAAACCCTTTCCTCTAAGATTTGGAACAAAACAAGAATCTCCACTTTTACCATGTTTTTTTCCACATAGTCCTGGAAGTCCTGGCCAGAGCAATTAGGTAAGAGAAAGAATTAATAGACATAATAGGTAGGGAAGAAGTCTAGTTAGCTTCATTCACAAATCACATGATCTTCTACTTAGAAAAACCTAAAAACTCAGCCAAAAAACTCTTAGAACTGATAAACAAATTCAGTAAAGTTGCAGGATACAAAATCAACTTTAAAAAATCAGTAGTATTTATATACACCAACAGCAAACAATCTTAAAAAGAAATCAAGAAAGCAATCCCATTACAATAGCTACAAAGAATATAAAATGCCTAGGAATCAATTTATCCAATGTGGTGAAAGATCTAGTAAGGAAAAATATAAAACAGTGATGAAAGAAACTGAAGAGGACATTTTAAAATGGAAAGATATTCCATGCTCATGGATTGGGAGAATTAATATTGTTAAAATAATTCTACCCAAAGTAACTTACAGATTCAATGCAATTCCTATTAAAATTCCAGTGAAATTCTTCACAGAAATAAGAAAAAATTTTCTAATATTTATATAGACCCACAAAAGACTCCAAATTGCCAATGCAATCCCGAGCAAAAAGAACAAAGCTGAAGGTGTCACACTCACCTGACTTCAAAATATCCTCCAAATTTATAGTAACCAAATCAGCATTGAACTGGCATAAAAACAGGCACATAGAGCAATGAAACAGAATAGAGACCCAGATATAAATCCAAACATTTACAGCCAACTCATTTTTGACAAAGGCAGCAAAAAGTTACAATGGAGAAAGGACAGTCTCTTCAATAAATGGTGCTGGGAAAACTGAATAACCATATGCAGAAGAATGAAACTGAACCCCTATCCCTCCTCATATACAAAAATCAAATAAAAGTGGATTAAAGACTTAAATCCAAGACCTGAATCTATGAAACCACTAGAAGAAAACATTGGGCAAATGCTCAAGGATTGTGGTCTGGGCAAAGATTTTTTTTGTGTAAAATTGCAAAAGCACAGGCAACCAAAGCAAAAACAGACAAATGGAATGACATCAAGGTAGAAAGCTTTTGTACAGTAAGTGAAACATTAAGTGAAGAGACAACCCAGAGGATGGGAGAAAATACTTGCACATTATCTACCTGACAAGGAATTAATAACCAGAATATATAAGAAGCTGAAGCAGCACAATAGTAAAAAAAAAAAAAAAATTAAATCCAATTAAAAAAAATCTGAAGAGATGTTTCTCAAAAGAAGACATACAAGTAGCTAATAGGTATATGAAAAGATGCTCAATATCACTAATCATCAGATAAATGTACATTAAAACCACAATGAGATATCATTTCACCCCAGTTAAAATGTTTTTATCGGCTGGGCACGGTGGCTCACGCTTGTAATCCCAGCACTTTGGGAGGCCGAGACAGGTGAATCACGAGGTCAAGAGATCGAGACCATCCTGGCTAACACGGTGAAACCCCGTTTCTACTAATAATGCAAAAAATTAGCCAGGCACGGTGGCGGGCGCCTGTAGTCCCAGCTACTCGGGAGGCTGAGGCAGGAGAATGGCGTGAACCCGGGAGGTGGAGCTTGCAGTGAGCCGAGCTCAGGCCACTGTACCCCAGCCTGGGCGACAGAGCGAGACTCCATCTCAAAAAAAAGAAAAAAGAAAAACAAAGCTTTTATCAAAAAGACAGGGAATAACATATGTTGGCAAGGATGTAGAAAAAGAGGAACCCTAATACACTGGTGTTGAGAATATAAATTGGCACAGCCACTATGGGAAATTGTATGGAGGTTCCTCAAAAAAATTATAAATAGAATTACCATATATATGATCCAGCCATCCACTACTGGGTATATATCTAAATCAATATATCAAAGAGATACGTGCACTCTCATGTTTATTACAGAACTATTCGCAATAGCCAAAACATAGAATCAATGTAAATGTCCATCAGTGGACAAATGGATAAAGAAAATGTGGTATATATACACAATGGAATATTGTTCAGCCATAAACAAAGAATGCAGTCCTGTCACTTGCAGCAACATAGATGGAACTGGAAGTCATTCAGTGAAACAAGCCAGACACAAAAAGATAAATATTGCATATTCCCCCTCATATGTGGAGGATAAAAAAAAAGTGGACCTCATGAAGATAGATAGAGAATAGCGTGGTGGTTACCAGAGGCTGAGAAGGGCAGGGGAATGATGAGAAATCAATTAACGGGCACAAATGTACCACTGGATAGAAGAACTAAGACCTAGGGCTGGACAGGGCAGTAAGGTGGCTATAGTTTACGATAATACATTATGTGCAAATGGATCAGAGGCTTAAATGTCACAGCTAAAGCTATAAAACTCTTGGAACATAGGAGTAAATTTTCATGTTCTTGGCTTTAGCAAATGATTCTTTGATATGACATCTAAAATAAGCATCCAAGGCCAGGCGTGGTGGCTCACACCAGTAATCCCAGCACTTTGGGAGACAGAGGTAGGTGGATCATTTGAGGTCAGGAGTTCGAGACCAGACTGGCCAACATGGTGAAACCCCACCTCTACTAAAAATACAAAAATTAGCTAGGCGTGGTGGTGGGCGCCCATAGTCCCAGCTACTTGGGAGGCTGAGGCAGGAGAATCGCTTAAACCTGGGAGGCAGAGGTTGCAGTGAGCCGAGATTGCGCCACTGCACTCCAGCCTGGGTGACAGAGCAAGACTCTGTCTCAAAACAATAAATAAAAATAAAATAAGATAAAATAAGCATCCAAAAAAATGAATGAAACTAAAATTTTGCTTACTAAAAGATACTATAAGGAAAATGAAAAATCCACAGAATGAAAGAAAATAGTTGCCAGTTATATATTTGATATGAGTTGAATATATATTATTCAGAATAAATAAAGAACGATTAAAGCTCAAAAATAAATGTCAAATAACCCAATTTTAAAATGGGAAAATAATTTGAATAGACATTTCTCCAAAGAAGACATGCAGATAGCCAATAAACACATGAAAAGATATTCAACATCATTAATTATTATGGAAATGCAAATCAAACCCTGAGGTACCACTCCACATGAATAGTTATACTTTTTTAAAATGGAAAGTAAGTGTTGGCAAAGATGTAGAGAAACTGGAATCCTTATACACGGCTAGTGTGAACGTAAAATAATGTAGCCACTGGTATAAAGGTTTAGCAATTCTTCAAACAGTTAAACACAGAATTGCCATATGACCCAGAAATTCCACTGCTACATATACACAAATAATTGAAAAGATATGTTAACACAAAAATTTGTAAATAAATCTTCACAACAGCATTATTCACTATAGCCAAAAAGTGGAAACAGCTCCAAAATACTACAACAGATAAATGGATAAACTGTGGTATATCCATACTTTGGAATTTTTTCAGCCATAAAAATGAAGTACTAATACATGATATAACACAAACCTTGAGAACATTAAGCTGCATAAAAGAGGTCAGACACAAAAGGCCACATATTGTAAGATGTCACTTAATTGAAATATTTAGAAATCCATAGAAACAGAAATCAGACCAGTGGTTGCTAGATGATTCGGGAGTGGGGAATTGGGACTGACTGCTAATAGGTACAGGGTTTCTTTTCAGGGTGATGGAAGTGTCCCAGAATTAAACAGTGGTAACGGTTGCACAATATATGAATATACTCAAACCAAGTAAATTGCACAGTTAAAAATGATGAATTTTAAGTCATGTAAATTATATCTTAATAAAAATATCTAATAGAAATATATAATAAAATATTTAAAGATGAAATGCTATTTGAGATTTACTTCAAAATAATTTTGTAATGGGGCTGGAGCAGATGAAAAGCGATTAGCTGGGTGTTACTGGTTTAAGCTGGTGATAGGAGCATATATTAAAATTTGTACAATAAATTTTGTAAAACGTCAGCTAAGTAAAAGATTTTTAAAAGGACATTGAGAAATATTTATTGTAAAGCTACATAATCAAAATCGATAGACTGGTTTTGAAATGAAAAACGTTAAGAAATAGACCAAATAATACCTAAAATTTGTCATATGACAAATTTGGCATTTCAAATTAGTAAGGAAGAAATGATTCCTAACTGGGTAGCTCACTAATCTTTAGAGAGAAAAATAAATGGGTAACAGCCTTACACGATACCATACATGCAAATATAATCCACAAGGATTAAGTTCCAAATAAAATTTAAAATATGTAAGAACAAATTACATAAATGTGCAATGTAAAGTTAGAAACATATTAATAAATATGTAGGGGAAAGTTCTTCTACATCTAATAATAAAAATAGATCTCAGGACCTTTTACAATATCACAAACTGAAAAATTATTCTCATAACATATGGAAAGGCATTACTGAAAAAAGAGTATTTCAATGAAAAAATTTACTTAAACAGCGAATAAACAAAAACTGAAATACAAATGCCCAGTATACTAAATATGGTTCCATTTTTTGCTGTCTAACAACTGAAATCCTTTCTGATCCAGAGAAGTCCCTACTTTGGGTTTTTCAGGCAGGAAGTGAGTGGCTCCATTCATAAGAAGGGGAAGTATAAGTCACTTTCCCTCCTAGGCCCGTCTAGCCTGGGCAAACAGCTGTGACTTGTGTTAACAAACATCTTTAAAATAATATATATATTCTTTGAGACAGAGTTTTGCTCTGTCACCCAGGCTGGAGTGCAGTGGCACAATCTTGGCTCACTGCAACCTCTGCCTCTCAGGTTTGAGATTCTTGTGCCTTGACCTCCCAAATAGCCAGGATTACAGGCATGGGCCAACAAGCCTGGGTAATTTTTGTATATTTAGTAGAGACGGGGTTTCACCATGTTGGCCAGGCGGGTCTCGAACTCCTGGCCTCAAGTGATCCGCCTGCTTCAGCCTCCCAAAGTGTTGGGATTACAGGTGTGAGCCATCGCACCTGGCCTAAAATAATTTTTATTATTTGATGTAGACAAATAGTTTGCTCACATTCTATTAGAAGATACACATGTTGGCCCAAACTTTTTGGAGAAAATTTGGCAATATGTATCAACAGCTATTAAACAGTGAAGACACTGACTCAGCAGTTACACTCCTAAAAAGTATTAAGAGAAAATACTCACTCACTCTAGTATAAAAATGTGTTTACAGAAATGCTTATCATAGCATGGTTTATATTTACAACACAAATTGGAAGCTACCTGAATGTACAATAGAACATGAATCAGATAAATTATGGTGCACCCACATAAAAGAGTTATATGCAACCATAAAAATCAGGCTAATAAACAGTATTTGCACTAGAATCTCATTTCACTATGTGTGTGTGCATATATGTGTGAATAGATGCATACACACCCACACATTCAGGGAGAGAATGAAGTTTACATGCTAGCACGTTAACAGTGGTTACCTCTGTGGGGGGGCCGCTAATGCTAATAAGCTATTGTGTTTTTTCCCTTTGTTTGTTTCCTTTGTCTATTTATAGTTTCTATTTTCCAAAATATGTTGTTTCTTTAAAAAGTAAGCAAACATTTAGAATATTTCTGAAGTTAAAAAATTACACCAACATATTATTTTCTGTATCTGCATCTTACATTTCCCATAAAATAAATGAATATTCTACAAAGACTCTACTAAGAATAGAGGGTTTTTTAAACGGCCAAACTGCACTCATTAAATCAGTGTTATGCTTCACTTTTTAATTCAACTCTAGCTTGTCTTTCAGTAAATAACTGAAATAAACATGTTTTGGACAGGCTCATTCAAATGGACCACCATTTAAAATATCTATTAGAATACTATAAGCATAAATGCTTCAAAATTTGCATAAGCTTTTAAATTGTGGGGTTTTATATGTAGAAAATTACATTGTATCTTTTCCCTTGGTATTATTTAGTTGTTTACTTTAAGGCTATTTATCCTTGAATGAAAAAAAAAATAGTTGCCATGTTTTTGTAATTCACAAACTTCATTAGCAGTGTGCCATAACTAGAAATAATAGAATTAGATGTGTAATAGGAATCCTATGTGTTGAGTATAACTAAAATGCTGCAACCTATTTAAAGATTAATTTTTCAAGTTGGGTTTATAAATCATTTACAAAGAAATTGAGCAGAACTAAAATTACAGTCCAACTGTCACATTCCTGCGATGTGACCACAATGTGCTCGGGCTGGAAGCCACAGCAATGAGTGTTCGCAGAACCGAAAGCTCTGCCAGACCATCAGGAACAAATATCTTCCACTGGCCAGATACTGGATCAACAACCATTAAATATAATACGAACCATCTTCCATGGCCATAGCTCAAAAGCTATGAACACAAACAGTTGCAAATATGTCATTGGAAACTCAGGCACCCTCACACTGATTGGTCCATGCACTGCACAAATTGCCTCCATTCTAGCTCAAGAGAAATCCCCATGACCTTTCAAAACAGAGATGAAAACAAGTCCTCAGTGACTAATTTTAGAGACCTGCCTTTTCTCTTGTCCCTCCTTTGATAAGTTTCTTGTTCTATGTAGCAACATTTACAAATGCTGCTCTGTTTTCCACAAGCTGCACACACTAGGGCCTCCCCACCTCTGCTCCTCAGTATGCATGACTGTGTACGTTTTAGGAGGGGACGTAAATGGCCTCAACTGTATGAAAGCATGACACAACCTTTGGGATGATTCTGTGGTTTTACTGGCTCACCCACGTTACGTAGGAGGCTGCAGCACATGGAGGTGGCCGATGTTTATGGCTGGTATAATGCAGCACTGCCCAGCAGCAGCTCAGCCTTCTTGAGGCCGGTGCCTCTCCACCCTCCCTCACTCACAGAGCATCGAACCTCTCCATTCTGTAAACTCAGTGAAAATAATGCATCCATTACCAAAGGCTCAATTCTAAATTTACCAGGAGGCATAGGTCTAAATTCTGTGATTAGAGGTTACATTTCCAAGAATCATCGTAAACTTTCCTAACATTCACGCATGCACATCTCATGTCTGAGATGCAGCCACGTCCTTCCTCATGTTAAAAAGCTGATGTCTGGTCTGATCTCAGCCTCCCAAACA
Organism: Nomascus leucogenys; assembly: GCF_006542625.1. NCBI lineage: Eukaryota > Metazoa > Chordata > Mammalia > Primates > Hylobatidae > Nomascus > Nomascus leucogenys. The sequence continues at coordinate 154,989,200 of NC_044383.1, forward strand.
CAGCAGCAGCTTTGTATCAAATTCTACCCTTTCTGCCACAGCACCTAGCACTGCCTGACATGTTCTCTGTGTTTTTCACTAGATTAAGGTCCATGAAAACAGAATCTTGGCCAGCCCTCTTCACCTGTTTTCATGGCATTCATTAAATATTTGTTGAATGAATGGATATATGGATTGCATTTTGTACATAAAAATATACCTTCTTGACATTAGTATTTCAATAAGTGAATTGATGCTGGTTTTCTTTTCTTAGGTCCAGAGTTAGGAAGCAAGGAAGTTTTCTAGAATTAAGAATGGCATTGAATCTTCATTTTTTTTTTCTACTGGAGTTCATTCGTGTTGATTCTTTCCTTAAACCAGTAAAGATTACTGTCTTTCAAAACCAAAGACAATTATATCTTAATCTCATGGACATTGGGGAGCAAACACTGCTTCCAATCCATCTGAGGAACGGAAACATTTGGATAAGAGAAAGACAATTCAGTAACTTGTCAAATACTTCCTGGCAGAGAGCAGATGTGCAGCAGACTCCTGCAGAACAGAGCTTGTTTCCCAGAAGCACCCCAGCATCCAGCTTGCTGAGTGATCCCTGCTCTACTCATAGTCTCATGGTCTGCAATCGACATGAAATCACAGCAGGTGCACAGGGCAGATGAGGAGAATTCTGTAACATTAAACAGTTTTTTTTTTTTTTTTTTTTGAAATGGAATTTTGCTTTTTTTGCCCAGGCTGGAGTGCAGTGGCGCGATCTCAGCTCACTGCAACCTCCACCTTCTGGTTTCAAGCGATTTTCCTGCCTCAGCCTCCCAAGTAGCTGGGATTACAGGCACCCATCACCATGCCTGGCTAATTTTTGTATTTTTAGTAGAGATGGGGTTTCACCATGTTGGTGAGGCTGGTCTCAAACCCCTGACCTCGTGATCCGCCCGTCTCAGCCTTTATTCTCCATGTAGCTTTGTCTTTGGGTGTAACCAGTGTGATATGTTAATTACTACTCTTTACAGTGGCAAAGACAGACCTTGAAGGTTCTATTGTAATTTTCTTTTTTCCCAATAAAAATATCTTTAAAGTCTTAAATAAACTAAAACATTTTAGCTGTATTTAAAGTTTAGATACAACAAATTATATACTTATCATTGTACATTTTTAATTTTAATACAGGTGAAAATTTTTGAATAATTATTTGAAGACATACAACCTTCAATTTTTTAAAATTTCTTACCTTTTTCAAACTTATATTTTTTCAGGGAAAAACATTTAACATTTTTATACTTCACATAATTCCCTTATTTTTTAATACTCGGAGTCACTGAGAACGACTTCAAGATGAGACATTAATAGAAATAGAAAATACTAAAAATGGGAATCAAAAAACAATCAAAATAGAAAATCTTCTCAAATAAGTTTACTTCATTTATTTTTAATTGCAAAAAAGAAAGCAGACATGGATTTTACCAAAGTCTACAACAAATTATTGAATAAAGATCTAATATTGAGTAGAAAAATTCTTTTTATCAAATCCATAACTTGAACAGAGCAGAGGGAATTGCCTTGACTTCCTATTTTTTATTATTAATAAATGAGAAATACATTGCCAGTCTTTTAGCAGAATACCCACAAATGCACAATGAAAATTACATTGAAGTCTTTGAAGTTTTGTTTACTTTAGTCATATAAATGAAATTTTGTTTACTTAGTTTCCATTTTTATGTGACATAGGTGTATTTGTCAATGGGTAGATGCGTATATTTGTTGTTGGGTAAAACATATTCTTTTCATAGTTGGTTAACTGAAATAACAATTGCAACCTCTGGCTTCTGGCAGTCCCTTAATCTAGACCCCAAAAACAGGAAAACTTACAATAAAAAAAAAAAAAAAAAAAAGATGCTTCAGATGAAGTTACACCTAGAAGGGGAATTATCCCTAGGCCTGTATCACTGGGAGGTCTCCTGACTATCGATAGCAATCCAGCACCTATTTTTGAGCACCTACAGTTTATGGCAAAAATAAAAGCAAAAACATATATATGTGTGTGTCAGACTCCCGAGATGTAGAGGTCTCAAGAGATCAAAGTCTGTAGGGGAAACAGGAAAGTGAATTACAGGTCTATGAAAGAGCTGAGCAGAAAAGCCTGAGACCTGCTCAGAGGAAGACAGGCTCCCAGAGAACAGCACATGTGTTAGATAGCGCTTCAAGGGAAGATGAGCATTGGCAAGGGAGGTAGTGGAGCTCAGGGTTTCCAAAGAAGAAAGCATAGGACACAGGCATAGCCGCGTGAGAGAACATGGCATGGAAGGAGGGAGACAGCCCACATGGTTGGAGTAAATGGCTTTGCAGGACAATGTGGCGGCAGCGGGGGCGGTGAGGTGAGAACAGTTGTGTGCTAGACAGAAATGAGTCTTATACCCTATGCCCAGGAGTGACTGGGGACTCCTGAAACTTTTTTGTATGGAAATAAGAAAAGTGACTAAATAGAAAATAATGGAGAATGTATTTCCTGAGAAAGATCCACCAGAAAGCAATGCCTAGTTGGAATCTCAGAAGTTCCCTAAAGACAGCAGGAGTAAGGTTTTAGTCACCCTCCTTTAATAGGTCATCCATTCCTTGTGCTCAGAAACAGAAAAGGCAGAGAGGCAAGAGGGAATGAGCAGAGATCCCACATTGGGCACCACCAGCAATGGAGCTGCAAACACAGGCAGAGCCCCCAAGGAAGGAGCTGTGTTCACAGAACCATGCAGGCACCAGCCTGTGATCCAATCTGCTGCAGTGATGAGCATGTGCTTTACCCCAAAACTCTCAAGGAAGGTGACAATCCCACAAGCAACCATGCATCACCAACTGGTAATGGTTCTCAAGAAGGTAAGCCTGTGTGTGTGTGTGCGTGCGCACATGTGCATGTGTATGCATACATGTGCCTGTGTGCGTGTGCATCTGCTACTGCCTAACTAGAACATCCAGTACAATGATGAACAGAAGTGGTGAGAATGAACATCCTTGTTTTTCCTCATCTTGGGGAAAGCACCCAGCCTTTCACCATTAAGACTGATGCTAGTCACAGGTTCACAGTGTTTATTAGTTGAAGCCCTTCATTTGCTGCTGTTGTGTTTTTGCTAGTTTTTCATGATGGTGTTAATTTTGTCAATCATTTTTTTTTTGATACGATTGTGTGGTTTTGTTTTGCTGATGTGATGCACTACATGCACTAATTTGCATTTGTTAAACCAACCTTGCATTCCGGGGATGAATCCCACTTGCTGATGGTGTGTAATCCTTTTCATAGATTGCTAGATTTTATTTGCTAGTAATGTGTTGGAGATTTTTGTATTTCTATTCACAGAAAATATTGGTCTTCGTTTTCTAAATTTTTTGATGTTTTTAATCTGGTTTTGGACTCAGGGTAATACTCATCTCACAGAGTGATGTATTCTCTCCTCTTCTATCTATTGGAAGAGTTTCTGAAGAATTCATATTAATTCCCTTTCAAGAGTCTGGTAGGAATAACCAGTGAAGCCATCTTATCCTTGGCTTTTCTTTGTGGGAAGTTTTTTTTTTATTACTAAGTTAATCTCTTTACTTGTTATAGATCTAGTTCAATGTTCTACTTATTCTTGAATCAATTTCAGTAACTCATGTCTTTCTAGGAATTTGTCCATTTAATCTAAGTTATCTAATTTATTGTAATATAGTAGTTAAAATATTCATTCATTTATAATTTTTAAAATCTCTATAAAGTTGGTGGTAATGGTCTCTCTTTTGTTCCTGATTTTAGTAATTTGAGTCTTCTCTTTTTTTTTTTTTCTTGGTCAGCTCTAGCTCTTATTCTTTGCTTCCCTGCTTTAGGAATTGCATGTATTCAGCATCTGGATATAGTAATTTGTTAGCTAGGTAAAACATGAACTTATTTATACTTAAGAACATGTTAGTATGAAAAATACCTATGAATAGCTATTAAATTCTTCTGTGAATTATTTAAGGTATAATTTTACAAAAAAAAACTTGTCTAGAAAATAAAATACCAAATCATTCAAAGGCAAAATTCTAATACTACAAGGCTACCATGGCATAGTGCAAAAACAGCACCAATCCAAGCACGTACTTTTCAATTAGTCACTTATTTTCTTTTGGCTAAAAATGGAATCAGGTGGTCTTTAGGTCCCATCTGGTAGGAAGATTCTTTCATTGTTTGATACCTAAAAGTAGAGTAAACAACTACATTCACATCAGTGTCAGAGCACCTAAGGAACATCAGATAAAAATCTATTTAGCTCCAAATAATAAATACAGCTCGCCTGACATGGCAGGGCCGATTTTCCCTTTCCATGGTTTTCTTTAAGACTCAAAACTGTATTAGATTTTCTTGGATCTGACAATCAAAAGGTATTGGAGCCACACAGGAATACTATGAAGGATTTCAAACTCAAATTCAGCAACAAGGAAAAAATAGGTTAACCTATCATAAGTCCTTTTTTCTTTCTTTCTTTTATAATCTAACATAAATCATAAAAATCCAAAGGCAAAATTAAAAGGCAATAAAATATGTTCCAGTAGTTCACCTTATCCTGGGAAATGAGGCTTAGTAACTGTTGCCCAGATGTACTTAATGCAGCTTAAAACGACCTGTCGTTTAACTTAACCATGTGCATCTGCCTGTCCAAGACCACCCCGGCTTAGGAAAGCTCCACTTTCATAAAGTATGTGGACCACAGAACTTGGTAAGTCAGACAAGAGCAACAAAGGAGGTTCAAGATGTAGGTTAGAGAGTACAGATTTCTCACCAGATTTGTACGCACTGTAAATGACAAACAAGAGCAATTACTGTTTAGCTCTGACACCTAGTGTATTCACTTCAGAGTAATGTTTCCAGCAGAAAATACCAGGGCCAATCCACAGTTCCAGACTTCATCTCCATTAAATCCAATACTGTTCCCACATACTTTAATTTAAAGGAATTAAAACCAATAACTACACACAAGGCTGAGAGATCACTTTACAGAAGCAAATCCAGAAGTTGCCAGCATGCCTGTAAGATTTCATTTCTGGAAAGCATTAAATTATCCTCTGTGCCAACAGAAAAAAATAGGCTCAAAAGGAATAAAAATGAAGTACTGGGCTAATAGTTCAAAAAAGCATGAGGTTTTCTGTGGTTTATAACTTGAGGACTTTTTCCTTTTAAGATTCCCTTCAGGTAGAGCTTTCAAAAATACAATCATAAGCCTTGTATCAGGACCACATCTGATATAAGCCTTGCATAACAGCAAGGACACCCCACTTTCCTCAAGTTCAGTCCACGTGTGTCACCAGAGCTACGCTTTCACTCCACCAGCTACAGTGAAGTCATTAAATATTTGCAAGGCCACATTTTCCAAATTAGGTCCATTATTTTTATGAACCTCAATTCTAACAAATGCCATGATAATCCTAGGTTTATTTCTAGATGTCTGAATCTCCCACTTAAAGTGCAGAATTAATGAAACTGGTCTTATTCTGACATGGATTGCTTATAAATGAAAAAAAAAAAACTACAAAAGAAAACCATGGCTCTGCCAACCCTTGCACAAATGTGTGATCATGCTCACTCACACAACAAATATTCACCAAATGCTCTTTAAGTCAAGCAGTGCTCTAGGCTCTGGGATTAGGTGGCTGGACTCACAAAAGTGATCAGATGTTAAGTCAGACACAAATCAGAAATCTCACCTAGGACCCAGCTTTTCCAGTCATTAGAGGGATACAGCCACCAAGAGGCACAAGAAAAGCAGGAAGAGGTTAAGACATCGTGTGTGGGTCTCCAGGTCTTCCCTTCCCTCTTAGTCTCTGGGTAAGGTACATGGTTTAGTTCATATAGGCACAGAGATGTAGGTTATGAAACATCTCCATTTAATACTTCAAATAGCTGTTTGGTTCTCTAGAGAGCCATGACTCATGGATCCATAGACCACAAATTTATTTACCATGCAATCCTAACCCAGAGAAATCCTGCTAAAACCAGCACATAGATAAAGGCTCTTTTCATAGCAAACATCATGACTCTATTTACCAGGAGGCCCATTATCCTCATATAACAGAGATGCGTGTAGGTCACCTGTCTTCTTTCTTTTTCTTCAAGTGCCCCTTGGTATTCCTAGTGGTTGAGAGGGAGGAATCGCAGGCCAGCTGCCTCCCAGACATTAAACAATACAAGCAAGATCTCTCTTCTTATGTAGCTTATGCTCTTCAGGGAGGAGCATCCAATAAGGAAATATATGAATAGACAAGACAATTTTAGAGATTTGTGTGCTGCAATGAACATAGAACAGGGTGATGTGATAGGGAATGAGTAAGAGGGCTGCTTTAAATTGGGTGGTCAGAGAAGGACTCTCTGAAGGTGTGATTTGGGACCTGAGATCTGAAAGACAAGAAGTCATTCACGAGAAAATCTCTGCAAAACCATCCTAGTCAGGAAGCTAGCACATGCCAGACTCCCAAAGTGGAAGAGCTTGGTGTAAAATAGAAATGACTGAGAAGCAGAAAAATTGCCTACAATGTTGGAGAGTACTGGATGGGGGAGAGTGGATGGAGGGTGGAATGTGAGCAAGGATCAGATGACGGGGGGTCATTGACGTGATGAGCGTGGGCTTCGATCTTATTCTGGGTAGAATGAACCACCACGGGGGTAGTGCCAGAAGAATCACTTGATCTGACCTGTGTCTTAGGCCATCTGGCTGTGGGTGTATAAGAGGCAGTAATGGACACAGGGGGAAGCCGGAGTATTCTGAAGCAGCCCAGCTGTTAAGAGATGGTGGTCTGGACAAAAGCTGGGGGAAAATGGCAAGAAATAGAAGGGTTTGGGTTATGTATTAAAGTAATGACCAGGAGTGTGAAAATCATATCTCAATAAAGTTGTTTAAAAATATATGGCCAAGAGTCCCTGATTTTTGTAGATATCACTATATATTAAGGCACTTACAGACAAAATGACGGGATGCCAAAGATTTTCTTCAAAATAAATTGGGTGTGTATGTGTGGTGGGGGTGGGGAGAGATGGCGCAAGATAAGCTGTGAGCTGACAACTGGGGCAGCCAGGCTAGCCACAGTTGGGTGTGTGGAAATTACATTAACACTGAATATATGTTTAAAATTTCCATAATAAAATGTTCAAATTTGAACATTAAGTCTGGCAGGATCCTGATGGTCACAGGGTGGTGAAACACCTTGTGTGTAGTTTAGTCAATCACTAACCTTACACACATTCTCTGTAACATCTCCAGATGATCCTTCAGTCTGCTTAGAGCAGCATTAAACTACTTTTCAACAGCCTGTACTCTTATGTCATTTAATCTGAAGAAAGTGCTTTGTCACACTGAGCGAAAATCAATCTCTCTGAAACTTCCAACCGTGGGACATAGTTCAGTAACATGGAAGCAAGGCAAATTGTTGGACTCCTCCCATAAGATCACTCTTAAGAACGGATATCTCACCTTTCACAAGCTAAAATGCAATTCTTTAAGTCACTCCTGAAACTGGAAATAGATATTTTCCTTCGAAATAGTTATTTTCCTACTCTTCCTCTCCTTTTCTTCATTCCAGGAAACTCATCTCCCTCTAGGACCTTGCAATTTCAGTTAAGGTCTCCCTTTTCACTGGTTTATTTATATAGGCCTGCAACATAGTCAAGCCTCCACATACTGGAATACACACACACACACACACAAACACATGTGTATATATATATATGCGTGTATATATATACACACTAACCATATGCAGTAATATGAAGATTTTTTGTTCTTCAGTACACATAGTAAATGACATTACTCCTATGATACAATCCCATGAAATACACACATTACAGACTACCAAATAAATGTGTAGGCCATATAGTTTCTCGCACTTACCCTGTTCTATCTTAATGAAGGAAACATAGCTCAGCATAAGAAAGATTTTATTTTGAAGACAAATTTGAATCTCCTCTAATTTATTAGAATGAGTTGACATTCTAGCCCCTTATCATTAATAAACAATAGCTTAGGGTGTAATTCACAACTGGGTGGGATGCACACTGTCCTTTCGTGGTTTACATGCCTTCCATTTTGTACTAACGGTGTACAAAGCTTCGGAGTTGTTTCCGTCGCACAGCCCCCTGGTCTTCTGACAGCCTCACCATAGTGTCCCAGTCCCTTCTGTCCACCGCCTATAAGAACTAGACCTCCACATCCTTCATCAAGGGATCTCCCCCATCACCCCAACCTGCTGGGTAGCAACTTGGCCATCACTTGTCCACAGTTAATTGGACAAAGGATAAGCAACTGACCCAGCCATAATATTCCATTTCATGTTGACAGGAAATAGTGATTCCAGATAAAGCTCTGGCAGTCAGCCATCTCTGTCAGTGTTTCATTTTGCCTACTGCCCCAAATACTTTGCTTCCTTCTTGCTCCGCGTATCATGTTGGACATCCACCACCATCCCTTAAAAAAAAAAAAAAAAAAAAAAACAACTTATCAAATAACATGATTCACATCTGAATCTAAGCAGTTCAGAGAACTTATACCCCAAATCAACAGTCTTTCATCCCAGCCCTCCCCACTCACAAGCCCGTTCCAAGGAGGCAATGTCAGCGCTAAGACTGACCATGCTGGGTGCTGTTTCTGATCAAAACCAGTTTGTGTCCTGTCCGCAGGTGGGAGTGAAGGAATTTTAAAAACCGAGCTTGTGTCTGTTGGCTCCCTCCTGTGAAAGAAGAGAGGTTACCTCAGCCACAATAAGCCCTGGGAAACACAATAACCACTGTGGACTTCACATTCCCAGAGCTATACAATGATATTATGATTCTTACTATTTTCTTCTGTTAACCTACATAGACTCCTCTCTCTGAAAAATGAGTTCATCAGCAATGCTACCTCCCAACATCAGGTGTACCCACCTTTACTTCTCACATTTTAACCAAATTTTAAATGGCCGTAGCTGTTAACATTTAGGTGGTTTTCTATAGCTACAACCAGGTTTTCTATCCTTTCCTATGGATGGTATAAAGAAATTCAAAATCATTAATCATCATTTTCTTTCTTTTGCTTGTGTAAAATTATTCATCATGCAGTCAAGAACATACTAGGATTGCTCTTCCTTCTCTATGGCCCCTAGAATGACTATTTAGGTAACAAAAGCAAAATATTCCTCACACCCAACTGAAATGCACTCTTGCCCCACACCACATAACTTGCTTACAATCATGATGCTTAAAATTATATTGACTCCTTTCACATTGAGATCATATATTCTTTTGTTTTCTTAAACTTATTTTCCTTTCATTTATTAATGAAAAAATATTTCTGTCATATCTTGAAGATTTTCTATCTTCTCAGTATTGCTCTTATTGAATAGAATCTTTTTCTTTTTTTCTTTAGAGGGAGTCTGGCTCTGTCGCCCAGGCTGGAGTGCAGTGGCGAGATCTCGGCTCACTGCAACCTCTGCCTCCCGGGTTCAAGCAATTCTCCTGCCTCAGCCTCCTGAGTAGCTGGGATTACAGGCGCATGCCACCATGCCCAGCTAATTTTTGTATTTTTAGTAGAGACAGGGTTTCACCGTTTTTTAGTCAGGCTAGTCTCGAACTCCTGACCTCATGATCCTCCCACCTTGGACTCCCAAAGTGCTGGTATTACAGGCAAGAGCCACCGTGCCTGGCCTGAACAGAATCTCTTTTTGAGAGGTGACAGCGTGCTGGCAGTTCTCACAGCCCTCGCTTGCTCTTGGTGCCTCCTCTGCCTGGGCTCCCACTTTGGCGGCACTCGAGGAGCCCTTCGGCCCACTGCTGCACTGTGGGAGCCCCTTTCTGGGCTGGCCAAGGCCGGAGCCCACTCCCTCAGCTTGCAGGGAGGTGTGGAGGGTGAGGTGCAAGCGGGAACCAGGGCTGTGTGCGGCGCTTGCGGGCCAGCTGGAGTTCCGAGTGGGCGTGGGCTTGGTGGCCCCCCAACCCCCCTCCAGAGCAGCCGGCTGGCCCTGCCGGCCCCGGGCAATGAGGGCTTAGCACCCAGGCCAGCGGCTGCGGAGGGTGTACTGGGTACCCCAGCAGTGCCGACCCACTGGCGCTGCACTTGATTTCTCACCGGACCTTAGCTGCCTTCCCACAGGACGGGACTTGCAGCCCACCATGCCTGAGCCTCCCACCCCCTCCATGGCTTCCTGTGTGGCCCGAGCCTCCCCTGCTCCACTAAGCCCAGTCCCATTGACCACCCAAGCGCTGAGGAGTGTGAGTGCACGGCGCGGGACTGGCAGGCAGCTCCACCTGCAGCCCCTGTGCAGGATCCACTGGGTGAAGCCAACTGGGCTCCTGAGTCCGGTGGAGATGTGGAGAACCTTTATGTCTGGCTCAAGGATTGTAAATACACCAGTCAGCACCCTGTGTCTAGCTCAGGCTCTGTGAATGCACCAATCGACACTCTTTATCTAGCTGCTCTGGTGGGGCCTTGGAGAACCTTTGTGTCCATACTCTGTATCTAACTGATCTGATGAGGATGTGGAGAACTTTTATGTCTAGCTCAGGGATGGTAAACGCACCAATCGGCGCCCTGTCAGAACAGACCACTCGGCTCTACCAATCAGCAGGACGTGGGTGGGGCCAGATAAGAGAATAAAAGCAGGCTGCCTGAGCTAGCAGCAGCAACCCGCTCGGGTCCCCTTCCACACTGTGGAAGCTTTGTTCTTTCGCTCTTTGCAATAAATCTTGCTACTGCTCACTCTTTGGGTCCACACTGCTTTTATGAGCTGTAACACTCACCGCAAAGGTCCGTAGCTTCACTCCTGTGCCAGCGAGACCATGAACCCACCAGAAGCAAGAAACTCTGAACACATCCGAACATCAGAAGGAACAAACTCCAGACGTGCCACCTTAAGAGCTGTAACACTCACCGCGAGGGTCTGTGGCTTCATTCTTGAAGTCAGTGAGACCAAGAACCCACCAATTCCGGACACATTTTTACCCCGAGATCTTCCCAAAATTTTCTGTCCACCTGCATGAACCTGGACCTGGTATTTTCTAACCCTGAGACATAGCTGAGGCCTGAGATTTCCCTCCATCACCCTCCTGGGTTAGATTAGTTATTTCCTGGATTCTGTGCCTTCTCTGTTCTCAGAACCCTCGTTTTATTGGTGTATCTGCTGAAGTAAACTCTCCAGGGGGAGTGCCTTGGACATGAACACCATTTCTCTGCATCACTGAAGAAATCTTTATTCTAGCCTTCAATTTAATTGATTGTTTGCTATCTAAAATAAGCCTCCCTCAGAATTTACAATAAATTACAAGATGAACAAGGAAAAGCAGACTCAAATAAAAATGTAATAAGGACCATTAAGGAAAGGCAAGAATAAAAAAACCCTAAAATAGAAATGAGGTTAAAAAGACATAAAAAGGGCAAGGAAAAGAGTAAAATGAATGACAGGCCAAGAAGAAATAACATACATAAAACCAGAGTCCCTGAAGAAAGTAAAAATAAACAGTAGAACAAACCAATATTTAAAACTATAAGAAAAACTTCCAGATTCATAAAAAAGGATACAAATCTATATCCTGACCCACAAAGATCTACTCTGAGCTCTGTATCAGTGAAACAATCAGACTTCATTGATAATTCTCTACGGGGATCAATGAGCTGCAGAGGAATCTGACTGCATCAAGCACAATACACAGCATAGGGCAGCACCGCTGTCAGACATGTTAGTAAGAAAACGTGTGCTGAGAATTGCAGAACCAGCCAGCCTGGCCTTCAGGCACAGGCCATAGAAAAGTAGCTTTAACCTGCAGGAACTCGGGTGTTCTTTAACCACGAACTCTTTTTGAGGGATCTAATAGAAGAAAAGCTTGGTCTAACTGAGAGATGACTAGAAAATTTTCAGCAAAAGGACTGAAGGTCCCGGTAACCCCTACGAATTGCAACCATAAGCAAATCTGGCAAAAGGAAAAGAAAAAAGTACTTAATTTTATACTCTATCCAAGAAGTAGGCATAAGTTAAGCAAAATATCTTGAGACTTAAAAAATTCTAATGTAATAAATAATGATGATAAATCTTAACATGGTCACTTAATAAAAATTATTTTCTTAATGAATATTTCTAGGTGTTCTCCTCCAGACAAATAGGGAACAAAATTTTATATTAAGGGAACAATTTCATGATTTCTGAAGACAAACTGTTGTTACATAGGTCCACTGCTCCTGCTTCAAACTTTTCACAGGAAAGGGGTACGGATTTTAGACATTTGCAGAAATCCTGAGGATGACACTTACATACTATACTGTCTTATATATCTCATAATTTATTTTTAAAGATGAGGCTAAGGAGGTAAAAATGTATATGCAAAAATGCCAAATTTTATCAATGAACCATCAAATTGGTAGTTAAAAGTTTAATGATAAATAGGATATTTATATCAAAGTATGTAGCCAAAAACCACTTATTAATTTTATAAAGAAAAATCTTGACTTTATAATAGGGAAATCTGATAAGCAGTATCTTAGCCAGTTATTAAATTAAACAAAGTAATTGCAACAAACCAACATCATTTAACTACTGATAAAAGAAAAGTACAACTTTGTTTCTGTGGCATTCCTGACCAAAAAAAAAATCTAATTATAAGAAAATATCAAAAAAGTCAAATGAGGAAATTTTACAAAGGAATTGACTTGTACTTTTTTAAAATGTCAAGATCAAGAAAGATAGAAAGGCTTAGAATTTATTCCAAGAGACTAAGACAAAATAACTAAATGAAATGCATCATCCTGAAGAGGAAAAATAGTGACAAGGCATTTTTAAATGTTAAAATTGGAAGTGAACTGTAGGGTAGATAAATAGATAATAGTCTTGTATTAATGTTACATTTCCTGACTTTGGTAACTGTCCTCTATTTATGTAAGGGGATGTCCCAGGTCTTAGGGAATGCATACTAAAGTGTTTAGGCAGAAAGGGAATCATATTTCAACTAACTCTCAAGCAGTTTGGAAACTAAATTTATAATATATACAATCTAATAAAAATATTATGCAAGCCATATGTATAATCTTAAATTTTCCAGTAGCCATATTTTAAATAAAGTAATTTAATTTTGATATTTGAGTTAATTCATTACATGAAAATATTTCAATACATAATCAAGATAAAAGTTATTATTGAGAAAAATGTATCTTTGTACTAAGGCTTCAAAATCTCAAATGTATTTTAGACTTACAGAGCATCTCAGCATGGACTAACCAGAGTGAAGGTGTTAATCAGCTACATGTAAGAAGAATGAGAAGGAAGGAATATGAATAAATAATAAATCAATAAAGAAAATGGGAAATGTGTAAATAATTATTTAATCTGGGTAAAATATATATAGTATTTTACATGTTTTTTATATCTTTTCTATAAGTTTCAAATAATATCAAAAATTTTTAAAAAGTTAAGCAAAAAAATAAGAAAATGCAATGAACAACTTTACACCAATAAATTTGAACACTCAGCACACAGGCAAATTTCTAGAGAAATGTCTTACCAAAGTGAGTACAAGGAACTATTTAAAGCCAGAATAATCCCATCATAGGACAACAGTTCTTAAACATTTTGGTCTTAATACCCCCTTTATACTCTTAAAAGTTATTGAGGATTCCAAAGGGCTTTTACTCATGTGGGTCATTTCTACCAATATTTAGCAAATTAGACATTAAAAATGAAAAGTTTTAAAAATATGCATTTATTTAAATTCATAATAATAAATCCATTACCTTTTAACATAACTTATTTTATAAGATAATTATATTTTCCTAAACAAAAACAAATTTGGTGAGATGAATGGCATGATTTTATATTTTTTCAGCATTCAGTCTGTTGCAATCTGTTGTTTGGGTTGAAGATATGAGGTTGGGAAAGGAAGAAGTATTTTTAATAGTCATTTCAGATAATTGTGAATATTCTTTTTTAATACTTCAAAACATGATGAGTGTATATTTCCCAAAGGGTTATGTGAGTTGTGAAACTTGAAACCTTGTCAATAAATTGCATTTTGAAGCATTAAAATCTATTGGTCTATCTTCCACTTTGAATAGATTTTCACCAATGCATGATTTTGTAACAACATGCATTAATCATGTAGAAAACATCAGTTCACTGAGTCATACAGATTTCAAATATTGACATATTACATTATTCAATATCAAAACATCACAGTTGACCACATCAACAAGCTAAAGAAGAAAAATTATATGATAACAATTGTTGCAGAAAAGTATTTGGAAAAGGCAACACACATTTACGATAAACTCAGCAATTCAGGAAGAGAGGAATATTGCCTTGATAAACAGCATCAAGAAAACACAACTAACATCACACTTAATGGTGATGATTGGATGCTCTCCCCTTAAATCTGGGGATAATGAAAAGACATCTACTCTCACACTCTCAGTCCACATAGTGCTCTAAGGTATAGCGATGAGATAGGCAAGAGTAGGACAGATTTGGGGAAGGAAATAAACTGTCCCTATTTGCAGATGACATGCTTATTTACAGAGAAAATCCCAAGAAATTTATTTAAAAAAAACTCTTAGAACTAATAAGTAAATTCATCAAAGTTGCAAGATATAATATCATCACATAAAATCAGTCTCATTTCTTTTCCTTTTTCTTTTTTTTGTTTGTCTGAGATGGAGTCTTGCTCTGTCACCCAGGCTGGAGTGTAGTGGCACTATCTCAGCTCACTGCAACCAACCTCCACCTCCCAGGTTCAAGCGATTCTCTTACCTCAGCCTTCCAAGTAGCTGGGACCACAGGCACCACCACGCCCAGCTAATTTTTGTATTTTTATTAGAGTTGGGGTTTCACCATGTTGGCCGAGCTGGTCTCAAACACCTGGCCTCAAGTGAGCCACCTGCTTTGGCCTCCCAAAATTACAGGTGTGAGCCACTGCACCCAGCCCAAATCAGTCTCATTTCTATATACTAAAAATGATCATGTGGAAACCAACTTTTAAAACACAGTATTATTTACATTCATTCTAAAAAAAATTATATACCTTGGTATAACTTTTTAAAAAACTCTATAGTATATGCATGCTGACCATTACAAAATGTTGACAAAAGAAATCAAATATCAAAATAAATGGAAATACAAACCATGTGCCATGTACTAGAAGACTCAACATAGTAAAAATGTAAATTCTCCCCCAGATTTATCTATAGGGTTAATGCAATTTTTATCAAAATTCCAAAAAGAATTTTTGTAGACACAGACAAGCTTATTCTAATATTTATCTGGAATGGCACAAGCCCTAAAATGGCTAAAACTTGACAAACAAGAACAAAATGCAAGGAATTACTCTACCTCACAGTATAGCTTATTTTACAGCCACACCAATCAAGACAGTATGGTATTGGTGAAGAGACAAAGACACAGAGCAATGAAACAGGATAGAGAATGAAGAAATAGACCCACACAAATATGCCCAACCAATATGTGATAAAGATGTAAAACAAATTATAAAACTTTTAGAAAAACACATAAGAAAACATCCATGGGATCAAGGGTTAGGCAGAGTTTTTATACTTTGTACCAAAGAGGAATCTATAAAAGGAAAAGTTGATAAATTATACCTTATCCAGCCAAGCCTGGTGGCTTACACCCGCAATCCTAGCACTTTGGGAGGCCAAAGCGGGTGGATCACTTGAGCCCAGGAGTTTGAGGTGGTGAGACCCCATCTCTACGTAAAAATACAGAAATTAGTGCAGCGTGGTGGTGCCTATAGTCCCAGCTACTCAGGAGGCTAAGGTCAGAGGATCATTTAAGTCTGGGAGGCAGAGACTGCAGTGAGCTGAGGTTGCGCCACCGCGCTCCAGCCTCGGTGACAGAGTGAGACCCTGTCTCCAAAAAATAAAAAACTTCTGCTCTGTGAAAGACCCTGTTAAGAGGATAAAAAGGTGAAAAGGCGAGTTACAGAATTGGAGAAAATATTTTCAAGATAGATACCTGACAAAACTCTAGTATCTAGACTACATACTTTCTATATATGCACACATATTATAAATTTTATGATACATAGTAATTATATATACATATATATAACACGACTCTGAAAACTCAACAGGAAAACAACAAAGAGTGCAATTAGAAAAAGGGAATAAAAAAAGAAAAAGGGTAAGTGATATGAACAGATATTCTGTAAGCCACCAAGAGGTTTACACAGATGACAAGTAAGCACATTAAAGATGCTCAGCCTCACTGGCCATTAAGGAAACACAGATCAAAGCCGCAATGCAGTATCTATCAGACACACCTATCTCTGTGGCTCAAATAGAAAACAGTGACAACAGCAAATGCTGGCAAGGACGTGAAGAAATGAACTGCTCACACACACTGCTGGTGGGAATGTAAGAGGGTATGGTCACTCTGAAAACAATTCAGTGTTTCCAATAAAAGGAAACAAGCAATTGCCCAGAAACCCAGCAACTGCATACCTAGACATTTGCCCCAGAGGAGAGACAACTTCTTTTCACCCAAAACCTGTGTACAGGAGCGTTCACAGCAGCTCTATCTGTGACAGACACTCTGCTGGGCTGCGGGCACCTGGGCTCCAGCTCCCACAGGAAGCTGGCTCACTGCCAGCCTCCACGTGCACTCCTTTCTGCTTCCCTTTTGAGTCTTCCTGGGCCCTCAGGAGCTCAGGGAGAGCCATGCGGACACTGAGGATAGGGCAGATGTGTATCCACAGTCTCCTCAGACTTGCCTGGCCGCAGATTCTAAACCACTGAAGCCACGCTCTTCGTGCCACTGAGCACACCTGAGGCTGTCTCTTCTCCAGTTTCCAGATGAGAAATAGGACACAAATCCCTTCTACCCCCAGACCCTCAAATCCATCATGGAAGGGTTGCACAGCTCAAGCAAAGCTTAGCATGGATGCAGTGGTCAAGGAGCTACCACAACATGAGAATAATTTTATGAAAGAACTTTCTATGTAAAATCTCCAGCTGTCTGGCCATGTTTCTAATCAACAATAACTGTACTAGGGGCACGGGCTTATGTAAAACTCAAACTACTGGAGAGACCTCACAGTGCCTGCTTAGTTTGTTAGAGACAGTTTTTACTTACAATCCAGCTCTTGGCTATGTTCTCACAAGTGAAAGTGGGGAGATAGCCAAGAAAAAAAGGGACAGGACACAAATTACTAATATCAGAAATGAAAGAGGGGACACTACAAGTACAGACCTTATAAAAAAGATAAAAAAAGAATTCTATAAACAACTTTATGCCCATAAATATGATAACCTACACAAAATGGACCAATTCTTTGAAAGACACAATATGCCAAAACTCACACAAGAAGAAACAATCCCAAAATTGAGTCAACAATTAATAACTTTTCAAAACAGAAATCACTAGGCCCAGATGGGTTCACTGGTAAATTATACCAGATATTCAAATAAGAAATGAATCCAATTCTCTATAATCTCCTTTAAAGGATAGAAACAGAAAGAATGCTTCCAAACTCATTCTATGAGGCCAGCATTACTCTAAAAAAAAAACCAAGGACAGAAAAAAGAAAAAAAAAACAACTAGAGACTAATATTTCTCATGTACACAGATGCAAAAATCCTCAATAAAATATTAATAAGTTGAATCCAACAATGTACAAAAGAAATTATACACCTTGACCAGGTGGGATTTATCCCAGGTATGCAAGGCTGATTCAACATTTAAAAATCAATTAATGTAATCTATCCCATCAATAGGCTAAAAAATATCAATAGATACCAAAAATCATTTGACAAAATACCACACCCATTCATAATAAAAATTCTCAATAAACTAAGAACAGAGGAGAACTTCTTCAACTTCATAAAGAATATCTACCAAAAACCTACATCTAACATCACACTTAATGGTGAGAAATTTAAAGCTTTCCCACTAAGATCAGGAACAAAGCAAGGACATCCCCTTTCACTACTGCTTTTCAACATTGTACTGAAATTCCTAGCTAATGCAATAAGACAAGAAAAGGAAATAAAAGGTATACAGATTGGTAAAGAAAAAACAAAACGGACTTTGTAGATGACATGATTCGTCTACCTAGAATATTTGAAAGAATTTACCAAAAAAAAAAACCTTCTGGAACAAACAGTGATTTTAGCAGGGTTGCAGAATTCAAGGTTAATATACAAAAGTTAATCACTTTCAAGGTTAATATACAAAAGTTAATCACTTTCCTATATACCAACAATGAACAAGTGGAATCTGAAATTAAAAAAACAGTATCATTTACATTAGCACCCCAAAAATGAAACAGGTATAAATCTATCGAAATAAGTACAAGGTCTATATGGGTAAAATGACAAAACTCTAATGAAGGATATCAAAGGAGAACTAAATAAATGGAGAGCTATTCCATGTCCATGGATAGGAAGACAATACTGTCCAGGTGTCAGTTCTTCCCAATTCGATCTATAGATTCGGTGCAACCCCAAGCAAAAGTGCAGCCAATTATTTTGTGTATATCAACAAAATGATTCTGAAGTTTATATAGAAAGGCAAAAAAACTACAATAAACAATAATTTATTGTATTTTTTAAACAGCTAGAGGAGAGGATTCTAAATTTTACCAACACCAAGAAATAATAAAGGCTTGAAGTGATTGATATGCTAATTACCCTGATTTGATCATTATAAAGTGTATACATGTATGGAAACATCACACTGTATGTATGAAAAGCAAAAGACCTTTCATATATACATAGAAATATTTCATATTTCATATACTGAGAAGAGCCAACTCAGTATTGAAAGAGAAGAACAAAGTTGAAGGGGTAACAGTTCCCTACTTCAAGACTTACTATGGTAATCAAGACAGTGCTGTGTTGGAAAAAGAAGAGACAAACAGAGCAATGGAACAGAACAGAGAGCCCAGAAAGAGATCCACATAAATACAGCCAACAGATCTTCGACAGACGAGCAAAGACAATACAATGAAGAAAAAAGTCTTTAACAAATGGTGCTATAGAACAACTGGACATTCACATGCCAAAAAACAAACGAATCTAGACACAGACCTTACATCCTTCACACAAAAGTTAACTCATAACTGATCACAAACCTAACTGCAAAATGCAAAGCTGTATAATTCCTAGAAGATAACATAGAAGAAAACCTAGATGACCTTGGGTATGGCAATGACTTTTTAGATACAACAAAAAAAGCATGATCTATGAAAGAATAACTGAAAATCAGGACTTCACTGAAATTAAAAACTTCTTCTCTGAAAAGGATAATATCAAGTGAATGAGAAGACAAGCCACAAACTGGGAGAAAATAAATGCAAAAGACAAATCCGATAAAGAACTGCTATCTAATATATATAAAAGAAAAGAACCCGAATAAAAATTGGGCCAAAGATGTCAATAGATGCCTCACCAAAGAAGGACATACCTCACCAAAGATGGCAAATAAGCATATAAAAATACTCCACAACACGTCATCAGGAAAATGCACATTTAAACAACAATGAGATGATTTGCACACCTATGAGAATGGCTAAAGTCCAGAACATGGAAAACACCAAATGCTGGTGAGGATGTGGAGCAACAGGAACTCCCATTCATTGCTGGTGGGAATGCAAAATGGTGCAGCCTTTTTGGAAGACAATTTGGCAGTTTCTCATAGAACTAAACATACACTTAACCATATGATTCAGCAACTGTACTCCTTGGTATTTACCAAAAGAAGCTGAAAATTGTTGATCACACAAAAATTGCACACGGATGTTTATAGCAGCTTTATTCATAATTGCAAAATATGAAAGCTACAAAGACGTGCTTCAGTAGGTGAACTGATAAATAAAACTGTGGTGCATCCAGATGAAGGACTGTGATCCAGCACTAAGAGAAGTGAGCAAGCAAGCCATGAAAAGACACAGAGGAAGCTTAAACACATGCTATGCAGAGAAAGATGCCAATCTGAATAGGCTGCATGCTGTGTGATTCCAATTCTATGATCTCCTGGAAAAGGCGACACTGGAGACAGTAAAGAAACCAGTGGTTGCCAGGAGTTAGGAAGGAGAGGGATGAATAGGCAGATTCTCAAGGCAGTGGAACTACAGTATGTAGAGAATGTACACTATGATGCTGTCATGGTGGATGATGCCATTATAGACCTCTCAGAACCCATAGAAGGCACACCACCAAGAGTGAACGCTGATAAACTGTGGACTTTGGTGATGACGATGTGTCAATGTAGGTTCATCAACAATGGTTAATGGTAACAAACGTACCACTCTGGTGGAAGATGTGGACAGGGGGCCAGGGGGCACATGGGAAATCTCCATACTTTCCTCACAATTTTGCTGTGAACCTAAAACTGCTCTTTAAAAAGAATTTGTTTAAGTAAACTTTCAGAAAAGCTGCACATATCGTTCTAAGAATGTTCAGTTACTTTGTATGTTTCTAAAAGAACACATCTAGCATCAACAAGAAGGTTAATGAGGCCAGGAACTGCCGCCCACTGAGCAGATGAAATGGTAGTCTAGGGTACTGGGCCCACAGATCCACTTCATGCTTGTGTGTCATTCTGACTTATTTTTATTTTTATTGTATTTTATTTATTTATTTATTTATTTTGAGACAGGGTATCACTCTGTCGCCCAGGCTGGAGTGCAGTGGCACAATCTCGGCTCATTGCAACCTCTGCCTCCTGGGTTCAAGCAATTCTCCTGCCTCAGCCACCTAAGTAGCTAGGATTGCAGGCATGTGCCACCATACTCAGCTAGTTTTTGTATTTTTAGTAGAGATGGGGTTTCACCATGATTTCCAGGCTAGTCTTGAACTGCTAACCTCAAGTGATCCACCCGCCTCAGCCTCCCAAAGTGCTGAGATTACAGGTGTGAGCCACCACACCTGGCCTTATTTTATTTTTGAGACAGGGTCTTGCTCTGATGCCCTGGCTGGAGTGCAGTGGCTCAATCACAGCTCACTGCAGCCTTGACCTCCTGGGCTCAAGCAATCCTCCCACCTCAGCATCCCAAGTAGCTGGGACCACAGGCATGCGCCACCATGCGTGGCTAATTTCTGTATGTTTTGTAGAGATGGGGCCTCACTATGTTGCCCAAGCTGGTCTTGAACTCCTGGACTCAAGCAATCTGCCTGCCTCGGCCTCCCAAAGTGGAGGGTTTACAGGTGCGAGCCACCACACCTGGCCATTTTGAGTTATTTTTCTGTGGGCACAGATTAAAATAAACAAGGAACATAAACTCTTCTAAGGAAAAATAAATGAGGAAAAATACTATAAAATTTCAAAGGCGTTTGAGCTGGCATGTCCGTTCTGCTATTTTGGAAAGGTGAATGAGTCCCCACTTTATAAATATGAATCATACTTCAGTTGGATGAAACCACTACAGCAAACAAACTGATTTCTACCACCCCTACAGCTAATGAACTGGGACTCACAAGGCTCCAATCACTTCATTAAGTAATTTAGACACAGAGAGACCCCACGCCCACCCTCACTGGACCCCTTTATCTGGGTTACGTTTTTCACAGAACTTACCACTATCCCTCCTGATTTACTCCAGGCACCTCCTAGTTGGTCTCCCATGTCCAACCTCTTCCTCTAGAGTTTTTTCTCAACACAACAACCGGAGTGACTCTCTTAAAACAAGAGGAAGACCCAGCACTTTGGGAGGCCGAGGTGGATGGATCACCTGAGGTCAGGAGTTCGAGATCAGCCTGGCCAACATGGTGAAACCCTGTCTCTACTAAAAATACAAAAAAATTAGCTGGGTGTGGTGGTGAGCGCCTGTAATCCCAGCTACTCAGGAGGCTGAGGCAGGAGAATCACTTGAACTCAGGAGGCGAAGGTTGGAGTGAGCCGAGATTGCACCACTGCACTCCAGCCTGGGTAATAAGAGTGAGACTCCGTCTCAAAAAAAAAAAAAAACAAAAACAAAACAAAAACAAACAAACAAACAAACAAACAAAAAAAAACGTGTCTTATTAGCAGCCAGAGAGTAAAGACGATTCTGGCTTTGAAGGCCAGGTGGCTTGCGTCATAACCACTCAACTCCGCTGCTGCTATTCTGAACGCAGTCACAGTCGGTACTTACAGGAATGCCTGCGTGCTGATAAAACTTTATTTACAAAAACAGTGTCATGGGCAAACCCCCGTCTTAGAAGTCAGATTTTTCTCAGTCATCTACTCAATGCCCTCCCATGGCTTCCGTCCCACGCAGAGAAGCCGCACACGAAGAAAGGCATCAGGGGTCTGGGCCCCACTGCCCCCGGCCACTCAGGAGGTCTCCCTCTCACTCGCTGCTCCAGTGTCCATCTTGCTGACCCAAGCATCCAGGCTCCGTCCTGCTCGGGTCTATGTTCTCACCGTCCCACCACCCGGCAGTCATGCAGCCCACCCCGACTACACATGCAGAGTCGCTGTCGCCACCTGCACAAGCTGCCCCCCACCTCCTTCCGTTTAGCCATAGAACCCGTGGCCTTTTAATAAGCACGTAAATGACCACTCATGTTACTATTGTTCGTCTCCCCCACCGCACAAACACAAACGCACTGAAACGCCAGCTCCATAGGACTTTCAGCCTGTTCCCGCTGCAGCCCTCACTCCCAGAGCAACAGCTGAACGCAAAGGGCACGGAATACAGCTGTGTTGGACAAATGATATCTATTTAACAGCCGTACACCCTGCAGTATCTCCTTCATAAACTTTCTTGAATTAATTTAATAATATTTCACTGATGAAACTAGCAATAAAAGAGGTGAAATAACTTGTTCAAGGTCATAAAGCCAGAAAGAGGTAAAGGCAAGATCCATGCCAGGTTCCACTGAAGAAAGTGCTTACTCTAAATCGTTCAACTGCCTCCCTGGAACCTAATTTATTGTGATGTAATTATCCCTCACTATCTTCTACTATCTAGTGTCTAAACATTGTTGGTGGAATTGTATTACCATATATGTAAAAATGAATTGTATTTTCACACATGTTGTCTGTAATTGAGGATTTTTAACTGTTTTAAAAGACTCTCTCTCAGTTGAGGCTAAAATAATCACCTTTCGTGATGTCCTCATCACATGAACTTGAGAGTTCTGCAGTGGCAGATGCCATTTTAAAAGGCAGCTAAGCGCTGCTCGCAGGTGCTCTGTGTGTTATTTGGGGAGGGCCTGCCCGGTGTGTGTGTGTGTGTGTGTGTGTGTGTGTGTGTGTGTGTGTGTGTGTGAATGCAGGGAGGTGGGGAGGGCCTGGGTGGGGAGCCATCAGAGAGACCAGAGCACTGGGGGACAGCAGCATCCACAGGGACTGCAGGTGCTCAGGGGACGTTTTCAGGCAGCACCGGAGTCCTGGCCGTAACGATGTGGCCCCTGCTCCAGGGAGCCGCCGACCTCTCACTCCCAGCCCGGCCCTACACTGTCTCCCTGCCCATCCGCGAGCTGTTCTTTCCTGTTTAGCACACAGGTCAGGAGGAAGACATGGTACCATTTTTATCTTTAGAAAAGAAGAGCAATATAAAACATTCTCTGCCAAATTTTCATTGAATCTTTATGACACATCTTAGAATATAAATTAGAAATGAAGTGCCACAAAAGGATGAGTAAATATTGTCATAAAGTGGAAAGGCCAAAACACACAGATCAGCTGTTCTATAGTGGGAGGATTTCTGGTCTTGGATGGAGGATTTCTGGTCTTGGATGCAGGATTTCTGCTTCAGAACCTTCTCTGCCATTTAGCAACTGAATGGCCAGCGGTCAACCTCAAGCGCTTTAAATCTCAGACTCCTTTCTACATAAGGGAATGATAACACCTTCTTTTAAGGCCTGCTTTGAAGGCTAAATTGATATTTTTATGTGAACATTACAACCTGCTAGAAGAGCATAACATGCTTAAGGGGATACTTAAAGTTCTCTTCTCCCAGAAAAAACTGAAAATATTTCCATAAATGTCACAGGGAAAATATTTCCACAAATGTGGGGGACGTTACCACTCACATGTTCATACTATATTGTGTTCCGAAGCCCTGGAACCATCCAGATGTTCTGAAGAGGCAGAATGGAGTGACAGAAAGAATGCTGGCTGAGTGCGGAAGACCTGATTTTACTCTAAAGTTTGCCACAAATTATGTCTATGACATTTTACAATTCCTAAATTCTCTAAATGGCAGATTTTTGATCTTTAAAATGAAGTTATTCTTTGTAATCTTTTAAGTCACTTTTTTTAGCGTGCTATTGTTCTAGTTCTGCTAAAATTTCGCATGAACAAACAGGCTGACAAAGAAGTCATGATTATCTGAGGAAATGAAGTCATAACCACGTGGAAGAAGGCAACTCAAGAAACCCAACAGCAAAGGGCAGATCTGAGGCTAGAAGCGTGTGGTCGTGCCCAGCTTCTAGTTCATGCCCAGTTCATGCCCAGCCCATGCTCCCTTCAGCCTCAGGGGCTGGAAGGACTCAGCGGCTGGGTGGGACGGGGCTGCAGTTGGGCCCAAGTGCCTGCCACACTCTAAGGGAAAGGCTGATGACGAATGCAAGAAGACAGGACCCATCAGCACAGGCAAGTCCTCTGACCAAGAAAATAGGAGCAAAGCTGCCCCTGTCGGTGCTCTGCAAGCAAATCATGTACGTGCTACCATTCCTGGCCCTGCTTGTCAACTCCAGTACTTTTTATATAAATCATTGCTGGCGAAATACAATTTTAGATATTAAAACAGCCTAAAGTATAAACAAATGAAAATACTGAAGTAGGGTGCATCCTTAAAAATACAAGCATTTCTGCATTCCAGATCCCAAACTTCTGGAGCCGCAAAGCAAACACTGTTCCCGTGTGGCTTCTGTGCCACCCAGTTCTTCTGTGTTTCAGCTCAAGCGATGACTGCACCACCACTCTCCGTGCTGGCCTACAACCACCACATGCAACCGTAAAAGAGGATTAGCTGTACTTTCCCCACGAGTGCATTAATAACCTCCTAGGTTATGTTACAGCCTACTTTTATGCATAAAACTCGCTTGGCTTCTGGCGATTTATCATTTTAAATGTTTTAAAAGTAAATTGACTACATAGATTTTGTTTTCTAGAATTCTGTGTGGTAAATGTACATTTTTGCCTCCACGATGACATACATATTCTTGGATGAAAAATACTGTACTTTCTAGGCAATATTAAAATAAGTTGTTAGAAATAACTGGTTATAACATAAGAATATGGATTGATTTATTTCACCAGCATTCACTGAGCATCTGATCTATACTGATGATTAGGCTGACTAATAAGAATACAAATGAAAAACTATTCTTCCCTTGAATAACTAAAATTCCAGTGGCACACAGGATATGTAAGTTGACGGTTTACAATGTGACGCCTGGGTCCTCTTCACATCAGCATCTAAAGCCTGCGATGGAGACACCAAGGTCTGACGCTAACTTCATTTCAGGGGATGTCTCAGAGAGGACATTTGAAGGAGGACGAAGGGCTAAGGAGGAGTCTGAAAAGAGCAAGCGGGAAAAATACATTCCAAGCAAAGAAGAGCAGACTGCTCCAGGCCGAGCTCATCCCCAGAGGAGGAGAGGGCTCTGGGGACCAGTGCACCAGAGAAGGATGGAAGGGAGACCAGGCGGAAAGGTAGACTTAGCAGCACGAGGTCAGCCTTGTTAGGACTAAATCCTACAGGCAGTGAAGAGGATGAAAAAACCATCATCATTTCTATTTCTCACGAAAATTCTTAGGGGAAAAATAAAACTTGTAAATTAACGCACCAAAACTATGGCCATATGACACGTGAGGTCAATTATAATATAATTAACTGATCTTGGTGAGTAATTTTCCAGAATAATATTAGTGAGCCTTCACTTTTGTAATGGAGCCCATAAGATCACCAAACATTAGGAGACACAATAATTTTCTTCACTAGGTAACTACAATAACAACCATACCACTGGAAGAATAAACCAAATCCACTTGAAATATCTTTTGAAATTATAATAAGATTATTAAGCAAGAGATTTAACTTGCAGAGATAATGAAGTTCCACCAAGAACACCAGTGAAATTTAGCGGGAAAAGGAAATTGTTTTTAACACATGTTGCTGGAGCAAACAGATATTCATATAGGGAAAAATGACTCTTGACCTGACCTTCCTCCCCATCCAAAATCAGTTTGTGATGGAGGTGGAGGAGGGACCACACCCTCATGTGACCCCTGTCTGTGAGCATGGGAGCGCCTGTGGCATATAACACAGCATGTGTGATGAATCAAGGCGTGCCTGTGCACACAGTTACATCCTGCTGCAGTCTCTCTCGCTTGCTGGCTGTGAGGACGCATGTGGTTGTGCTGGGCTCCTACCTGTGAGGTAGGAGCCCTGGGGGCCTCGGGGAGCTAATGATGGCTTCCGCCCTGTAGCCAGCAAGGAACTGAGGCCCTCAGTCCTGCAGCCACAAGGAACTAAAATCTGCTAAGTCCCTGGTGAGCTTGCAAGCAGATCTGTCCCCAGGGAAGCCTCAGAAGGGACCCAAGGCCCTGCCAACAGCTTGGTCTCAGCCTTGTGAGACCCTGGGCAGAGGACCCAGGTCCCCCAAACCCTGACTCTTGACCCACAGGAGCTGTGAGATAAAGAGGGTGTGGTTTCACGCCACGGCAGTTTTGCTAATACTGTTATGTAGCAATAGGTTATAGATCTAAATGGAATAAAAAACCACAAGTGTCCTAGAAGGAAACACAAAAGAGTATCTTCTCAGTCTCTGGGTTAGCAAAGGTTTCTTAGGCTACAGAAAGCATTAACCAAATCTAATTTTAATTAAAAACTAGATTTCATAAAAATGTAAAATTTCTTTTCATTAAAGGATGCCATGATGACACCAATAAGCAACCCACAGATTAGGGGAAATACTGCAATACCTGTCTAGAGCTGAGAATACATTTAAAAAAAAAGTTCTACAATTCACTAATTTAGAAAAGAACCCAATTAAAAATGGGCATATAAGTATATGGTAAAGTGCTCAACATCATTCATTACAAAAGAAATGCAAATTAAAACCACAATTAAAATACCACTCTGCATCCACTTCAAGGCTAAAATTAAAAAGACTAAAGAAACCACATGTAACTGAGATTATGGCACTGAGACTCTCATACCTTGCTGGGGAGTGTCAAGAGGTACAACCCCATGCAAAACTGAGGGGCAGTTACGCTGCGATTAAGCACACATCGCCCTCAGCAACTGCACTCCAGTGTCTCTTGCAAGAGAAATGAGAACATGTGTTCACACAAACAGCTGTACAAGAATTTTATGGCAGCATTATTTGTAATCACCAAAAACTGGAAATATCAAAAGATCCTCAACTGAGGGCTGAGTAAACTGTTTCTCCCACACAGGGGAAAATGCCTCGGTGATATAAAGGAAGGAACCAGAATGTGTGCAACATTGTGGAGGAATTTCAAAATCATTATACAGAGGCCAAGCAGAGAAGAAAACTTGCCAAATGGCATTCACGTGACAACCCGGAACAGACAAAGCCAGTCTGTGATGGACACAAGAGCAGTTTAGACCTTGGAGTGTGGAAATGAGGACTGACTGGGGATGTGGGGAAGACCCTGAGGTGGAGGGCGGGATGCAGGTGCACCTGTGATGTGGGACTGTGGCCTCCGGCTGTTCATTTGTTCATTGGAACCCCAGACAAAGAAAGGAGCCCTCACCCTACATGATTTAGAACATGTGCTTATTCAGTGCCTCTGCAGATGAACTGCCAATACTTTTATTTCGTTATCTTCAATCTTTCCTTTTCAATTCTTATTCCAAAATTATTTTATTTTGATTAAAAACATCAAAGTATAAGCTGGGCATGGTGGCCCACACCTGTGGTCCTAGACACTCAGGAGGCTGGGGTGGGAAGATTGCAGGAGCCCAAGAGTTGAGCTTGGGCAACAGAGGGAGATGCTGTCTCTAACATTTTTTTCAATAAAAATAAAAATATCAAAGTATTTTTTAAAAACTTGCATTTCCCTCCATTTACTTAATAAGTTATCAGGACAGAAGATTATCACTAAAATAAGAGACTGTCTTCATTGCCCTTTTCTATACTGCATACTGTTTTAGACTTGAAAAAACATACTGACTTGAATATAAAAATGGGATAATTTTTTATAGCAGCCTGAGTGTCTATAAAGCCCTCTTAACTTTATAGTGTTTCTATGATGGCTAAGAACTATGATAGCATAAATCAGGCCACTATATTTCCCAACACTATCCAAAAATTTCTGGGTTCAAACAAAAAGGTGTGCCCTGCATTTCATCAGAAATTGGTCTAAGTCCAATACTGCCTTTGACATTTATATTTCCCACAAACAGTGATGGCTTCTGCACATAAAAACTCCTCACTGAAGTGATCTTGTGTCAGAGTATGTTAATTACTGATTTTGATCATATTTGAATTTAGCCTCTTCTGATTGCTATTCTAACAGATCAGTTGATATTCTGGCCCCAGGAAGCATCAACTGAACAGGGCACGCTCAAGATACTACATTTAATATTTAATAATTAGTAATATGTAATAATTCATGCTTAGAATATCATCGGCCAGGCTGGAAACAGAGCCAGGTGCACGGCTGGATTGCTGAGTTCGAGAATAAGCATCAGGCTCCCATCCCGGTGGAGTCTTTGCTGCCGGATGTGGGTCTTGCTGGTCAAATGAGTGGAGACCCGGAGCACAGGCAGCCGAGGGTTGGGCAGTCATCGGGATGGCGGCTCATCTGCAAATAGCCAGCACGCACCTTCAGGCAACAGGACGACGAGTCTCTGCAGTGTGCCCTGAGACCCTGCAGCTAAGTCCTGAGATAGAAAAGCCAAACTTGCAGGCTCTTCCATGGACCACTGAAATAGAAAGTCTGGGATAAGGGCCCAGAGGTCTTCACTTTTTCAGAAACACTCCAGCAGATTTTTATGCAGTTCCATTCTGGATGCCATGATTTTCCAATTCAATTATTCATCACTCCACGAAGATAAATGCAGAACTCATCCAGAGTCCATGAGCCATAAATCCACAGCATAGCAGGCTTCTCATTTTGACTACTGTTAGTGAGAGGTAAGTTACTCACATTTGAATCCTGGAATAAACCAGCTATTACTGACTCAAGTTCAGAATCTTTTGTCTTACACCGTAGATCATGATACATTGCACTTGGAAGTTAGGGCCTGACAGGCTTGGATGGTTTACAGTAAAAATAATAATATCCTACCAGTTCCGTAGTTCAGTTTCCTTCTCTTTCTGTTGAAGACATTCCATCGGCAACCACAAATCTTGAAGCCAATCCCTTATTTTTTCATTGTCTTAATTTATCATCTGGACAGCTCATCCCTGCATGGCAGTGAAGGATCAATACTATGTGGAGTACATTTTTTTGGCTCTTATATAAATCACTTGAATATAAAGTAGCTGGCGTGGCGACGGCAAGCTGCCTACTTCTGTAGTCTGTATGGCAGCCTTTACATTCACGGTTTGGCTGTTGACTTTGCTAGAATCTGCAGAACATTTTCCAAAAGGAAGGTAGTATAGATTCCTTAGGCATGAAGTTAACTTTTATGATGTGGGCATTGATGAGACAGTCAGGAAGTATCTGGAAATGACACACTCTTCAGAACTACAAATTGTACATGAAAACACACATTTGAAACCACTCAGGGACTAAAAAAGAAAAAAACAAGCATTAATGCCACATTAATAGAAATATAATATATACTGCCTCTCACAGAAATAAGAAACTTTTTTGAAATGTTGATTTGGAACTGAGTTCTAGTCAATAAATTTGAGAAGGAAACCTTTCTCCAGTTCCCGAGTGTCCACAGTAAGAAAGACACGGCTTTCTGCTCTTGAATCTGCCCCGAAAGGCTCCGTACAGCTCATCCCGCTTTTCTTCAAGATGCTTCCCAGTGCTTGCTGGTGGTAGCAGAACGCACTTCTCTCTTCTGCTCTTATACAGCTCTGTGATGCGTACGTGGGCACCATGCTAAGAAGATGGAATCTGAAGTCAGATCAATGAGGTGCGAAGCCTTGCATGTCCACTTACCCACTGTGTGCTTTTGTTCAGGCATTTTAACTTCTTTGTGCCTCAGTTTCCTTATCTGTGATAGGAAGGTAATGAGGTATCCACTTGTTAAGGCTGTGATGATTACATAAAGCACTTAGGGATAGTGACTGTGACACAGGAAGCACCTAATCAGTGCAAGTAAATGTTTAAATTGACCTCTGATATGGTTTGGCTGTGTCCCCACCCAAATCTCCACTTGAATTGTATCTCCCAGAATTCCCACCTGTTGTGGGAGGGACCCAGGGGGAGGTAACTGAATCACGGGTGCCTGTCTTTCCCGTGCTGTTCTCGTGACAGTGACTAAGTCTCACTAGATCTGATGGTTTTATCAGGGGTTTCTGCTTTTGCTTCTCTCTCATTCTCTCTTCCCTGCTACCACGTAAAAAGTGCCTTTTACCCTCCGCCATGATTGGGAGGCCTCCCCAGCCATGTGGAACTGGGGAACTGCAAGTCAAATTAAACCTACTTTTCTTCCCAGTCTCAGATATGTCTTTATCAGCAGCATAGAATGGACCAATACAACCTCAAACCATTTTGTCTTTGGCTACAAATAAGAAGTAAGGTGTGTGCACATGGCCCAGACAAGAAACTCCAAGTGAGAGCCAGGCAAGCCCAGTGTGCAGGGAGGCTGCCCACGCCCGACAGGAGGGCACCAAGGTGTCGGGCAGAGCCAGGTCCAAGGGCCAGGGCCTTGTGGCTCTGAATTCGAAGATGGGCTTGATGCTGGCCCTGTTGTTGATGGGACACTAACTTTGGTCACTTTACCCCATCATCCTCAGCTACATATCCAGTACATACAATCATTATCAGATTGCTTTATTATTAGTTATTATATATTACATATTTATAAAACATAGACTATTGTAAAAATGTAAACTATACATTTTATACTACCCCAGGCAGATACACACACACCCCTCACAGAGTTTTACACCGTATCAATCCACTTTGTGGAGGTGAGACCTACTCAAGGGACAGAAAGATCATATAATCTGACACCTAATTTTAGGGATAAGAAAATCAAAGTTCAAAAGGTTTGCTGAAGAACTACATGGACAAATGTATAGAATTTTTTTTCTTATTATTTAAATATCTTTAAGAGGTAACTGTTTAAACAAAATTGATAATGATCTAGTGTGGAATTTAAAACAAATGTTGTCTTAGTCCATTCAGGCTGCTATCACAAAAATGCCATAAACTGTGTGGTTTATAAACAACAGACAGTTATCTCTCACGGTCCTGGAGGCTGGCGGCCCAGGATGAAGGTGCTGGCAGTGTCTGGTGAGGGCCTCCTCCTCACAGACAGTGCCTTCTCGCTGCCCCTCACATGGTAGAAAGCTCCAACAAGTGCCCTCAGGCCTCTTTTATGGGGGCATTAATTCCTGTCATGAGGCTCTTCCCTCATGACCTCATCACCTCCTGATGGTCCCACCTCTGAACACCATCATCTTAGGAGAGAGGCTTTCAACATATGAATTTGGGGGGCAGAAAACAAACATTTAGATCATAACACTGTAAAAGTAAAATGCATGACAGTAATAGCACCCAGCCTGGAGAGGAGAAACGGAAGTTTGCTATTGTGAGATGAAGTGGTATCATATCACTTAATGGTAGAATACCACAGTTAAAGATTTATACTTTAAATTAAATACTCAAATTAATTAAACAAAGAGTTACACCTAAGAAGCCAAAAAAAAGATGATAAATGGAAATACAAAAAATATCTAATGGGGCCAAAAGAAAGCACAAAAATAAAATAAAAAGAAAGATCAGAAGGAGCAAATAGAAAATGAATAAGCAAGACAGAGTTTTAAACGTAATCACATTAATAATCACATTAAATATGAATGGTCTAAACCCACACATTAAAAGGCAGAAATAGTTGAATTGGATAAAAGATCAAGACACAATTATATACAGCCTATAAGAAATGCACTTCAAACAAAGAGACCCAAATAGGTTTAAACAAATAATTTTAAAAGATATACCATCCTAACACTAACAAAAGAAAGCTAGAGTGGCTATATTAATATCAGACAAAGTATATTTCAAAGCAAAAAATATTCCCAGGAATAAAGACCACCATGTCATTACAATGAAGGCGTCTACTCATTAAGAGGACATAATAACCCTAACCTAATAGAGTAGCTTCGAAATAAAACAAACAAAAAACTGATAGAATTACAAGGAAAAGAGAAAACCTAGAGGTATAGTCAGAGATTTCAATGCCACCATCAATCCTGGAAAGGACAAACACACACCACATAAGGATGTGGAAGACTTGAGGAACATGCCTAACCAATGCGACACGTTTCTGAGGTACTGCGCCGCCAACAGCAGAGTCTACATTCTTTTCAGGTGTACACAGAACACAAAGCAAAAGCAATCCATTCAAGCCGTGCAAAGTATTTCCTCGGTCCATGTGGTATTAAACTGGAAATCAGTAAAAGAAAGAGCTCAAGAAAGACCTCAAATATTTGAAAACAAAACAGCACACTAATTTTAGATAACCCATGAATCAGTGACAAAAATCAAAAGAGAATTTCAAAAGTATTTTGAACTAAATGAGTATCTAAACATTTTCACAATTTGGGGGATCCCCTAAGGCAGCGTATGGGGGAGTGTAGGGCACCTACAGCTGTGTCAGGGGCTTCTGAGAACAGAAGGGGGCCCCAAGGGAGGCACAGAGGTGACTCCAACTCTGCAGGACGACAAGCTCCAGCCTCTCTGCTCTGTGCCAGGCTGCACAAGAGCCCTGGGCACAGGACAGGGGAGATTGGAGGGGACGTGGGGAGGGCGTGTGGGCATCACAGTGAGACCAGTGGGAGCTGGATGGAAGGTTAGGCTCAGGGGCATTTGAGACATAGAAACTGGTTAAGAAAGAAAAAATCTGTACAATCTGCAGAAGTGAAATAAGGAACAGCGAGGGGTGGGGAGGCTGAGGAGATACAGGATGAGCTTGCAGGAGGGCTCCACGGCTTCCGCTCAGGCTCTGGGAGTTGCAGGCGACAAGTCAGGAGGAGAGGAGGCCACAGCCCAGGAAGGAAATGCCTGGGCTGGCTCAGAGTCCAGAGTGTGAGCACAGCAGCGCAGCCGGGGGAATGCCTGGAGCAAATGGGTCTAAAGGAGACACGCTGGGGCTTTTGGAAAATAATCAGAGATCACAGTTTAAGATGAGGAAAAGTATGATAAAGTCAGAGGCAGCATCGAGTGAGGAGACAATAAAGCTGACAGAGGACCCCAGAGAAACCTGCACGTGGAGAAAGGTTTCCTGCTCAGTCCGCCCTGGATGCCACCCTGCACCGTGGCCTCCGAGGCTGCTCTGCCAGCTGCAGTCGAACCCAGGCTCCTCCACCTCTTTCCTGCAACTCCACTGCAGCCAGGGTCAGGGACAGAAGAAATGGAGTTGGTAAAAAAGACAAAACAAAGCCAAAAAAGTAACAGCTGAACCACGCGTGAGTCCTGACGGGAGCCCACAACCCCAACAGGGTCTCCACCAAGCCGGACCCCAAACACTGAAGTGTTCAGCTCACACCAGTCAGACCCAACTTGGCTTCAATTCCAAACATGTGCCTGAACTAACATCCGTGTGTCTCTAACAAACCAAAGGTTATTTTCAGTTTAAAATACAAGCGTACCTTAAAAGAAAAGCTGTATTCGAGGCAGAGGGGATGTCTGTGAAGGAGGCCACACGGAACTGTGCTCATGGGAGGCAAGAGGAAGGCCCTGGCCACAGGGACACAGCAACAGCCGTCTCTTTGGCTTCAACATCATTAAGATATAAGTTTAATCAAAACAGATTTTCTTTCTTATTTTACAATTTAAAAATCTAACCCATGAGGATAAGAAAGTTTACTTTCCAAATTCAGAGTCTGCCTTAATTTTGTGATTTCTGAGCCCACACCGGAAGGGGGACACGGGTGGGTGGAGGTTTAAAAGGAAGAGTCTGAATTTCTTGAGCAGCTCAGAGGCGCTAAAAACGTCACATCCGTGACATGATCCAGCCTTCACAAGACAGTGGCTGTATTAGTCAGGGATCCCTAAAGGGACAGGACTCATAGGAGAGAGGAGTGTATGGAGGGGAGTTTATTAGAATTCACTCACACCATAACAAGGTGAAGTCCCACAATGCTCTGTCTACAAGCTGAGGAGCAAGGAAGCCAGACCAAGTCCCAAACCTCAAAAGTAGGGAAGCTGACAGTGTAGCCTTCAGTCTGTGGCTGAAGGCCCAAGAGCCCCTGGCAAACCACTAGTGTAAGTCCAAGGTCCAAGAGTCCAAAAGCTGAAGAATTTGGAGTCTGATGTTCAAGGGCAGGAAGCATCCAGCATGGGAGAAAGATGGAGGCAGGAAGACTCAGCCAGTCCAGTCCTTCCACGTTCCTCTGCCTGCTTTTATCCTAGCCAAGCCGGCAGCTGATTAGATGGTGCCCACCCACATTGAGGGTGGGTCTGCCTCTCCCAGCCCACTGACTCCAATGGTAATCTCTGGCAACACCCTCATGGACACAGCCAGGACAGTACTTTGCATCCTTCAATCCAGTCAAGTTGGCACTTGGTATTCACCATCACAGAGGCACAGGACAGCGGCAGGCAACACGAGGCTGTGAGAGGCTGCACTGCTTTGTGGCTCCCGGATCCGTGTCCCTCCCTTGCCACCTCCTGACCTCTCCGTGGCTGACCACCGCCCACATTTGGGGAGAGTGTGCTGGGCTGCGAGTCAGATGCGAGGCTCCCTGGAGGACAGCGTCAGCTGGAGGCGGCTCCAGCACTCAGCACCTGGACAGAGCCCGGTGCTCACACTGGCTCCCATGAGAGACTCTCGGGCTCACCCATCTGCCCTGGGAGTGGCCCTGACTTCTCTTCTAGCACTGGAACACTCCATGGCTCCCGTCTCCCAGCCCAGTTTTCTGGCCCCGCCATCCATTCCATCAGCTAGCCCTTGATGTGCCTCAGGTAACCAAACGCGTGAGTGAGTGAAGTAATGAATGCCCATGTCCTCATGCCAACACCCATGTGGACCCCACACGCAACCACAGGTGCAGAACAGGCCAGGAGGTAAGTGACCATGCCAGGGACCAGCACAGGGGAGCCGGGGAGACCCCACCAGGTACGCTGTCAGCACGCACTCCCTTCCACCTGCCTGAAGCCTCGCCGAGCTCAGCCCAGCCGAGCCTCAGAAGCCTCCCCGCCTGGGAGCGCGGTCCCACCACCTTGCTTACATGGCAGGAGATGTGTTCTGACCAGCACAGGATAGAAACTGCGAATCAAGAGATACCTAGTACTCCCTTCCTGGTGAACAAACTGCTCACGTTGTTGTGTGTGCCTCTGCCGAGACTTAAGGCCCGTTTCCAAATGCAAAGCCTAATTTTTGGGGGGTAAAATTTTATACCAAGATTAAACTTTAGTCACTCAGCAGAAGACTAAATTTTAATATGCAGTTCTACATCAAATCTACATTAGAAACATCTAAGGAAATCAAGAGTCTATTTCAGATAAGGCGGAACACTGCCCCGCATCTGTGATCCATTTAATATTTCAAAGGGACCCTGAAGTCTCATCCCCTAAAAACACCTCCACCAGGTATTGGAAATCTGTATTCCCCCGCTTGCCTTACGCAGTGGAGAAACTGAGTGTTCCCTTCACAATGTGTGTTCGTAATCACACAGATGCTGGAAGGGTTCGAGCATGCCCACCAAGCCACTTTATTTCCTTAATCTGTTCCTAAAGAGTCAATGTTAAAGAACAAGTTTTGTAAACCAAGCAACATTTTTAAAATTATTCTGTTTTTAGAGATAGGGTGTCGCTCTGTTGCCCAGGCTGGAGTGCAGTGGTCCGATCCTGGCTCACTGCAGCCTCGACCTCCCAGGCTCCCGCGTAGCTGGGACTACAGGCATGAGCCACCACACCCAGCTGATTTTTCATTTTGATGAGGTCTCACGATGTTGCCCAGACTGCTCTCCTGGGCTCAAACGATCCTCCTGCCTCGGCTTCCCAAAGGTTTGGGATTACAGGCGTGAGCGACTGCACCAAGCCCCGTTTTTTAAATTAACTGATAATTATGAGCTCAGCTTTTACTCTTATGATCAATGTGTCTTCAGTAGCTCAGTTTTGTCTGTTGTTATTTGTTAGAAGAAACCAGATCAATTACATAAGAAGTAAAACATTTCATAATGTAAACAACAGCACCACTAGACAAAGCTCTGATTCTGATTTCTAAAATTCCTCAAGTGAATTCTGAGAGTGACAGCAGGGAAGAAAGCTTGTGGCTAGACAGCAGCCCTGCTCACCTGGGCAGTGGTGAGGGCAAGGTGGTGTGACAGCCCTCACTCCTGCAGGGAGCCCCTACCCCACAGAGGGGCCGGCCCTCCAGCACCTACCACAGACCCTGAGAGTGGCCACGGTCCCAGGGGCCTGGAGCAGACTCTCAAACCACGTCACGTGATAAGAAACAAAACGACATAACTCAAACCACGTCACGTGATGAGAAACGACATAAATATTTTGATGATGATCATTAATTGGTTTTCACTGTTCTGTCATTTATTAAGATGGGCATGTACTGAGTATCTTTGTATTGTTTAAATCAAATAGCCAAGGAACCTGAATTCTGGGGCCTACTGGAGTTGAGGCAACGTTAGAGAATATTGGAGGACTCACTCTCACCC
The DNA here is from genome assembly GCF_006542625.1 of Nomascus leucogenys. Lineage (NCBI taxonomy): Eukaryota > Metazoa > Chordata > Mammalia > Primates > Hylobatidae > Nomascus > Nomascus leucogenys. The sequence continues at coordinate 155,025,919 of NC_044383.1, forward strand.
TGGGTGTTGGGAGACTGCCACGCATACATCATGTAGAAATGCTTTCTAAAAAGGATAATCAGATTCCAGTGTGGGGGATTCAGACAGTATCAGAACTGAATTTGGTAACAAAATCAGCCATAGTCTGCGCTTGACCAAGAACACGCACAGGTGTGCATTTGAGACAGTGGATAACAAGTGTGGACATTGAAACTGGGAACTCAACTCCAAAAACAAAATTAATATTTACTCTACTTGGCTTTATTTTTTGAAAATGCATAATAGGCCAGGGCAGAGGGGAGGCATCCCACACAGAGACACCTCAAGCACTGGGCAATGCCTGGGAGCCTCAGGCACCAAGCAAGGCAACAAAGATGTCTGCGTGGCCCAGAGTCTGATGGGCAGCAGCTCGAGCCAGGTGGGGCTGTCTGGGGGACCTTTGGAAATGAGTCAGGCACTTTGGGCTGTGACAGTGACACCTGGGGTAATCGGTGCTGTTGGGGAGGACCAGAGATGCCACACATCTGGCATCATGTAGGTCAGTCACGCACACTTTGGGTTTGTCTGTGATAAACACCATTTGAACGGGGCCCTTCCCTGCAGGTGTGAGGAGTCCAGGTTGGGGCAGTTACAGAAAAGGGCACCCTCACAGATGGTCCACGTGGCAGAACAGTGCATGTGCCTGTTGTGGTACCATAAAGTACACTGACTAGTTTAGGAGTATCACTTTCTGGCCAGCATGAAATTCCCAGTAAGATATCCTCAAGCTCTAAGTAGCTTCTCATACAGACTCCCTGGCAAAATGAAGCCAGGGCAGGAACTCCTGGGGGCCTCCCTGACGCTCCCCAACAGCAAAAGATGAGAACTTCACACAGAGCACCAGGCGCAGACACTCTAGTGCAAGAGCCTAGGAGGTGCTTCCAATAACCGCAAGCAAGACTGAAGGCGGCGTGCTGAGAAACACAGTGTGGCCCACACCTGTGCCATGCTCTGAAACAATAAAAGTGTACTGGCCGGGAAGAAATTCTGGAAGCTCTCTCCATCCCCCTCAGCCCCACAGCTGACTCCTGTCTTAGAAGAAGCAAAACCCAGGGCTGAGTCCTACTTTTTAGGATGCTCCCAGGACCTGTACCTCTCTTTCCACACCAGCTTGGAGGCTGCAACTCTGAGAATAAAGTAGGAATCCCACAGAAGAGGAGTCAGAGTGGCGGTCCACTGTGTCCCTAGAGAGGCCGGCCCTTGTACCCCAGCCACTCTGCAGACGTAAAGCTGGGAGCAAGGGCCACCAGCTCCAGTGCTGAGAACATGGTGCAGAAAAGCAGTATCTGTGTTCCAGGATGAGTAAACAGAGACCCAAGGGAGCTGCCGAACCGCACTGTAAAGGAGAGGGAGCATCAGCTCCACCAGGAAGAGCTTCTCCCTCAACAGGGCTTGGGGAGACCAGTGGTTCTCAAACACGTCCGTGGAAGCCCGAGTCTGACGGCAATCACTCAGGAACCACAGACTGAAGGAGAAAGAGGCGGGAGGTGAGTCCCAGGCTCTGCCACCACCCAGCCAGAAGCCCCCATGATTGTGCAAGGTTCCATTTGGGCAAACGGTTTCAAAGTAAAAAAGTACTGAAAACCACTTCTGAAGGAAAAAAAACATTTCTTATAACATACTTGCTCCACATCTTGTACACGTCTTCCATGAAAAATAAGCAAGAATCTGTAGGAGCCGACAGGAAAGGCACAGCTGAAATGAGACAGCCATGCCCAGAGAGTAAGGACACAGGCTCACTCTTCAAGTCACTGAACTCACTACTTCAAGTCACTGAGCTCAGTACTTCAAGTCACTAAGCTCAGTAGGGACTTGCAGCTGTGGGAAATAAAATGGATGATGTAGAAGACCCAGTTGAAAACAAATTCTCAAAATGCTGAAGAAGAGAGCATAAACCCTAAAATGCTCACTTTCTCTTTTCAAAGAAAATAAAATTAAGCTAATTGGTTGACAAACAGGGAAGACCCAACTTTCCAATACTACATATTCCTGAAGGACAGATGGAAACGGATGGATTGATGACCTCGCAGTTCCTCATGGATTAAGGGGCCATGCAACACCTGATAGGGGCTCCATTGTTTTCCAGTATTTATGCTTAGCTGTTTTATTTAAAGATTTCAAATCTTAGAAGAAAAGAGAACTGAGAGGAAATGGGTTGTTCTCTCATTTCATGCCCCTCATCCCTGTGCAACTTCTCTGTGGGATGTGGTACCGTGTCTGAGTATCAATCGTAGGGCTGTGGTGCAATATGGTTTTAGAAGGAAGCCACAAGCCCCTGGTTTGCTGTCCCTGCTCGATCCCAAGAGGAAGAGACGCCACCCACCCAAAAGCTTTGGAGCCCCTCTTCCATCAACAGAGAACACAGCGAACAATTCCACAAAGACAGCAGGAATGCACTGAGGTTGGAGTGGCAGGCAAACAGCCAACACACAACAGTGGGACTGTGATGCTACTGCAGCATGAGTTTCTGATGCACCAAGATGGCTTCGTACACAGGAAAATTATTTATGGTTTATTTTGATGTTTATAAAATTAAAATTCAACTCATTAAACACTTAACATTTTAAAACCCTAGTCTTTAAGCCTTTAATCCTATTTAATATCTTTTATTACATTTAGCAATCTAGTAAATTTTAACAATCACATGCAAAGTAGCCTTTGATTCATGTTCAGTTAACTCACAATGAACAGATTAAATCCCTTAGGCAATGAATGAGTTAAAGTTACAACTTTGTTAAAGTATTTTAAAATTGTTAAGCTTCATTTTAAATTTACTATATTAGATTTTCTGGAATACTTAAATGACAAAAATAAAATGTAAGATGGTCCTGAGTTCTTAATCAATTATTAAAAATCTAACAAAGCAAACATAAACATGGTGAATTTTAAGTTGTCTTAAAAATTTAAATACTCATAAACTTAGTAATTATTTTCCCTTTTTTCTCAACTAAAAAGTCACAAGTCCAACGTCAATACAGATGTCAAATTAGAATCAGATCTTTTAAAATATCAACATCCTTAAAGGATTGCAAATGCCTTAAATATTAATTATTCCAGGTTATTCCTAAATTCATGCAAGTCTATTAATGCTATGGCTTTGGTGTATTTTGCCATCTCTACATTTAATTCTAGCCACTAAAGAAATCTTTTCCAGTCTGAAGTGATTTGGGGTTACCATTCTAGGGGAGCTAGAATTGTTTAATGACCAAAGATTTCGCCCTCTCCCAAAACCCAGAGCCATCTACACTCAGAATAAGTCTTCCTGCCCAGATGACACGCAAGCGGAACCCTTTTTGTAACTGCTGTAACAGCGGGAGTCTCCAAACCCCACCCTCGGAGAGCAGGCTGGAGCTCTCAGGCTCAGGTGGTGCCTTTTCCTGATTCTCTGGCCCTGCTGGAGGCAGCTATTTCTGTCTCCTGTTGGTTGGGTTTTGCTGTACTTAGCCCTTTTGAGGGCAGGAGTATCTTCCACGCTGCTGGGAAGAACCCTGATGCCATCATGTCAGGCACCACAGAATGCCGTTACCTCCTCATCTACCTTCATGGTCTGCGGGGTCATAGTGTACCCACGTGGACTCGGCAGATCTCTTGCGCTTGATGCTGGTCCCACCACTACACTCACGGCCACAAGGAAACCACAGGTGCTCTTCATGGAGCATGGGGTTGGGGGGTGGTTTAGTCAACGAGAAAGACCTGGGTAGCTAACAACTTAACTTTGAACAAGGACAAACACAAGGACTAAAACAGAAATGAAAAACAAATTTCAACACAGATGAAGACACTAGACCAGGTGGGACCCAGAGGGAACACAGGAGAGAAACAGAACCTTCTCCAACTACTGTGAAGTGTGAAGTGCTATCTTCAGGAGGACACGAGACCTGCAGTGTGTACGTGATGCTTCACTCCCAGGAATACTTGCAGTAAATCATGCAATTCTCTTTATGGATATAGGTTTACTCATTCTCAGCAGTCCTTTCTCTTATCTTTAAAAAGCTCAACTGGCCGGGTGCGGTGGCTCACGCCTGTAATCCCAACACTTTGGGAGGCCTAGGCGGGCGGATCACCTGAGGTCAGGAGCTGGAGACTATCCTGGCCAACATAGTGAAACCTCGTCTCTACTAAAAATACAAAAATTAGCCAGGCATGGTGGTGGGCACCTGTAATCCCAACTACTCGGGAGGCTGAGGCAGGAGAATTGCTTAAACCCGGGAGGCGGAGGTTACAGTGAGCTGCGATTGTGCCATTGCACTCCAGCCTGGGTGACAAGAGCGAAATTCTGTTTCAAAAAAAAAGAAAAAAGCTCCATTTAGGAAATCTCTCCTCATAAGACAGGACACAGGCCAGGAGCCTCCCGTGGCGGCCAGGAAGGAGGGGACAGCAGGAGGCTGCACCTCAGCCTCGCCCTCTCGGCCAGGCCCACTCCCTGCCTGGTATTCTCTGTATACAAGCATCATCACCGAGCAGACTGTTTCAATTATGAGTTCTTAGAAAGAAATAGTGCAATCTTGCTCCTGAATTTATAAATTAGCTGAAACGGTGATCACAAATATCACAGGTTTTTATCCCATGTAAAAACCAAAGAATGTAACATTTCCTCCAGGTATATGCTTATGTCATTTTTCCCTGGCAAAGCTAAACCACAACTCTCAAAGTAATACAGCCTAAATAAAACAGATTTAAATTTCACACCCACATGCCTTAGTCAGAAAAAAATAAAAAATAAAAAAATAAAAAGATGACCCAATGAAGAATACTGGAGATTTAAAGTTTCCTAGAAGTTAACAACGCTGTCTTTGCATTTCTATTTGTTCAATGACTCATACCGATTACTTCTGATAACCCGACTCTCGTCAAAATCTTAATAAAGTGAACGGCATGCAACTGAATTCCCAACTTTTCGGACTCAAACCAGCAATTAGCAGGAAAAGAGCCATGCTATCCTGGCATAAACACTTATGTTACACATTCAACATCCAGCAACCACTCAAAAACTGCAACAGGCCAGGTGCGGCAGCTCGCACCTGCAATCCCAGCATTTTGGGACACCGAGGCAGGAGGATCACTTGAGCCCAAGAGTTCAAGGTCAGCCTAGGCAAACTGGTGAGACTCCATCTCAATGCAAAAAATAAATAAATTAATTAATTAGTCAGGGGTGGTGGCTTGAGCCTGTAGTCCGAGCAACTCAGGAAGCTGAGGTGGGAGCATCACTGGAGCCAGGGAGTTTGAGGTTATAGTCAGCAGTGATCACACCACTGGACTCCAGCCTGGGTGACAGAGCAAGACCCTGTCTAAAACAAACAAACAAAAAACTACAACACACAGCAAAGAGCAGGGGAGGTTTGGAGGGAGATCAACTGTCTCTCGACAGAACAATTAACAGAACTAGATTCAAAAATAACCCAGATATTGGCACTGTCAGTCAGGAATTAAAAATTATTATAATATGTTAAAGGTTCTACTGTAATTTCAACAGAGATACAAATCTCTGGAGAAAAAATTTTCTAGGCCTAAGGTAATCAGAATAAATCAAACTGGAAAAAGAAAACAAAACAAAACACAAAAGGTCAAACCAAATCTAGAGGAAACATATACTGTAAATACAAAGATGAAAATTTTAGTTTTAAATTAAAAGCTACAGCAATCATTAGGTAAAACATTGAGTCCGAAGTATAAAGAGATGAAGGATATAAACATGCAATTTAAAAATTAAAAGAATTCTAGGCCAGGCATGTTGGCTCACGCCTGTAATCCCAGCATTTTGGGAGGCCAAGGTGGGCAGATCACAAGATCAAGAGATCGAGACCATCCCATTGTGGCCAACATGGTGAAACCCCGTCTCTACTAAAAATACAAAAATTAGCTGAGTGTGGTGGTGGGTACCTGTAATCCCAGCTACTTGGGAGGCTGAGGCAGAAGAATTGCTTGAACCTGGGAGGCGGAGGTTGCAGTGAACCGAGATCGCGCCACTGCACTCCAGCGTGGGCAACAGAGCGAGACTCCATCTCAAAAAAAAAAAAAAAAAAATTAAAGGAATTCCAATATCTAGTAGCCTGTGGGACAATGTGCAATCTCACTAGTATTCAAAGAGTGGTAAATTAAAATCAGGAGGTACTGTTTCTTGACAATTAACAAAGGTAATGCAAGTCTCAACAACCAAAGTTGGTGAGGAAGCAAACGAGGAAACATTTTGAGAAGCATTTGTCTATAGCAGAACCCTTTAAAAGTTTATTTTTCTCAGTAATACTACTTGTGGAGAAAGTAATCTATCTTGAGAAAATAAACCCAGATACAAAAAACATTGTATGCCCAAAGACATACATCAAAACACTACTTATAGTGCCAAAATATTGAAAACCATGTCAATGTCCACTCTAAATGATATAACTACTTATAGATAAATCAGTTTGCAAATGTCCATTTCTGCCTTTCCTGCATGTGTCAACGTGCGGCACACCGGCCCCCAAAACAGAGCCGTCCCCAAACCGCCCTGCAGGCCTTCCCTCCGCACTCCCGCTTTCTCCCCTTCCCAGGAGGTTTTGTTGCAGCCTGAAGGGTGCACCTGGGCTCTGCACGCAGACCTCTGCCTTCGTCTATGTCCTGTCTTTCACTGAAACTCTCCGACAACCCCCCAAGTTTCTACCTTGTGTTATAAAACATGACATGGTCTAGATGTAACTCAGTATAGCTGGAAAGACCAAAGCAAGTCTTTTTATGATAAAGCCTGCACAACTGAGAGATGCAAAATTGAAAATAAAGCCCAACTACCCAATACAATATGAAAAGAGTTTTTATATCATCTTACATTAATCCTCTTTTATTTCATTACAGTTGACCCCTGGACAACAAGGGTTTGAACTGTGCAAGTCCACTTATAGACGGATTATTTTTCAACCAAACTCAGATCAAAAATACAGCCTCCCAGGATGTGAAACCCAAGCATATGGAGGGCAGACATTTTGACTATGTGGGTTCTGTAGGACTTGAGTGTGCAAGGATTTGGGAGCACATGGGGGACCTGGAACCAATCCCCCGTGTAGACCGAGGGATGACTGTAACTATTTTACAACTGACAAAAGATAAAATTGATGATTGTGATAGTAATATAAAATCAATTTGATAATATAAGGTAAGGTGATATTTGTGACTCTGTTATCCCTTCCAATAAATTATATCTCTTTGTATCCGCGTGTGAAGCAGGTTTCTCCACACTTAACCTGCACGCTTCCTGTTCTTCCTGAACTCCCTGTGTGAACAGTAGGCTCCCTCTGCAGCCCACACTTTCACACTCAGGGACCCATCAGTTACATCACAGCTTTCTTTCGTCTTTTGCATCTGCGGTTTGAGATACTTCTGCCTTGCTAGTTTTTTGCTGGAAATAAGTCTTGCTTGGCTACCATCTCAGCCAGGATAATTTAACTATGAAGCTTCTTGAATTTGTGTTCCCATCCTAAGCAGTTAAACAGTTACACTGGCATCTTATGACAAATATACCACTATTCTCAGATGTCCAACAAACTGAAGCTGACAACGCATCCCTAAGTCACATCTGATGGGGCGCATGTGGCGCGCAGCTGCAGTTCCTGGCAGGACACCCAGGTGTGCTTCAGAGTCTTGGATTCTGAAGCCACTCTGCAGAGCCTGTGGTCCCTTGTGAGCTGTTACAGTTCCTTACTCATTTTGAGAGTCCTCTTAGCCACAGGCATTGTTAGAATAATTTTGTAAGTACAAGTATAATCCTCTTCTTCCAAAAGACTCACAAGTCTTATTTTGACAACTGAGCAATAACAGTGATGAAAAACATGACTTTTTTTTTAAGCATATCTAGAAATTTACTCTGAGAGGCTCAAAACTTTAGTTTTGGAAAGCGGATAATCGTTCTCACGATTAAAACATATTAAAACAAAACAAAAACAAGTCATGGAATCTGTCTCCCGCTTTTCAAAAGTGATGTGAGTTCCCTGAAACAAGATCGGTGAGTGCCACATCCGCCCCAGATGACACACTCAAAAGCAGGGTTCCCAGAACGTGCCGGCCTCGGTCCCAGCGAGAGGTGGGAAGCTCATCCTGCTGTGCCAGATCTTCACAACGTGTGTTCATGAGCCTGAAGTCATGGAGAGGGTGGGCCAGCATCCAGGACTCGGTGAGTGTGTGGTGGGGGCCGGCGCCCTGTCCCCAACCCTTTCTCACAGCCCAGTGCTCTCACCCTCAGTCCCGACACCACAGAAGCCACTGTGGAGGGGCCAGGCCAGCCACACATCCAGGAAAGGAGAGCTAGAAGGACAATGGCTTATCTCTGCAAGCGTGAATTCAGTCAGGGAAGTCACCCGAAAGCATGAGATGAAAGGGAGGAAGTAGGGAGCGTGGGTGGGCATCGTGCAATCCATCGAGGGCCTGAATAGGACAGAAAGGCAGAGGAGTATTTGTCTTTCTACCTGCCTCTTTGAGCTGGGACACTATTCTCCTGCCCTTGGGCTGGGACTTAAACCAGTACCCCCCAATTCTTCCCCCATTCTCAGGCCTTTGGACTCAGGCGGGAACACCACCACCAGCTATCCTGGGGCTCCAGCTTGCAGACAGCAGATCTTGGGACTTCTCGGCCTCCACAACTGCATGAGCCAATTCACATAAAAAATTCCATCCATCCATCCATCCATCCATCCATCCATCCATCCATCCATCCATCCCTCTCCCTCTCTATCCACCCATCCATCCCTCCCTCTCTCTCTCCATCCATCCATCCCTCCCTCCCTCTCTCTCCATCCATCCATCCATCCCTCTCCCTATCCATCCATCCCTCCCTCCCTCTCTCCATCCATCCCTCTCCCTCTATCCATCCATCCATCCCTCCCTCTCTCTATATCCATCCATCCATCCATCCATCCCTCCCTCCCTCTCTCTCTCCATCCATCCATCCCTCTCCCTCTCTATCCATCCATCCCTCCCTTCCTCTCTCTCCATCCATCCCTCCCTCCCTCCCTCTCCATCCATCCATCCATCCATCCATTCATCCACCATCACCTATTGATTCCGTGTCTCTGGAAACGTGTTTCTGTAACATGTGTTTTATCCTCCTACTGGGAAGTTGGTGTTATCGCTCCCAACACTGATCCTGAGCTGTTGAAGGCAGGTGGCCTGCGTTTCCTGTCTGGTGGGAGGGGCTGCCCTGTGTGAGCTAACATCCTACTCTCCTCAATACGCAGCCCACTCTCTAGGCCAACACATGCACTTTACATGTTAATATGCCTGGGCTGGAACTTAGAAGGGTCTTTTCCTAAAATAAAAATTTCGTATCATTATTTTGATGCACCATCTAATAGATTTTCTTAAAACAAAAGCTTGAGTCACGTTTCATTTTATGGGCATGATTTTAAACAACATTATGTGTAGGGTGCACCAGAGATTTAACAAAACAGAGAAAGAACATGCTACTTTAAAAAGGAAGGATGAATATTTTAAGGTTCAACAATTGCACAAACGTTAGTGAAGGGATAACATGTATCTTAAAATCAAATAAATGTTTTACTGCAAAATGAAGGCTTCTAAGCCTATCTGCCATGCGTTCCTGAAGAAGCATTGTTATTTCAGGGACGTATCTGATAACCATGACTGGAAAAACTGCATACTGCAAAGCTTTTGGAGTAATGGGCCTGCTTTAGATACTTCTATAGACAAAGACAATTAGCACCAGATTAACACCACTCCTAAAATTCAGTAACATTACAAAATGAAATGTGGTAGAGTGTGTTCATGTTTGGAAATATTCATTCTCTGTGTCCACCCACCCTCAGGGGACTCACTCTCCACTCTGCTGGGCTGGGCCTCATGGTGGGCGTGACCATGGGGTATGGGATGGTGGCCAGCCTCCACCTTGCCCCACGGCAGCCAGCAGGTCTGGTGGGACTTCACTCTTCGGCCATGCTCCAAGATGAAGGGGATGCCGGACAGAACTGGATGACCTTCCATAAGTGTCAGGGAAAGCCTTTGGTATTTGGGAAATTCTGTCATATAACAAAACTCAAAGATGAAGATTACCATAAAATAAATTATTTTTCAGGCCAGGTATGGTGGCATATAGACCTGTAGTCCCAGCACTTTGGAGGCTGAGGTGGGAGGACTGCTTGAGGGCAGGAGTTTGAGACCAGCCTGGGCAAAATAGTGAGACCCCATCTCTATTAAAAATAAAAATTAAAACATGAGACAGGTGGGGTGGTGCATGCCTGTAGTATCAGCTACTTAGGAGGTTGTGGCAGGAGGATTGCTTGAACCCAGGAGTTCGAGGCTGCAGTGAGCTGTGATTGCACCACTGCACTCTAGCCTGGGCAAGAGTGAGACCCTTTCTCACAAAAAAAAAAGAAAAAGAAAAAGAAAAAGAAAAAGAAAAGAAAAGAAAAGAAAAAAAAGGAAAAGGAAAAGGAAATAAATTATTTTTCAAGACTGGAACTCAAGGATCTTTCAAAATATACCAAGTACTTTACAGGGTACTTTCTCAGTAGAGGAAACAAAGAAAGAAAGATGGTGACTTTCCTCAAGAGTGTATTTATAATTAGCACAGAGAGAATTATGAAAATCACAGTTAAGTAACTATACACTCGTGAATCATAGTTATGTATTTTATGTTAATATAAACTGGCTTAATTGGCAGCAAGGAAGAAGGATCCTCTCAAATATACTCAAAAAGAAAAAGAAAAGAAAAGAAAAAAAAAAGTTACGTGGGCCACAAGAGGATGCCAGTGGTGACGGGGAGACGAGACCCCTGCGCCCACGGGGAAAGACGCACCAACGCGCCGTCTCAGTCCACAGGTGATTTTCTGCCCGGTGGGTGCTGCGAGGGCACCAGGGGCGACCTGAGAAAGTGGGAATGGGACGCAGAGGTGGCGCCTGAGGGCGGGGTCCGGGCAGGGCCGCGCTGAGGAGGGGGCGTCCGCGCCGAGCCAGGAATGGCGCCCCCCGATGTCCACACCACGGTCCGGGCATCTGCGAACGGGCGTCCACAGATTCGCCCACAGGGAAGAGGACTTGGCGAGTGTGGCTGCGTCGGGGCCTGGAGACGGGGAGATGGTGCTGGATGTCCAAGGTGTAACCACAGGGGGCAGGATAAGGACAAAGGGTCCACACGGGGAGTGAGCGACGGGAGACGAACTCGGCCCCGAGGCAGGACGGCGGCGCCTCCGGAAGCCGGAAAAGGCCAAGAACCGGCCCTGCGGGGGGAGCTTAGACCGTGAGCCCCGCAACCTCCGGACCACGCAACTGCAGTCCGGGAAATCAGCCTTTTCCTCCGCCGCCCATGGCAATGATTCGTTACAGCGGCGACAGGAAGCGTCCAAGCGCCCCTCAACGGAATTCGCCGCAGCAGCTCTTAAACCATTTGCGTTTCTGCCGGTTTGCGCTGGGACACTGGTCTCCTGCCCTTAGGCTGGGACTTACACCAGTACCCCCCAACTCTTCCCCCATTCTCAGGCCTTTGGACTCAGGCTGGCACAAACCACCAGCTTTCCCGGGCTCCAGCTTGCAGACAGCAGATCCTGGGACTTCTCAGCCTCCACAACTGCATGAGCTAATTCACATAAAAAAATTCCATCCGTGTCTCTCTCTCTCTCCCCATCCATCTTCACCTATTGATTCCCCTTCTCCGGACGCGTTTCTCTAACGTGTGTTTTATCCTCCTACTGGGAGGTTGGTGTCATCGCTCCGCAATGCTGACTCTGGAGCATGCTTAGTGGGGAAACGCGGGTCCCTCTGAGATTTCAAGCTGGAAGGCGCTCTCCAACTGTGAAAGTGTGACATGGTCCTGGAATAACGGCGCCCACAAGGTGCGTTAGGTGAGAGGTCAGCATAAAGTTTACTTTCTTATCCATAGCGACCATGTGGGCTGCCATTTGGGATATAAAAACAATGGCACGGGCTTATCTTCCAGAAAGTCCTCTTATGAATGTGAGAGGCCAGGAAGTTGTTTCAGGGTGGAAGGACTTGCAAACACGGCCTAGGTTTTGGATGAATGGCAAGTCTATCTAGATTGGTTGTTTTTTTTTCCAATTTCAAAAAGAACTTTAAAATAAATATTTAAATACAAATGGCAGGAACAATGTATTTTATCTTATTACAATTGTGTGCAGCACATAACAGATTTCCTACATAGAAGCTCACAGTGGGGCATAAGTGCGTGGGCTCAGAAGCTGTGGGGATGCTGGTGCAAACTCTGAACTGCATATAAACTCATCTGTCTGGATCCCCACACTCATCTGAGACACAGCTGCGCTAACATCTGCACACAAAGCTGCGGACAAGAGCTCGATAACATGAGGAAAGACCCTCAAACAGCTCCTCGCTCTTGGGGGACGCTCAACAGTAGCTTTGGTTATTATTTTATACGGCATCATTTGTTCCCAAGCAACCTTGTAAAATACACAGGACAAATGCTATTAATGACCATTCTGTATCTGAGAGACTCTGGGAGATCAAGATGTCTACAGACTGATAGACACCTGTGTTATGAAGGAGTAAGAAGTGTGGGAGCTGCCATAGACGTCATCATGCCCCAGGTTTCTAATGTAAGGTCTCTCACCAGCACCCTAGGTACGCGGCAGCAGCCAGAGACTGCCTCCTGGCTGAGCCGATTTTTATGAGTCTCTCCTCCTGATTGCAAAGACCGTCGCAGGCTGGGTGTCAGTGGCACCAGACATGCTTCTATGACATTTCTCCACCAGGTTAACAACAGTCAGTAGTGAACTGGCCATTCCTAAAACCCGCTTACTCGTGGTGTCATCCTGCAATGATCAGCTTTGCATTTTATCAAGAAAAACTTGCTTAAGTTATAGATGAAAGGTCTGATCATTTGATGAGGCTGTAATGTGGAGGTAGAATAGACAGCCTTAAGCCATTTGTCAAAACAGCCCACTTCAAAGTAGCAGTAATGACTGTGGAGCTAAAAATGTATTTATCATAAGATTCATGTTTTAAGTTAAATTTATAGAGAGTGAGAGAGAACACTACCAAGTACCCATCAGAAATTAGAAATTAGGGGGTCTGAAGCAGGGGTCAGCAGGGCTTGTTTCCAGAGTCTGGGTCATGACCCTGCTGATCAAAACAGGATGTAGCACAGGAACTGGCCCAAACCAGCTGAGGCCAAGATGGTGTTGAAGCCATCTCTGGTTGCCCTCATTACTCATTATGCACTAATTATAATTCATCTGCATAAGACACTCCCACTGGCACTATGACAGTTTACAAATGCAGGGAAACAACGCAGAAGTGACCTTATATGGTTCCGGAACTCCCACCCCTTTTCCAGAAAGCTCATGAATAGCCCGGCCCTTATTTAGCATATAATTAAGAGTGGGTATAACTATGCTCACCAGCAACCAACGCATGCTGCTCTGGGCCACTCTGCCTGTGAAGTGGCCCTGCTCTGTCTGTGCAGCTACCCTTCTGCTACACACTTTGCTTTAAAAAACTTGCCCTTTTACTGCCACCTCACTCTTGAATTCTTTCCTGAGCAAAGCCAAGAACCCTGCTGGGCTAAGCCCCAAATTTGGGATTTCCTGCATCAGGTCTGGACCTGTCCTGTAAAATTCTGAACAGTTGATCATAGTCAATAAAGTAGCAATCCCCCAAGTGTGAGCTGTGCTCTCACCGGTTCACTCCCTGATTTTCACAGCTCCAGCATTCTCTCATTACCAGATCCCATTGTTAGACAGGGGAAATGCTGTTGGTGTTTGTGGCACAGACTTCCAGTATTTGACCACACTTGTTCCCATGTTTTCCTCGTGTGTATGTTTTTATATCATAAACAAAATAAACCATGCTTAGGAGAGTACTATCAATCTTTCCTTCAAAATAGCAGCTCCCTCATATACTGCTAAATGGAATCACATATTAAATAAATACTGCCTCCAAGTTTACCTGTGCTGCACACAAGAACTTCATTTGCTAACCAAGGGTATTCATTTTAAAGTGAAGCTCTCCTTTCTTATTAAATTATGCAGGATAGGCTTCAAAGGTTGCTGTCTTACTGAGACTCGGCCATTCTTCTTGCATACATGATCTTGGGATTGTTGCAGGCCTCTGGTTAATTTTCAGAGTTCTAAGAAAGCTGGTTTTGACAATTTCTGTGACTGTTTTCATTGCCTTTGTGAAGGAGAAGATTTCTGGTGTCCTGTCCCACCATCCCAAGTGCTTCTTTATCATGTTTACTTTTAACAAAAACTTGTCCTGCCTGTGGTTATTTCCAAATCTTAATTTTACGCAATTTTATGTGGTTAACTGTCTCTTCAATAATTACCAATATTGTCCAATCCTGAGAAAATTTAAGTGATCAGAAAACATATTTTAAGAGTTACTGTAGTCATGATAAGTAATTATTTTAATACCATGTATGAAAATAAAAACTACTTCCAGTTGTTTGATTTACAACGCTGGGAAACAGAGGAATGGTAGTGAGGTGATATATGTGGAAGAAAGTGGACTAATACCAGTAAACAAAGGAAATTTTTAAAAATAAGGAACCAACCAAATATTTAAAAATAAGGAAATTTTTAAAAATAAGGAACTTAGTGAATTTTATATATATATATACACATATATAAATTCGGTATATGATATCATTATTCTTAATGAATCAGTATGATGTATATGTATACATAACTGGCTTCTCGCTGCCTGTTCTTTAGCAGCCCTTCGTCAGGAAGCAAGGTTCATGACAACTACAACTTGTTACTTTTTCCTCTGTATTTTTTATAACTATATTTACGCCATATTTGCTTCTTTTATTCATTAATCGCAAGGGCAAGAGAGACCTACCCAACCTTTTTCTCACTGAAAATTTTCAAGTATTCAAAAAAATTCTGTCAGTCAGGCTGAAAGACATTTTGATGCCAAATACTGAAGTGTCAAGACAGCTAACATCTGACTCTCCCCATAAATCACTACACCTCTCCCCGCCACCCACCCTGCTGGGTCTAGCTTTGCACTTTTCATTTTTCTTTCTTTCCTGACCACCCCTCCATCTCACTGCCCAAATGCTGTTCAAAGGATTATAAAAGAATACAACAACTCAAAACAATACGTTTTAAAAATGTGGAATAGGTGATGGCACAAATATTATCAAGAAAAGCAGGTCCTTTACAGTGTACATGGCAGTCCCATCATGGGAAGAGTGAAGCGTCATCAAGACGTACGTCTCAGTATTGTTTATAGTAGGGAAGGAAAACATAAATTCAAATTCCCATCTGGAGCAGACTGAAAAGATCAATTAGGGCCAAGGATGGAATTCAGCGGTGATGTCGACGGAAGCTCTAGTCCGTGACAGCACAAGATGCACTTACTCATTTTCAATATTCAATATTATTCAACATACAGTGGTAGTACTGCGTGTGCCAGGCACGGCAACATGCCCTGAACCATAGCGTTATGTTGTATAGCAGAGAGGAGCGGGGTCACAAGACACGTGTGGAGTGCCGTTCCACCTGGTCACACGCGCTAGGCCAGAGCACACAGTCACACAGTGATGCTATTCTCTGAATCAAAGTCTCAATCTTAAAGAGACAAAAAGAAATTATTCCCAAACACTGGAGATAACTAATACCTGATATTTTTTTTTTTTTTTTTTGAGACACAGTCTCGTTTTGTTGCCCAGGCTGGAGTGCAGTGGCACGATCTCAACTCACTGCAACCACCGCCTCCCAGGTTCAAGCAATTCTCCTGCCTCAGCCTCCCAAGTAGCTGGGATTATAGGCGCCCACCACCATGGCTGGCTCATTTTTGTATTTTTTAGTAGAGACGGGGTTTCGTCATGTTGGCCAGGCTGGTCTTGGACTCCTGACCTCAGGTGATCCACCCGCCTCGGCCTCCCAAAGTGCTGGGATTACAGGTGTGAGCCACTGCACCTGGCCAATACCTAATATTTTTAATCCTTTGCAAAAAATCTCCCTCTACATTTTAATAGAAGACCATTCATTTTTATACACAATTGATTTGCAACGGTTATTTTCATGTTTTCTTCTAATTAAGAAAGTTTCTGGAAATGCTGCAGACTTTTTTCCATAAGAATTTTCAAAATCCTGTTCTTACTTGCTCTGCTGCTTTCTTTCTTGCTGGCACTGGTGTTCATGTTAGTGCCCCATGTAAAACGTATTTGTCTACATGTAACCGCATTTGTCCACAGGTCTTCCCATACATTCCTGTTTCATTCAATCAAACATGCATAGTGCTGAGTGGCAAACACCTTCATTATAAAAGAAACTTTTCCAAATTCATTTCCCCACAATAAAGGTTTATTTCTCTCTCTCTCCAATAAAAATACATTTCCTAAGTTCTCCCTGCACTCAGTGAACACTGGCATGTAACCTTAAGTATTACAAGATTTCACCAAAATAAAGTCATAAAGATACAAAAATATAATGTAAGACTGGTGTGCAGCAGAGGCGCCCCACCCACTCAGCAAGACTGTACCTGGGGTGCTGATGGGTTGAAGGCCACTCCAGTGACGGTGTCTGTGTGCCCAGCCAGCCGGTGAGAAAATGTGCTTGAGCCCATTTCATACACGTAAGCCTACAAGACAAGATGAGCAGGTGTGCCATGTTAACTCAGAGTCAGGAATCACCTATAAGCTACGCAGAGCAGAGGGACCATCTATAGATTAGTGTAGTTGATCAAATACAACAGCAACAACCGAGATGCCTGACAAAACATCATCCAAGCTGGGGAACTAACTTTATAAAACAGGCATCTTTTCCCCTTCTCTCTTGTAGATTTTTAACATCTTAGTGAACTTATGTCATACTTTCTATTTACTATCAAAAGCCTCCATAGTACCCTGTGAACAGTTTTAAATATATGCTCATGATTGATGACTAATTTTAAGGAAGGAATATAGATTCTGTAATTCAACCTTACCTTGAAGTTCCAAATTGAATGAAAAAAAAAAAAAAGATGCTCTATTGTCCTCCCCCATAAACTTGAGAGATAGGTACATACGCTATGCTTTGCTTCCTACTCATCAGCTTAGAATTTGAGCAATTCAAATACTTAGTTTTTTTATAGCTGTTGATAAGTAAGTTTCTCTTTAATTATATATATACACACACACACAATTCTGGATATATATATATCCAGAATTGCCATCAAATAGTTTATTTTAGAGACAAAATCTGTTATCAGATAGCATTCTGATGGAATTGGGAGATGAGATAATCATTAAGTAACAAAGTGTACCAACAAACATTTTCTGAAAGCCTACTGGTAATAAACAGCAATGCCACATTGCAGCAGGAGGAAGGTGTCAAAGGCGATTCCTTTTCCCGCAAAAACCTACTATTTAAAAAAACATTAAGTGTATTGTGTATATTTGAAGTTTGCAACGTGATTTTATGGGATCCATAGCTACAGATATGAAGATAATAGTACTGGTTACTGTGGAGAGGTGGACTCTCATATCTAGCATCTCACATCGCTACTTGTATTTGTGACAATAACTGCTAAAATCTATGTGGTTCAGGAAAATCCCTAATACACCATGGTTTTACTAACTTGAGCACTCATGTTGCACGTTAGATACCTGGACTTCTCCATCCTAGCAGCTGCTGTTTCGTATCCTTTGACCCACATCTCCCCATTTCCTCCCCCTCCCCGCCTATGTCTACCCTGTTAACCACACTTCCATCATCTATCTTGGTGTCTTTGAGCTCTTGTTAAGATACAGATTTCACACAGAAGTGAGACCCTGCAGTCTTTTTCTTTTTGTGTCTGGTTTATTTCACTTAACATAATGTCCTCCAGGTCCCTCCACACTGTGGCTATACCATTGCATGTACATGTGTGTATAGACATATGCACACACACTCCTATATCATATTTTTTATTAATTTGTTCATTGATGAGCTTTTAGGTTGTTTCTATAGCTTGGCTCTTGTGACTAATGGTAATGAACATGGGAGGGCAGATGACTTTACGTGGTGTTGATTGCCTCTCCTTTGGGCATATACCAGAAGGAGGACTGCTGGGTCATATTATAGTTCTATTTTCACTGTTCTCTATACTGTTTTCCAGATGGCTGCACCAACCTACATTCCCACCAACAGTGCACAGGGTTCCCTTGTTTCACACCCTCACCAACATTTGCTATCTCTTGTCTTTTTGATAATAGCCATCCTTACAGGTATGAGGTGCTAGCTCAGTGGTTTCAATTTGCATTTCCCTTATGATTAGTGATGTGGAGCACCTTTTCATATAGCTTTTTGGCCATTTTTATGTTGTCTTTGGAGAAATATCTATCCAGGTCCTTTACTCATTTTTTAATCAGGTCATTTGTTTTTCTGCTATTGAGTTGCAAGAATTCTTTATAAATTTTGGATATTAAACCCTTATCAGATATGTGGTTTGCAAATAATTTTTCCCAGTCCATAAGTTGCTTTTTCATTTAAGAAAAATAAAGTTGGAGGCATCACACTTGATTTAAGATTATATAATACAAAGCTATAGTAACAAATAACGTGGTACTGTCAGAAAAACAAAAACACAGACCAATTAGACAAGAGTATAGAGCTTAGAAATAAATCTAAATGTATATGGACAACTAATTTTCAATAAGGCCATCAAGAGGACACAATGAGGAAAGGATAATCTCTTTAATAAATGGTGTCAGGAAAACTGGATTTCTGCACAGAAAATAATGAAATTGGACCCTTATTTTACCATACACAAAAATCAACTCAAAACGGATGAAAGGCCTAAAACCATAAAACTCCTCGAAGAGAACATAGTGGAAAAGCACCTCAGTATTGACCTTGGCAATAATATTTTGAAAGTCAGAACAAAAGCTCAGGCTACAAAAGTAAATAAATGGGACTACATCAAACTAAAGGGCTTCTGCTCAGCAAATAAAATAATCACCCAAAAAGAACTATTTTAATGTAAGAATAAGTCCTTCAGATTTAGGTCTTCTCAACGATTCTGTCAATGACTAAGCAGGTTTTGAAGTAAAGTCTACAAATAAATGTCTGATATACAGTTGACCCTTGAGCAATGTGGTGGCTGGGTGCTGGCTCTCCACGCAGTCAAAAATCCACATGAAGCTTTTGACTCTCCAAAAACTTTCATAACCTACTGTTGACCAGAAGCCTTACCAATAACATAAACAATCAATTACCATATATTTTATATGTATTAATACTTTATTCTTACAATACAGTAAGCTAAAGAAAAGAAAATGATATTTAAAAAATTATAAGGAAGAGAAAATATATTCACTATTCACTGAGTGGCATCATAGGTCTCCGTCCTCATTGTCTTCATGTTGAGTGGGCTGGGGAGGAGGAGTAGCAGGGGTTGGTTTTGCCGTCTCAGTGGTGGCCGAGGTAGAAGAGGTGGAGGAGGTGGAAGGGGAGGCAGCAGAGACAGGCTCACTCGGTGTAACTTTACAGAAATACGTCGTAATTTCTGCCTGACATTTTTGCTTTTTCATTTCTCTAAACATTATTCCATATGGTACCAATCCTTCTCCTACCATTTGCTTTCATTTCAGTGCCTATATCATAGAAGGATCCATGTCATGAAAGATGTCAAACGCATTGAGTCATCAGAACCCTTCTTCCAGATTGTTTAATGTCAATTTGTTTCCTGGCACTGCTTCTTCCATGTCTTCTTCCTCACTGTCCAGCATTGGTTTGAAGCACTCCTCTGGTGTCGTGTCTGTTAGCTCTTGAATTTCTCCAAGATCCATAGCTTGAAACCTTTTTTGCCATATCCACAATCTCTTTCATGATTTCCTTGTGTCATAAATCCCATGAGGCCATGCACAACTCTGGATAGTTCTCTCCAGTGGGAACTGTTTCAGGGTTGATGGCCCACATGGCTTTTCCTGTAACAGTAATGGCCTCTTCAATGGTGTAATCTTTCCAGATTTTCATGATGTTCTCTCTATCAAAGTTCTCTTCCATAGCATTGACAACCCTTTCCATAGGGTTCCATGTGTAATGACCCTCTGATCTAGAGTCTGGATTACAGACATTGTTTGGGGGAAAGACCACTTTGACGCCTTTGGTGTTAAACTTATTGGGTTCTGGGTGCCCAGGGGCATTGTCCAACATCAAAAGAACTTTAAAAGGTAGTCATGGCCAGGCGCGGTGGCTCATGCCTGTAATCCCAGCACTTTGGGAAGCCAATGTGGGCGGATCATGAGGTCAGGAGATCGAGGCCATCCTTGCCAACATGGTGAAACCCCGTCTCTACTAAAAATTCAAAAATTAGCTGGGCGTGGTGGTGCGTGCCTGTAATCACAGCTACTCGGAAGGCTGAGGCAGGAGAATCGCTTGAACCCAGGAGGCAGTGGTGGCAATGGGCTGAGATTGCACCACTGCACTCCAGCCTGGCGACACAGCTAGACTCTGTCTCAAAAAAAAAAAAAAAAGGCAGTCGCTTCCTGACTTCAGGGACAAAGTATCAATGGAACCAATCCAGGAAAAGGTTCTCACTGTCCTGCTTTCTTGGTGAACAATGAAAAGATTGGCAGGTGGTGTTTTTTTCCCTCCAAGGCTCAGTTTTATGGATAAGGGCAGCCCCAATCACAAGCTCAGCTGCATTTGCACAAACCAGTAGAGCTGACCTGTTCCTTCTCTTCCTTACCAATAAATGTCCTTTGTGGCATGTTTTTCCCTAAGAATTGGGCACTTACATCTGCACTAAAAACCTGTTCAGGCAGATATCCTTTCTCCTCAAAGATTTTCTTTCTTTTTTTTTTTTAAGACAGCATCTTGCTCTGTCGCCCAGGCTGGAGTGCAGTGGTGCAATCTCAGCTCACTACAAACTCCACCTCCTGGGCTCAAGCGATTCTCCTGCCTCAGTCTCTCAAGTAGTTGGGATTACAGGTGCCCAGCACTACACCTGGCTAATTTTTGTATTTTTAATAGAGACGGGGTTTCATCATGTTAGCCAGGCTGGTCTCGAACTCCTGACCTCAGGTGATCCGCCCGCCTTGGCCTCCCAAAGTGCTGGGATTACAGGTGTGAGCCACCATGCCCGGCCCTTAATGATTTCCTTAATGGTGTCTGGGAACTCAGCTGCTGCCTCTTGGTCAGCAGAAGCTGCTTCTCCTGTTATCTTGAACTTTTTAAGCCAAGCCTCTTTCTAAAATTATCAAGCCATCCTTCACCTTCCCTTTGCTTTGTCAGATAATGACTTCACTTTTTCCTGAATCATATTAGAGTCTATAGGTATGCCTTTCTCCTGACAATCCTGTACCCACATAAAAGTTGCATTTGCAATATGAGATTAAAAAGGATTTAACAAAACGTGCAAGGTTTTCATGCCTGCTGGCATAGCTGCAGTCACGTCTCCACGAGTTTCCTTTTCTTTTTTTACACTATTTCTTACACTGGATTCATTTATCCTGAAATGGCAGCTGACTGCCAGTCTATGGTACATACCAAGCAATTCAGCTTTTTCTGTAAAGTCGTGGCTTTCCCTGCTTCTTGGGAGAAGGTTCAGCATCTCTAGGGGCACTTCCTATGGGCCCCATGGTGTAATTCAAGGTTTACAGTATTGCATTAAACACAATGAAAAATACACGAGAGCTATAAGAGACCACCTTTTACTGCAACACACAATTTATTGGAGAGACAAACAGCTCACACAGAGGTGATGAGCATCACACAGCGTTTTAAGGGATACTTGTAACTCCTGAGCTCACCACAACAGCAACAGCAGCAGGGGCGATGAAATGAGGACAGTAGTGCCGGATGGACTACAGTCGAGTTTATGAAGTGATGATTTCATATGACATTTCTGCATTTGTTTATATTTCTCTTGACTGAGAATGTGCATACATTCCAATAAATTTTAACTTTTTAAAAAGATGTGTGTATATTTTATGAAAGTCAAGGATAAAATAGATGAATATCTACATCTATTTTATGCATTCATGACATATCTTTTTAATTTTCTTTTAGGCTATGTGGTTCTTCTGTGAGTTTTTTCAAATTGTTGAAAATCTCCAAAAATGTTAATATATTTGTTGAAAAAAAATCATGTATAAGTGGACCCATGCATTTCAAACCCATGTTGTTCAAGGGTCAGCTGAATTTTGAAGGAAAGTGGAGAAATAAAATGTCTACATTTTATTTTCTTCTGCCACAAGCACATCTTTATTTGAAAAGTATTCCTGTGCGTTGCTGCTGTAAGGGGTGGCGTGGGGCCTGGGAACGTGCACTCCTAACAGGTTCCCAGGTCAGGCTGATGCTGCTGGTCCAGGGCACCCCACTTTGGGAACCACTGGGTGAGGGTAACCCTAACATTTACACAGTGTGTCACTATTTACAAAACACAACTGTTACATAAACCATTTACAATAACGGACCAAGGTGCATCCATATTTTATTGAAATCTCCATTTTTTATTGAGGAAACCATGACAGGTAGAGAGCATTTTACCAGGACAGCCACGGAGCCTCAGTGCTGAGATTCCAAACTGATTTTTCTGACTAAGCTTTTGCTGTTTATTTCACTAGGCTGCCAAAGACAACTCCCATTCACACATGGTTCAGGGCATCCTCAAGTTCCCTCTAATCTCACAGGTGTTTCCAAAACCATCTTTGCTTATTTTGCTATTTTTAATTCAGGACTGATTTAATATCAAAGGGTTTCTGAGGATCCACTCTTCAGAACTCCTATCTGCCTGCTGTTTAGATTAAATGGATAAGGGAAATTATAATGACAGAATCTCTTTTCCGTCCATTATTTCCAATGATAAAATACAGAGGTTAACAGCAGCAAGTACTTTCTGGACACTGACTTTTTGCAAGGCACTGATAAGAATTTTATATAAATTTCCTCGTGTAACCCTCTTCACAGCACCATGAAGAAAACACTTATTGTCCCAATTCTATAGACAAGGGAGCCAGGCTGAGGGCAGGCAGCCTTCCAAGGCCACTCACCTCTTGAAAAGCGCTTCCTGAGATCAACTGGCTCCCATTTGCGTGAAACCTCAAAATACCACAGAATGACATAATATAGTGGCAGGAGGCGAGGTAAAACAGATCCAGGAAAGGTCTTTTGTTTCCTCCGTGAGAAGGGAATCAAATGAAACATCTTTTGGTCCAGGGGATTCTTGGGGTACATGAATTTTCTGATCATGACAACTTTACATGTGACACAGCAACTGGAAGCCCAAATATGAATATTTTAGTAGATACACTGTTTTCTTATGCTGTGATCCTACACACTGTCAATAAATACAGAAGGACAATAAGCCTCTTGTATGACACAGAGCGATGGTAATGAACAGCTCTGCAAATGATTTAATGTAACCACAATCCAAGTGTTTTAATTAGAGGTACTCACTGGAGTCAGGAAGCAC
Organism: Nomascus leucogenys; assembly: GCF_006542625.1. Classification (NCBI taxonomy): domain Eukaryota; kingdom Metazoa; phylum Chordata; class Mammalia; order Primates; family Hylobatidae; genus Nomascus; species Nomascus leucogenys. The sequence continues at coordinate 155,049,280 of NC_044383.1, forward strand.
TTCACCCACCACAGAGAAATGAGCTGTGGCTAAGACATACTCAGAAAACTGAGTTGGAAGTAAAACCTATGCAGGTGAATCTTATGCCAGAACCAAATCAAGAAGTCCTGAGAGAAGAAGCCAGAAAAACGGAAGCAATATTTTTCAGGCAAAAGATGAGGATGTGGCATAAATCTGTGGGTGCTGGAATAACGCTTGACTGCTCAAAAATGTTTTTACAAAAATTGTAAGGGACTGAATGTACTACTGAAGAAGAGAAGTGTTTTGGAAACAGGACTACACCGATTCATTACAACTGTTTTGTAATTCTGTTGAGCCACGTCTGCGAGGATGAAGTTTTTCATTTTTCCTTTCACAGAGTTCCTGACATGTGACCTTCATTTCCCTTTACCCAAATTAATCCCACAGAAGAAAGGGGACAAAGAATTGCAAACAGAAGTGAGTGCTGCACTCCTGAAATGTGACAATGGTAGCGATATTTTCCACAGGGGAATCAACTATCATATTAGGCTCACTTATTTTGCTTTTGAAAATAATTCCAGAAATGACATTTTCTGAATATTCTGCACATTTCTTCAGATACTGAATTTTTAGTTTACAAAAAAGTAAACTATTCTCAGAAGACCAAAACGTTCAAGATTTAAAACAAAGTCACACTAAAACAGAAGCCTTGCCTCCTTACAGCAAGAGGCAAAGGCTCTGTTAGAGAATTCCTGATGGTGGCATGCAGGGCCACCTGGCCGCCCGCCACACCAGCCATGGGAGACGAATGGCACCATCTCATCAGGCTGCAAGGCTGATGCACAATCTCCAACTCTTGTCAACCTCCATCAAGGTCTGGCAAAATAAATATGGCACACACAGTAATAAGCCCCACCCTTTTCTCTGGCACTTCCTCTTGCAAAGACGTAGCAGAACAGGGCATGGTGTGGTACCGCCCACTGGTCTAACCAGTGGACAGTGGTAAATACCTAAGGCAGCAGTAACTTTTTAAGGCCTTGGGATAATATGTCATTCCACGTGTACACTCCATTTTCCTTATCCATTCCTCTGTGACGGACATTTAGGGTGCTTCCACATTGTGGATATTGTGAAGAGTGCCGCAATGGCCATGGAAGTGCGGGTATCTCTTTCATATACTGATTTCGATTCTTTTGGACAAATACCCAGGAGTGAGATTGCTGGATCATGTGGATTCTACTTTTTGCTTTTTGAAGAAACAACACATTTTCTGCAGTGGCTGCCTCATTTTGCATTCCCACGGACTGTGGGGGAGCTCCCCTTTCTCCATATCCTCATCATCACTTGTCTTTCTGATATTCTAACAGGTGTGAGGTGGTGTCTCAATATGGTTTTGACTTGCATTTCCCTGATGATTGCTGATGTGAGCCCTTTTTTCCTGTACCCATTGGCCATTTGTATGTGTTCTTAAGCGAAATATCTATTATTCAAGCTTCCTCTGGGCCATGATCTTCATCTGATAATTTCATCTACTGATGACATTTGCCTAAGTCAATTACTGCATCTGAGACTGAAGAGGGTGATTTTCTAATTCTGCCATTCATCCATTCCACTTGTCTGCAATGTTCTCTAAGAAATAACTTTCCCTTATCAAGTAGGGTATTTGGTTTACTTAAAATACAGTCCGAACAGGAAAGGCAGACAAATGTTTATTTTCCTTTATAAGGCACACTTCTGAGTAAGGGACAGGTGCCCTAGTTACCTCCAAATGGGGACCAATGACATTTTATGTTTTTGTTTTTAGCTATAGCTTTTTGGGGGGAGCATTAACAAAAATGATGAGGGTTTAGATACACAATGTTGAAGTCAATCAGTCATTACTCTTTGGATGCTCAGCTAGCCCTCCGCTGGCCAACAGAATACCGCACAGGTGTGGTGCTGCCTGCTGGTCTAACCAGCAGACAGTAGTGCATGCCTAAGGCAGCAGTAGCTTTAAGGCCTTGGAAATTGGCTGTTGCCTGTGGCCCTTTGATTTCTTTTCTCTTTGGCACAAGATGTCCCTGGCTCATCTTGTAAGTCTTCTGCCACAGACCTGGAACCAGCTCTCCATCCAGGGAGTTCTGGCTTCTATTAGTGGGGATCGGCATTTAGAGGTTGCAAAGAGGGTACTAAGGGTGATGGCTGGAATGTCACAGCTTTCAAGCACCTTCCGTGGCGGGAGCTAAGAAATACTGGTATTCGTGCACCAGTTCCACATGGTTTTAATTCGAAAGGCTTTCCAACATAGTAGCTGACAGGGCAAGTTCTCCTCATCATAATGTTCTTTTTTCCGGGGGTATTTTGACCATTGTTACTTGTTTATTCTCCCAAGTAACTTTCAGTCAAACAGTACAGCTACAGAAAAACCTACTGGCATTTTGTTGTTGTTGTTGTTGTTGAGGCAGTGTTAAATTTACAAATTACCTACAGAGAACTGCCTTCTTTAGGAAACTAAATCTTCCTATTCAAGAACAAGTTAGGATTTTGTGTTTGTCCAAGTCTACACTTCTGGGGAAAAAAAAAATGTTCTTAATGCAGGTTTGCAGGTTTATCCTTTTTGAGGCTATTCTCAATGAGTTCTCCTCTTCCACTATAACTTCTCAGAGGTTACTTTTTATATCTATAAAGACCATTGAATTCCATATATTAGTTTAAATACTACTACTAATCTTTCACTTAATTATTTTATTGTTCATATTGGCCACTAATTATCTTGGGTTTTCCAGATATGCAATCTTGTCACCTATGAATAATTTTAGCTGTTCTTTTCAGTGGTAATATCTGTTAAGTTGTCCTGTCTAATTTCATACAGAAATACCTCCAATACCCTGTACAATACTCGTGGAATTAATGAACATTCTGGCTCTGTTCCCAACCATAGAATACCTCTAAAGTTTTCTCAGTAAGATGTCAGCTTTTGGGCTGAGATAGGCATTTTATCATTTGAAAGAGGCATTCATGGATTCCTCTTTTACCAGGTGTTTTAGCAGAAATGAATCCAGAATTTTATTGAAGCATCCAGGAACATGGTTATAAGAGTCCTCTTTTTATATCAGTTAATATTATGAGGGAATTATTAGTGGATTTATTGATAGTGAATCATCCTTGCATTCTATGCATAAACCCCACTTGGACATGATAAATTATTGTTAATGCACTAATTCTATGTTCCTATTTAAGCTTTTCAATTGATATTCATAAATGAAATATAACTCTTTTCTGAAATTTCATCAAGTTTTCTATCAGTTATGGTTACTTCAAAAAGCAGTCTGATGTCTTCCTTATTTCTCTATGCTTTGGGGCTACTTGATGTTTAAGAGGCTGGTAAAATCCCCTGAGAAAGCACATGGGCCTGGTACTCTTTCACAAGCAGTTCTTAGGAAAGGTTCTCTATTTCTTCTATGAAAAGTGGCCTGTTAAATTTGTTTCTACTTTGGGGGCCAGTTTGATACACTAAATTTCTGTGACTCAACCATTTGTATAGAGGCTTTCGTATTAATTTGCACCAATTATGAGAAGCAGTCTCATGATTTTCAAAATCCTTCTGCTCCATGCTTCTGCCTCCTCGTCATTTCTTACTAATTACAGATTACGCTTTCTCTCTTTATAAAAAAATTGCACTATTAAGTTTATTTTGTTGCTTATGTTTTTAAAAAGCTAGTGTTTTCGCCAGGCATGGTGGCTCATGCCTGTAATCCCCGCACTTTGGGAGGCCAAGGCAGGTGGATCACTTGAGGTCAGGAGTTTGAGACCAGCCTGGCCAACATAGTGAAACCCCATCTCTACTAAAAATAAAAAACAGCTGGGCGTGGTGGCGGGCACCTATAATCCCAGCTACTCAGGCGGCTGAGGCAGGAGAATCTCTTGAACCCGGGAGGCGGAGGTTACAGTGAGCTGAGATCGCGGCACTGAACTCCAACCTGGGCAACAGAGCGAGACTCTGTCTCAAAAAAACAAAACAAAACACAAAAAACACAACTAGTGTTTTAATTTATTTATTAGTTCTACTGATTTTCTGTTTTCTAACTTATCACCTGCTTTTATCTCTATCAATTTATTTCTTCAGATTTACTTTGTTGTTCCTCGTCTCGCTTTTTAGTTGGATATTCATTTATTTTTTCCCTTTTAAAAATGTGTATGATATAGGTATTTGGTGCTACAAATTTCCCTTCAAAAACTGGTTTATGGGTATTCTAGAGACACTGACACATCTAACATGATTTTCAAGAAATTCTACAATTTCATATTTTGTTTTATACCTTTAAACCAAGAGTTGCTTAACAGATGGAATTTTAATATTTAGAAGCAAGAAACTTTTTGGTTTTTAAATTTGTACTTTGATTGCATTATAGTGAGAAAGTGTTGATTTTTTGTTCTTATTTTAATTTATTGAGCTTTTCTCTGGATTCATTTATGGTCATTGTTCATAGATGTTTGATGTGCACTTAAAAATAAGACACCTTCCTTGTTGGCAGACAAACATTACTATGAATATCGACAAGACAATGCATTATCAATTATGATATAGAGGTTTCCTATAATCTTGTAATCTCTGTGCACTTGACCTGCCAAGGACTGATGCGTTAGTCTCCATTATTAATGTGTGGCTACTTATTATTTGGTTCTTATTGTTTCCACCTTGTGAAATTTGTTTATTTTCTTCAAAATTAGATACTAACATATATTGTATTTTCATCGTGAATTTTAGTCTTTGGCATTATAAGTATCTTTGCCTCACAATTTTTTGGTTGAATTGTGTTTTGTGTGATACTAAAATCATATAATCTGCTTTATTTTTATTTTCATTTGCCTGGTATACATTTCACATCTCTTCTCTTTATCCTTTCTGGATCACTTTGGCTTAAGGCATCTCCTATATTCAGCATGGACTCAGATTTTTTTCCTCATCTGTAAAATCCAATCTGAAAGTTTTTTTCTTTTTTCCTTAAACTTTGATATGAGCCAGGCATGGTGGCTCAGGCCTATAATCCCAGCACTTTGGGAGGCTGAGGCTGGAGGACTGAAGCCAATTGTTTGAGAGCAGCCTGGACCACATAGTGAAACCTCATCTCTGAAAAACTAATGAGCCAGGCCGGGTGGCATGTGCCTGTAGTTCCAGCTATGTGGAAGGCCGGGGCAAGAGGATGGATTGAGCCTAGAAGTTCAAGCTCATAGTGAGCCATGATCGTGCCACTGCACTTCAGCCTGGGCTAACAGAGCAAGACTCAAAAATAAACAAAAACAACAACAACAAAGACATCAATACGACTGACATTTTCATCTCAGTTTCATCATAGTATTTTATTTTTAATTCTATTTAATGTATGGCACTTTACGGTTTATTTTATTTGTCCTATCTAAATAGTTCTTTGGGCACTTAAAAATGGAGAACTCTTCTTCCAGCAGATATCTTTTATTAAAAGCTTTATGCAAAACTCTTGGTCCACTCCTCTCTAAGACAATGCATGTTAGTTCCCTACTATGCCCAATAGTGAGGTTGTCTAGCAACCATTTTTCCATCTCTCTTCCTCTACATCCAATTTTAGTCATAATTATCTTAATATTTATACTCTTAATTACATTTAAGAGTTTACAATTCTATTGTCAGCTTCAACTGATCTCTTAACATCTACAGGGAGAATCAAGAGAAGTATTCTACTTTCTAGTTATATTCTCACATCTCCCAGTTTTGTACTATTAAACTATAACAGATAGAACATTTACAAAGTATTCTGGTACCTTCATTCCCATCTTTTGATCTTACATAGTTAAACATATTCAGTGCTCAGCTTGAGGCTTTTGCTGAAACTTCTTCAATCTTACCTTGGTTTTATAAAGCTTTTTTTTTTTTTTTCCAATATAACTCAAGGGAACACCATTCAGTTCTGGCATATTCATCACTGTGTGTCTGGTTTTATACTCAAAAAATAATTTAGCTGGATATTAAAATTCTTGACTCAGATTCTCTTTTTGAGTAAGTAAAATACATTCTTCCCAATTTTTTTTAACAAAAAAAGATGATTTACAAAAATCCAATCCAAGCTGATACTCTTTCCCTTATAAGCATTTGAACATTTTACATGGATCCACAAAGGTGTTTTTTTGTTAATGTTTATAGTCAAATAGATTTATTAAGCTATATTTCTGTGCAAACTAGTTTGAGTCAATTTTCCCAGGTATTCTTTCAATATCTAGATTTAACTAAATTTTTTTAATTTTAGAAAATATATTTTTGAATTATAATATTATTTGTTCTGTTTAATTGACTTTTTAAAAAAATGTCCAGGGACTCCTTTTACATGTAGGTTGAATCTCCTTTACCAAACTTCTGTATTTACCTTTCATCTTGAATGTCTTTTATCATTTTCTTTATTTACTTCTCTCATTTGTATCCTTTTTCCCTATTGTGCTCTCTGTATTTGCTTTCTATTATATTCCTTTGCATTTGGTCTTTATTTCTGAATTCTTTTCTAATGCTTTCCTAACTTTCATCATCTCTCTGTTGTCTAGCAATTTCTGATGTTTTATATGTTTTCTTAACTTTCTTAAGCTAATTTGCAAATATATCATTAGTTTTCACCTGTTTAGCAGACACATTTTATGGTGTACTCTTGTTGTCTGTGAGAACATTTTTTGGTTCACCTTTATTTTTTTTTTGTATTATAAAAAAAAAACTGTGATATCCAGAAGTTGTATGACACAGAAAGCAGGATATATAGAAAAAAATAGAGAGAGAAAATAGGTAATTTGGAGGCATGTTGTGAAAGTCCTTTTAAGCCACACATAAGATCTTGGTTCTACATAGAAATCTGGCAGAATATTTTAAACACATAGTATTTACAAAGAAAAGTGTAATCATATTTACATTAAAAAGTGTCATGATCATCAATAATCTGTTTGTTCTCTAGTCATTTCTAGTCATTAAGAGAAGTTTGTTAAAGTCTTCGATTATGATTGAAGATACTTCTTTTTCTTCTTAGAGTTATATCACTTTTGATTTATATATTTTGAAACTACATTATTGGGTGCATACAGGTTAATGACATTTTCTACATAGATTGGCATCTTTGTCATATTAAATGTCGTTCATTATTTTTAGTAATGCATTAAGACCCAAAGTCTACTTTATACTAAAGTATTATCATATCAGCTTCATTTCCCATCCTGCTACTTTCAACATTTCTGTCTCTACACTCTTAATTTCAAATGATATATCTTTCAGTTCTAGGAAATTCCAACAATGTGGTAAAATTCTCCATCCTTATATCTGTGGTCTCTGACTCGTACTCTATTTCCCTCAATATATTAATCATGGTTATTTTTAAAACCTTGTCTGCTAAGTCCAATACCTGGGTCACCCATAGTATTGTTTCTATTATGTTTTTTTTTCTTGATTTTGCTCTCTTGACATACTTGTAATTTTTGACTGAAAGCTGAATGCTATGTATATTACAAAAAAAACTCCCAAGGCTCAAAATTATATTATTGTACTCCAGAAAGTTGGGCAGATGGAGCAAGAGAAGACTTCCTTACTATAAACAGAGTTGAGCAGACTCAAGGCTAGATTGCAGCTTGGGTGAGATTCCATCAACTCCTGGTTTATCCAGGGGTAAGCTAAGGTGTCCATTGGGAATTCCCACCCCACTAGCAGGTACTGACCTCTAATATTCATATCCTCAGCCCTGAAATATTGTTAAAAACCCCACTCTGCTTCTAAAGGTTTTCTGCTGAGCCTGTTTCTTGCCCTCCTTAGCTCCAGAATTGAATAAAATATGTTGACAGGAATACTGGTAGTGTCAGGCATGGCACTTGACCCTCCATGGCCCTAAAGTTTTCAAGTTTTTATCTCTACATCCCTGCAATATCAAAAAAAAGTTCTGCCAATTTTTATGTACAACTTCACCTTTTACCATTCATACAAACATACACAGAGAGCTGCATCCCTCTGTATGGACTTTGCCTGAAACATAGGTCTCTTTTTTTTGTTTAGAAATGGCAAATCCCTTCAGAGAAAAAGTAGCTGCAGAATGTGAGCTGCCCCTTTGTATCTCACAACCTAGTTAAACTAGGTTTTGTGTAGTAGTTCTGATAGGTACCCTAGTCAGTTCCACGCTATTCCATCATAGCTAGTGCTGAGCCTGAATATGAAGAATGTGATCTTATTTGGAAATAGGATTTTTTGCAGATGAAATTAACTGAAGGGTATTGAGATCAGCTTGGATTTAGGGTGGGCTGTAAATCCATTATCAGTGTTGTCTTAGTCTGTTTTGTGATGCTATAACACAATACCTGAAACTGGGTAATATGCAAAGAATGGAAATGTACGTTCTTACAGTCCTGGAGGCTGGAAAGCCCAAAGTCAAAGAGCCAGAATCTGGCAAGGCTTCCCTTCTGCATAATCACACAGCACAAGGTGAAAGGGCCTAGAGGCAAGAGAGGGACAAACTCACCCTTTGTAAGGACCCCACTCTCATGATAATGGCATTAATCCTTGCAGGAGGGCCAACTCTCATGGCCTAATCCACCTCTTAAAGTTCCCACCTCTGAATACTGCTAGAATGGCAAGTAAATTTCAACATGAGTTCTGGAGGAGACATTCAAACCTAGCCAGTGTCCCCAAGAGAAAGAACAGGGAAACGAGAGATGTACAGAGGAGGAAAGGCCACTTGGAGATGGAGGCAGAGGCCAGCATGACGCAGCCGCACACCAGGGAACCCCAGGGACTGTAGTAGCCACAGAGGCCAGGGAAGCATGAAACGTTCCTCCCTCGGACCCTGCAGAAGGGGCCGGCCCTGCTGATGCTTTCATCTCAGACTTCTGGCCTCCAGAGCCGGAGTAAGTGTCTATTTTTTTAACCCTTTTCCTGTTTAGAATTTAAAAATGCAGGTTACGGCCAGCACTCATTTAACTTTACGTAAACGTGCTATTTGAGGCTGAAGAAAATTTGAGTGATTTTCAACGTGAAAATAAAATATAAAAACTGTTCTTGAAGTTATTTCTTTTTTTATTATTATTATACTTTAAGTTTTAGGGTACACGTGCACAACGTGCAGGTTTGTCACATATGTATACATGTGCCATGGTGGTGTGCTGCACCCATTAACTTGTCATTTAACATTAGGTATATCTCCTAATGCTATCCCTCCCCGCTCTCCCCACCCCGCAACAGGCCCCAGTGTGTGATGTTCCCCTTCCTGTGTCCATGTGTTCTCAAAAACAATAAAAGAGCTCTTTTTAAAAGAGCACAGAGGAGAATACCATCATGATTTGGAAGTGAACAGAGATTATTTAAACAGGACAGGAGAAGCACTAGCCAAAAAGAAGAGCTTGGTATTTGAAATAGAGCTATTCAATAACATCTATAATTTAGCTGAATTGTTCACATTAGTTAGGGTTTATTTATTTATGGACTTTTTTTGGTTGGTAAGCTATTAATTATTGCCTCAATTTCAGAGCCTGTTATTAGTCTATTCAGAGATTCAACTTCTTCCTGGTTTAGTCTTGGCAGGGTGTACATGTCAAGGAATTTATCCATTTCTTCTAGATTTTCTAGTTTATTTGCGTAGAGGTGTTTATAGTATTATCTGATGGTGGTTTGTATTTCTGTGGGGTTGGTGGTGATATCCCCTTTATCATTTTTTATTGTGTCTATTTGATTCTTCTCTCTTTTATTCTTTATTAGTCCTGCTAACAGTCTATCAATTTTGTTGATCTTTTCAAAAAATCAGCTCCTGGATTCATTGATTTTTTGAAGGGTTTTTTGTGTCTCTATTTCCTTCAGTTCTGCTCTGATTTTAGTTATTTCTTGTCTTCTGCTAGCTTTTGAATGTGTTTGCTCTTGCTTCTCTAGTTCTTTTAATTGTGATGTTAGGGTATCAATTTTGGATCTTTCCTGCTTTCTCTTGTGGGCATTTAGTGCTATAAATTTCCCTCTACACACTGCTTTGAATGTGTCCCAGAGATTCTGGTATGTTGTGTCTTTGTTCTCGTTGGTTTCAAAGAACATCTTTATTTCTGCCTTCATTTCATTATGTACCCAATAGTCATTCAGGAGCAGGTTGTTCAGCTTCCATGTAGTTGAGCGGTTTTGAGTGAGTTCCTTAATCCTGAGTTCTAGTTTGTTTGCACTGTGGTCTGAGAGAGAGTTTGTTATAATTTCTGTTCTTTTACATTTGCTGAGGGGTGCTTTACTTCCAATTATGTGGTCAATTTTGGAATAGGTGTGGTGTGGTGCTGAAAAGAATGTATATTCTGTTGACTTGGGGTGGAGAGTTCTGTAGATGTCTATTAGGTCTGCTTGGTGCAGAGCTGAGTTCAATTCCTGGGTATCCTTGTTAACTTTCTGTCTCGTTGATCTGTCTAATGTTGACAGTGGGGTGTTAAAGTCTCCCATTATTACTGTGCGGGAGTCTAAGTCTCTTTGTAGGTCACTAAGGACTTGCTTTATGAATCTGGGTGCTCCTGTATTGGGTGCATATATATTTAGGATAGTTAGCTCTTCTTGTTGAATTGATCCCTTTACCATTATGTAATGGCCATCTTTGTCTCTTTTGATCTTTATTGGTTTAAAGTCTGTTTTATCAGAGACTAGGATTGCAACCCCTGCCTTGTTTTGTTTTCCATTTGCTTGGTAGATCTTCCTCCATCCCTTTATTTTGAGCCTCTGTATGTCTCTGCACGTGAGATGGGTTTCCTGAATACAGCACACTGATGGGTCTTGACTCTTTATCCAATTAGCCAGTCAGTGTCTTTTAATTGGCGCATTTAGCCCATTTACATTTAAGGTTAATATTGTTACGTGTGAATCTGATCCTGTCATTATGATGTTAGCTGGTTATTTTGCTCGTTAGTTGATGCAGTTTCTTCCTAGCCTCGATGGTCTTTACAACTTGTCATGTTTTTGCAGTGGCTGGTACCGGTTGTTCCCTTCCATGTTTAGTGCTTCCTTCAGGAGCTCTTTTAGGGCAGGCCTGGCACCCCCCAGTAGGGGCAGACTGACACCTCACATGGCCAGGTACTCCTCTGAGGCAAAAATTCCAGAGGAACGATCAGGCAGCAACATTTGCTGTTCACCAATATCTGCTGTTCTGCAGCCTCTGCTGCTGATACCGAGGCAAACAGCGTCTGGAGTGGACCTCCAGCAAACTCCAACAGACCTGCAGCTGAGGGTCTTGACTGTTAGAAGGAAAACTAACAAACAGATAGAACATCCACACCAAAACCCGATCTGTATGTCACCATCATCAAAGACCAAAGGTAGATAAAACCACAAAGATGGGGAAAAAACAGAGCAGAAAAACTGGAAACTCTAAAAAGCAGAGCACCTCTCCTCCTCCAAAGGAATGCAGCTCCTCACCAGCAACGGAACAAAGCTGGACGGAGAATGACTGACGAGTTGAGAGAAGAACTCAGACGATCAAACTACTCGGAGCTAAAGGAGGAAGCTTGAACCCATGGCAAAGAAGTTAAAAACCTTGAAAAAAAATTAGACGAATGGCTAACTAGAATAACCAATGCAGAGAAGTCCTTAAAGGACCTGATGGAGCTGAAAACCACAGCACGAGAACTACGTGACAAATGCACAAGCCTCAGTAGCCGATTCAATCAAGTGGAAGAAAGGGTATCAGTGATGGAAGATCAAATGAATGAAATGAAGCAAGAAGAGAAGTTTAGAGAAAAAAGAATAAAAAGAAATGAACAAAGCCTCCAAGAAATATGGGACTATGTGAAAACAACAATTCTACGTCTGATTGGTGTACCTGAAAGTGACGGGGAGAATGGAACCAAGTTGGAAAACACTCTGCAGGATATTACCCAGGAGAAATTCCCCAATCTAGCAAGGCAGGCCAACATTCAAATTCCAGAAGTACAGAGAACGCCACAAAGATACTCCTCAAGAAGAGCAACTCCAAGACACATAATTGTCAGATTCACCAAAATTGAAATTAAGGAAGAAATGTTAAGGGCAGCCAGAGAAAGGTCAGGTTACCCACAAAGGGAAGCCCATCAGACTAACAGCTGATCTCTCAGCAGAAACTCTACAAGCCAGAAGAGAGTGGGGGCCAATATTCGACATTCTGAAAGCAAAGACTTTCCAACCCAGAATTTATATCCAGCCAAACTACTCTTCATAAGTGAAGGAGAAATAAAATACTTTACAGACAAGCAAATGCTGAGAGATTTTGTCACCACCAGGTCTTGAAGTTATTTCTAAACAGAACTAACATCAGAATCATCTGAATCAGCAGAATCATTTATTTCAGAAAAATCAGATTCATCAAATGAATCTTTAGCCAATAACTATTCGGGAACGATGTTATCATCATGCCTAGAAATGCAATATTTTCTAGAATTTGGCATTTTCAGCAATCAAGAATTACTACATTTTGTAAATGAAAATACCACTACTAAAAACAGAATGCTATAGATAGAATGATGTTTTTTGTTTCCAAAGTCAAGATACTAGAGTGCTGAGAAAATAATAATAAAAGCAGGATATTTTGAGGCAACATGATTGTGAGGTGAATGCTGCAGCTGCAAGGCCGCTCGTGAGTATTCTTGGGGCGAATGGGAAAAGGGTTAAGCCTCCAAGTTTGTGGTAGTTTGTGGCATCCCTAGGAAATTAATACAGGCCTTTTGAAATAGATTATGGACAAGTGGATGTGTATTAGTACCTGCCCCAAATCCACGATGAGGCGCATGCACATAATGTGTAATGTGGAGGGGGCAATTCCATTAATATAAGCACATTGTTTCCTAAGGATCTAACTTAGGAAAGGATCACACCATTAAATACATTAAATACACAGGATCTGGTGTTTCACTAATATTATCATCTTGTAATAAAAAAGAAAATACAATGTGTAGCACAGTGTCTTTCAAACAGTAGGCACTCAACAAGTATCTGTCAAATGATTAATAATTAATTCATGAGTGATTACTGTTTATCATGCTTCAGTAAAAACATCTTTCATACCTCACACATTATTAAAATGCTATTACTGTGTAAGAGTCTTAAAATATTGACCAACAGTCAAGTTGAAAGTAGGTTTCTATCCTAATATGCAACAATATTAAACAGTCTACACATTACCAAAGTCTAGACTCCTACATTTATAGACTGTCAAACAGTACATACGTGTCTGTCCTCGGCCCCACAAGCCGCGAATCGTCCACAAGGACTGAAAGCGATTCCACATGGATAGCCGCGGGTTGGATGCCCTTCAAAGTGGCGCTCACACCTACAGGGAGGAAAGAAACACCAGGAGAAAAATCATTTTAAAATTTGAATGCAAATTAGAGGAAAGAAAACAACTTGTTGCTTTTCTTCACAAAAAGGAACCAACGAATAATGAAAGAATATTTTATATGTGAGAATTATTAAATGGTTAATGGGTCTCTCTAGAGATATTTAAAAATAATTCAAACACTATTCAAAATCTTAAATTCCCAAAGATGACAAAACTAATAGTAAATAAGCTTTTATATATGATAAATATTAAATGTAAACATATTCTGGAAATTTTTAAAATATCAAAACAAACCTAACAAATCTTCTAAAATAATAAATTATTTAGTTAAATTATTCAGAGACTTTTTGGAGGCAAAACATTCTATCCAGGGTGGTTAAGTTTCACAACTATTTAAAAAGTGCCATATAAAATTTGTTTATTGTAAAAAATGCCAAGGAATTCTTGTTAATTTTATGGAGAGAATCTCCAACACCTTTTGGAGATTAACAGCACCTTCCTAAGAAGCCTCCACAAACATTGGGCAGCACTGGGCTGGGGACCACAAAGATGCCCGACAGGATCCCTGCTCAAGGTGCCCTGAGTGGTGGCAAAGTCACAGAGCACACATGTAACAATACCAATACAAAATACAAATACGATATAATACAATACAATACAAACACAATACAAATGCAAATACAAATATAATACAATACAAATACAAAATACAAATACAATACAATACAAATACAATACAGTACTAACAAAATACAAATACAATACAAATGCAAATACAAAATACAAATATAAAATACAAACACAAAATACAAATTCAAAAGATGTGCTTTTGTATTTGTTCTAGTGATTAAAGTGACAAAAGAACAAAGACACTCTGCTAATTGTATCCTTGTGAACAGGTATAAGTGCATGCACATACACATAAAAATCCATATCAGCTTCTTATATTATTATGTACATTATATATGCAGTGATCATAATTATCAGGAAATATATAATTTTTTGCTTAAACAGAATTTTATTGATATATAATTTACATTTCATATAAATATATAAAATTAACAGAATATATGTGACAAACAATCTGTAAATAACAATGTAACTGCCTCAACTATCTCACTTTGGAATGCTGGAAGCCTGTTCACATAAAGATATGCAACCTTTACATATCTAGTTATGGCTTTTACTGATATAAAATTTGCTGTAAAATAAAATAAGACTAGCAGAAATAGTAATCAATTAGCTCTACATAAGCAATTTCATAACAATTTCACTTCTTAAAATAAATATATACCTTTTTATTCCCTTAAAAAAGTAATTTCTGTTGACCACCTACAAGGAATACACTTATTGAACACTTTATATTTACAGGAATGATTTATATTTTCAAAACAATCTTAGGAAAATAAATTAAGATAGCTTAGCTAAATATTTTTTATTAACTTGTTTTCCATACAATGTCTGTAGTTCTATATGTCACAGTAGAGGCTTACCCTAAGTCTCCTGGATCTTAAAAGGCTTCTGTCCAAGTTCTCTGATGATTACAAATATAAATATTTAAATATTAATTATCCAAATTTCAATGAAAAGAAGCCCTGTGCAGTAAAGCAGTGTCTGCTTCATTGTAAGACACAGCAGTGGAGCTGCACAACTGCAGAGCCATCTCTGGGCTAATGTGGCTCCACCGCGGGCAGCAGTTCAGCTGAAAACATATCCCCCCAACCACATCTAATATCTAGAATCATGCTGGATGCAGCTACTGCCTTAAAACACTTGCCTGAAGAACAAAGCTATTTAAGTGTGAAATGTTGTACACAATTGTGACAAAAATGTTGTGTCTGACTATGTAATATCTTAATTTGTTCATTTTGTGTGTCAAGTTCAGTATTTTATTTATTGACTACCCATCATATCCTATGAAGCATAAATTCTACAAAGATAATTCTTTTTTTTTTTTTTTTTGAGATTGAGTCTCACTCTGTCACCCAGGCTGGAGTGCAGTGGCGTGATCTAGGCTCACTGCAACCTCTGCCTCCTGGGTTCAAGCAATTCTCCGGCTTCAGCCTCCCAAGTAGCCGGGATTACAGGCATTCACCACCACACCCAGCTAATTTTTGTATTTTTAGTAGAGACGTGGTTTCACCATGTTGGCCAAGCTGGTCTCGAACTCCTGACCTCAGGTAATCCACCTTCCTTGGCCTCCCAAAGTGCTGGGATTACAGGTTTGAGCCACCGCACCTAGCCAAGATAATTCTTTTTTCTTTTTTTTTTTTTTTTGAGACAGAGTCTCGCTCTGTCACCCAGGCTGGAGTGCATTGTCACAATGGCCAAGATAATTCTGTCTAGAAAAATTCTGTAGATGGTAATATAGGCTGTAGAAAATAACCTGAACTGTATTGTACTACTGAGAAAAGATTAAATCTTTACAAAAATGTCATAAACATTTGTCACAATATTTGTCATACATTTAATTCCTTTTTTCTTTTACATTAATTTTTTAAATTTTCACATTCTTCTTTTACTATTAAAAAAAAAGAAACATAAAGAGAAAAATCATCAAAGTACTCATAATCCTTCCATTCAATGACAACTCCAGAAAGTACTGTGGCAAATATACTGCACATTTTCTCTGCATATGCAAAGGGCTTTGTTTTCCTTTAACAAAGTAGAGATGCATACTATGCAGCTTTATATCCTGCTATGTCTACCCCAGAATACACCATGAACATTTCCCTCACGATCATGTGTTTCTTGTCTAATGAGCTCAGCAAAGAGGCCATAGAGAGCAGTGGCCAAGAGCAGGTGACCCAGGGCCAGGCTCAACTCTGACCCCAGCTAAGCCCCTTCTCACCAAATGAGCAACTTTGGTGAGTTGCTCACCTCTGTGCTGCATTTTCCCCATTCATGAAATGGGCTTAAATGAGTTCATAAAGAAATTTCTTCTTACAGCACGTGGCACATTAATAAGTGCTCTAGAAGTGTAATTGGACTGGGTTCAGGAGAAATTTTAAAATTTTTGAAATGAATGAAGGTGATAACACAACATAGTAAAGCTTGTATGATACAGTAAAAGTAGTGTTAAGAGGAAAGTTTATACCATCAAATGCCTATACCAAAAAAACTGGAAAGATCACTAATTAACAACCTAATGTTGCACCTCAAGGAACAAGAAAAGCATGACCAAACCAAATCCAAAGTTAGCAACAGAAAAGAAATTTAAAAGACCAGAGCAGAACTAAATGAAATAGAGACCAACAAAACAATTTAAAAGATCAACAAAATGAAAAGTCAGTTATTTAAGAAGATAAACAAAATTGATAAACCACTTGTAGACTAACCAAGAAAAGATGAAATCTAAATAAACAAAATTAGACATGAAAAACAGACATTACAACCAATACCACAGGAATGCAAAATATCATCAGAGACTATTATGAAAAACTACACACTCACAAAATAGAAAACCTGGAGGAAATGGATAAGTTCCTGGAAATACACAACTTCCCAAGATTGAAGCAGGAAGAAACAGAAAACCTGAACAGACCTATAATGAGTAGAAAGACTGAATCAAGAAAAAAAAAAGTCTCCCAACAAAGAAAAGCCCAGGACCAGATGAATTCATAGGCAAATTCCGCCAAACATATAAAGAAGAACTAATATCAATCCTGAAACTGTTCCAAAATGTCAAAAAGAAGGGAATGCTCCCTAATTCATTCTATGAGGCCAGTATCACTCTGATACCAAAACCAGACAAGGACAAAACAAAGAAAGAAAACTACAGTCCAAGATCCCTGATGAACATAAAAACAATTTTCAACAAAATATTACCAAACAGAATCCAATAGCGCATCAAGAAGACAATACCCCATGACCAAGTGGGTTTTATACCAGGGATGCAAGGATGGTTCAACATACAAAAATCAATAAATGTGATACACAACATAAATAGAATCATGGACAAAAAACATATGATCATCTCAATAAATGCAAAAAAAAAGCACTTGATAAAGTTCAGCATCTCTTCATAAAAGTACTCAATGAAAACTAAGCATTGAAGGAGCATACATAAAAATAATAAAGGCCATATACAACAATCCAATAGCCAAGGTCATACTGAATGGGGGAAAATTGAAAGTCTTTCCTCTAAGAACTGGAACAAGACAAGGATGCCCACTATCACCATTTCTATTCAGTATAGTCCTAGAAGTCTTAGCCAGAGCAATTAGGCAAAAAAAAAAACAAAAAAACAAAAAAACAAAAACTTTTTTTTTTTAAAGAAGCATCCAAATTGGTAAAGAGGACATCAAATTATCCCTGTTCACTGAAAATATAATCTTATATCTAGAAAAACCTAAAGACTCCATCAAAAACACTCTTAGATTTGACAAATAAATTCAGTAAAATTTCAGGATACAAAATCATTGTGTAAAAATCAGTAGCATTTCTATATATCAATAATGATTTAGCTGAGAACCAGACATCAGTCCTATTTACAATAGCTACAAAAACAATGAAATACCTGGGAATATAATTAACCAAGGAGGTAAAAGATCTCTATGCAGAAAACTATAAAATATCAATGAAAGAAACTACAGATAACACAAACAAATAGGAAAATGTCCTATGCTCATGGATCAGAAGAATTAATATCATTAAAATTAACATACTGCCCAAAGCAACCTATAGATACAATGCAATAATGTCTTTCAAAATACCAATGTTATTTTTCACATTAAAAAAAAAAACACCCTAAACTTCATAAGGAACCAAAAAAGAGCCCAAATGGCCAAAGTAATCCTAAATAAAAAGAACAAAGCTGGAGGCATCACCTTCCCTGACTTCAAATTATACTACAAGGTTATAGTAATCAAAACAACATGGTACTAGCATAAAAATAGACATATAGACCAATGGAACAGAATCTAGAACTCAGAAATAAAACTACATATTTACAGTCAACTGATCTTTGAAAGTTGACAAAATCAACAATGGGGAAAGGACACCCTTTGTAATAAATAGTGCTTGAAAAATTGGATAGCTATAGGCAAAAGAATGAAATTGGACCCCCATCTCTCCCCATACACAAAAATAAACTCAAGGTGGATTAAAGACTTAAGTGTAAAACCTGAAACTATAAAAATACTAGAAGAAAATCTAGAAAAAACTCTTCCAGACATTGGTCTAGGCAAAGAATTCATGACTAAGAACTCAAAACCAGAGGCAACAAAAACAAAAATAGACAAATATGACTTAATTAAACAAAAATACTCTGCACAGCAAAAGAAATAATCAACAGAGTTAACGGAAAACCTGCAGAATGGGGGAAAACTTGCAAACTATGCATTTTACAGGGGACTAATATCCAAAATTTACAAGGAACTCAAACGACTCAACAAAAAATACCACAAATAAATCCATTAAAAAGTGGGCAAAGGACATGAATAGATATTTTTACTTTATTTAAAGTTCCAGGATACATGTGCAGGATGTGCAGGTTTGTTACACAGGTAAATATGTGCTATGGTGGTTTGCTGTACAGATCAACCCATCACCTAGGTATGAAGCCCCACAAGCATTAGGTATTTATCCTGATGCTCTTCCTCTCCCTACTCCCCTGACAGGCCCCACTGTGTGTTGTTCCACTCCTTGTGTCCATGTGTTCTCATTGTTCAGCTCCCACTTATAAGTGAGAACATGCAGTGTTTGGTTTTATGTTCCTGTGTTAGTTTGCTGAGGATAATGGCTTCCAACTCCATCCATGTCCCTGCAAAAAACATGATCATATTCCTTTTTATGGTTGCCTAGTACTCCATGGTGTATATGTACCACGTTTTCTTTATCCAGTCTATCATTGATGGGCATCTGGGTTAATTCCATGTGTTTGCTGTTGTGAATAGTGCTGCAACGAACATATGCATGCATGTATCTTTATAATAGAATGATTTATATTCCTTTGGGTATATACCCAGTAATGAGATTGCTGGGTCAAATGATATTTCTGGTTCTAGGTCTTCGAGGAAATGCCACATTGTCTTCCGCAATGGTTGAACTAATGTATGTTCCCACCAACAGTATAAAAGCATTTTAAAAGAGGATATACAAATGGCCAGCAAGCATATGAAAAATGCTCAACATCACTAATCATCAGAGAAATGCAAATTAAAACCACAATGAGATTTCATCTTACACCAGTCAGAATGGCTATTACTAAAAAGACAAAAAGTAACAGATGCTGGCAAGGATGCAGAGAAAAGGGAAAGTTTATACAATGCTGATGGGAATGTAAATTAGTACAACCTCTATGCAAAACAATGTGAAGATCTCTCAAAGAACTAAAAATATAACTACCATTCATTTCAGAAACCCCATTGCTGGGTATCTACCCAAAGAAAAAGAAATCATGATTTCAAAAAGACACATGCACTCATATGTTTACTGCAACACTATTTATAATACCAAAGACATGAAATCAATCCAAGTGCCCATTAACAGATGACTGAATAAAGAAAATGTAGTATACTTGTGTGTGTACACACACACTCACACACACACACACACATATAATGTAATATTATTCAGCCATGAAAAAAATGAAACCATGTCTTTTGCAGCACATGGATGGAAGTAGAGGGCATTATCTTAAGTGAAAACTCAGAAACAGAACGACAAATACCACATGTTCCCACTTACGTGTGGGAAATAAATAATGTGTACACATGGACATAGAATATGAAACCATAGACACTGGAAATTCAGAAGGGTAGAGGGTGGGAAGGGGATGGAGGAAGAAAAATTATTTAATGGGTAGAATGCACATTATTTGGGTGATGGATACCTTAAAAGCCCTGACTTCACCACTACAAATCTGACCATGTAAAAAAATTACACTTGCACTTCCTAAATATATACAAATAAAAAATATATAAATAAGCAATAATCACTACAAAATGGATGTTGTTGGCTGTTTACTGAGTACTAAGAAGATGCCAGGAGTTAACTACACAGTCATTCATCACTTAATGCAGGGGATACATTCTGAGAAATATGTCGTTAAGCAATTTTGTCCCTGTGTGAATGTCACAGAGCGTACTTACACATACCTAGATGGTGTAGCCTACTACACACCTAAGCTGTGTGGTGTAGCCTATTGCTCCTAGGCTACAAACATGTATAGCATGCAACTGTACTAAGCAACTGTAACACAATGGTAATTATTTATATATCTAAACAAAGAAAAGGCACAGTAAATATATGGTATAAAAGAAAAATGAAATCTCCATACTGTTTTCCATGGAACTAAAAGTAGATTTCTTACAGCACCAAAAGCAGATCTGGCATACAATCCAGCAATCTCACTACTTGGTATCTACCCAAAGGAAAATAAGTCATTATATCATGAAGACACTGTGTGTGTATGTTTATTGCAGTACAATTCACAATTGCAAAGATATGGAACACTGACCAATGTATTAGTCCATTTTCACGCTGCTGATAAAGACATACCCTAGACCAGGCAATATACAAAAGAAAGAGGTTTAATTGAACTTACAGTTACACATGCCTGGGAAAGCCTCACAATCGTGTTGGAAGGCAAGGAGGGGCAAGTCCCATCTTACATGAATGGCAGCAAGTAAAGACAGAATGAGGAAGAAACCCCTGATAAAACCATCAGATCTCATGAGACTTATTCACTACCACAAGAACAGTATGGGGGAAACTGCCCACATGATTCAATTATTTCCAACCAGGTCCCTCCCACAACACATTGGAATTATGGGAGTACAATTCAAGATGACATTTGGGTGGCGACACAGAACCAAACCATGTCATTCCACCCCTAGACTTCCAAATCTCATGTCCTCACATTTCAAAACCAACCATGCCTTCCCAACAGTCCCCTAAAGTTTTAACTCATTTCAGCATTAACCCAAAAGTCCACAGTCCAAAGTCTCATCTGAGACAAGCCAAGTCCCTTCTGCCTATGAGCCTGTAAAATCATAAGCAAGCTAGTTACTTCCTAGATACAATGGGGGTACAGGTATTGGGTAAATATAGCCATTCCAATTAGGAGAAACTAGCCAAACCAAAGGGGCTAGAGGCCCCATTCAAGTATGAAATCCAGTGGGGCAGTCAAAGCTCCAAAATGATCTCCTTTGACACCAAGTCTCACATCCAGGTCACACTGATGCGAGAGGTAGGTTCCCATGGTTGTGGGCAGCTCTGTCCCTGTGGCTTTGCAGGGTATAACCTCCCTCCCAGCTGCTTTCACAGGCTGGTGTTGAGTGTCTGCAGCTTTTCCATGCTCATGGTGCATGGGATCTGGAGGATAGTGGCCCTCTTCTCACAGCTCCACTAGGCAGTGTCCCAGTAGGGACTCTGTGTGGAGGCTCTGACCCCACATTTCCCCTTTGCACTGCCCTAGCAGAGGTTCTCCAAGGGAGCCCCACCCCTGCAGAAAACATCTGCCTGGGCATCCAGGCGTTTCCATACATCTCCTGAAATCTAGGCAGAGGATCCCAAACTTCAGTTCTTGACTTCTGTGCACCGGTTGGCTCAACATGATGTAGAAGCTGCCAAGGACTGGGGCTTGCACCCTCTGCAGCCATGGCATGAGCTCTATGTTGGCCCCTTTCAGCCATGGCTGGAATGGCTGGGACACAGGGCACTAAGTCCCAGGCTGCACACAGCTCAGGGACCCTGGGCCGACCCATGAAACCACTTTTTCCTCCCAGACCTCTGGGTCTGTGATGGGAGGGGCTGCCATGAGGACCTCTGACATGTCCTGGAGACATTCTCCCATTGTCTTGGGGATTAACATTTGGCTCCTCATTATGTATGCAAATTTCTGCAGCCAGCTTGAATTTCTCCTCAGAAAATTGGATTTTTCTTTTCTATTGCATTGTCAGGCTGCAAATTTTTCAAACTTTTATGCCGTTTCCCTTTTAAAACTGAATGCCTTTAACAGCACCCGAGTCACCTCTTAAACACTTTGTCGAGGCCGGGCGCGGTGGCTCAAGCCTGTAATCCTAGCACTTTGGGAGGCCGAGGTGGGCGGATCATGAGGTCAGGAGTTCGAGACCATCCTGGCCAACACAGTGAAACCCTGTCTCTACTAAAAATACAAAAAAATTAGCTGGGCGTGGTGGCAGGCGCCTGTAGTCCCAGCTACTCGGGAGGCTGAGGCAGGAGAATAGCGTGAACCCGGGAGGCGGAGCTTGCAGTGAGCCAAGATGGTGCCACTGCACTCCAGCCTGGGCGACAGAGCGAGACTCTGACTCAAAAAAAAAAAAAAAAAAAACACTTTGCCGCTTAGAAATTTCTTCCACCAGATACCCTAAAACATCTCTCTCAAGTTCAAAGTCCACAAATCTCTAGGGTAGGGGCAAAATGCCATCAGTCACTTTGCTAAAACATAACAAAAGTTACCTTTGCTCCAGTTCCTAACAAGTCCCTCATCTCCATCTGAAACCACCTCAGGCTGGACCTTATTGTCCATATCACTATCAGCATTTTGGGCAAAGCCATTCAACAAGTCTCTAAGAACTTGCAAACTTTCCCACATATTTCCTATCCTCTGAGCCCTCCAAACTGTTCCAACCTCTGCCTATTACCCAGTTCCAAAGTCGCATCCACATTTTTGGATATCTTCTCAGCAGCACCCCACTCTACTGGTGCCGATTTACTGTATTAGTCTGTTTTTGTGCTGCTGATAAAGACATACCCGAGACTGGGCAATTTACAAAAGAAAGAGGTTTAATTGGACTTACAGTTCCATGTGGCTGGGGAAGCCTCACAATCATGGTGGAAGGCAAGGAGGAGCAAGCCCCGTCTTAGATGGATGGCAGCAGGGTAAAGACAGAATGAGGACGACACAAAAGCAGAAACCCCTGACAAAACCATCAGATCTCATGAGACTTATTCACTACCACAAGAACAGTATGGGGGGAAACTGCCCCCATGATTTAATTATCTCCCACTGAGTCCCTCCCACAACACGTGGGAATTACGGGAGTACAAGTCAAGATGAGATTTGGGTGGGGACACAGCCAAACCATATCAACTAATGAGTGAAAAAAGAAAATGTGGTGTAGAGACACCATGAAATACTACTACTCAGCCATAAAAAAGAACAAAAGAATGCTTTTTGCAGCAGCTTGGGTAGAGCTGGAGACCATTATTTTAAGTGAAGGAACTCAGAAATGAAAAACCTAATACCTTATATTCTTACTTGTAAGTGGGAGCCAAGCTGTGAGTACACAAAGGCATATAGAGTGGTATGATTGAATCTGGAGACTCACAAGGGGGCGGGTGGCAGGTGGGTGAGGAATAAAAAAACGACAAATTGGGTACAATGTATAGACTCAGGTGGCAGGTGCACTAAAACCTTAGACTTCACTACTACACAATTTATTCAGGTAACCAAAAGTCACTTGTACCCCAAAAGCTACTGAAATAAAAAATAAATAAATAAAATAAAAGATTAAAAAGACTGCACCTGTATAGGGTCCTTGCCATGAGCGGAGCGTGCAGGACTGGAAGTTGCTCTGAGCAAGTCACCGAGCAAGAAGTGAGTGAATGCGAAGGTCAAGGGCATGACCACAACTGCTGTAGATGTTATAAACACTGGACACTTAGGCTACACCAAATTTATTTTAAAATATTTTTATTTCCTCAGTAACAAATTAACATTAGTTTACTGTAACTTCTTTACTTTATAAACTTTTTTTTTTTTTTTGAGACAGAGTCTCATTCTGTCACCCAGGCTGGAGTGCAGTGGTGCAATTTTGGCTCACTGCAACCTCTGCCTCCCGGGTTCAAGTGATTCTCCTGACTCATCCTCCCGAGTAGGTGGGATTACAGGTGCATACCACCAAACCTGGGTAATTATTGTATTTTTAGTAGAGATGCGGTTTCACCGTGTTGGCCAGGCTGGTCTTGAACTCCTGACCTCAGGTGATCCGCCCACCTTGGCCTCCCAAAGCTAATATCACTTAGCTTAAAATACAAATGCATTGTACAGCTGTACAAAAATATTTTATTTCTTTATATTCTTATTCTAAGTGCTTTTTTCTATTTTGAGCTTTTTCTTACTTTTTAAACATTTTTGTTAAAAACTAAGGCATAAACACAAACATTAGCCTAGGCCTGCATGGAGTCAGGATCATCAATATCACTGTCTTCCCCTCCACATCTTGTCCCACTGGAAGGTCTTCAGGGGCAGTGAAATGCATGGAGCTGTCATCGACCTGTGATAACAATGTCTTGGCCAGGTACAGTGGCTCACACCTGTAATCCCAGCAATTTGGGAGGCTGAGGCGGGTGGATTACTTGAGGTCAGGAGTTCGAGACCAACCCAGCCAACATGGTGAAAACCCGTCTCTACTAAAAATACAAAAATTAGCTGGGTGTGGTGGTACACACCTATAGTCCCAGCTACTTGGGAGGCTGAGGCAGGAGAATGGCTTGAACTTGGGAGGCAGAGGTTGCAGTGAGCTGAGATTATGCCATTGCACTCCAGCCTGGGTGACAGAGCGAGACTCCATCTCAAAAAAATCAAACAAACAAAAAATTAGCTGGGCACGGTGGCACTTGCCTGTAAACCCAGCTGCTCAGGAGGCTGAGGCAAGACAATCCCTTGAGCTCGGGGGTGGGGTGATGGGGCGGGGAGGTTGCAGTGAGCTGAGATCATGTAACACTGCACTCCAGCCTGAGTGACAGAGCGAGACTCTGTCTAAAATAAAAAAATTAAAAAAAGCAATGTCTTCTTCTGGACACCTCCTGCAGGACCTGCCTGAGGCTGCTTTATAGTTAATTTTTTTTATAAGTAGAAGGAATGCACTCTAAAATCATGATAAAAAGTAGTAAAGCAAATACTAAACAAAAAGAATTTTTCAGCTCCATCATAATCTTATGCCACCAGCAATGTGATATGGTCAGTCATTGGTTAATACGTCCTCATGTGCAACATGATTGCTCATACAGATTCTCATCACTAATTTGAAATAATAATAGTCAACAAACCTGCCTATAAGTTTTATTATTGCATTCAACAATAAACAACAATTATTGTTATATCAAGAATTCCTATCCTAAAAGATCTGTAAATATTTTGCTGATAAAACTAAGGTGCTTTCTAACTTTTATAAAATGCATTTTCAAAGTCTACCAAAGCATCTAAAACATACATGATGTGAAATGAGAAGTAATTTACTTAACGATAGTATATCTAAGGAAATGCCCTCCCAACTGTGACCTGAGGAGGTAGGAAAAGGAGAGTCAGGCACTGCTGGCCCTAAGTTATGGGGGTGCTCGGCACCTAGTGGGTGGCACCCAATGGAGATGGGAACACACTTGGGAGAGAGAGCAGTAATCACACCATAGGGTAACTGTGGTTTAGGAGATTCCAACATCTCCCTCAACATCGCTGACCCACAGGAAGGGCCTGGGATTACTCTCCTAAGCCACGTATAGCAGAGAGACCAGTACCTAGTGCTTCACCCTTCCAAAGTTAGAGCTACCTTTTCTGTGCATAAATCAGTCTTAAATTAGTCAGTGTGCACAGATTAACCACAACCTCATCACATTCGGAAAAGAGATCAGATTGAGCTTACATCTCTTGAGCTTCCCACCCTTGCAGTGCAGGGCACAGGACAGCCTTACCTCAGGGTTCTCAGGTCCCACAGTCTCATCCCATCGTCAATGGCCGTGGTCAGGAAAAGGTTATAAGCCTGAGGCTGTTGGGTTGTAAATGATGAACCCTATAATTTTAAGGGGCAAATCAAGATGTACTTTCAAAGGTTGAGTTAATAAGCGTTATGCTAATGATATCTCATAATAGCTGATTCTCAAGTAAGATATTAACACAAAGTTTTTTTCTTATTTGTAACAATTTCAGAATTGGACTCCAAAATCTTCTACATAAAGTAGTTAATGAGGGTATATTTTGACCTAGAGAATTATTGATGTATGTTCTCTTTATGTGTACTGCCACTGAGAGTTACAGAAGTACAAAATGGTCAAAAATGACCAAGATAGTAATACACCAAAATTCATGTTTACAGTATAGACCATAAGCCATATTCAATAAATCATCTGAAAGATGCCCCTCAACAAGGCACTTAAGGTGAGTTATTAATCTGCCAATTATCAACCCCTAAATGACACTCAGCAGGCTCCTGCAATGACGATGTAGGTGAGCTCCCATGGGGCCTCGAGTCCCGGCCCTGACTCTGACTCGCTCCCTTTTCCCTGTGCTGCTATCAGAAGCAATTCTCGCTAAGTGGAACTGAACTCAACTCCATCTACAGAACCATTTGGCACAAAACATCACCTAAACACATTGTGATAAATAATGATTTCCATCCTCCTTCTAGGTCAAGAATATTAAAAATATTAAGACAAATTTCAAGAAGGATAGATGTGCCTACAAGTCATCCTTCATTTGCAAACAGAAAATAAAGGCTTACTAAGTTCAATAATAACAGACTAATAATAATTCAAGGCCAGGTGCAGTGGCTCACACCTGTAATCCCAGCACTTTGGCAGGCCAAGGCGGGCAGATCACCTGAGGTCAGGAAAATTTGAGACCAACCTGGCCAACATGGTGAAATCCCGTCTCTATAAAAATACAAAAAATTGGCCAGGTGTGGTGGTGTGTGCCTGTAATCCCAGCTACTCGGGAGACTGAGGCAGGGGAATCGCTTCAACTCAGGAGGTGAAAGTTGCAGTGAGCCAAGATCACGCCACTGCACTCCAGCCTGGTCAAAAGAGTGAGACTCCGACTCAAAAAAAAAAAAAAAAAAAAAAAAAAAAAAAAAAAAAAAAAAAAAGAAAAGAAAAGAAACAAAGCTGTAATACACATTTTAAAATAATAATAATTCACACTAATAATTGAGCAGGCATTCAACGAATATTTACAGATCATCTACTGAATGCTGCTGTTACATGAGGTACTTAGCATAAAAAGAAGAACATGTAGGCTTAGTTTAACAAAAAGACAGAGAAGATAATGGCACTAACACCTGACAGCAGTTGCTAGTATATGTAGGCTAAAGAGTAAAAAACTGAACAGAACAGAAATAATATGGAATGACCAAACCTTTCAAGAGAAAAGGTAAACTTTTAAAAAATGTGTTCAATCCAATAGAGGGTGAGGAAGAAGAAATAAAAAACCAAAGAAAATTCAGGGTAAGTAGAAAGCAAAGAAATAACAAATGTGGAAGAGAAAGCACAAAATGGTATCAAATATATGAATAATCATAATTGCAAACTGACTAAACTCAACAAGGAAAAGAGAGATAATATTAGGCTGGATTTCATTATTATCATTATTGCCATTATTTCACTTTTGTTTTAGGTTCAAGGGTACATGTGCAGGTTTGTTATATAAGTAAACTTGTGGCACAGGGGTTTGTTGTACAGATTATGTCATCACCCAGATACTTAGCCTGGTACCAATAGCTATGTTTTCTGCTCCTTCCCCTCCTCCCATCCTCCACCCTCAAGTAGACCCCAGTGTCTGTTGTTCCCTTCTTTGTGTTCATGAGTTCTCATCATTTAGCTCAAAATAGCACAGTACTGATAATAAAGCCACATAACTATGACCGTCTGATATTCAACAAAGCCGACAAAAACAAGCAATGGGGAAAGGGCTCCCTGTTCAATAAATGGTGCTGGGATAACTGGCTAAATGTGCAGAAGGTTGAAACTAGACCCCTTCCTTACACCATATACAAAAATCAACTCAAGATGGATTAGACTTAAATGCAAAACCCAAAACTATAAAAACCCTGGAAGATAACCTAGGCAGTACCATCCTAGATGCAAGAACTGGCAAAGATTTCATGACAAAGACACCAAAAGCAATTGCAACAAAAGCAAAAATTGACAAGTGGGATCTAATTAAACTTTAGAGCTTCTGCACAGCAAAATAAAGTATCAACAGAGTAAACAGACAACCTACAGAATGGGAGAAAATATTTGCAAACTATGCATCTAACAAAGGTCTAATATCCAGCATCTATAAGGAACTTATGCTGGATTTTAAGAAAAGTTCTGAAAACCTAATAAAAAAAAAAAAAGTTGAAACTGAAAGATGGGGCTCAAACAGCACATGCGAACTCTGAGGAGGCAAGATTATATAAGCACTAGAAAAAAAACAGATATGAGGTAAAGAAGCCTCGTTAGAAACAGTTTCTTCAAGAAAATGATAAAAGAAAAAAACTGCACATGAAAATATAAGAAGACTGAACTTAAATATCCCTAATAACATGCCCTTCAAATACATAAAGCAAAAGTCAATAGAATTACAAGAAGAAACTAGCTGGGTGCGGTGGCTCATGCCTGTAATCCCAAGTGTTGGGAGGCCAAGGCGGGTGGATCACAAGGTCAAGAGATCGAGACCAGCCTGGCCAACGTGGTGAAACCCGGTCTTTCCTAAAAATACAAAAATTAGCCGGGTGTGGTGGCATGACCCTGTAGTCCCAGCTACTTGGGAGGCTGAGGCAGGAGAGTCACTTGAACCGGGGAGGAGAAGGTTGCAGTGAGCTGAGATCGTGCCATTGCACTCCAGCCTGGCGACAGTGCGAGACTCCGTCTCCAAAAAAATAAAAGAAGAAGAAGAAGAAGAAGAAACTGACAAGATCACAATCATAATGGTAGATTTTTAACACATCTCTTAGTAATTAAAAAAATCAAGCAACAAGAAAATAGGAAGACCTGAACAATTTAAACACAATTAACAAGGGTGAGTCAATGAATATCTGGGCAAACATGTACCAAACAGTCAGCAAAACCACATTTTTCTCACACACCTATGTAATATTAGAAACAAACCATAGCATCCAGTTTCTCAATAGATAAAAAATCTCAAAAGATACCAAGAAAATCATACTATACATGGAGAGTACATGCTGTGAACACAATGCCATAAAATTAGAAACCAATAACAAAAAAGATGACCAAAAATTAAGTCGTGGAAATCTAAAAGCATACATCTAAAGCTTGGGTTGAAAAACATCATAATAAACATGAGAAAATATTTAGTGCTGGAAGATAATAAAAATAGTGCATGCCCAAACTGGTATAGTGCAATTTCAGCACGAAAAATCAAGCAACAGGGAGATACGGGGTTTGATACCACGTGTAAGAGGCTAATGCTAGGTTCAACAAAGCACAATGTTGCTGAAGCAGCATCCTTGTGAGGGATCAATACCCAGGGTTCGTTGCCTAGCACCAACATTGAAGACACAGTCACAAACGAGCAGCAAGTTTAGGAGTGAAGATTTCATAGGCAAAATAAAAAGAAAGGAGAGCAGCCCTCTCTCTCTTCCGAGAGAGGGGCATCCCAAAGGGAAAAGCCGGCATGTGGCAGACCATGCCAGATTTTATAGGCAGGCTTGAGGAGGCAGTGCCTGATACATGTAGGGCCCACAGATTGGTTCAATCAAGTGTGACTTTTACATGGTAGGCAGGGAAGGCTGGTTGCCCCACCCTAATCTTTTTTTTGAGACTGAGTTTCACTCTTGTTCTTCAGGCTGGAGTGCAATGGCACGATCTCAGCTCACTGCAACCTTCTCCTCCCCGGTTCAAGCGACTCTCCTGCCTCAGCCTCCCAAGTAGCTGGGACTACAGGGTCATGCCACCACACCCGGCTAATTTTTGTATTTTTAGGAAAGACTGGGTTTCACCATGTTGGCCAGGCTGGTTTCAAACTCCTGACCTCAGGTGATCCACCCACCTCGGCCTCCCAAAGTGCTGGGATTACAGGTGTGAGCCACTGTACCCAGCTGCCCCACCCTAATCTTATTATGCAAATGAAATTTCTACTTGGCCAGTGCCATCTTGCCTGCTCCTTACTGTACACATGGCTGGCAGAAAAGATGGAGCCACGATTTTGAACATGCCTATTCCCAGGTAGCCTTTTCCTATTGGCACAACTGCCAGCATTTGCGTTTACAAGCTTCCAGCTTGTTTGTCTATCTCTGCAGCTTGATTTTACAGGCCTGCTCTTGGTTAGAAAAGAAAATGATTTGGGGGCTGCTTTTCATTAAAAGGAAAACCTTAGGGAGGATTCCCATACCCTCATTATCTGCCTAAGCAATTTCTTCTTAACTCCTGTATCATTGCTTCTGAATGGGTACTAGGAAAAGGCCCATACCAAATTCAGTAGTGGTTATCAGAGAAGAAGAAAAGGGAGGGATGTGGGTAGGGTTTTCTCTGTATCAATAATCATTTCATTTCTTTTTTAAAAATACAGCAAGATCTAAAACTAATAAAGCAAAATAACATAAGGACTATTCCTGAAATCTAGAATCATGTGTAATAAAATTATTTCACTAAAAAAGCTGTTTAAACTTTTACACATTGTTTTTAATTCAAATTAGCTGTCTAGTATTATGTATTTATATCACAAAATAGTACATATTTTATTCAGAGGCAGGCAAAGAGTAGTATCCTGTCAAGTTTTAAAAATATATAAAGTATCTACACCTGCTATGACTTTAAGGCTATCAATAAATCAGAAAACACTTACGTATTTTCATTTTTTAAATGAGCCATTTAATAATACAACACATAAAATAGGAAAATATGACCATCACTTTTTGAGGTATTTGGCACTCTTATTAATACAATACTAAAATGAATTTAAAATCCCATTTGTCCAACAGAATTAAGATAACTATAGGAGTAATTCTCAGAAGAGATCATTTTAATGGTAGTGCACTAGGATGACTGCAAAAAAATAAAAAAACACATTATTGATGCATGACTAATGTGGCTGAGCTGGTTACTAAGGTTAGAAGAAATTAGAAATGCCCTATTTTATATATTACTGGAAATACAGCATTTGGGCCAATGATAATTTCTGCTTCTCCTGTATTTGGACTCGTAGGATGACAGTTCATGAGGAGCAGCCCCCACATGGCTGTGGTTAGTTTGATGTACATTGTGCAACTGAACAAAAATGTAACATAAGTTTTTTTTAAAAAGCTATTAAAACAGTGTAAACCTCTGTAACCTTACACTCTTTCCCTTTCATTCCATCAAATACCATTCAAATGTTTGTTTTCAGGAAGTAAAACCTGTAATTATCCCATAAAAAACCTCAGAACTATTTTTCTTAACATAACACCTCTCATCCAAGAGTACACCACAATGATTCACAAAATATTACAATCCTTACTGAAAGACCACATCAATTTGAGAAGATTCAGGCTACTGTATAGTCATTACTCAAGCTGTTGAAAAATGTAGACATTTTAAGCAGTTTCCTAAAGCAAAGACACTAAACCTCTTAATAAAAAGCTAAGATTTTAAAAAAGAGGAACTCTCCTTGAATTGGGAAATTAGACGGTCACTATGTCATTCCAGGAACAAAGCGAGGCACATCTACACAACGATGGCTCTTCACAAGGCCATCTTGTAAAAAGTCTTCACCACAGCACTTGGAATGAAATATCCTATGCGCCTCTTGTGGACAGAAAGGGTGAAACTCTGTAAAATATTGGAAGAAACTTATTCTGAGCCAAATATGAGTGACCATGTCACGACACAGCCCTCAGGAGGTCCTCAGAACATGTGCCCAAGGTGGTCAAGCACAGCTTGGTTTTATACATTTTAGGGAGGCATGAGACATCAATCAAATACATTTCAGAAATACATTGGTTTCCCACCTGGGAAAGGCAGGAAAACGCAAAGTGGGGGCTTCCAGGATCTAGGTAAAAGTAAACATTTTCCAGGTGACAATTGGTAGAGTTTCTCTGAAGACCTGGGATCAATAGAAAGGAAATGTTCAGGTTAAGATAAAGGACTGTGGAGACCAAGGTTCTTTTGAAGCCTCATAGTGGCTGCCCTTAGAGTCAATAGGTGACAAATGTTTCCTATTCAGACCTTTAAAAGGTGTTAGACTCTTAATCTGTTTAGGATTGGGAGGGCCTGGAAGAAAGAGATCTAGCTATGTTAATACAGATTCTTCACAGATGCATGACTAATGTGGCTGAGCTGGTTTTCACCCACAAAGGACAGCTTTGCGGGGCCATTTCAAGATACGGCAAAGACACATGTTTTGGAGTAAAATATTTTGATTTTCTTCCTTGTCTTGTAATGTTATGCCAGAGTCAGGGTGGAAAGTAAGTCATGATATATAGGATTAAATAAAACCCATCTGATGAGAATTGATGGTTTTTAAAGCATGACTCCTCAGACCCCTCAATCAGAGCCTAGTCCTCACCCTTTTAGGACACACCTTACCTGCAGGGATGCTGTCTCAGGGAGCCAGTTTGTCCAGATGTCCATCAGGAATGTGACAAGAAAATGAATCTTGGGACCCCCAAATCACTAAGCCAAGGGAAAAGTCAAGCTGGGAACTGCCTCAGGCAAACCTGCCTCCCACTCTATTCCTAAATAAGATAGCTACAAAGATAAGAAGCTACAGACCTCCCTCACAATTTGGCCACAAGGAAATTCCTTGTGGACAAAGGACAGGCAGAACTCAAAGACATCCCTCTGAGGCTACCCTGAGACAAATGCATATCTGATTGCTTCCTCTCCCCTTCTGTTTATGTAAAAATGATGATTCACTGAGCCAGACTAAATTGCGTATTCGGTGGAAAGCTGATCAAGGACTCAAAAGAATGTAACCTTTTGCCTCTTATCTACTCATGACCTGGAAGCCCTCGCCTCAAATCCCACTTTACCTGACTAAACCAAAGTACAGGGTACACATATTGATTGATGTCTCACGTCTCCCTAAAATGTATAAAACCAAGCGGTGCCCCGACCACCATCGTCAGGACCTCCTGATGCTATGTCATGGGTGCATCCTTAACCTTGGAGAAATAAACTTTCAAAACTGACCGAGACCTGTCTTAGATATTTTGAGTTAACAAGGGGCTCGAGGTCCACCCCTCCACAGGCTTCACCACACAGCCCACCTCCTGCACTCTCCTCCTGCAGACATAGACCTGGCACCGTTCCATGTTATGAACCTGCTGCTCTGGGTACCTGGTCAGCACAGAGCACCTGACCTTGTGTGTAATACACGTGTTCGTGTTCCCATGTAAGAAAATACATTCCTTGAGCACAAGGACTTTGCCCTCTCTTCATTCATCTAACTCTTCATTCATAGAACACTGCCAAGTGCACAGTAGCAGCTAATAGATATTTTAAATGAATTCATTAACAGGCACTTTAATGAATAATGTAATTAAAAGCACATATACATGTGCATACACATGCATGCACATATACATACGTACACCCATGCACGCTCGCATATGCATATACACACACATGCACACAGGCATATACATACCCACACACGCATTCATGCATATACATACACACACATGCACGCACGCCTATACATACCCACACACGCATTCATGCATATACATACACACACATGCACGCACGCATATACATACCCACACACGCATTCATGCATATACATACACACACATGCACGCACGCATATACATACCCACACACGCATTCATGCATATACATATGCACACACATGCACACATGCCTATACATACGCACACACATCATGCATATCACACCGCACATATACATACGCACACACATGCACGCACACCTATACATACGCACACACATGCATTCACACATATACATATGCACACATGCACGCACACATACATATGCACACACGCACGCACACCATACATACCCACACACGCATTCACACATATACATACACACATGCATGCACGCATATACATACCACACACGCATCATATACATATGCACACACATGCACGCATGCCTATACATACGCACACACATTCACATATACATAAGCACACATGCACACACGCCTATACATACTCACACACGTGCATTACGCATATACATACACACATGCACGCACACATACACATATGCACACATGCATGCATGCATGCATATACATATCCACACATGCATTCACACATATACATACACACACATGCACGCACACATATACATACTCACACACGCATTCACGCATATACATACACACACACATGCACGCACACCTATACATACGCACACACATGCATTCACACATATACATATGCACACATGCACGCACACATATACATACGCACACACGCATTCACACATATACATACACACATGCATGCACGCATATACATACACGCACACACATTTACACATATACATACACATACACACACACATATACATACCAACATACGCATTCATGCATATACATACGCACACACATGCATTCACGCATATACATACCCACACATGCATTCACGCAGACATACCCACACACTTACATACCCACACATACATTCACGCATATACATACACACACATTCACACATATACACACACACATGCACACATATATATATACACACACGCACGCATGCATATACATACCCACACATGCACTCACACATATACACACACATATTCACACATATACACATGCACACACTCAGGCATTCACACACAGGCACATATACTTGCACATACATACACACTGTGAAAGGAAAATAAATCTCTGGGCCCCCAAATCACCAAGCTAAAGGGAAAAGTCAAGCTGGGAACTGCTTAGGGCCAACCTGCCTCCCATTCTATTCAAAGTCACCCCTCTGCTCACTGAGATAAATGCAGATCTGATTGCCCCCTTTGGAAAGGCTCATCAGAAACTCAAAAGAATGCAACCATTTGTCCCTTATGTACCCAGGACCTGGAGGTCCCCTCCCCGATTTGTGTCTTCCTGCCTTTGCTTCGAGTTGTCCCACCTTTCCAGACCGAAGCAATGTTCATCTTATGTATGTTGATTGATGTCTCATGTCTCCCTAGAACGTGTGAAACCAAACTGTGTTCTGACCACCTTGGGCAAATGTCGTCAGGACCTCCTGAGGCTGTGTCACAGGCACCCGGTCCCCAACCTGGGCAAAATAAACTTTCTAATTTCACTGAAACCTGCCTCAGATGTTCAGGGTTCACACACACGCACATACAAACCAAATTTAAGGTGGGAGGAAATGAGCACTGATATATTTAACTGCCATTAGGAACAGGTATTGAATTAAGAGTTCAGCCCAAAGTCAGACTGTTAACACTTTACTCTCTATGGCCATTTCACTGAATGTTTATAGAAAAAAGAGAACCACTTGGAAAACAATATGAATAAAACAATCCCACAAAGAGATGAAGAAATGACTGAAAACGAAGTTTAACATAAAATCTATTATTCATTATTTTTACCAGAGCTATAAAAACAGGAAACTTTTCAAAGAAGTGATATTTTTACTGTGTCCCTCCTCAGGAGAGCACTGCGGTGTTTCGACACGGGAGAAGTGTCCCGGTGAAACAGCCATCGTAAGATTATAACTGAGACAGTGAAAGAAACCTGACCTATAACTCTATCTTGCTTCTAACCTCCAAGCCGCCCTTTTCATTCCTGGGCTGAGGCCAAACTAACCTGGGGAGGAACTTATAGTTTAACTTTGAAACAAAGATGGTAACAACCTTTCCCGAAACAAACCCCCTTCTTGCCTGGGGACTAGACTGCCTTTGCAGGACCTACAAATTAGCTCAAAGACCAGAAATTATGGTTTAGGAGTCATGTAGCTGGAAGTTACAAGATTTGACCACCTCCCCCACCCCTACCCAAAATTGCTCTTGGGGGTAACATCACTATTGTAAAACCTAAGATCAGTGCTTGAGATATTTTGCAGACCCTGCACTGAATGGATCAGCTGGTACCCCACCCAATCAATAAACTGGTTCAGCTGGTCGTGCGCCCCACCCCCCCGCCCCCCGCCCACCCCAGGAACTCACTCAGCATAAGAGGGCAGCTCCGACTCCCGACGATTTCACCTCTGACCTGACCAATCAGAACTCGTGATTCACTGACCCCACCCACCCACCAAATTACCCTTAAAAACTCCCATCCCCAGATTCTTGGGGAGACTGATTGGAGTCATAATAAAACTCAGTCTCTCATACAGCTGGCTCTGTGTGAATTACCCTTTCTCTATTGCAATTCCCGTCTTGATCAACTGGCTCTACCTAGGCAGCGGACAAGGTGAACCGTTGGGCGGTTACCCCAGTGGCTCAGCTGTGGCCCTCAGCCAGTGACGGCACCACTCACTCGGCCCGCAGGCTTCATGCAGAAGTCACAGCCTGTGTACCCACTCACATGCAGAGACAGCGAGGGTCCAGCCAGGGTGCCCGAGAGAACCATGGTGGGGGAGGATCAACAACCCACATTTGGGATGAACTATTCTGAACCATTTAGAAGAAAAACTGGTCATTTACTTATTTATTTTGTTTTTAATTGACCCATAATCACTGCACATATTTTGGGGTACAGCATGGTGTTTCGATACACATGTGTGAGGCCCCGATCATGGGATTTAGCACACTGAAAACTCCTCCCAACGGCTACTCAGTGCCAACCTGGGCCTGGTTTTCCTCACACTGGCTGAGGGCACACTTCTCTAGGTCCTCATAAACGAGCCTAGGAAAAGAAGGTAAACACAAACACAAACAGCAAAACCAGCAAACAGGCAGCCACTCACGAGGCGAGGTGAACACCACACACAGAGGATCGGGGACACGGGGCCCTGGAGATGCCACATGCCGTGTGCGGCGTCAGGTGTGCGGCATCAGGTGTGTGGCGTCAGATGTGCGTGTGGCGTCAGGTGTGCGGTGTCAGGTGTGTGGCGTGTGGCATCAGGTACACTGGATCCGAGGACAAAGAACACCCACAAGAACCTTCCAGGTGTGCAAAAGGAGATTCAAAGCTCACCGTGTGCAGCCCCTCATGCGCCTCTCTCAAGCTCGAGTGACTTAGTGAATGAAACGCTCGTGTCCACTCAGAACTCCTTAGGGAGCCAGACGGAGGCTGGGCTGTGCCCTGGCGCCATCCCCGATCTCCCTCAGCCCAGCCATGGACATACAGGACCTAAATCGAAAATGGCCATTGCTGTTTCCAGGGAGTCAGGTGACCTGCCAAGTTCTCTAATAACTAAAGAAAACTTCATTAATTTTCATAAATAAAAAGGATAAAGTAACCAATTTAATTAAATAACTTTCCCATGAGAGTTTGACAACCACTGAGAAGAGAGCTCACCTGACCGTCAACTACAGAGCCCTGGCTATGGCCTATGACTGATGCCTGGCCCATGAGACACGTGCACCGTGGCCATGCAACCCCATGGGATGAAAAATTCGAGATGTGTGTCCACTGCAGCCCCAGATAGGTGGCACGAGGCCAGGAACACAAGTTCCACTCAGTCAGAGCACGGAGAGTACAAGAGCAGCTGTACCACAGCCTGGCTGGGCAGCCAATGGTGGCAGCCCTCACCCTCGGGGCCCAGCCCATCCACTGAGGGGACCTGCAAGATGAAACTCCTGTTCGAGGCTTCACTTGGCATCTGGAATAAACACACATGTAGCTGCTTCTCTCATGTCACTACTATGGAAAGCCAACGGCTGAGTCCTGGGGTGCCCGTGCCAGCAGCAGGTCATGGAGCTCTTGTGGGTAAGCGATGGCCCTACTGCAAAAGGAAGGCAGGTCCAACAGTTGTAACTCAGACAGGCCCCTTAAAACTGCTAGGATTGGGCTTGGACTAAGCAAGCAGTTTTTGAGCACCGACC
This sequence comes from Nomascus leucogenys, assembly GCF_006542625.1. NCBI lineage: Eukaryota > Metazoa > Chordata > Mammalia > Primates > Hylobatidae > Nomascus > Nomascus leucogenys. The sequence goes on from NC_044383.1 coordinate 155,087,184, forward strand.
GCATGCTAGTAAGGGATGGCTCCGTCCTCAAGATGAGAATCTCACAGGAGAGAGGATTAATCACACGCCATTCTGACTGCACTGATGAGCCCTGGAACAGCAGTGTAGACACAAGACCAAGTAAGGGGCCGAGTCCAACTACTGAGAGGCCAGGGAGGCCTCCTGGGGAGGTGGTGGAGACTGAGCCTGGACAGTCGGAAGGGTTTGCCTGTGACTCAGGCCACAGAGCAAGAGCACAGAGTGCAGCTGGCGGATGCTCAGCTCCACCTTCTGAGAGCCCTGGGCTGAAGTGCTGGGGACCAGGCCCGACGGGGTCAATCCTGTGTCTCAGAGTCAGCCGCGTCCACTGGGCTCATCATCAGGCGGGTGCAGTCGGGAAGCCGGTGTGGAGCCTCAGCTGCTCTGTGGGGTCAGAGCTTAGGCGCCAGTGGTGCCTGCTCAGATCTCACGCTGGCACCCCCACTCCGCCTGGGGCTCTGGGGGGCATGAGGATGCCCCGTGCTCCACGTTCATGATGCTGTGACTCTGAGGACAGAGCCCGCCTCTTCTCAGCAGGTAGCGCATGTGTGTCACATAGGAGCTGGCCCTGATGCCCTCCTGTGACTGTCCAGGCCATCACAGAGGCTGACCGGGGCGTCAGAGAATGGCTGAGCCCAGCAGCCTGGGCTTCATGTGGGCCCCCAGCTTGAGACTGGGTCTGAGGCGTCACCAAGGACACTGACAGGGTCAAGGCACGAGAAGGTGGTACAGGGTCTGCATGCAGCCTCGGGCTTCTATCCTAAAAGCTGCTGGGGCCTCTGAAGAATTGAGAGTGAAGATTAAAATAACCCGAATGGGGTTCTGAAGGCACAGGTCAACAGTGGGTGGTGATAGGCAGAGACAAGCCCGTGGGGACAGCTGCTGGGGAGCAACTGCAGGCCACAGGTGGGACAGAAGACGGCAGCGCTAGGCCTCCCACACCTACACCTATGCGGATATGGGTGTCGCCTTCCTGAGGCTTTGCACATCCACAGAGGGTGAAAGAGAGGGGCCGTGCTGTGGTGAGCAGGGTGGGTGCAGAGGCACCAGCCGAGGGGTACTGCATTGCCTGTGGGGCCGGGTGCAGAACACAGCAGGCTGTGCAGGGCTCCTGCTGCCTTCTCTGGGCCACACAGTGGGTGGTGGGGGGGTCAGGCCTAGGCCCCTCCCGCTGGTGCAGCTGTCCCCTCCTCCTTCAAGGCTCAGCCCAGGACCACCTCCTGGGGAACATCTTCCCTGACCCCGCCTTGTTCAGAGGCCCCACAGACCACTTCATAAACTGAACACACCTCCTGCCTCCGACCTGGAAGGTGATCCCAAGGATGACATCACGCCGCTTTCCATACAAGTCCACACCGTGCAGCTCAGAATGCACTCACACCACGTCCGTGAGTAAGTAGATGAGGCCGTTGTTCCACAACAGAGTGCTTCTGTGCTGAAATGGTCGCCCTTCACAGCAGTGGTTTTTAGACACACAGAACCAGCCCTTCGAGAGGCCATGCGGTCATCCAACGTGTAAAACAGATAAAGGCAGAAGTCTCCCGGTGGACTGGGCATGAGGATGCTCCACTGTGGACGCCAACAGCACCACTGGGCAGTGCCTGTGCCTCCGAGGAGCTGAAAACCTGTACTCTAAAGAGTCCTCACTGTAACAGATCAGCAGCTGCCCTTCTCCTGACAGCACATTTCTCATTTCCTGCTAAGAAGAGCAGAGTTCTGACGTGAAAGGCCACAGCTGCTGTAATTCAGGACTGGCCCTCCAGCGTCGCTGTAATTCGTAATGGTCCTCCTCCATGATTTCCTCGATAACTCCTCACCATCATCATCTAATTGCTGATTTCTAACATATATTTAGAAACAACAATGTTCATTACAGTAAATTAAATGGGACAAGAATGAAATTTGATGCTTTAAGTCTTGAAAATAAATGTATTACAATCAAACTAACAAAATATACACACCTTTTTAAAAACAAATCTTAATTATGCTACAAATTCACTTCCTATATCTTCATTCTCCAAGTCAATGCTTTTTTACGGCTTGAAGTGTTGTAAAAAATCTATGATGCTTCCAACACAACATATTTTAAAAGCCAGAATAAAGCTAAATGTAAACACAGCCTCATGTGGCTCATCAAGTCTCCTCGATTATTGAAATAAAAGATAATACCCAAAAGAAGCCAAAATGACATCAGCACTAGAGGAAGAGAGGAAAAACATGCATCAGACTGTGGAGATCGTCTACATATTGGAGCGCCATTCACCATGCCTGCTGTCCTGAGGCTCCCAAGGCGAGCCAGGCCCAGTGTCTCTGTCCTCCTCCCTTGGTGGTATGCACAGGGAGCCTCCACAGTGCTCAGGCAGGTGCGGCCACGGCATGGGGTATGATGTGAAGTGTCAGGAGCTGGTTGACCTGGCCAAGACACTGGGTTCACTTGAGATAACCTGACATTTAGATGGTGAAGAGGAAGGAAAAACAGCATCCAGGCAGAGGAACCAGGCAGGCCTGGAGTCCAACTCCCAGCTCACAGCCCATGCAGAGGGAGGAGGGAGGCCCTGCACTCTGAGTCCTCATCCATCAAATGTCCTCGCTGAGCCTGTGAGAACACACAGGGAAAGGCCATGGCATTCCAGACTTGGTAAACATTAGTTCCTAGCTGTGACACTCAAAAAATTCCACACACGGACTCTGGCAAGCACCTAGGGGTGACTCAGTGCCACGGTCTGGACGTTGGTCTCCCCACAGAATTCATCAGTTGAAACCCCCCATTGCAATGGTATTAAGAGGTGCGGCCCTTAAGAAGTGATTAGGTCATGAGAGTGGAGCCTGCATGAATGGGCTGAATGCCCTTATGAGGGAGGTTTCAAGGAGTTTGTATTTCCGTTCACCACATGAGGATACATCAGGAAGGCCCCGCCACTCAAGCAGAAAGCCCTCATGAGACGCTGATCTGCCACTGCCTTGATCTCACACTTGCCAGCCTCCAGAACTGTGAGCAATAAATTTCTGTTGCTTGTAAATACCCCCGTCTAGGGCATTTTGTTAAAGCAGCCCCAACAGACTGAGACTCCACATTTGGAGCCTCATGCGCACCAGCCCAACTACAGGATTTTAAATATGAGTGGCTCTACCAGCAGGAACACAGCATGTCATGGGGAGACCAGGACACCACACGGCTTTCAGTCGAAACTTGCTGACTACATGGGAGGCTAAACAAGCTGATTCAACCTTTCTATTTCTCCATTTTATGTGCCTTTAAACTCCTCATAAAACCAAAAGTTTTATCTAACAATATGTGAGAATGGATAATGCCAGTTCAGATGCAGCCTTCTCTCATCCTTCCAGGACAGGATGGCTGTTCCCATCCCTACTCTCTGGCAGCGATTTCACATCATTTTATGGTGCTTAGAACAGTCAGCCTTTTTTACGAATGTTATTCCACCCATGACTACCACCTTGTGCCTTGTATTTCTTTGAAAACTGAAACCATATCTAACTCAGCTTCTGATCTTCTGCTGCAGGGGGAGAAATTCTTGTGCATCCATCCCTAAAACTCACAGGAGCAAAAGAATTGTGTGAGAGTAGTTGCATGTGGAACGTAAGAGTTTTCTAAAGCAGTACCGATCAGCCTCCATAAATTTATATTTTAAAAATAAGAAAAATAGCTTTCACTTAATGGACTTAGCACATGCTAAGAGATTTACATACATTTAACCCTTTAGCAGTGAAAAGCTTTATATATGCAAAAGGTTAGAAACTCTTCTATTACGAAGTTGGAACAGAGAGGAAAGGAAATAAAATTACGAGATCACACCAAATAGCATTATATCATTTTCCAAAATAATTCTCTTGAAAATACTAGAAAATTGGTTAGCTAAAGTTAAAAGAATTATCTTTACCATTATCTTAAACCTCGCATGTTATTTTTTAAGTTATAAAATAGAAAGTGTTGAAAACCTCAAAATTATATTTTGCATTTGCAACCTAAACATCTGAAACAATTTAAAACGAATTTGGGAACTAAATTGAAAAAAAATCTCAGATTGAGCTCTAATAGGCCAAGTTTTAATCTAGACCAAGTTTTATGGCTCTGTATAAATCCCAGAAAGAAAAGAACAAAAAGAGAAAGAAAATAGGGATTTATAATGGAAATGCTGACAGACCATTTTCCAAACACCAAAAATAAATTATAATTGGCTTTGCAATGACCACCTTTAATAAGAGTCATGCACAACCAATACAAAAATTAAATGAACTAAGAAATATTTTTCTAATAATTGACAATGTTTGAGACAAGAAGCAGCAAGTATCAAAAAACATGGTAAGAAATATGTTTTAAATGTAAAATTGGCCGGGCGCAGTAGCTCATGCTTGTAATCCCAGCACTCTGGGAGGCCAAGGCAGGCAGATCACCTGAGGTGAGGAGTTTGAGACCAGCCTTGCCAACATGGTGAAATCCCCTCTCTGCTAAAAATACAAAAATTAGCCAGGTGTGGTGGCCCACGCCTGTAATCCCAGCTACTTGGGAGGCTGAGGCAGGAGAATCGCTTGAATCCAGGAGGCGGAGCTTGCAGTGAGCCAAGATCACACAACTGCACTCCAGCCTGGGTGACAAGAGTGAAACTTCATCTCAAAAAATAAAAAGGAAAATTTACAACATGAAAGAAACTTCACATATAAGATTCATTTATCTTCACGACTGAAATTTTTAAACTCAAGAATGACAATATTTAAGAAATTTAGTCAATTCTCACTTAACTGTATTATCTGCAGACTCACAGACTTTAGAAAAACTGACCAGATAGACAACTACATAACATCTCAGGAGAGACTCTTCTTGTTAGCAATCTTTATCTTTAGATAAATTTTTAGACACTGCATTTTGAGAATAATACATCAACAAATTTTAAATACTATTTGTCAAACTTTAACCTCTGAAATCTTTGTGCTGACGAGTCTTTTTAAGAAACCATTTTTTCTCTAGATTTACATCTACTTTCTCATACAAAGAATTGAATCCTTTGCTTTCTGTCGGTAACAGCGAGTCACAGTTCAAATCGGCGCATGTCAAGTGAGCAGATTCCAGGTTCTAGGTACTACCAAGATCAGACACAAAGACAGCACAAACCCTAGTCTGCACTAAGGTATCTTAAAGTCAAATGTCTTTGCGTGGAAGTTTCACTCAATAAATTTAGTAGGTCAGACTTATACTTTAACATTCTACATCCAAATATTAGCTATCAATATCTCATTAAGCTGCACTTAAATTTAAAAGGAATCATAACACCTAAAAAACAAGACGGACTGACCAGGTGCAGTGGCTCACGCCTGTAATCCCAGCACTTTGGGAGGCCCAGGAGGGCAGATCACGAGGTCAGGAGTTCGAGACTAGCCTGGCCAACATGGTGAAACTCCATCTCTCCATCTCTACCAAAAATACAAAAATTAGCCAGGCGTGGTGACGCGCACCTGTAATCCCAGCTACTCGGGAGCCTGAGGCAGGAGACTCATTGGAACCCGGGAGGTGGAGGTTGCAGTGAGCCGAGATCATGGCACTGCACTCCAACCTGGGCGACAAAGCAAGACTCCATCTCAAATAAATAAATAAATAAATAAGGTGGACGTTAGGCTAACAATCATTTTAAAAGTTAATAACTCAATTATTAAATTCATTTAAAAGCCCGGAAATATATAAAATCTAGCAATCAAATCTTTCCCTAATCTTGACAGATCTTACTGCGAAATTAGTAGTATCAGATCATGGTTCTCAAATACCAACAGTGCCGCCTAGTCTCATCATAAATTACCAAACTGACTTCTTTTTCCTTCACAGCTTTCCCAGAAAGCATAGAAACATGGAGTATTACACACAACACTGATTCAACTAATTCGCACTTCCTTTGTGAAGTATGCCATTTTAATAGCCTCATAAAGAAGTTACAGAATTCTTCAAAGGGATTCCTTCATTCATCTGAGAGACCCACTGCACAGCGTTTAAAAACATGTTTGCTCTGGTTTATATGCAGGAAGAGTCTAAACAAAAAGAAAAAATGCAGAAAAATAATCTTTTCTCCAACAACTCTCCCCAAGCTGATATTTCCATGGTGTTATTCAAACCAGAAAAGCCTTCTCCTATTGAAACTTGAAATGTCCTATTAATAAACTGGGTGGTGGGGGTGGGGGTGGAAGATTAAAAGGAAGGCAAGATAAAGATGCCTATCAGAGCCTTTAAACCCTCCCTTCTCCGACCAAAGCTGCCCACAGGGCGGGCACAGAGGTCGGCTTCGCTTCCGCAGGCAGCCTCCCCAGGCATCTTCCTGGCCTCCAAAGCTCTGACTACCCCACACTGCCAAGTCCCTGGATCTGCCTCTCTGAAGAGCCATCCAGACTGACATGTAGGGAGACCATCTTCCTAGACACGGAGCCTCTGAATCCCAGGGTCTCTCATGCTGCACCCATTAAAAGTCTTCTGTGGCCCTGACACCTCCAATTCCCCTTTATCCAGAAAAGATGCAGGAACAAATCTGCTTCAGTGTAATTTAACTTAAAAGGCCAGAATCTTTGCTCTTTCCGATTTGAACTGATTAAAAAACTTTAGGCCGGGCGCGGTGGCTCACGCCTGTAATCCCAGCACTTTGGGAGGCCGAGGCGGGCGGATCACAAAGTCAGGAGATCAAGACCATCCTGGTTAACATGGTGAAACCCCGTCTCTACTAAAAATACAAAAAATTAGCCGGGCGAGGTGGCGGGCACCTGTAGTCCCAGCTACTCGGGAGGCTGAGGCAGGAGAATGGCAGTGAACTCCGGGAGGCGGAGCCTGCAGTGAGCCGAGATCGCACCACTGCACTCCAGCCTGGGCGACAGCAAGACTCCGTCTCAAAAAAAAAAACAAAAAACAAAAAAAACTTCATAGATAATCCAACCATATCTGTCCTATTAAACAGAAATTTAAAGACTCAAAATGTGGGCCGGGTGCGGTGGCTCACACCTGTAATCCCTGCACTATGGGAGACCGAGGCAGGCTGATCACGAGGTCAGGAGTTCGAGACCAGCCTGACCAACATGGTGAAACTCCGTCTCTACTAAAAATACAAAAAAAATTAGCCGGGTGTGGTGGCGCATGCCTGTAATCCCAGCTACTCAGGAGACTGAGGCAGGAGAATCGCTTGAACCCAAGAAGCAGAGGTTGCAGTGAGCCGAGATAGTGCCACTGCACTCCCGCCTGGGTGACAGAGCGAGACTCTGTCTCAAAAGAAAAAAAAAAAAAGAAAAAAAATGCAAAATATGTTAACCTGTGGATAACAAAATCTGTTTAACCAACATTGCAATACTTCACTTAGCAAAATGATACCCTGAATCATGATATAAATGCCAGACGCGTCGTAAGTTAAATCCTTGACTTGGAAAACCTTTCCAGGCATATCAACAACCAAAATTGCAGTTTTAGTCCTAAGAAATACAGTTTTGCTCCCAAGACTTAGAGGCCCTCTTGGGTAGTAACCAAGTGTCTTTTGAACCGTACAGCTATCGGGCAATGAACTCATCAGATGTTTCTCCTGTAATGCCAACCCTTTAACCCACCGCTGTGGATATTTGTAAACTTTGTCTCCGTCAAAACAGACTGGCTGTATCCAACAGCCTCCACCTTCAAAAAAAGCTACTGATTTAGCAAGGCTGCCCCAGTTCATAGAACCTACGTGTCTACCATGCAATCCATTATTGCTTAACATATACAACCCTATCAAGTTTTATGTGACAATGTTTTACTAGTAAAATCTTAATATGGGCCCATAAAATAGTCAAACACAAACGTACAAAACTTAACATTCAACATGATACTAAAATATCTCCTAGGGTCAAACATCAAGGCTTTGAATAATTTAATGATCAATAAAAATTAACACTGAATTTGGTAGCAAACACTTATAAAATGGCATCATACATTTGTATCTGTTAAATGCTTTAAGCACATAGTTTTACGGATGATATATGTTATCCAAAAACTTACCTTATTTTGGCAGATCTGATGGACAGGCCGCGAGTGGGCTTCCGCTATCACCGCTGCACTGCAGCCGGCATTGAGGTCGAACACTTCCACGGTCCTGTTCCGGCCAGCTGTGAGTACGATGTCTGCGATAATCCAGTTAGGGAGCTCCTCTCAACACTCTTACCCATGGGGAAGGGACAGTTCCCTCTCTTTTACTAATAAAAACTTTGGAACATTAGAAGACTCATGAATGGACGACTAGTTAAGAACTTCTGAAATGCCGCCGGAAAAGTCCTGAGTCCAGTCCAGCCCCACCCCATCTGGCCCAGGCATTGGCAAGAGCAGGTGGGCGGCGGTGGAGGGGGCTGCTTAGGAAAAGGGAGACCACCATAGTGCCTATTTTGAGGTGTGAGTTCCAGCTTTAGATACGTGGTGTTTGAGATGTCCATGAAACACCCAAATCGGATGTCAAATAATTGAATATGTAGATACTGCACTCAGCAGAAAGCACTGAACTAAGATTAGACAGACCCACAGAGTGGGTGACAGCACCTGGGGCAGGCTTCACGATGGGAGACACAACCCAGACAGTGCCATGTCAGCAGGTGACTGCTTCATAAACGTGACCTATGAGGAGCAATGTATACATTTAGGGCTCGTGTGACCACCAACACTCCCCAAGCCTCAATGCTCAGCCCTGAATGCTGTAGTAATGAGTATATGTGGTGGGAACCCAGGTGCACTGGAGTCAAGAGACCCGTTATGCTGGTGTTAGCATTGGATTACCTTGTATTCCAGAAACCATCGTTTAAGCTAGAATAATCCTAATGACATATTTCTTATTTCTGCTAGGTATTTTAACACCTATTCTAGCATGAAATTACCACATTTCTAATGAAAACATACTACAACCTCCTAACACTTTATTTTAGTTCAACTACAAAACCCTCCAATAGAGTTCAACTTAGATTGAACTTTGAGTAAATTAAAACTTTATACAATGAATTCCTAAAGATCTGGAGCTTTTCCCCTAAATAAATTAAAATCAACTTTGAAAACTAAAAGCAATGGTGTTAGCCATAAAAATCTCAAAAATTAAAGTTCTAGGATTCCATTTCATATTATTTTGAACAGCAATAGCTATGAGTTTTGCCAGCTCTGCAGATGAGACAGAATGACTAAATTACTAGACATTAGGCAACAAAGTCCAGAGCAGAACAGCCAGGTCAGCCCACCTGCTGGATGGCATGAACTGTATGGCACTCAAGTTTCTTGTTCCTTTGAAGCCCTTTCTCAATATTGAGATGAATTATTACACGTACAATTAACATAAAGATGGCGAGCTCCATGAGAAGGGTCCCTGCATTCCCGGAGCCCCACACAATGCCTGACACTCATGAGATGCTCAGCACACGCCTCTGCCAGAGGAATGACACTCAGGGCGTAAAACCCTACCAGGATCTGGGAGAAAGGATACGGGAATAAAAGTCGTTGACTGCTGATAAGCTGGTCATGTCTACTGCACCCGTCGTGGAGAGCCTGCAAATCAGCTTGGACTTGCTCTTCTGTTTATATCTGGAAGAGAAAATCAAGATGATCAATCTTTTTGCTTTCCTTCCACTACAACTAAATATCTTATTTTTAAAAACATTAAACATGAAAAGAAAGTTTTCATATCACTTTAAAAGTCACATTTTATGATACTGAGGGGAAAAGTGAATTAGCTACCTTGATTTTTCTTCAGGAAAAAAAAAAATGTTTTTCTATTAACATCTAATTATTTGTGGTGATTTTTGACATACAAAAGATCCCCCACCCCGTCCTCCTTCTTCAGTCTGTGGTCAAATGCACCAGCCTTTTTCTATAGGGTATTTCTGTGTATGCTTAGAAAAACCTGCCCATCTCCCACTACATATAACTGAACACATGCCTCAGCTTCACTGCCTCCCAAAACCCAACTGAAGTGGCTGCAAAGTGATCTCTAAGAGAAAGTCCCACAAGATCAGAAAGAGGAGGCAGGAACAAGAAGAGAAGCTGCCAACCCTCAGGGGCAAAGGGCTGTGCCAGTCGAGACAGGAACCCTGTGACGTGAGGTGACTTGTGAAGCTCCCTCCCAATAAGTAAAAATAAACTTTAGGCCAGGTGTGGTGGCTCACGCCTATAATCCCAGCACTTTGGGAGGCCGAGGCAGGCAGATCACGAGGTCAGGAGTTCGAGACCAGCCTGGCAAACATAGTGAAACCCCGTCTCTACTAAAAATACAAAAAAAATAGCCGGACCCTTGGCAGGTCCCAACCCAACGTCCCTCCATGAAAGAAGCAGGCAGACGCAGTGCCCATTCCGACAGCCGGGCACCCACCCCAATTAACAAACTGAAGGCACACATCTCAGAAACATAATTTTGATTAAGAAACGTGTGCTCATGTTACACTCAAAAAAAATAAAATGACATGAATACACAGAGATACAGCAAAAATATAAAACTACGACCAAGAAGCAAATATATCAATCTCAAAAGGAGGAAAAAGGGAAGAGGACAGGACTGGGAGACAGGTTCCTAATTCCCTCTGTAATATTTTATTTCTTTAAAAATTCTGGAAAACAAAGATAGTGAAATGTTAATACTTGTCCAAGCTAGGTGTAGCTAAGAAGATATGTATTATTCCCCATATATATGTATACATTTGAAACGGTTCATAATTTAACTTTATATTATCAATAGTATTTGTCCCACATAACATCACTTCAATATGCTGCAGAGCCGAGATGATAATTGAGGATTTTCAAATCCCCCAAATTCTCGGATTCCATCATGCCAAAGGCCCCGCGCATAGTAATACAAAGGAAGGTTTAAAATGCATAGGATCTGGACAATTCCCTCTCATCAAGAGTTTGGTGATATGAGGTCATTATTAAATTTGGGGCAACATTTTAAAATGTAAGTAACTTTCAACATCACATTATTGAAACAGCTTCCTGTGATCTAAAAATAATGCACAGGGCGGAGGGGTGCCTACCTCTTAATCTCATCTTTGCAAGTGTCGATGTGATATTTCAGTAGCTGAAATTCAGGGCCAGAAGATAATAATATAAAGGCATCTATATAATAAAACTGTGCAGACTGTATAGGTTTAGAAAACATGTCTTTGCCCTGTAATGCAAATCAGTAATTATTGTCAATATAATAAATGTTAACAAAAACACTATTGCTCTAAACATAAAATTCTTCTTTTTTTTTTTTTTTTGAGACGGAGTCTTGCTCTGTCGCCCAGGCTGGAGTGCGGTGGTGCAATCTCGGCTCACTGCAAGCTCCGCCTCCTGGGTTCACGCCATTCTCCTCCTCAGCCTCTCCAAGTAGCTGGGACTACAGGCGCCCGCCACCACGCCCGGCTAATTTTTTGTATTTTTAGTAGAGACGGGGTTTCACCGTGGTCTCGATCTCCTGACCTCGTGATCCGCCTGCCTCAGCCTCCCAAAGTGCTGGGATTACAAGCGTGAGCCACCGCGCCCGGCCTTCTTCTTAAAACTCAACATCTATTTGTTCTAAATGTGTACATAAACTTTGTTAGACCCAATCAACAATTTTTGTTTCTGCCTACTACTTCTGAAAGGTATCATATGATTAAAATTTTACTGTAATGAATGCTTTGAATTCCAGTCATTTAACAACTTTAAAAGAAAATCGAAACTCAGCAGTAAACATACTAAGTACCAAAGATTTTATTAAAGCTGAAATTCAAAATGTTTTAAAATGTAGTTCTGAGGTGTCTGCTCTCAAATTTAGAACTCACAACCATGTTACGACACAGAGCAAGCTGACGGCATCCACAGCTCTCAGCAAACTCCTTCCTGAAGCTGCTGCCAAACGCTTCACCTTTAGAGAGGCCCTAGGTCTTCCTTAATTGACACTTTCTTTTTTGTCTTTCTCAAATTCAATCCCCTTCCTATAAAGGATCCATAGAAAATAAATGCCAACATCTTTGAAAATTAGAATGCTTTTTATGTTATGTTCTTTGCAAGTTGCCTGCTCATAATTTCATGATTTGAAGGTGAGTTTCCTACCATTGCCTTTTCTTTCCTAGTCATAAGGTTATCATCTTCCTGTCTCTCCTTTCCTGTTCTGCTCCCAAATGATCTCCCATAAGTTCATCAAAACAAGTCACTCCTCTCCCTAAAATATACTTCCCCCACGTAATAGCCCCTTGGCCATTACTGCTATCTGGACTATGAAATCACATTGAATCAATATTTAAAATTCTTCAAACGTTTCAGTATTAATCATGTGGCATTCGCAGACCATAACAAACATAAGGATAGATTTAACCATATGAATGTATGCACGTACGTGGCAAGTATGTAAGTGTGTGCATGTGTATGCATCTATATGCGTGTGCCTATTGCATGCGTGTGAATATGTGGCAAGTATGTAAGTGTGCATATGTGTATGCATCTATATGCGTGTGCCTACTGCATGCGTGTGTGCCTATTGCATGTGTGTGAACATATACATGTAGACACACATTTAGGAAACTAATCAATAACTGTTATTGCATTGAAGCAATAACTTTTAATCAATAACTTTCATTGCATTAAAGCAAACTCTTGGCTTATGTCCCTTTCTTCATCTCCTGTTAAGGTAAAAGAATGAGACTTTTGAGAAGCTCTCAGCTCCTTTGGAAATGGCTGCCCATGGCAGAGATGACTGTCCATTACCAGAAGCAGTGCGAGCTCTGCCCCACGAGCCGACCACACCCGCAGGGTCCCGTCCCGGGCCGCAGACAGCAGCCACCTCCGGTCCTGGCTCCAGCACACGGCGTTCACCGCCCCGTCGTGACCTAACAGGAATGACCAGAGAAGGTTACCATTTCTACTATTAATAACAGTTTTGACTGAGTGCGACTTATCTGGTACTTTCATACAACACAACTGGAACAGCATTTTTCAAGTAATTAGGGGTGCGCCAGGAGTCTTCTCCTCGCCACAGTGAGGCTGCAGAGCCTGAGGCGGGGTGCACCATCTCCCTTCAGTAGAGACTCAATGTGGCTTCTGAAGGCAGTTGCTCTAAAGCCTCATGTTCCATTTTTTCAACTTTTATTTTAGATTCAGGAGGTGCAGGTGTGGGTTTGTTAGCAGCGTGTACTGCGTGGTGCTGGGTACTGTGTGGTGCTGGGTACTGCGTGGTGCTGGGTACTGCATGGTGCTGGGTACTGCGTGGTGCTGGGGTTTGGGGTGTGACCGAATGCCTTGGCCAGGCAGTGTGGAGCGTGTACTGCGTGGTGCTGGGTACTGTGTGGTGCTGGGTACTGCGTGGTGCTGGGTACTGCGTGGTGCTGGGTACTGCGTGGTGCTGGGTACTGCGTGGTGCTGGGTACTGGTGGTGCTGGGTACTGCTGGTGGGTACTGCGTGTGCTGGGTACTGCGTGGTGCTGGGTACTGTGTGGTGCTGGGGTTTGGGGTGTGACCGAATGCCTCGGCCAGGCAGTGTAAAACCTCGCATTTCTTAAACTAAGAAGTTCAACTTTATGTGTGTATCTGTGAGTGTATGTTTTCAGAGAAGAACATGATAACATTTAGTATTATGAACTACTGTATAGAAATCTGTGGACTCCATGATAATGTATCAGTATGTTAAAGAACTGCTGTCAACATTGAAGAAAAAAGTGAAGAAAAAAAAAAAAATCCCTGAGCACACACATATAAGTCGATCATTTGTTGTGACAGATTTGAAAAGTTTTGTCTAAACTCACAATGGCTGCTTGGATGCTGATTTCTGAGAGCGCCAACTGGTCTTCAGGTGTCTGAATATCGGCAGTGTATGCCTCTCTGATATTAAACTAAGGTAGGCAATGAGGCAAACAGCGTTTATTTCGTACACCTGTAAGACCTTTTCTGTCCACTCCCCACCTCATCCTACTCCCAGCCTAACCCTGGGGCCCAGGCCCTGAGCACGTGCTGGTTTCTGGACCTGTCTTGCCTCATAACCCCTAGAACAGCTGTCAGGCCAGGAGGCATCTTCAAACAGTCTCTCAGCTGCCACCACCTGACAGTTCTAAGAAGCGGCGGAGACAGAGGAAAGGAGAAAGCAAAGACGACCAGGGATGCGCTTCTTCTCAGAGGTCGGCCCTGGAGCGAAAGCCAGATGTGTGGCATGGTGAGCAGGGCGAGAGGGGACGAGCTGGGGAGGTGAGGGCAAGGAGAGGCCACGCCCAGCCCTGCAGCCTCTAATCCCTGAGTACCCGGGCTGGGATGGCAAGGAGAAGACTGACGGGCAGCCTCACTCATGCTTCCTGACAACAAATGACCCTAGACCTGCTCAACGACCCCACTTCGCCTCCATAGCTCACAGGGGATGGGTAACCACAACTCCCGAGAAAATTCCTGCCATAGCCGGGATCTCCCCAGAGCAGAAGACCCCTTCCTGCGGGCCTCAGGATGTGAATCACACATCACAATTTATAGACTAGACAATGAACTGCAATCTCACTACATCACATCTGTCAGGGTACCAACATAAAAAAGAAGGCAAAACCAGGAAAGATGTAAGAATAAGAACATAACTCAGTTCTGCAACAGGACGCCAGGAAACGCAGAGCTGAAATTCACAGCGCAGAAAAACGTGAAATAGCTTTGCTGCCCTCACGTGTAGAGTTCTGGCAGTTTTAGCAAAAGTACAGAGGCTGGTTAAGGAAAGCTCCAAACATTCCTCACTGCTGCCCAGCTTACAGCAGCCGCAAGACTCAAAGGAAAGTCACGTTCATGACTGCCATTAATAGACGCTACCCATGCCACTTGTACTGAATACCAGTGGTGTCTGCAGCTCTGCAGCAGCCGAGAATATTGCAGGTTCACAGACACCTGCTGCAGGGCCTGGTCCAGGCAGCCTGGGCCATAAGGGCGTCCTCCCAGTGGGAAGGGCCTGACACATCTGCCCGGTGACTGACCTCAGAAGTCACTCCATTACCAGCCATGTGGCCCACTGTCTTCCAATATCAAGCTCAGACCTGCCTCCACTGCCTGACCCACAGGCTGCGAGAGGCCACATGAGGTCACACAGGAGGGAGGGTGAAGTCACTGCTACCCATGCTCTTCCTTCTTAGTGAGACTGAGAATGTGTTTTTCTACGTGAGGTCGCACAGGAGGGAGGGTGAAGTCACTGCTACCCATGCTCTTCCTTCCTAGTGAGACTGAGGATGTGTTTTTCTTGCCCTTCCACGTTCTCCTACCAGCACAGCATTTGCTGCATGTCCAGTGGCCACTAAGCCACCAAGGCCAGCAGAGGTGCCACCTTCTGCTCAGCCCTGACAAGTCAGCCTGGTCCTTCATCTCAAGGGTCAGGGACGGACCTCCCACTCCCAGGATGAAAACAATGGAGATTCCTTAGAACTTGCCAAAGGTGGGATCCCCCTTCTCTCCCGAGCTCCAGCCCCAGACACATGCGTGAAGCACTGAGGCCGCAGGGCGCATCGAAGACGAATCACTGCAGGCAAGGCCGGGCCCTCTGGAGCCAATCACCACGAGGCAACGTGCCCATGCAGGACCACATGGGTGCCTCTTCCTCTCTCTCCCCACGATCTCCTCACGGTACAGAAGGCCTCCCTCCTCTTTTCATCTGACCAGTTTCCCCTGTGGTGAGTGTGATGAGATGAAGAGCTTCAGAAACAGAGTGAAAAAGATTCTAAAACCCTGTCTAGGTCAGGGTTTTTTTGTTTGTTTTTATGAGATGGAGTCTTGCTCTGTCGCCCAGACTGTAGTGCAGTGGCACCATCTCGGCTCACTGCAACCTCTGCCTCCCGGGTTCAAGCGATTCTCCTGCTTCAGCCTCCTGAGTAGCTGGGATTACAGGCACTCTCCACCACGCCCAGCTAATTTTTGTATTTTTTAGTAGAGAAAGAGTTTTGCCATGTTGGCCAGGCCGGTCTCGAACTCTTGACCTCAGGTGATTCGTCCACCTCAGCCTCCCAAAGTGCTGCGATTACAAGCGTGAGCCACCGTGCCTGGCCTAGGTCAGGGTTTTAGACCTCTGGACCTCGACTTCCTCTGGACATGGACCCCGCACTGGGGAAGCAGTCAAGGGTGTGGGGACATAAGCAGCATGGAGGCCAGCGTGTGCCGTCCCCGCTCCGAGCAGCATGAAGGCCGGCGTGTGCCGTCCCCGCTCCGAGAAGGAGCAGAGTAGAAGCCACTCGGCGCAGCTCGAGCCAACCAAGAGCTCAGGACGAGGAGAGATGCGTATGTTCACTTCATACTTGGACAAAGATTTCTCTTTTTTTATACAGTTCCACTATCTGTAATGGAATTTTGGATTTAATCTTCCGAAATGCCTGACCCCAGAACTTCACAACGATCACCACTGGCCCCAGGGCGCGTCACAGATGACGCAGCTCTCCTGCGCGGCGCGCTCAGAACCCGCCATCCCATATTGCTGAGAATCTACTCTGTGCCAGGCACATGCTCGCCGGAAGGCCTGTGACTCAAGTACCTGTCTTTGGTCTAGACACAATTTTTGATAGGAAAAATTCTAAAATCTAAAGCAGAAACACATAACTCCTTTATTAAATTAAATACGGTTGCTCTCAGTGGTTTTCAAGCTGGGATGTGCTACCTGACTGTATGCTCAGAGGCCCCTGAACTCTCCAGGAGGGAATTTGAATTTATACTTATTTGTCCCAGATCATAAGCGAAATAAAGACACTCATTTTTCTGTGTTCTGGGCAGGTGCTGAGAGACCAGTCATATTTTCAACGTTGAGTGACGTCACTATTAAACATTACACACCCAAAGTGAAACGATGTGGCTTGTGCAGTTGGGATGGGTCAATGTGGCCCTTTCCCCCACACAGAAACAGAGCAAATTTTTGTAAAGATGAATTTGAAAACCCACTGCATTTTCTTAGTTCAGTGAGAAGCCCTTTTTCCAACAATAAAATACACAGGGAAACACCCACGGTCAACAGAACAACCGCTCATAACAACCATTCAGCCACGAAAGAGGCCGGCTCAGGGCTCCTGGGTGCACAGTGAAGATTCTGAGGCTGCAGGATAGACGCGGGGTGGGACCAGGAGCAAGGGGCTCGAAGGGCAAGGGTGGCATCCAGGCCAAGGCCAGAGAACCGTTCTCCGCCCAGACCATGCAGGGGCGGCAGCTTTGCTTATGCAGGAGCCGAGCCCGGCTCTGCCTGCCCTTGGGGGCCTCCCAGACCTGGCCCTGGGTGTTAGCAAGCAGAGGGTGTGAGGCTGGAGTCACTGGGGGTGCTCATCTGCTCTCAGGTGTGGCCTTGCCTAGGCCTGGCTCCCACTGCCTCTGTCCCCAACTCAGCCCCACCGGGCCCCACCTCCGCATTTCCTAATGACTGCCCTTGGGGTGGTCACGCCACAGGCTGAGTGTCCCATATTCGCAATGCTTGGGATTAGAGGTGTTTTGGATTTCCCATTTTTTCAGATTTTGGAATATTTGCATTATGGAAGGTAAGCAACCCAAATCCGAAAATCTGAAATCTGAGATGCTTCAACAAGCATCTCCTTGGTGTTATGTCGGCACTCAAAGGGTTCTGGATTTGGGGGTATATTCAGAATTTTGGATTACGGATGCTCAACCTGTATAAAAACAGAAGGACTAGTGAGATATTTTGTGTTGTTTCTGTGCTTCTGTTAAAATATCTACCAAGTGTAAGTTCTGAAGCAAGCCGTAACAGGATCCTAATGAAGAGCTGTCAGGTTTTATGGGATTAGAATTAGGAATCAAATATATGTCCCAGTTATGAGTTGAAATGGTCATAATTTTAACACTGTTGCTCTCAGATCAACTTTAAAAAAAAAATTGTTTGCTTTGTTACATTTATAAAAATATCTATGTACAAACCCTACTAAATTTCAAAATATATTTCAACTATATGCCTTTTGATTACATTAATTAAATATATTTCAATTATTTAGGATTCGACTTCATTCACTCCCCTAAAACTCTACAAATGAATTGGCTCTTGGCCTCCAGGCCACCAGCCACAAAAGTGCTGCTGAGCTGTTCTCATGAGTTATGTTTACCCTGTTTGGTTTAAGATCTCAGTGAATCTAGTTTAGACCCCAATTCAAGCCGTGGTTTTGTTTTGCTGATATCCTGAAGGAAACAAAAGTGTCCTTTAGCAACTGACAACCAGGACCTAAGTGAGACCCATCCTTAAGTTCATACTGACTGAAATTAAGACACATTTTACCTGAAAACACAGCAGGTGTCCCCGTCAGGCTGGCATCAAAAACGAGTGACAGATGGTTGGCCAACCCACAGGCCAGCCACTGCCCATCTCCTGTTAAAAAGAATTTTAAAAAAAGACCTCTTAGAAAAGCCTAATTCGTAGGAGTCACACTGTAGAAAAAGCTAGTTCACAGGAGTCACAGCATAGAAAAGCCTAGTTCACAGGAGTCACACTGTAGAAAATCCTAGTTCATATGAGTCACACTGTAGAAAATCCTAGTTCATACGAGTCACGCTGTAGAAAAGCCTAGTTCACAGGAGTCACACTGTAGAAAAGGCTAGTTCACAGGAGTCACACCATAGAAAAGGCTAGTTCACAGGAGTCACACTGTAGAAAAGCCTAGTTCACAGGAGTCACACTGTAGAAAATCCTAGTTCATACGAGTCACACTGTAGAAAAGCCTAGTTCACAGGAGTCACACTGTAGAAAAGCGTAGTTCACAGGAGTCACGCTGTAGAAAAGCCTAATTCACAGGAGTCACACTGTAGAAAAGCGTAGTTCACAGGAGTCACGCTGTAGAAAAGCCTAATTCATAGGAGTCACACTGACCACAGGCAAGAGTAGAACTTCTAGTTAACCTGGTTCTAAAACACAAACACTAACGTCGGAATGGGGGTCTGCAGGCGCCAGCCCATGTTAATCCTTTCTCACATCCTTTATCCAGCAACCTTGTAAGGCGCTGCCTTTGTCATCCTCGCCATCCTCCCTTAACAGAAGAGGAACAGTAGGATGAGCAGCAGGATGAGAGAGTGAAGCTGCTGTTCAAGGTTGTGAACAGGAAAAGCTGCACCCAAAAGGCCCCTGCACCGAGGACAGGACGCCGACGGCCCCTGAAACAAGGCCCCGGGGCCTGCCTTGAATTAGCAGATTGCCCAGAGGCATATTCAGCTAAGCAGTTATGTTGAAACATTTTCCGAAAACAGGGTAGAAATAAATGATAGAGCTGGGTGAGGTGGCTCACACCTGTAATCCCAGCACTTTGGGAGGCTGAGGGAGGGGGATCACCTGAGGTCAGGAGTTTGAGGCCAGCCTGGCCAACATGGTGAAACCCCATCTCTACTAAAAATACAAAAATTAGCTGGACATGGTAGCACACACCTGTAATCCCAGCTACTCCGGAGGCTGAGGCAGGAGAATGAAGCTGTGGTTTTGTTTTGCTGATGTCCGGAAGGAAACAAAAGCGTCCTTTTGTTTCAAGAATCGCTTGAACCCAGGAGGCGGAGATTGCAGTGAGCCGAGATTGTGCCACTGCACTCCAGCCTGGGCAACAGAGTGAGACTCTGTCTCAAAAAAAAAAAAAAAAGAAAGAAATGATGGATGTCACCCACAGTATTCAAACCTGAGGGCCGGTAACACTGAAGGAATGCTCAGTCTATCAAAGATGAAAAAGACATTTACTGATAATACTACACATCTAATTTCCGAAAATGATTTTAAAACTTCTTTGGCTACGATTATAAAACAAAATAAAGGGAATTTAGTGGAGTGGTACATGGTAACCCTTAGGCGACTCAACCCTCTGGACAGATGGCATGAGGGTGGGGCAAAGGACCGGTCCAGACAGTACTTTCTGTCCAGTCCCAGGCAAGGGCACAGCTCACCTGCAAGGAAATCTCACTTCTGAGAAGTGTTCAAGTGGTAGAACTACCTCGCTGAGGTCAAGAGCACTCTCACAAGCTGCTCCTCCCTTCTTTCAAACATTTAGAAAAAAATGCTGAGGTCCAAGAGAAGCCTGGTGAAGACACACTCAGCCCTGCAGGAAAAGGTCTCGGCTGAGGGTCTGGTAAGGAATCCTGTGCAGTCTGCACAATGCCATCCCCAGCCTGGCGCCTCCAGCCCATCCATGAGCAGAGGCCGCGTCTCCAGAGGGAAGCAGCGAGTGTTCCATTAGCTTCTTTGCCTACCAAAGCCCTCCCACCAGGCCCACCTTAACACTTCTGTAGGAGGGGTCAGACACACAGAGAGCAAACCCAGAGGCGCTGGACACAGAACAGCAAATTGGCTGCTAGTGAGTGAGTGCCAGTGTCTGTGCCCATGCAGGGGTGAGATGCCCGGAGATCACCCTCACTACAGTCGGGTGAAACAGAGTCTCGGTTTTCATCCAGACACAAACCATGCCACGCAACTTCAAGTAACCAAGGTTTTTAAAAACATATTTATAATTATGATACAATAGAAAAATGTTTACAGTGGGCAGAATAAAAGACTCTTACAATGAAATGCTATCCAGCTCCCGCAGGACGTGGCGCACCTGAATACTGGATGCAGCACACACGTGTGCAGGTGGGGGCGGCGGCGACCTGGGGGCCGGGCTTGGTGGGCACAGCACACTCCATGGGGTACGCCTCCCTGAGGAAGACCACAGGTAACGGTGATCGGGAGACATTCAAAGTGAGATTAGAAGTAAAACATAAGCAAGAAACAAAGTGGGCTTCCCCCCATCTACATGTATAATTGTATTCCAATAAACTTGAATATTTATCTATATATGTTTATATTTAGACTCTTACATTCAAAATCAGGAAATAACTCTTTTAAATAGACTTACATTCCACGTTGCCAAAAAAGACACATATTTTACATATAAAACAGCAAGGATTTGTTGTGTTTCATATAAACTGATGTGAGTACTGTGACGATTTGGGGGTGAGGGTTCTCACTAAGGAAAATGAATTTCACTTTCCAGTCTCATGCTGCTGTGGGTGGCGTTGTAATGCTAATCACTCAAATCATCTACAGATGCCTTCCATGCACATGCCAATGCCTTCCGTGCACACGCCCGAGCTCTGCGTGGCATTTGGGGGCCTTGCCACCACTGCTGCCCAGCAGCTCCCAGCAGAAGGCCCACGAGAGCCAAATGCAGAAGAGACAGCGTGCTCTGTCTGGAAAGCAGGGCCCTCACAGAAAAAAGTACCAAAAAAATCAGAGCTGAACGGAACTCTGATGCCATACTTCACCTGCATAAGGCCTGGATGCATTTTGCTGCAAGCACACGTAGTATCAAGCAGAACGTGGCAGGAACAGCAGCAAGGCTGCAGAAAAACGCAGTGAATGCGGGCAAAATCAATATTGGCGCTCTGTAACGCAGTGATTGCAAAGTAGACCCATGTACGTTAAAATGAGTTTTAAGTGCAGTAGCCCATATCTCTCCTCGGACAATGTAGTCTTAAATCCAGGACTGGGAGGGACCCTAGACGTCCCCCAAGCTCTTCCTTGTCCAGTCCCAAGAGGCCCAGCTGTCTACAGGACATGCCCACAGTCAGAGCTGCAGCCAGTGTGGAGCCAGTCCCATGGACAGGCACTCTCCCCAGTGGCGTGGGCCATGGCCACTCAGAATGAGCACCTGGCACTACAATGGCCCAACATTTTCACCCAATCCACCCGCATGACAGGGAGGAGCATTGGCTACGCATTTTCTAACAAATTTTAACAAAAATTTAATATTTCAAAATTGTTAAGGTGGTAAGAACAGACCATGTTTGAAAAATTAACAGGAAAGAATTAAATTTGGCTAGAAAGATATATAAATAATATAGATATACACATCAGTGTACATGTGTATGTAAATACATGTACACATATAAGGTTTTATACCTGTTTGGAAAAGAACCAGTTAAAGTATTGGAAAGGTCTAGGTTATTTCAAATGTACTTGGAATGCACGCTCCATCACACACCGTGCGCAGCTGCTCCTGTGTCTTGAAGGTCCTTTCCCCTCACTCTTGATGTTGGTCTTTGGCGAAAACATAGTTACACTGTGGAAAGAAAACTCTTATATCACTCTCAAGTATTAAGAGCTCTAAGGTTCTTAAGATATTTATTTTACAGTGAAAAAAATATTTCACAGTGAAAAAAATTATATACGTAGATATAGACGTCTGCATAAATGCTTTTGGGCCCCTCCCACCTGTCCTCCAGCCCGCAAGTCACCTCCTCCCCTCCTGTGTCTCTCATGCTGCCTCAGAGACGTCGCCCTGCTACACGTTGTCCTGTGACTCCTGTAATAGGACCCTGATGCTGGGCTTTTCCTTTAAGTCCAAAGCCCCAGGTTGGCACTCAGGGCCACCAATGTCTGTCAACCCCTCATCCCCCGGGGCTCCCACACAAAGCCTGACATTCACAACGTGCCTTAATATGGCAGAACTGGGGAATCCATATAAAGTTGCAGATGCCACTGGAGCAGAATTCATCCATCCAACCATCATCCATCCATTCACTCATCCCTCCACCCCTCCCTCCATTCATCCATCCTCTCCATCCATCCACCCATACATCCATCACTCATCTCTCCATCCATCCCCTTGCGCATCCATCTCTCATCTCTCTCCATCCATCCCCCCTCCATCAATTGAGCCACTCATCCATATCTCATTTCTCATCCCTCCATCCATCCACCCATACATCCATCCCTCATCTCTCCATCCCTCCATCCCCTTCATCCAGCCACCCATGCAGCCATCCCTCATCTCTGCATCCCTCCATCCCCCACCATCCACGCACCCATGCATCCATCTCTCATCCCTCCATCCATCCACCCACATATCCATCCCTCATCTCCCCATCCCTCCATCACCTCCATCTACTCATCCATCTCTCGTCTCTGCATCCCTCCTTCCCCTCCATCCATCCACTCATCCATCTCTCAACTCTGCACCTCTCCATCCCCTCCATCCATCCCTCTACTTATCCGTCTCTCGTCTCTCCATCCCTCCATCTCCCATCGTCCATGCACCTATTCATCCATCCCTCATCTCTCCATCCTTCCACCCCCTCCATCCACCCACCCACTCATCCATCCCTCATCTCTGCATCCCTCCATCCCCTCCATCCATCCACCCCTTCATCCATCTGTCATCCCTCCATCCCTCCATCCCTTAATCTATCCACCCACTCATCCATCTCTCATCTCTCTGTCCCTCCTTCCCCTCATCTATCCACCCACTCATCCATCCCTCATCTCTCCATCCCCCTCCATTCACCTAGTCATCCATCTCTCATCCTTCCATTCCTTCATCCCCTCCATCCATGCACCCATTCATCCATCACTTGCCTCCCCATCCCTCCATCCCCACCATCCATCCACCTACTCATCCATCTCTCATCTCTGCACCCCTCCATCCCCTCCATCCACCTACCCGCTCATCTGTCTCTAATCCCTCCATCCCTCCATCCCCACCATCCATCCCCCTACTTATTCATCTGTCATCTCTCCATCCCTCCATCCCCACCATCCATGCACACACGCATCCATCTCTCATCCTTCCATCCCCTTCTGTCCATCTCTCCATCCATCCACCCCTCCAGAAGTGCCTTATGAGAGGGTCCAGGGTGCTGAGTGCTGTCCCTGGCACAGGGGTTTAAAAGAACAGATAATAAGACACAGTCACCATTGTTCAATCCAGAGAACAAGCAGAGCAGGGAAGAGCTTGGAGGGTTGGAGGATGTGTTTACACAGAGTGGCCTGAGGGTTGGAGGCTGTGTTTACACAGAGTGGCCTGGGATTTCTGCCTGGAGCACAGCAGTGCCAAGGGGCGGGGTGGGAGTGGGGGAGTGGCCAGGGGCACAGGAAGCGGGGAGCTTGGTAGAGGTGAGCGCCAACCAGGGAGACAAGCGTGTGCGGCTGAGGACAGGAACTCCAGGTAACAGAGCCATTTTGGCTGCTATGTTAAGACACATAAAAGGTCAAGAGGTGAGGTAGGAGACAGGGGATGTGTCTGCATTTTCTTCAGAAAAGTCACATTTGCCTTTGAGGACTGGGCTCGTGAAGGTTTAGGGAATCTCAAGGCCTCCCCATGGTTTCTCGGCTGCTTTGTTATCTCCTTGCCTTTGAGCAGTCTTGCTAACTCAGGGACTCAGGGCCTAAATGCACTCTGTTATCGTGCTCTGGTGTTATAGCAGAGCTGTGTTCTAAGAAGAGCACTGTGTCCGGTCTTGATGGGCCGGGTTTGTTTACAGCATCGTCATGCTCTCCCAGCCCCACACCCTACCAGCTTCTCCTCACCTCCCGGGACCACCACGTTATCAGAAAAGGAGGGCTGCTCTGAGGCCCAGCGCACAGTGAGTGCTCAGGAAATGTTTGCTGCCGCAGCTGCTGCTAACTGGCACGCCGGGGTCCAACCCACCACATTTTAACTTGTTTCTATTGCTATGTCCTCTCTCCATACTGTGGCCCTCGGGGACGTATATGTGTCCCTATTTGTGTTAAAGTCCTGCATCTGTGACGCAAGTGCATTTCTGTCTCTCATTGACATGAGTTTACTCACCGTGGTGCTGACGCATAACCAGACGACCTAACTTTACTGTGGAAAACCAGGCGTTGGTCCTTCATGACGTTCCGTGCAGCTGTGGAAAAGCAGTTTTAGAGAAGAAACAAACACTTAAAATTAGCATCTCATGATGGACATGAGAAGAACAGAGTCTCTTCAAAACAGAAACATTCACTTAAACAGAATGAATTTCTGACCATAATTTTAAGAGGTTTCATATCTGAAGTCACACCAACCATCATCAGCAAAACATTAAATCAAGGTATTAAAAGGATAAGAAAATAGCCCAAGTTGGTTGTTTTTTTGTTGCTGTTTGTTGTTGTTGTTGTTGTTGAGATGGAGTCTTGCTCTATCACTAAGGCTGGAGTGCAGTGGTGCGAGCTCAGCTCACTGCAACCTCCACCTCCCACGTTCAAGCGATTCTCCTGCCTCAGCCTCCTGAGTTGCTGGGATTACAGGTACATGCCACCACGCACGGCTAATTTTTGTATTTTTAGTAGAGAGGGGGTTTCACCATGTTGGTCAGGATGGTCTTGAACTCCTGACTTCGTGATCTGCCCGCCGTGGCCTCCCAAAATGCTGGGATTACAGGTGTGAGCCACTATGCCCGGCCTAGCCTATTTTACATTTTGCATACCACTACCAGTTGACAAAAACTCTGACATCACGTGAACTTACCACAAATATTTACAAATCAAAAAAATGTTTTCAGACCAAATATAGTTTTGCCAGAACTATTTATTTTTGCATAAATTTAATAGTTGGTGTTCAATATGAATAGTCTGTACAATATTATAAAACAGCTTTAGAAGAACAGATATTTGCATAATACTGAATAATTCAAAAACAGTTCTTTTTTTAAAAGCAAAGAAATTCAGTTCTTGTTTCTGGCACTATTTCATACCGGAAAACCTAATCACACTCCCGTTAAGAATCAAGTGGCCCTAACAGAGTATTAACTTAATACTGTGGATGTCTCACTGTGCAAATCGGAGTCCAGGAGGTAACCAGGAGTCTGTAAGTCAAGTCTCCACCCTGGGCCTGGGCTCCGCCAACCTCACAGGCTTGCAGAGGGCGAAGCTGGACCTGGAGGGGAGAGGTTTCTAAGGGAAAGGAAGATGCCACACACAGCTAGGACCCCAAAGGGACCCTCGGAGGGCGGGGGTGCTAGAAAACTAACTGCTCCCAGGAGAAGCCAGGAAACCGCACTGTCCAATACACACAGTCAGGAGAGGAGAAAACGCCTTCTCCAAAAAATAATCAAATATCACCGAAAGGAAAACAATTTCAGGATAAAATAACAAAGTTATGGGCACATTAGTAGTATACTTCATTATGAGAAAGTCTTAAACGTCCTAGAATAAGGTTTATAAATACATAACTGCATATTATTTTTACAAATGTTCTAAGCATTAAAATATAATAGCTCCTCATCTACCACATATATTCTGTTTATATTATCTCTGTTATAGTGTTGTAAGTAGAGGAAGGCAAATTTTGGGATTCTAGCATTACTGTAAATGAAACATATCCATTAATTTTCCATGGGAATATTTTCTAAACTACACACAAAACATCAACATGTTAAAATCTAATCACTTTCTTGCTACAGAAAAGTTATCTCTGTATTAAAACTATTTATATAATTGTTCTTACTGAAGGTTTTGTTCTAAACTCTAAATGCTATCGTTAGTTGCGAACCATAGTACATCACATACGCTCGTCTGAAACGAGATGACCCATGTTGACAAAAAGTCTAAAAATTCCACTTTTAAGGAGTGATAGAAATGAAGTGTATGTAAGAAGAAAAGCTAAGGAAACAAACATGGTAAGTTTTAAAGGTGAAATCACGAGACTCATGTCTCCTTCACGACAGATTGTGTGCACGGATCTCACTTCCCAAATGCGCAGCTGTCCACGGTGGCAGGCAAGACGAGCGGACCCCGTGGGTTGGACACGCGGGAGGCACTGCTCGCCACTCAGCGCGGAGCCCTCTCTCTTAGGGGAGTTTCTTTCCATGGAAAGAGTCAGGACTTTGGAAAACCGTTTGAACAGTCTAGTATGATTCCAACTATTAGCCATTTTAATTAATATTGGTTAGTCAAGGTTTCCAAAAATTTTTTACTAGAAATGTACATACACATATAAAATTCCTTTATTAATTAAGCAAATGGTTCAAAAAGGCTTTTTTACATTGCACAACAATGTGAAGGTATGGAATGCCACTGAACCATACACCTAAAAATGGTTAAAATGGTAAGTTTTATTTTATATATATCTTATAATGAAAAAAGGAAAGAAGCAAACAGAAAATGTCTTTTAAAGGACTACGAAAAACAGACTCTTTACCACACAAATAATGTGTAAGACCATATTATTTACCTAATAAACACTTTCAATTCTTCATTAGCATCATTACTACATAGGACTTTTTCAATTTTTTGAGGGTACTGCTATTTAAAAGGTGAATGCTAACTTTCATTATCTGTGTAACACACTGGTTAGGTATTCAGATGGCCTCTCCTACAGAAAAAAGCCACAAAAGCCAGAAGAAATATGTGCTTCATCTTGTTAAAAGGGGAAAGAAAATGAGGACAAGATATCGAAACTGAGGTGAGCTGTGGATGGCTGCAACTCCAGCCACACAGGCTGAGGATTTGTGTGGCCTCAGGGAGGTGAGGGCAGAAAGGCCAGCCCGGCCACTAGGGGAGCTTCACCTCCGACTGGCCCAGGAAGCCTGTGCCGTGATGGTCTGTACTGGTCCCAGGTTGCCGGCCCTGCGGTCAGAGCGACCTTGACAAGTGGCTTAAAAGGGCAGAAGCTGTGGATTTGTGCACCCAAACCCCTAGAAAGCAATGCGAATCTCCTTTGAGAGAACACAGTGCACTTCATTCAGTTCCAAAAAACAAATACAAAAACAAAACACAAACAAACAAACAAAAAACTAAAGGCCCACTTCTCTAATGAAAATTGATGCAAAAATCCTCAATAAAATATTAGCAAACCAAATTCAACAACACAACAAAAAGACTATACATCATGGGATTTATCCCTGACATACAAGGATGGTTTTATACTCAAAATCAATCATATACCTAATTAAAAATTTTACACCAACCATTCAGGTGCAGAAAGAGAGAAAGCTCTCCCTAGCTCATTCCGCGGAGCTGGCACACCAAAACCAAGCTCAGAAAGTTCCTGAGAAATCAATCACGCGAGAACAAGAATTCAAAAGATCCTGTACAAAATAATAGTGAAGAGATAATAAAGGCAAATTAGGCTTATGACAGCAAAGTGTAGCTGATTAAACATAAGCAATAACCACCACGTTTAACCAGGAAAACGCAAATGAAATAATAAGACACCTCTGTATCATCACTGGTTGCCAGACGGCTCAGGAGGGTCTCCAAAGGCTGGTGAGACCCCACTCCCAGCCAGTTTCCAGGTTCTTGGCACCTTCAGAGCAAGAATTTAGATGCGAAAAAAGAAAGCCGGGCGCGGTGGCTCACGCCTGCAATCCCAGCACTTTGGGAGGCCGAGGCGGGCGGATCACGAGGTCAGGAGATCGAGACCATCCTGGCTAACACGGTGAAACCCCGTCTCTACTAAAAATACAAAACATTAGCCGGGCGTGGTGGCGGGCGCCTATAATCCCAGCTACGCGGGAGGCTGAGGCAGGAGAATGGCGTGAACCCGGGAGGCGGAGCTTGCAGTGGGCCGAGATCGCGCCACTGCACTCCAGCCTGGGGGACAGAGCGAGACTCCGTCTCAAAAAAAAAAAAAGAAAGCACACGCCTAAGTGAGAAGCCAGGCGAGCTCAGGAGGTGCGCACAGGAGAAGGAGGCGCGCTCAGGAGGAGGAGGCGCGCTCAGGAGGAGGAGGCGCGCTCAGGAGGAGGAGGCGCGCTCAGGAGGAGGAGGCGCGCTCAGGAGGAGGAGGCGCGCTCAGGAGGAGGAGGCGCGCACAGGAGGAGGAGGCGCGCACAGGAGGAGGACGCGCGCTCAGGAGGAGGAGGCGCGCTCAGGAGGAGGAGGCGCGCTCAGGCGAAAGAGGAGCGCACAGAAGGGGGCGCGCACAGGAGGAGGAGCGCACACGAGGAAGAGGAGCACACAGGAGGAGGCGGCGAGCCCAGGGGAAGGAGTCCAGTTCAGAAGGAGGAGGCCCGCCCAGGAGAAGGAAGCACACACAGAGGAGTTTGTGTTCCTCATTTTGCGGGTATTTCTTTAATGACAGGGCGGGATCATCAGGTGTTCTGGGAAAGGAGGGAATTTTTAGGTAACCCCCACAACAGCCTCGTTCTCTTACTCGGGTTTTCCCGGGAGAACAGAGGATACATCACGCTGGTGGGTTCGCCTTCTCTCTCCCTTGCTTTGGGTTTTCTGCTGTCCTGTGCTTGCTTTGGGTTTTCTGCTGTCCTGTGCTTGCTTTGGGTTTTCTGCCGTCCGGTGGTTACTTTGCCATGTTCCCGTCTTCGCTGTTGCCTGGGTTTTCCGTCCTCCTGTGACCATGCAGTGCTATTCTTGTCTCACACTGGGTAAGCAGAAATTCCAGCGTCCAGCGACATGCAGGCGTGGCAAGAGCTCGGGGCAGGAGAGGCGGCGTGTGCTGCTGGAGTAGCCGCTGGCCAGCCACCTGGGAAGACCCTTGCCATCGTCTGCCATCGACCTGCCACGTGGGGAACCCCGAGCCCAGCAGCTGCCCCCGCAGATCAGGGCAGCCCTCCTGGCTCCAGGGTACAGCAGGGTGCTGCAAAGACTGCTCACAACAGCAACAGCCTGGGACAAGCCAAATGTCTGTTAATACTGAATAAATTGTGGGTACATAAACCTCAGTATATCCAGACAACAGAATGCTGTATAGCAACTGAAACAAATCTCACAGACACGAAGTTAAAAAGATAAATCACAAAAGAACGCACTTAAGAATATTACTCTACGTATAAACAGCCCCCAGATGAGACATGAGAGGATTCACTGTGATGAAGGATTTCTTGGTGCCTCCTTGCCAGCTGGAGACCCCGAGGCTGGCGATGCCCCTGCCCGGGACTCCCTCGCCCCCAGCTCACTGCAGGAGGTACCCACCTACTCCACCCGCTTATGTGAGGCTCATTCGGTCCCACTGCCCTGCCCTGCCCTGGCCTGCAGCTGTGGGGCTGGCCCAGCCCTACTGCTGTTTCCTGTCACCTGGGGCGGCTGCCCAGTGCTGGCGGAAGTGAGGGTGGAGGGCTACCATGTTACAGCATTTTTCGTACCCGCATTTGGCCAAGTCCTGAGTCCTTGTCCTGCATCCAAGAATAAGTTACCCTGACAACCGAAGGGTGAGCAGGGCGTAGTTTATTTTTTGAGACGGAGTCTTGCCCTGTTGCCCAGGCTGGAGTGCAATGGCACGACCTCAGCTCACTGCAACCTCCACCTCCTGGGTTCAAGCGATTCTCCTGCCTCAGCCTCCCGAGTAGCTGGGATTCCAGGGGCCCACCACCACACCCAGCTAATTTGTTTGTATTTTTAGTAGAGACGGGGTTTCAGCCTGTTAGCCAGGATGGTCTCGATCTCCTGACCTCATGATCTGCCCACCTCGGCCTCCGAAAGTGCTGGGATTACAGGCGTGAGACACTGCACCCGGCTGGAGAGTTTTACTGAGTGACAGCTCTCAGCAGAGAGGGGACCCGGAGAGGGCAGCCCCCTACCCTCAGTCAGGTGGTCCCCCAGTGTGGCTGAGTTTGGGGCTTTAATGGACTCAGAATGGGGCGGTGCATGTTGATTGGTTTGTGACTATGCAAAAAAGGTTAAAAAAAAGGTACAACTCAAAGATGGGCACAGCAGTGTCAAAAACCAATTAGGGAGGAGTGGGTATATGTATAGGTGAAGGGTGGGGGCCAATCAGAGGAAAGCGTGCCAAACAGGAAAAGAGGTTCTCAATCCGGTCTGTGGATTTATCCGAGATGTGGTTTGGCTTTCAGACACAAACCTCTCTTTGGTTTGGAGGTCGGGTTTCCCTGGGGACCCACCTGTGTCCACCTGGAGATTTCTCTGACTCCTGCTGCTGTCAGTTGTTAAGGATGAATGGTAGGAGGCGAGACTGACAGGGCCAAGAGAGACCAGGAGGGGTGGGGGGGGAAAGCATGGGAGGAGGCTTGGGGGGTCTAGGAAGATGAAGAGGTTCGGGGAGGGCTGAGAACGAGGAGGCTGGGAGGGATCAGGTGAGGAGGCCAGGAGGGCCCAGGAGGAGGAGGCTGGGATGGCCCAGGAGGAGGCAACAGCTCCACATTAGGCCCGCAGCAGCCCAGGGGCATTCTCTTCTCAGCCATCTTCACACCCACCTGCTGTTGTCTTCTCTGCTATAGTGTCTTTTGCAATTTAAGATGCCTTTTCAATGGTGAATAATTAGCACCTCCTTACAAGGCAGAAGTTCCATGACTTAATAAGGAAGAAGGAGGTCAGAGGCCACTCCCAGCCAAGGAGTCAGCTTGGCCCAGAGGCTGCAATGCTGGCTGAGCCTGGCCACCTCCCCCAGGCCTTCATTCTCACAATTTCTCAGAACTGTCCCCATGGTGATAGGACGGCAGCAGAGCATAAACTGGCAGGAGACAGGCAGTTAACACCGACAGTGGGTCTTTCATGGAAACAGGGCCGAGGAATGGGGGACCTGCCGGAAACCCCCAGCAGCAGGGACCCCCATGGCAGGACGGAACAAGCAAACAGCTCCAGCCCCAGGCTCAGCTCTGAGTCCCTGCCTTCCACCTGAAAACGGCCCTCCCCGATTTGCAAGGCGGGTCAGAACCACACAGTGAGACCCAGGAATGGCACAGAAGGTGTTCAAGGCCTGATTTCAAAAAGTCTGGTAGGGAAGGGAGAGGCCAGAAGTCCCCGAAGTCAAGCTCAAGGGCTGCGTGGGAGCATGAAGGACACAGCCCATGTCTGAGGACGGACTGATGCAGGAACCCTAGCCCAGCCCAGCCCAGCCCGGGGAGAGGCCCAAGGGTGGGGTCGCCAGGTCTCTGGCCGGGGAGACGCTGGCCGGGGAGATGGCCCTTCTGGGAGGTGAGGCCCAGCAGTCAGGCAGCTACCAGGCAGAAGGTGAAAGGGGGTTGCGGGAATGCCTCCGTTTTTCGAATGATGTCCAATAGGTTTCACAAGACCGATTAAAGGGTTAGACTGGTCACTGAAGGGAAAAAAAGTAATTATCAGTGAGCCTCGAAAGAAGTGGAACATAATGAAGTTTACCATCTTAAAGTGAAAGTTAATTTTTACATATTTGAAAGATGCAACGTGGATTTGTTTGGCTGCTGCTCAGAACAAACCAATAGAAAATACTGTCGAGGCAATCAACAATAATTTATTATGGCCTTGCTAATACAAGATTCCAAAAAATTACTGGTTTTGATATAACGTCATGGTGGCTAGGTAAAAACATACATGTTCCAGAAATGCACACTGAAGTGTGCAAGAGTACAATCACACGCTTGGGATCTGCTTTCAAATTCCTCAGCAGAGAAAAAAGGGGAAAAAATGTTCTCACAATTAATAATTGTTGAAGGCCCACTCTGCACCCCCACTGCACTGGGCACCAGAGGAGCAGCGGTCAGTCCTGGGCACGTTGCTGAATCCCATGAGTGATGGCCAGTTCAGGAGGGGAAGCACCCAGCATGTTCCCCACCACAGCGGACATGGAACACACACATAGGAGGCAGAGACATGAAGGAGGGAAGGATGGAAGGAAGTACGGAATGCATATTTTAACAGATAGGAATTTGCAAAGCAATGCAGCAGCCCTAACCACAATGAGAACGCATCAGCCTTGTATTCTCACATGTCATAGCACCCTGTACTGACCACATCGCTGTTCACTAGCAGCCTTGGTACTCTTCTCCTTGGCAATTCCCAGATACAGTGGAGAGGTCGGTAGGACACAGGAGCTGAAACAGAAACAAGCCCCATGAAACTAGGAGTGCAAACAACAATAGGACGGAAATGCTTCAGTGACATACATACTTTAAAGACAGTTCCAAATGACTAATTCATGCAGCTATGGACACAACAGTATTTGAAAATGAAAATTATCAAGTGTATTCTTATCCTTATTCTTAATAAAAGTGCTGTTTTATAATGTACATTCTATTCTGAAATAGTGTTTCAATTAAAATAAACTATCAACTACTTCATTTTCAACAAGATAGAAGCAACACCATGAAAAACTGTTTCTTCCAAACAGCGTTGGTAGAGCTCAGAGTTTTCTTTTTTTTTTTTGAGATGGAGTCTCACTCTGTCGCCCAGGCTGGAGTGCAGTGGCGCGATCTCGACTCACTGCAAGCTCCACCTCCCAGGTTCCCGCCATTCTCCTGCCTCAGCCTCCCGAGTAGCTGGGACTACAGGCGCCCGCTACCACGCCTGGCTAATTTTTTTGTATTTTTTTTACTAGAGACGGGGTTTCACCGTGTTAGCCAGGATGGTCTCGATCTCCTGACCTCGTGATGCGCCCGCCTCGGCCTCCCAAAGTGCTGGGATTACAGGCGTGAGCCACCGCGCCCGGCCAGAGCTCAGAGTTTTCTAATCTTTATTTCTGAACATAGAAAGAAATCCAGATGGCGCTTACTGGTGAACACACACACACACTCCACATTTGAAGACACTCTACCTGGCTGGCACCGAGAGGCTCTGCCCCATGCTGGGACACTGCTGAGTCCTGACCAGCGCGGCCAGGTTGATCTCCAACACGGCAATCTTCCCGCCAAAGAGGGAGGCCAGCAAGCACAGCGCCTGCAGGGACGTGGTTTCAACATCGTTAGCGACACCACCCAGTAAAAGCAGACTAAATGTGCATCCACACACACATCCTAACAGCTGCTTCATTCTCAGCAGCGACATCGCCCTGTCACTCCTAAAACGTTTTCACACACAAAATCCCGTTTACTCAGCCAGTCGTTACAGGATCACTCTGAAGAAAGAAGAAATCAGAGGTACGTCTCATAGACAGGGAGGGCCGCGTCTCAGGACTGACCTTTCGATCCGCAGTGCAGTTCCTCAGGGCACACGATCCGGCCAGCGGGATGCTGAGGCTCTGGAAATCTTCAGTTCAGCAAAGACCAGGAAGAACATGATGGGGAGGGAGGCAGCACATACACACGGAGTCACTGCCCAGAGCCCACCACACACAGTCCAGGCCCCGCCACACACATTGCAGGCTGTGCACCACATACTCACACATACAAGGCCCCAGGCCGCGCACACACCACACACACACCAGGGCCTGAGCCTCACACATGCCAGGCTCCGCTCTGAGGCTGGGATGTGACTTGGACTAAGACCTGCAGCTCAGCCTCCTGGAGAAGCCACATGTCCAGCACCAGATCAGAAAGGAAATGTGTAATTAGAGCTGTGACCATTAAGGGGAAGGAAAGGCTGAGTTTTCAAGCAGAAGCCACCCCTGGCTGAGCTGGGGAGGGGCAGGGATGGGCAGCTGAAGGGAAGGGTGTGCGTGAAGACACAGATGGATCCCGCAGCCCCTCAGAGGTCTGGGCGTTCAGGGCTAGAAGGGAGGCACCAAGAGGAGCAGTGCCCGGGAGGCTGCCAAGGAGGCCCTGCTGCAGCAGAGGAGAGGGACGGAATCCAGCCTGCTTTTCAGAAGTCGCCTGGGCTCCTGGGCAGAAAGGGTGCGGCT
The DNA here is from genome assembly GCF_006542625.1 of Nomascus leucogenys. NCBI lineage: Eukaryota > Metazoa > Chordata > Mammalia > Primates > Hylobatidae > Nomascus > Nomascus leucogenys. Next base: position 155,121,360 of record NC_044383.1, read on the forward strand.
GGTGGCAGCCATGAAGCCAGGAGAGGAGGGGTGGGAACCACTGGGGTGGGGGGATGAGATGGGGGTGTTGGGGGAGGGGGTGGGGGTGGAGGTGACTATTCCTACATTTCTGGGGCTGGCAGAAACTGGGGAAGGGAACCAGGGTTGGAGAGGAGTGCGCCTTGGCCAGGTTTACGCTGTGCGAGCCTGGGGCTCTGGGAGGCTCTCTAGGGATGGTGGAGAACCCAGGGGCTTCCCAAGGGTGTTCCTGCAGTTGTTCCATGCTGCTGGGGCCCGGGCGGCCTCGCCTGGCAGATGTAGGCAAGGAGTGGCTCCAGGGCTGAGTGCCCGAGAGTCCAGGAAGGGCCCTCGTCCTTCGGATCCAGCAGCACAGAGGTGCTCACGTTCTCAATGCTGAGTTGTGACTGAAGCATCTCATCCTCAGATTCACGCGGCGAGGCCTTCTCCACAAACACTTTCACTACCCCACATACCAGTCAAAGGAAAACATTACGGTTACATGGCATTTACACCAAAGATCTTACCCTTGTAATACAAAGCAGCTTCCACTTCCAGGTTTGCCAGGTTAAATACGAATAAGCCCACTGAGCTTCCGATCCACACGCATTGGGTGTTCTCAGAAGAAAGACTGATTTAAGGAAAAAAAGAAAATAATACACGATAATCTTATTCCTGAAGGTTGGGCCCCACGTGCACCCCCTGGCCTGGCTGTGAGCTCTCTGCAGGAGTGGGGGGTGTGGGCCGGGGCAGGTTCTTGCCAGTGAGAACCACATCTGTGCCACCAACGCATTTCAGCATGTGGTGGGTCCCCTGGGCACCTGCTAATGTCTGTGAAGATGCTCGCTCTGACCTCTGTGGTTTCTATTTTCTTCTAAGGTTACAGAAAAGGTTGGTGCCAGCGCCTCGGCCAAGGCCACTGCTCAGGTAGCCTCCGACTGACTAGACTTGAAGGCCACGCAAGCTGCCCACCTCTGTGAATGAGGAACCAACTCCAGGAGGAAAGTACCTGGCCCGAGGCGCCAACGGGGTCTGTTAATACACTGAGAAGCCATCTCCAGGGAGGCTGGGCATGGACTTGGCAGAGGCCCCCAGCTGGAACCTGCTTTCCAGACCTCCCCTCTCCAGCTCCGCCCCAGGCAGCGCCCTGGGCTCCTCCTGGGCATCCACCAGCACCAGTCCACGGTTCACCCAATGACCATCGTCAACAGAATGGGTCGTGTGGCTCCGGCTTAGCTCTGAGGGCTCCCTCTGCTCTAGGTAAGACAGGGAAGCCTCAAAGTGCCTCAGGTCCATGCACCTGCCAGGAGCACAATGTCTAGCCTCCATGCCCACCCGGCTTCCTCTCTGTGGTTTGGACCAAGCAGGGAATATTCTGCTCCAGGGGCAGCTCTGCACAGAGACACAGACAAGCAATGGCCAAGGCCATTCAAAGCAAGGTTGCCCCTTAATCTCAAGCATTTTGGGGAGGAGAAGTAAAGATAATTGTAATATATTCTTTAATCACAGTTAAACAGTACTTCCTTATGTTGCCAAATATGTATAATATTTCTACTGAGCACAGAAATAAATACAATTAGTCTGGGGTTAACTTTAAATGTGTAACGTACAGCACAGTGGTAGACAGGAAAGTCTAGGCCATTCTGATCACCATTTCCTCTTTCTAAAGAAAAAGTTGTATCACAGAGGCAAAGATCTGCCTAGACTTTGGTAATAAACTTAAAAATCATCCTTTTATTAAAGACACTTACATATCATTGCCCAAGTTTACCAACTTTTAAGATTTAAAACATGCAATCCCAAGAATGAGGTTAATAATAATCAGAGACAAAAATAATATGGTTTTATCTCAGTCATTCTTAGAAAATGAACCTAACGTTTGTCTAAGGAATTTAAGAGGTTTCCTTTATGTGGCATAGGCAAAGTTTTTGATACTTACCATCCACATGCAGAATTTGGGATGAGTGAGAGATCGCAGGGTGCAAGTCTCAGTACAGGAAATGTTACTTCAACCTGCTCTCCTTTTCCCAGAGCACTTGTAGAGAGAAGCTGGCTTTCTTCTAGGGACAGAATTATTGACAATCTGAGAAGTGAACTTAAACGCATCTGTCAAGTTTAAAGGCTGAGGACTGCCACGCAGAGATGCTGCAGTGAATGTGCACCATGGAGCGCTCGGATCACAGGTCAAGGAAAGCACTAAGGTAACACCCAGCATGACGCGTGTGCGCCACGAAGCACTCGGATCACAGGTCAAGGAGAGCACTAAGGTAATACCCAGCATGACGCATGTGCACCACGGAGCACTCAGATCACACATCGAGGAGAGCACTAAGGGAGCACCCCACATGACGCGTGTGCACCGCGGGGCACTCGGATCACACATCGAGGAGAGCACTAAGGGAGCACCCCGCATGATGCTACCTGGGAGTGATGCGACTTCAAGTGCAGAACCAGAGCAAGGGAGTGGGAAAGAGGAGATAATCAATTGGAAGAATGTAACTTCATATTTCCTAAAACTAAGTTTAATATTTGCTTCAGTAGCAGATATTTATCAAATAAATAACAAAAACCAAGGTTTAAAACACAGGAAAAAATTGGTATACTGGATAAAAGTAATTTCAGACCTAATATGAAAAGAAATAGTTTAAAGTCATCTACAAAAAAACACAACCTAAAAGAAAGAATGAGTAACCAGAGTGAGGAAGAGAGTGTAGGCTGTGAGCACAGAGATGATTTCTGTAATACGAAACGTCAGCTGCACACACCAATGAAAGAGGTGGCCTCTGGATTGAAAAGTAAAATTAACATTTTCTTCCAGGAGAGGGTCAGCTCCTTTGTGACAGTACAGGAGATAAAAAGCGCACATGAGGAGTGCTGTGGTCAACAGGAAGTAACTCTGGACAGCAGGAGACCAGGTGAGGATGTGAGGGTGCTAGGCGGGTGCAGGTGGCATCTGCGAGGCGCAAGAGACCAGGTGAGGACGAGGGTGCTGGGCGGGTGCAGGTGGCATCTGAGTCATGCAGTGTACCTTTCTGATCAGCATGACCTGCCCTCCTTGGTCGCCCACTGCAGGAAAGCAACCCATAGCTGCGAAGCTGCTGGAAAGCAACCCATAGCTGCAAAGCTGCTGCCTTGGGGCCTCTGCTCTTCTGTTCACCAAAGCCCCTCACCCCCATCCCCACACACACCAGGTACCTCTGTCTGCTGATGACCCCTCACATGACCTGCAGGGCCTCAGTGGTTTTCTGAGGTTGTAGCCCTTGGCTTCTCCTACATTGGGACCTCTCTCTCCCCTCTGTGTGACCTAGGGCCCTCGACACACTGGTGAAAGATCTGGGCCAAGTGGGAGGCCTGAGGGAGGGTCTGAGCAACCCACCTGGCTGGCTGCACAGCCCAGACCTAACCCTTCTTGTGGAGAAAGTCTCTGTCTTCTTCCTTAGGTCAACCCGTGCCACACGACGATAATGGTGTCCATCCATCAAACTGAAGATCCAAAGCTACAAAAGCAAAGAACATGCAGGCATGGCGCTGCAGCAAAGGTCCTTACGCAGAAGCGGCAACACCAGAGGAGGAGCAGTGAGGGCAGACAGGTCACAGGACATGCCCTCCACGGCCTGCAGAGGCTCCCAGCACAGCTCTCTCCTGCCTTCAACATCCAGCCTGGAGGCCCTCCTTACGGCCCATGCCCATGGTGTCAGAGCACTTTCGCACGGCTGGCACATCAGCTCAGAGCACACAGGCAGGATCCTATTGTGCAGGCCTCCCCAAGATGCTCCTCTGGGAACCCCGGGCCCCAGGCTCTCTGCACACACCCCACAGCTTCACAGCCAAGAGCACGTCCCACATGCCCTGGGTGAGAAGACAAGGGCAACAGCGGTCAACTTTGTCAAAAGGAAAAAAAAAAATCTAAGTTTTCAAAATTATCTTTTTCAAATTTTATCAACAGCAACTTTATCCAGACTTTGTGAAATGAACTTAAAATGCTCACCTAAAAAATGTTTTGAAAAAGGCCAATATCTCCAGGTTTTTCAAGTGTGTAAAGCTGACAGGAAACAGGAGCACAAGGAGCACTGGGGATGCCACCACAGGAGCCGTCCACGGAGCCTCCCCGGGGCGCAGGCAGCGCGAGTGGGAGCAGGGGATGTCTGCTCACAGCCCTCTTCTCATCAGGTTTTCAAGGTCACGTGAGTGGCCCTCACTTTTGCTGCACTCCAGAACCATGTATGGAGCTCTGGGACGGGCAGACCCAGCTCCTCTGCAGCCCAGGGGGCCCAGGACCATATTGAACCCACAGTGATGCTGAGACCCACGGAAGGTCACGTTCTCAGCAGAGGTGGACAGGTTTTTTCAAATCGCAGGAAAATACAAAGTAGCATGAAGACAAAGACCTTTGTGCACAAGCTCACATTCAGGCATGTCTGGGAACTGGAACTTAACTCTGCGGCTGTCTCACCTGGCCGTCAGCACACCCAGTGACCAGCTGCCTGCTTTCTGCATCAATGAATACGCTGAGAAGAGGATATGCTGGTGAAAGGAACATTGGAAAATTTAGCTCTATAAGTGCCTGGTACCAATTAACCCGAGAACTGCCAGTTTTACTATCTCTTTACACGTAATATTTACTTACAGTATTTCTGTTAGTCAAGTTTGAACTATTCCAAAATAATTTCTTCACCAAAAAGTAAAACTTGCACGTGAATACAAATGTTGAAAACCCCATAAGCACAAGGAAGGCTGGGGACATCACCCCAAAAGGACGCCCGGCGAGTCCGCCACAGATGGGTCCCGAGGAATCCCATCCCACCTCCTGACAGGAGGCCTGGTGGGCTTAAACCACGGCCCAGCTCTGGCTGCTTTATAGCCTAGAGGGAGGGCAGCACTGGTGTTTAATCAACATTGCACTTGGAGCAGAAGGATTCCTGAGTCAGCCAGAAATAATAAAATTATGGACTTAGTGATGAAAACAGCAAGTAAATGGATGTCGTTTCCTTGAAAAAAAAAAAATTGTTGCCTAGGATGTCATTTCATTTAAAACTTACTCTAAACTGTCAGTAATTTAGGAGCATTAGATAAATAAGTATTGAAAAATACTACATATCCTAATTAAACTATAAACGAAATCAAAGATCAAGTGTATCATTGTTCTTGGCAACCAACTAGTAATTCCATATAATTAATTTCAGAAAAAAGATTCCAACGTACTTCCAAGAAATGTGCTTCACCCTGACAGAAAGCAATGTTTTTAAGTCATTACAGCACCATAGTCTACACATGGATACATTAACCTCAGAAGGAATGTTAAATCTTTGAGCAGATACAGCAATAACTCTAGCAGGTCACCAAAGTATCTGTATATGCTTTAAGTGGTATTTTCATGTCACTTATCGCACGGAGGAACGCTCTCCTTTTAATTCCCTAACTCTCTTCTTCCGGGAAGACAGAACGTGCACAAGAAGAGCAAAGCGAATGCAGGAAACCAGTGCCCTGAGATGCCAGGAGGACAAGCACAGGGGCTGCACGGGAGAGGTGCTGGGGCGTCGCAGGCCGCTCCTTATGCCGTGCTCCACGGACGCCTGCACCTCAATGCTGTATCTGTGTGGCCGTGTGCCAGCTTCATTTACCAACAGAAAGCCATCTGAGGGGAGAACGCAAGGACCCTGGCATTCACGAGCTGCACACGTGCTCAGTACCTGACCACAAGGCCAGGTGTGGCACATGCCCACGCTCACGCTGGATGGACAGGGCAGTCCTGGCCCTACCAACACCACTGGTTCTGGGACATGTTTCTACAGAAAGCAGGGGGCTTGCCTTCCCTGGGTGCTCAGGCATTTTATCTGACAGCAAACATGCTTTACTCTTCCAAAACAGAAAGGCCCAGACTCCAAGCATACATTTAATTTTAAGTGAAAAACATCAAGGACATTCACTGTTAAGTGAATCCTCTCCTTGTGTGGACGGGAGTGAAGGGCCGTTAAGTCTGAGATTGCCTCATTCAGATCCACTCGAATGTCACGGCTCCATCTTATGCCCCGTTATATGCTCTAGAAAAAGTGGGTTACACACAGCCTATTTACAGGAAACAAGAAAGTTTTAAATTTACCTGATAACACAGATGAACTGTATATTAATGATCCTGTACAATGGTCCCAGACCTTTGGATAAACACAGGATTCTTTAGAAGAGGTAACAACGTTGCCATTATTGCAACAGGTAAGGCTAACAGTACTATTCAATATCAGATTAGTCAACATAAATGATTATCTAAAACAGAAAACAATAAAATGAGCACAAAAATAATAAAAATGTAGCAACACAATAAAATATGTCAGAATCAAAAAGAAAAAAATAACATCACTTCCATAAATAAACCCCTGGTGGATTTGAAGAACTGGAAACAAAAATGAAACAAGGTTAAAAACAGTTCCCAGGCACTTGGTCAACGCTGCCAAGACAGAGGCACCAAGTGGAAACTGTAGCAGTCTACACCCTGTCAGGTCAGGTGCACACTTGCTGGTCAGGTCTACACTGTCAGGTGCACACTCATGTCAGCTGGATAGAAACTGAATTCGCATTCCATTTTCTTCTAGAGCCTCATTTCGGGCTGACTGAACCCTCCACTCCGGGACTGGCTCTTCTGCTCTGGGCCTGGGAAATGCCGTGGAGAAGAATTCGTGCTTGGGCGCTCCCAGGCCCTGAATGCAGCTGTGGGAAATCCAGGGCCGCAGAGCCGTCCTGTCAGGAATCCAAGCCCAGCCAGCGGCCCTGGCAAAACATCCGGGCTTGGTGTTTCTATGGAAATCAGGATAGCGGGTGCCTTGCACAAGTGGGGCAGAAACAACATCACTCAGGCGGCAGTGGCCGTGAAGCAACCGCACAGCTCCTGTCACCACAGGTCTTTCCACAGCACATGCCACGTGGGAACGCCGTCCAGCGTCCATCCCTCACCTTAAAGCCTCTGTCCTCGGACACCGAGATGAGGGTGCCTGCTCGCCAGGGACAGAACTCCACCGCAGTCACCGGGCCCAGGTGGCCCTGCAGCTCGGCCCGGACAGCCTGAGTCTGAGAGAATGTGTGCAGGAAGGTCGGTGGTGGAACTTTGTGGTGGTTATTACCATCAGGACATTCTATGTATGTCATAGAAAATAGCTGCTATTAAAATAAAGCCCCTATTATTCCTCTTTTCAAGTTGGAACTCTGTATATAAAGCAAGGGTGAAAAGTCAGATGTCCGAGCTAAGAGGAAAGCTCAGGCCACAGGCACAGTCTCAGCAGTGCTAAAAGGCGACACTGACTGGAGCTAACCCTGAGCGAATTAGGAAGCTGGCGTCTGCTCAGGAATCCTGTCCCCCCACCAGCTGCCCCATGCATCCGCCCTGAGGCTCCCTGCCTGTAACTCAGAATGTACTGTTCTGCGTTCCCAATCCCTCAGCATCTGTTCTCCACCTGGGGCTTCCTACAAGACAAGATGGTGCAGCAATAGGCGCTCATGAGTTACCCTTTCCTCCTGAAGTCCCTAAATCCTCCGACAGCCAAGACAGCACCCCAGAAGTCAGCGTCACAAGCTGGAGACACACAGGGCTTCCCGTTTATGTGGAAATCAGGCTTGAACAGCACGACTGAGTAATGAGAGCATCGGGGGTTCCTAAAGGTCACAGTCATCGCCCCGAGAATAACCCCAGGAGACTCCAGGCGCGATGGGCACTCTTCTTGAATTTTACAGCACTCCATTTAAATAAGACAAATATCCCTTAATACACATGCAGAAAAAATAAACATGTATATATATGGTGACTTAACTTACAAATAGACATTTAACTCTGGAAGACTTTCTTTAGTAACACAACATATCGCCATCAATAAATACAACTTAGAATACTGAGTATATTATGCCAGTTACCATCAGATTGTTAAAAATAAAAGGCAATGCTATATAACCTGTGTAGGAATAGGGAGAGTTATGAGACTGTTATGAAATATACATTTTCATTTTCTCCAATTTCTATAAAATAAAGCTAGTCCATTGTCTATGATATGAATAATATTATATCCTGAAAAATATTTAAGTTATTTCCTTTTGACATTTTATGTTGATTAAAAAGTGCCTTTTACCAGAAAGTGCTCAGTATTCATTTGAAGTCTTTCAAATCAAACAGTATAAACTGTTGACTTGCTGAGTATGCTGTTAAAAGAATGTGAGTTCTTCATGGACTCACGTGGCAAGCATTCCCCATGTCTGAAAGTCATTCTCCCTGAGTGAAGTGTCTTTCAATTGACACGCCTGCTGCTAAGGAAGCGTGGGGAGGATCTCACGGAATGCACAGCATCTGCAGCAGGCACCTGCTTACTCACCTGCTGTGTGCCCGACTCAGGGGTGTGGCTCCGACCTGACCCCAGGCTTATTGTTCTCTCCATCTGGGACCCAGTATCTTCCTTCAAACACTAACAGTTTTCTGCTTCTTCCTAATTCACTTTGGTTTTCCTTTTCCTGACACAACAATGTTAATTCTTTGCACATTAATGGTAGTTTTGTTGTAAATGGTGGGGTGGCCTAATGTTAATCTATCTATCACAGGATGTTTACAACAAAACATGAAATACTTACAGCTCAAACACCAACATATCCAGAAAGCTTTCACAGACAGACTAGAAATAGTGTGAAGCCCTTTACCTAACTCCTAGATACTTCCCATCATCTCTCTGTGGCTTAACTCATGATGTGAACTTTTCAAATTTATGAGCCTTAATTTCATAATTAGTCCAAAAATAGTTTGAAGACACAAATGTCTTCTCTCCCAAAATGCCCATTACACACGAGGCCCATGAGAACCAATTAATATTCCATGCCTAACATCCTTCCTCGCCTATGTTTATTAAGTGGCTATCAAAAGAAAAGCTATGCGGGCAAACAGCTTTGTCGGCCATGTTGACAAAACGACCCCAGGCCTGGGGTCCTCACCAAAGTCAGGCTTGGGCAGAGCAACAATTCAGAGAAAACAGAAGTCCTCCTTCGTGTTCCCTTAGATTTCCACTTCCTGATTTGTAACACTGCTTTCTAACACTGCAATGGGGCAGCTGACTGTTCTAGTCACACACGAGGTTGAAATCACACAGGCAGGAAGAGGTGACACATTTCCTTAAACTAACCCTGGTGACGAAATGGCTGCGAAAAGTCTGATTCCTGATGAAAAGAACATTTTGATAGAAGATATAAACAAAAGCGCTATGCTAGGAAGGATGCCTACAATCAGGGAATATCTGAGAAATAAAAGTTTTGCAGAACATGTTTCTTTAAAGTCATACCTGATACCCAGATTCCATAGAGTTTTAATATTTATATAAATATTACTATCTGATACCAGTGGTTTTCCAATTGCAAGATAAAGATATGATTTTATAAAAGTAAACTAAATTGCAGATATAGCTTAAAAAAAAAAAGAAAAAAAAAAAAACGAGTACAGAAAAAAAGAAAAGACTGCTGGGCAAGGTCCCAGAACCTGGGAAGCCCCATCAGCTAAGCCCTTCCGTGAAACCCGCGTGTGAATTTCAATCTTACCTCAATATCCAGCATGAATATTTTGTTTCCAGCACACACGGCGACAACATGATCATCTGGGCTCAACTGTAAACACAGCACCTTTCCCAAAAGCGAGCCCATGACAGTCCCTCGAGGGACCAGCCCTAGAGTAAGTTTCACCATTAGTGCCAGTTTACCAAATGCATTCAGCATTAATTAATCTGAGAAAAGTACTGAGAATGTAACCCTCTATTCTAAAATTACTGAGAGAATGACAATGAGCTTTGATGTGATTTTGATTCTTTAAGAATATCAAAAATACTGGATATACAGAAGTCTTCTGAAAACCTGGGGAATGAAGCACTTCCTGCAGAGAATCTCAGCATCGAAACAGGAAGATGCCTTTCTCTAGAGGCTGCAGTACCCGTGCAGTGAGAGTCACGCACATCAAACTGCATGTTTCGATGCTTCTCACCCACATCCAACCCCATGTCCACCCTCATGTCTAGGTTCAGCTAACACTGGTTGGAAGGAAAGGTGTAGGGGCCTATCCAACCCAGGCCTCCAGGGACTAAGCAATGTCAGGACACCCACAAGCAGCCAGGAGGTTCCCAAGACCCGGACAACATGTGCAGCAGCTGCAGCCTGATGCAGAGCCCGTCATGCAAATCCACAAAAGTGAAGGAAAAAATGGCGGGCAAGGTCATCTGGTCCTAGTGTGCACCATGGACCTACCACCAGCAAAATGCAGATATACTCCACCCAGAGCCTGTGAGAGACACATGTGCTCATGTCCCACAGCCACCAAGTCTAGAGAGAGACACGTGCTCATGTCCCACAGCCACCCAGTCTAGAGAGAGACACGTGCTCATGTCCCAAAGGCACCTGGAGCCTAGAGAGACACACGTGTTCATGTCCCTACATAGAATACATAGATTTATAGTCTCTCTGCATTTATGTTTTAATGTAATCCTCTAACTTCTCTATATAATTGCACAAAAGTCAAATTCCTTCATGTGGTCCCCACCTAACTTTTCGACTTCCTCAGATGACACTCTCCTAACATCAGCATGCTCCAAGCACACAGGCAGGTTCTCACTCTTCCCAAGGCCTTGGCACATTCGTCCCTTCTCACCCTCACCCTCAGCCCACATGCCCCTCCCTGAGATCCTGCTTCTCAAAGTGCTCCCACGCATGTGCACGTTGCCCTGGCCTCATCTGCCTTCTCCTCTGCACACTCACAATTCACAGCCACTCGGTCGCTGGCTTACACAGTGTCTCTCTCAAACTCTGAGCTGTGACTTCCAGAGGATTTGGGACCAAGCCCTTCCTATTCACCACTGTGTCTCCAGCCTGAAATATTACAGGTGCTCAAGACACCTTGCTGTGCCAGAAAAGAATATTTCAACTTTCCTACATGTTTTCAGGTTGATACAAAATGGACAGTTCTTAAAATAAAAAGGGACAGAAGATCAAAACCAGTGAATCTGTAAGACCAGCATAACACACAGCAAAGGTCAGTGAGTCCCAGTGGCCCAGGGCCCTTCCCATATAAAGCACCCTGCTTGCATGCCTGGTTTCAGGGAAAGGGAATACAAAACTATCCCAAATCCCCCCGAGGGATTGGTGTTACCCAAGGGAAACACCCCTCGGGTGGTACCAAGTATACTGAAGGATGAGTTATTCCTTTTGTAGGTTTTTAAAAACATGTTTTAGATTTTCATTTACCTTGAAGTACTTTCTCTCTACATTCATCCAGGTTCCACATTATAACATAATCCAGTGATGCCGAGCACATTAGAAGTGGGTTCACTTTATTTCCAAAAGCTATAGCAGTAACTGGCTGATGGTGTCCTCGTAGGATTAGAAGCTGGGAAAATGTAACAAAAATAAAACACAGATCATAGACATTTAAAAATAAGAGTATAACAACATAACATCAAACCTAAGAAATTAAAAGATTGAGTTTTTCAAATACATTTATCTTATATATTCATTGTTAATTCATTTGTTAAAATCCCTGCTATGTACTACTAAATTGTTCTCTCAAGTTAACCATTTCACTGCTATTCACTGTCACACACACTAATAAAGGGATGTGTGAGGGATGGGTTACCTCGTTCTTCCATTTCTTTATCACTTATTAGTTAACCAAATATAGAACGTGTCTCCACTAACTGCCAGAAGAGGTAACAGCTGAGCTGAAAACTGAAGAATGAGGGGTGGACGAGAGGAGGGGAGCACTGAGGTCCCCGGGAAAACAAGACATGGGTAAGAAACTGCTGGGACAAGCCAAGGAGAGAGAGGAGGCTGGAGAAAGGTGAGGCCCAGGTGTGGGGACCTTGGCAACTACACAAGGAGTGTTGATAGCACTCTAGGAAATTAAAATCCAACAAAAAAATGCACAGTCAGAATAATACAGTGACTAGATTTGTTTTCCAGGAATAAAACATCACTACAAGTATGGAGCAGATGAGTGTTGGGGTACACAGGGCTGGAGAGACAGACAGGAATGCATGAAAACACTCAAGGGAAAGCCAATAAAGACCTGGACTAAGGTAGTGACGATGGAGATGGAGAGAAGATGATGACTGAAGATTCCATGACCAATGGATATGGAGGGATGGAGGGAAAAACAAAAGCAAAGGGATAGGGTTTGACGTTAAAAGCCTGGGTGAATGATGTCTCAAGAACAAAGGGAAAATGGGATGGGACTGGGGGTCCGTAGTAAGTTGAGATGCTTACGAGGTGATGTTAAATAGACAACAGGCACTTTAATATTAGAAATATCACCGGAGAATTCCACTTCTAGTAAAGGCAGGATACGTCACCTCATCAGTACCAACCCTACTGATGAGAATTACAAGAAAAACTGGACAAAATTAAATGTATATATATATACACACACACATATATACAAACATACACACATATACGTATACACACAGAGAGACACACATTTTGAAGGCATCAGAAAGCAACCAAGTCGTTGAAGAATTATGATAACAAGATTATAGGGAAGAAAAAAACTGAGGGAAGTGACCCCAGATGCTGGGGTCACTTATCCCATAAAGATATCAACTATAAAGACAATTTTCTGACAATTCCACTAAAGGCAGCTGAAGAGCTGAGATCCAATAAGGGCACAAAAATGGTGTAATTACATGAGTCATCTTCAGGGACACAAACAGAACTATCATATTGGGAGAAGGGCAAAGATTTCGGTCACCTTACAAAGTAATTTTGTGATACAGCTGATTGCCTTAATGTTGAGAACTCTACAATTTTTTCCCATAAAGAAATATGAATGGATTTTAGTAAATGTCTGCCTAGAATACAATCTACTAAGGTGAGAGGGATGGGCATGCTGCTAAACCCCCTAGGCTTAGAATGGGAACCCCAAAAAAGACAAAATCCAAGGAGTAAAGATGAACTGTAAATAAAACAACCCTCATAAGAACTGACACCCAGCTATGAATTGTCTTAACACCTGACCGGCTTAGGGTAATCTAGGACTGCCAGTGCCCTGAGCATGACTGGTTACCAGAAGCTAACATAAATTTGATCTGCAAGAATGTAAGAATCCAGAGTATCAAATCAGCTATACTTTTTTTTCATATACAAAATCCAGCAATCTAAAAAACAACCAAGTATTCAAGGAGACAAGACCATTTAGTCAAAAGCAAAGAAAAATAAAGAATAGAGAAATGCAATGCCTACAAGTCATCCAGATAGACTTGAAACCAAACTAAAACTGATCCAAATGTTAGAATTACTAGACAAGAACATTCAAACCATTATTAAAACATTTTCCATATGTTCAAAAGTTAAGTAAAGGCATAGAAGATATATAAAAGTCCCAAACCTAACTTCTGGAGGTGAAAACTAGAATTAGATAAAATTTTAAAAAACACTTAGTGGGATTAACCGCATATTAGATGTTGCTGAGGAAAATATTGGTAAATTTAAAGACAAAGCAATAGAAGTTATATAAAAATGAAAGAGAGAAAAAAATACATTCGTAACTATGAAAGAGTATCAGTGAGCTGTGGGAAACTTCACATGACCTGACATACATGTAAGCAGGGTTCACAACATTTGGGAGGGGGGAATGTTTGAAGAAATAATGCCTGAAAATTTTCCAAATTTTTATGAAAACCATAAACCCGTAGAACCCCAGTGATAAAGTTTGGATGTCCCCTCTTTCATGTGCGTCCATATGAAGAGACCACCAAACAGGCTTTGTGTGAGCAATAAAGCTTTTAATCACCTGGGTACAGGTGGGCTGAGTCCGAAAAGAGAGTCAGCGAAGGGAGACGGGGTGGGGTTTTATAGGATTTGGGTACATAAAGGAAAAAGGGGGGTTGTTCTCTGGTGGGCAGGAGTGGGGGTCACAAGGTACTCAGTGCGGGAGGTTTTGAGCCAGGATGAGTCAGGAGAAGGAATTTCACAAGACAATGTCATCAGTTAAGGCAGGAACAGGCCATTTTCACTTCTTTTGTGGTGGAATGTCATCAGTTAAGGCAGGAACCGGCCACCTGGATGTGTACATGCAGGTCACAGGGGATGCAATGGCTTAGCTTGGGCTCAGAGGCCTGACACCCTCCAAATCCCATGTTGAGATGTAATCCCCAGTGTTGGCGGTAGGGCCTACTGGGAGGTGTATGGGTCATGGGGGCAGATCCCTCATGGCGTGGTGCCATCCTCACCATGGTGAGTTCTGAGATCTGGTCATTTAAAAGTGTGTGGTACCTCCCCCCCACTCCTTGCTCCTGTTTTTGCCATATGACTTGCCTGTTTCCCCTTTGCCTTCCACCATGATTGTAAGGTTCCTGAGGCCCTCACCAGAAGCCAAGCATTTGTTGGTGCCATGCTTGTGTCGACGAAAGAGTCGAACTCTGTAAAATGTTTCAAGAGATTTATTCTGAGCCAAATATGAGTGACCATGGTCCATGACACAGCCCTCAGGAGGTCCGGAGAACATGCACCCAACGTGGTTGAGGTACAGCTTGGTTTTATGTACTTTAGGGAGGCATGAGACATCAACCACATACACTTAAGAAATACATTGGTTTCGTTCAGAAAGGCGGGACAACTCAAAAGCTGGGGCTTCTAGGCTATAGGTAAATTTAAACATTTACTGGTTGACGGTTGAGTTTATCCAAAGATCTGAGATCTACAGAAAGGAATGTTCAGATTAAGATAAAGGATTGTGGATACCATGTTTTATTGTGCAGAGGAAGCTCTCAGATAGACTTGAGAGAGAGCAGGCTGTAAAATTTTTCTTATCGGACATAAAAGGGTACCTGGCTCTTACTTAATTATCTCCTGGATCTGGGAAGGAATGAAGGAAAACAAAGGGGAAAGGGGATTCTCTATAGAATATGGATTTTTCCCACAAGAGACTCTGCAGGGCAATTTCAAGGTATGGCAAGGAAATATATTTTGGGGTTGAATATTTTTTCCTTATCTCATAATGTTATGCCAGAGTCAGACTGAAAAGTCAGTCATGATATACAGGGTCAAATAAAACCCATCTAATCAGAATTTATGGTTTGTAGGGCATGACTCCCTAGGCCCCTTAGGTAGGAATTTGGGCAAGATAAAAAATCAGAGTTTAGTCCTCACTTGTACAGCCTGCAGAACCATGAGCCAATTAAATCTCTTTTCTTTATAAATTACCCAGTCTCAGGTATTTCATTATACCTCAGGACTAAACTCTGACCTTTTTCTTCTGTCCAAATTCCTATCTAAGAGGCTTAAGGATTCACACACTAAAAACCATAAAGTCTCATCAGAGGGTTTTATTTAACCCTAGATAACGTGGCTTACCTTCCAACCTAACTCTGGCATAACATCACATGACAGATAAAGAAGGGAATTAAAATATGTTAACTCCAATTATGTTTCTTTACCATATCTTGACGTAGGCCTGCGAAGCTGTCTCTTGTGGGGGAAATCTACATTCTGCAGAAGATCCCCTTTCCTTTGTAGGCCTTTTTCCTGATCCAGAAGAGTATCCACTAAGACTCTGGCACTTTTTAAGTCTAATAAATATTTACAATCTATTCTCTCTGAAGCCTGCCACCTGGAGGCTTCTTATGTATATTGGGGACCTTGGTCTCCACAATCCCTTATGTTAACCCAGACATTCCTTCTGTTGAGTCTAGGTCTTTAGATAATAACACTTTCAACCAATTGCAATTTAGAAAATTATTGAATCCACCTATGACCTGGAAGCCCCCACTTTGAACTGTCCCACCTTTCTGGACCTAAGCAATGTACATACTACATGTATTGATTGATGTCTTATGTCTCCTTAAATTGTATAAATCCAAGCTGTAGCCCAACCATTAGGCACATGTTCTCAGGACCTCAAGACTGTGCCTCAGGCCACTGGTCGCTCGTATTTGACTCCGAATAAATCTCTTCAAATATTTTACAGACTTTGATGCTTTCATTGACATAGCAATTCATGAAAGGCCTAATACAGAAAATCGGTACCAGGAAGTGGGGCATTGCTATAAAGATACCTAAAAATGTGGAAGTGGCTTTGGACCTGAGTAACCAGCAGAAGTTGGAAGAGTTTGGAGGGCTCAGAAGAAGACAAGACGCTGAGGGAAACTTTGGAACTTCTTAGAGACCAGTTAAATGGCTGTGACCAAAACACTGACAGTGGTAAAGACAGTGAAGTCTAGGCTGAGGAAGTCTCAGATGGAAATGAACTTGCTGGGAACTGGAGCAAAGGTCACTCTTGTTATGCCATAGCAAAGAGCTTGGCTGCATTCTGTTCATGCCCTAGGGCTCTGTGGAAGCTTAAACTTGAGAGTGATGGCCTAGGGTACCTGAAGGAAGAAATTTCTTATCAGCAAAGCATGTAAGATGTCTCCTGGCTGCTTCTAACAACCTACAATCATATACAGGAGCAAAGAAATGTCGTAAAGTTGGAATTTATATTTAAAAGGAAAGCAGAGCATAAAAGTTCAGAAAATTTGCAGCCCAGCCATATGGCAAAAAGAAAGTGTTTTTGGTGAGAGGAATTCAAGCAGGCTGTGGAGCAACCATTTACTTAAGATATTTGTATAACTAAAAAAAGAACCAAAGGCTGATAGCCAAGGCAATGGGAAAGGCCTCCAAGACATTCCAGATATCTCCAAGGCAGTCCCTCCTATTACAGGCCCTGAAGCCCAGGAGGAAAGAATGGTTTTGCGGGCCAGGGCCTGCTGCCTCACACAGCCTCAGGACACTGCTCCCCTCTCCAGCTCTGGCCTCAGCTCAGAGGACCCCAGATACAGCTTGGGCTGCTCTTTCAGAGGGTGCAAGCCACAGGCCTTGGTGGTTTCCATGTGGTATTAAGCCTGCGGGTGCACAGAGTACAAGAGTAAAGGAGGCTTAGCAGCCTCCAGCTAGGTTTCAGAGGATTTGTGAGAATGCCTGGGTGCCAAGGCAGAAGCCTGCTGCAGGAGTGGAGCCTTCACAGAGAGCTTCTACTAGGGCAGTGCCAAGGGGAAATGTGGAGTTGGAGCCCCCACACAGAGTCCCCACTGAGGCACTGCCTACTAGAGCTGTGAGAAGAGGAGCACCATCATCCAGACCCTAGAATGGCAGATATTCCAGCAGCTTGCACCCTGCTCCTAGAATAGCTGCAGGTACTCAACCACCAGTGAAAGCAGCCACAAGGGCTGAACCTTGCAAAGCCACAGGGACAGAGCTGCCCCAGGCCTTGGGAGTCCACCCTTTGCACCAGTGTGCCCTGGATGTGGGACACAGAGTCAATGGAAATAATTTTGGAGCTTTATGATTTAATGACTGTCCTGCTGGGTTTCAGACTTGCATGGGGCCTAGAGCTCCTCTCTTTTGGCCAGTTTTTCCCTTTGGAAATGGGAGTATTTACCCAATGCCTATAATCCCTTTGTATATTGGGAGTAAATAATTTGTTTTTTTATTTTACAGGCTCATAGGTGGAAGGAACTTGCCTTGTCTCAGAATAAACTTTGGACTTAGGACTTGGGACTTTTGATTGAGTTGATGCTGGAACAAATTAAGGATGAGGATTAAGCTCTGATTTTTTTTTATCTTGCCCAAATTCCTTTCTAAGGGGTCTGGGGAGTCATGCCCTACCAACCAGAAATTCTCATCAGATGAGTTTTATTTGACCCTTTCTATCGTGGCTTACTTTCCAATCTGACTCTGGCATAACAAGGAAGAAAATCAAAATGTTTTACCTCAAAATATATTTCCTTGCCATACCTTGAAATTGTCCTGCAAAGTCTCTTGTGGTAAAAATCCACATTCTGTAGAGAAACCCCTTTCCCCTTTGTTTTCCTTCCTTCCTTTCCAGATCCAGGAGATAATCAACTAAGAGCCAGGCATCCTTTTAAGTCCAAAAAGAAACAATTTACAACCTGCTCTCTCTGAAGTCTGCTATCTGAGAGCTTACTCTGCACAGTAAAACTTGGTCTCCACAATCCTTTACCTTAAGCTGAACATTCCTTTCTATCGATCTCAGACCTTTAGATAAACTCAACCAATTGTCAACCAGAAAATGTTTAAATTTACCTATAGCCTGGAAGCCCCTGCTTTGAGTGGTCTCACCTTTCTGAACGAAATCAATGTATTTCCTAAGTGTATTTGATTGATGTCTCATGCCTCCCTAAAATATATAAAATGAAGCTGTGCCCTGACCACCTTGGGCTCATGTTCTCAGGACCTCCTGAAGGCTATGTCACAGGCCATGGTCACTCATACTTGGCTCAAAATAAATCTCCTAAAATATTTTAGAGTTTGACTCTTTTCGTCGACAAGACTTTGGGGGACTGTTGGAAAGACATGATTGTATTTTGCAATGTGAGAAAGACATGAGATTTAGGGGACCGGGGTAGAATGATATAGTTTGCATGTCCCCTGCAAATCTCATGTGGAGATGTAATCCCCAGTGTTGGAGGTGGGGTCTTGTGGGAGGTGTTTGGGTCATGCCAGCTGATCCCTCATGGCTTAATGCTGTCCTCACCACAGTGAGTGAGTTCTCATGAAATCTGGTCATTTAAAAATGTATGGCACCTCTTCCTACTTGTTCCTGTTTTCACCCTGTGAAGTACCTGCTCCCCCTTCACCTTCTGCCATGACTGTAAGGTTCCTGCAGTCCTAATTAAAAGCAAAGCAGACGTTGGTGCCATGCTTGTACAATCTGCAGAACCATGAGCCAATTAAATTTCTTTTCTTTATAAATTATCCAGTCTCAGGTATTTCTTTATAGCAATGCAAAAATGGCCTAATACATACAAGAGTAAGAAATATGAAGAAAAATACGCCAAAACATAGCATGATCAAATTGTTCAAAATCGGTCATATAGAAAGTTTTAAAGGCAGCCAGACAAAAATAACCGATTGTATACATGAGAACAAAGATAAAGATAATAACAGAATTCCCATTGAAATGATAGAAGAGCAACATATTAAAAACCTGAAGAAAAATCTGTCAAACTAGCATTCTCTACTCAATATAAATGCCTTTCAAAAACAAGGCAAAATAAAAACTTTTTTAAACACACAAAGGCTGAAATAATTTATCACCATATTTGCACTGAAACATATGTTAAATAAAATACTTCAGGCAGAAGGAAAATGCTACCAGATGGAAACATGCATGTACACAAAGGAATGAAGAGCACCAAAAATATAATTATGTGGGTAGATGTGCAAGATATTTTTCTTTCTTAAATTTAAGAGCCTTAAAATTAAAAAAGAAAAGGCCAAGTGCAGTGGCTCACGCCTGTAATCCGAGTACTTTGGGAGGCCGAGGAGGGTGTATCACGAGGTTAGGAGATCGAGACCATCCTAGCAAACATGGTGAAACCCTGTCTCTACTAAAACTACAAAAAAAAAAAAAAAAAAAAAAAAAAAAATTAGCCGGGCATGGTGGCACACACCTGCGGTCGCAGCTATTCAGGAGGCGGAGGCAAGAGAATCGCTTGAACCCGGGAGGTGGAGTTTGCAGTGAGCCGAGATTGCACCACTGCACTCCAGCTTGGGCGACAGAGCAAGACTCCATCCCAAAAGAAAAAAGAAGATATTTTTCTTATTGTTTAAATATCTCTAAAAGATCCCTGAATGTTTAACAAAAGTAATAATGGATTGTCAGGTTTGTAGCATATGCAAAAGTAAAATGCATGACAACAAAAACATAAAGGTTGTGAGAGAGGAAATGAAAGATATACAATGCTAACATTAATGAAAATAGAAAGTAGCCAAAGAAGATCTCAGAGCAAGAATATTACCAGGGATCAAAAAACAGTATCACTTTATAATAAATGAAGTCAGTTCAAGAGGACGTAAAATATACTAAACACATATGTGCTTAATAAGAGAGTTTCAAAATACATAAAGTAAAAACTAATGGAAGATAGATAAGTTCACAGAGTCATAGATTTCAATATGCCTCTTTCAATAACTGATTGAACAACTAGACATGAAATCATCAAGAATACAGAAGACTTGAAGAACACTATTAGCCACCTCAACCTAACTGACATTTATAAAACAAAAGACACAAACACAATTATTCCTAATAGTGTTACTTGCAATAGTCAAAACTAAAAATAACCTAAATTCCCACCAACAGGAGAATGTATAAAGTATAATATATCCATACAATGAATATTACTCAATAATAAAGAAGAATGAACTACTGAATGCAATAACATGGATCTCAATTATCCTGAGTGAAGAAAGCCAGACAAAATGAGTAAATATCAGACATCACCAAGCTAGTGAAATAGAAGCTAACCCACTCATATCCCCTGACAATAACAAAAATTCTGCACCCATTCATGGTCCAAAGTCTCTCTACAGGAGCCTCAGAATTCAGGTAGAAGTTGTGAAACCCCAGTGGAGCCGAGATCCTAAAAGGCCATTTTGAGAGTTCAGACCCACACCTAGGTGGCTGATACACTAAGCGTGCTCTCAGCTTCAAGCTCAGAAATGGCCCAGTCCTCCAAGGGGCTTGGCTACCACCTCATTTGGCCTTGAGCCTGATGGCACCCCTGCCCCAAGAAGAAATACTTCTGGGCTGTCCAATGTCCCCGAGTCTCCAATAAAGGCCTGACAAACAGTCTCACAGGCTGCCCATGGTAAGCATGCTCCCAGGCCCAACAAACAGCTATGTGCCCATGTCTCAGACTCAACAAAAAGACCCATGGGTTGCCTTTGGAGGCACACCACCAAGCGAGCTGAGCAGCCCTGTTCCCATGTCCTGGGCCTACAACAGCCCTGTGTCCACACCCAGGAGACATGCCCCCACGTCAGCCAAGCAGCCATGTGCCCACATCCCAAGCCAGAGGAACGGCCTCACTGGACACCCTAGCAGACATGAACTGAGGCCAGCCAATAAGCTGTGTGACTATGTCCTGGGACTGAGAAGCAGCCCTGTGGGTTTCCCCCAGCAGATATGCTCTCAGACAAACCCAGCAGCTGTGTGCCCACTTACAAAGCCAGAGAAACAGCTCTGTGGGCCATCCCTAATGGGCATTCCCACAGCCAGCTGAGCAGCCTTGTGCCTATGTCCAATGCTGGAGAAACAGCCCTAGGAGCTGCCCCAGCAGATATGTCCCTATGCTGGCCAAGCAACCATGTGCCCATGCTCCTGGCCACAATAACATCCCTGTGGCCCCAACCCCAGCAAGCCAGACCCCAAGTTGGCTGACCCTATGTGTACATGTGTACCCCCAACCTGAGTAATACCAGGTGAACCCATCCTTGGCAAAGCTACACAACCATCACCACGAATTCTCTTAGTCAAGGCCATTGAGAAACTCATAAATGTCACTAGTGTGGATTACAACAGAAGAAACCACACGGATACTACACTACTACATCCACCTAGAACCAAGACCAAAAGACCCCACTAAACTGACACCCCAGGACACATTCATACAAATAAATCCCTATGAAACGTGCTCCATATAATTGGAAGGTGCAACTTTCCCATCAGATGCTCTTAAATCAATGTCAGGACATATCAACCATGAAAATCAAAGAAAAAAAAAGCCAAAAACAAACAACAAAAAAAAGTCACCTCCGAAGGAAAACAACAATTTTCCAGTAACAGACACCAATCATAAGAAAATATATGAAATGTTGGAAAAAGAATTCAAAATAATAATTTTAAGGAAATTCATTGAGATTCAAGAGAATACAGATAGACAATTCAACAAAATCAGGAAAACAACCCATGATTTGAATGAGAAATTCAACAAAGAAATATATATTATTTTAAAAAGAACCAAAGAGAAATCCTAGAGTTACAGAATTCAGTGAATAAAACTTAAAAACATAATTGAGAGCTTTAACAACTAGATTAAGCAACTAGGCTTGATCAAGCTGAAGAAAGAATTTCTGAACTTGAAGACAGGACTTTTGAAATAATACCAGCAGACAAAAAAAAAGAATAGAGAATAAAAAAGAATAAAGCCTATGTGATTTATGAGACATCATTAAGCAAATAAATATTCATAATATGGGCATTCTAGCAGAAGAAGATAAAGAAGAAGGTGAGGAAAACATATTTAATAAATCATAGCAGAGAACGCCTCAAGTCTTGGGAAAGAGACGGAAATCCAGGTCCAGGAAGCTCGAATAACCAAATAGTTTCAATCCCAATAGGTCCTTTTAAAGGTACATAACAGTCAAATTGTCAAAACCCAAAGACAAAGAAAAAATTAAAGCAGCAAGAGTAAAGCATCAAGTCACACATAAGGGAACCTCTATTTGACTAAGCATATTTTTCAGCAGAAACCTTACAGTTCAGGAGAGAATTGGTTGCTATATTCAAAGTACTGAAAGAAAATAAACTTCCAGCCAAGAATATTATACCCAGCAAAGCTATTTTTAAGAAATGAAGGACAAATTAAATCTTTAGAGACAAAGAAAACTCAACAAATTCATCACCACTAGACTGGTCTTATAAGAAATGCTCAAGGGAGTCTTTTACCTGGAAGTAGAATGATGATAACCACCATCATGAAAACATGGAAAACTATAAAACTCCCTGGTAGAACCAATACACAAAGGAGAAAGACAAAGGAATCAAATCTATAGAAAACCACCCAACTGAAAAAATAAACAGTAAAAGAAGTAAGGAACAAAAGATATACAACTAGAAAACAATCAGTAAAATGACAGGAATGAGTCCTTACCTATCAATAACCCTGAATGTAAATAAATAACATTCCCTATTAGAAGATATAGACTGGATGAATAAACAGAAAAATATGACCCAACTATATGTGGACTACAAGAAACTCATTACACACATAGTCTTAAAGTGAAGGGATGGAAAAATATATTTCACACAAATGGAAACCAAAAGCAAGCAGGAGTGGCTATACTTACATCAGATAAAACGGACATCAAGTTAAAAGCTATACAGAGACAAGTACTTACATTATATAATAATGCACTCCCATATTTACTGCAGCACTATCACAACAGCCAAGATATGGAATCAACCTAAGTGTCCATCCACAGATAAATGGATAAAGAAATGTGGTACATATACACAATGGAATACTATTCTGCCATAAAAAGACTGAAATCCTGTCATTTGCAGCAACATGGATGGAACTGGAGGTCATTATGTTAAATGAAATAAGCCAGGCACAGAAAGACAAATATCACATGTTCTTACTGATATGTGGAATTAAAAAGTGGACCTTGTGGAAGTGGGGAGTAGAATGGTGGTTACCAGAGGCTAGGAAGGGAATTGGGGAGAATGAAAAGAAGTGAGAGAAGGGATAAAAAATACAGTTAGATAGTAAGAATAAGTTCTGGTATTCAATAGTACAGTAGGAAAATTACAGTTAGTAATAACTTATTATATAATTCAAAATAGCCAGAAGAAAAAAACTATGTTACTAACACAATAAAAAGATGAATGTTTGAGGTGATGGCCATCCCAATTATCCTGATTTGATCATAACACATTGTATACTTGTATCAAAATATTACATATACCCCCAAAATATGTACAGCTATTACATGTCAATAAAAATTAAATTGCTGTATGATTCTGTGTACATAAAACTCTAGAAAATGCAAACTAAAGGGGCAGAAAGCCTGTATTTATAATATAAAGAACTCCTTCAAATCAACGGAAAAAAGACAGATAATCCAATAGAAAAAAATGGCAAGAGATTTGAAAACATATATCACAAAAAAGAATATCTAAATGGCCAATAAATGTGCAAAAATGTGCTAAACCTCTTTAATAATCATGGAATTACTAATTATAATTAGATACCACTATGCCCTTTTTGAAAGGCTAAAATAAACAAGCTTAAGTGAAGATATGGTTCAACTGAAAGTCACACAGCATTAGAAGAAATACAGATTGGTATAACCAATTTGGAAATCTTCTTGGCATTATCTACTGAATATAGACATCCCTCACTATCATGAGGGATTGATTCCAGGAACCCCACATAAACCAAAATCTGTGTACACCCACATCCCACAGGTGGCTGTGTGGACTCCACATATATGAAAAGGTGCCCCTCCAAATATGTAGTTTTCATATCCTGAAAATTCTATAGTTTTGACCCACATTGGGTTGAAAAAAATCCAATGTGAACTAGCACAGTTCAAACCCATGTTGTTCAAGAGTCAACTGCTTATGTATCCTTTACAACTCAGCAATTATGTGTGCACCAAAAGACGTATGAAAGAATCTAGCAGCCAAAAAACTGAAATACAACAAATGTCTACCAACAGAAGCATGGATAAAGTTTGGTCTGTTTATATAAGTAGAACGTAATTCTGCTTATTATTCTATAATAAAAATAGATAAAGTGTGGTCTATTTATATAAGTAGAATGTAATTCTACTTATTACTCTATAATAAAAATGTGTTTTTATTTTAGCCTTTCAAAAAGGGCATAGTGGTACCTAATAAATCCTAATACTGTATAGCAATGAAAATGAACAACATGGATGAATCTCATAAACATGTTGATTAAAGAAACCAGCATAAAAAAGTACGTAACGTATAATCACATTTATATAAAGTTCATCATAGGCAAAACTAACCTATGGTATTAGAAGTCAAGATAGTGTTGCCTTTTGGGGAGGAGAGAAGTGGGCAATGATGGAGAAGAGGCGTGACCTAGGGGTGGTTACCTGGGCATATTCATTTAGTTATAGTCATTGCAACATGCACTTATTATGTGGAACTTTTTTTTTCTAAGTAGTTTATACTTCACTGAAAAAGTGAGAAAGGTCAATCTAAACATTCAAATGTAGGAGACTTGATTACGTTAAGACAAACCTTTTCAATCAGTTTCTTACTGAAGAAACTTTTAAAATTAATTCCAGATCACTTGTGTTCTAAATATAAAAATATTATAAAATACATAAAAATAAATTTAAAAATAAATAAAAAAAATATAATGTTTTTATCAATATTTTTCTCCCATAGTTGGTAGCTGAATCCACAGACGGTAATGCTGTCTGAACAGCATCAAAGACATGGAGAGACAAGGGTAAGGCCTTCATGACACTGGATATAGACGGTAATGCTGTCTGAACAGCATCAAAGACATGGAGAGACAAGGGTAAGGCCTTCATGACACTGGATATAGACGGTAATGCTGTCTGAACAGCATCAAAGACATGGAGAGACAACGACAAGCCCTTCATGACACTGGTTATATAACTTGTTCAATACCTGATGAGAAGGATCCTTAGCGTTCCATATACAAAGTTCAGTCCCATCCAAAGGGAAGGCACAGTCCTGCATGCTGCAAGCAAGCTGAACATGAGACACAGACTCCTCGGATTCAACCAGGTATTTTTCTATAACTATATCACTTAGACAGCCACCATTACTTGAGAAAATGTCTTGGGGATTTTCCATCTTCAATCTGAAAACAAAAAGTACATAGAAGATGACTATAGATATCATATTTAATATAGAAAAAAAG
This sequence comes from Nomascus leucogenys, assembly GCF_006542625.1. Classification (NCBI taxonomy): domain Eukaryota; kingdom Metazoa; phylum Chordata; class Mammalia; order Primates; family Hylobatidae; genus Nomascus; species Nomascus leucogenys. The sequence continues at coordinate 155,146,844 of NC_044383.1, forward strand.
TCTATTACCTATTGATAGTTACTAGTTTGACCACACACACATACCACATCATACCTACTTATTCACCTCTCCTCACCCCAAGAAAAAAAAAGAGAAATTGCTGAAAACTCTGGAGCTTCCACATTCTCAACTGCTCCATTCCCCTCATGGGCTTTCCAGTTAAGCAAACCTTGACTCAAATACCACTATTCCCACTCAACAGATCCTGCTTAGGCCTTCTCCAGCAGCTTCCACGACTGTCAAATGAGAACAGTTACTGATGGGCAAAGACTAAACAATGATCCACGTGGCATGGGTGCAGCGCTGGCACTTAGCATTCTAAACATTGTTTACTGAAATGACTAAGACACAAAGTTATTTTCTGAATTGACCACAGCAAATCAGTTGTTAGGAAACTGCAATTGGAACCCACATCGCCCATAACTAACCTGAGCTTTATTCAACAATTTCGAAACACTCTATGTAATCACAGTTAAGCTACCACAGGTTCTATAATCAGTGATTCACTGGCTATGTTTCATAAAGCATAAACTAATGAAACACTGACAAAAATAAAAAGTTTCAGGTCTTCATCCAACTTTACACTTAACTTCACAGCATAATCACTTCCAGAAACATGTGGGAATGGCACTGGGGTTATCCTTGATTCCGTTGTACCCCACACCCCACTGCAGGCCGGCAATAGATGCACCTGAAGGCACAGACAACAGACCTGCTTAGAAAGTGATGGGCAAGCACCCAAACATCCAGTAGGGTCATGCAGGCTGTGGGTATTCAAAGGCCCACCCATGAGGCCCTCACAGTGGTCATGTGGAGTCAGAGGATCCACCCACGCAGCCTTCATGCTGGTCACATGGATTCAGAGGATCCACCCATGAGGCCCTCATGCTGGTCACGTGGATTCAGAGGATCCACCCATGCGGCCCCCACGCTGGTCACGTGGATTCAGAGGATCCACCCATGCGGCCCTCACGCTGGTCACGTGGATTCAGAGGATCCACCCATGCGGCCCCCACGCTGGTCACGTGGATTCAGAGGATCCACCCATGCGGCCCCCACGCTGGTCACGTGGATTCCGAGGATCCACCCATGCGGCCCTCACGCTGGTCACGTGGATTCCGAGGATCCACCCATGGGCCCTCACGCTGGTCACGTGGATTCCGAGGATCCACCCATGGGCCCTCACGCTGGTCACGTGGATTCCGAGGATCCACCCATGCGGCCCTCACGCTGGTCACGTGGATTCCGAGGATCCACCCATGCGGCCCTCACGCTGGTCACGTGGATTCCGAGGATCCACCCATGCGGCCCTCACGCTGGTCACGTGGGTTCCGAGGATCCACCCTTGCGTCCCTCACGCTGGTCACGTGGGTTCCGAGGATCCACCCATGCGGCCCTCACGCTGGTCACGTGGGTTCCGAGGATCCACCCATGCGGCCCTCACGCTGGTCACGTGGGTTCCGAGGATCCACCCATGCGGCCCTCACGCTGGTCACGTGGGTTCAGAGGATCCACCCATGGGGCCCTCACGCTGGTCACGTGGGTTCAGAGGATCCACCCATGGGGCCCTCACGCTGGTCACGTGGGTTCAGAGGATCCACCCATGGGGCCCTCACGCTGGTCACGTGGATTCAGAGGACCCACCCATGGGGCCCTCACGCTGGTCACGTGGATTCAGAGGACCCACCCATGCGGCCCTCACGCTGGTCACGTGGATTCAGAGGACCCACCCATGCGGCCCTCACGCTGGTCACGTGGATTCAGAGGACCCACCCATGCGGCCCTCACGCTGGTCACGTGGATTCAGAGGATCCACCCATGCAGCCCTCACACTGGTCACATGGATTCAAAAAATCCACTCATGTGCTCCTCGTGCTGGCCCTGAGAGATTCTCCTAACCCAGCCTCTGCCTCTCTCTTCCTCTTCACCGGCTCCTCCCTCCACTGCTACTCTTTCTATTCACTCTTTCTTCCAGCTCTTACAACACAGCAGGGCTTTTATTGCCTCAGGATGCACACTTTATCTTCATGTTCCATTCCTCTTCACCTCTGCACCTTGGGAGCTCTTCCCATTCTCCAGGTCTCAGCAGAGGCCCCTGAGAGCTGGCTCCCATCCCTGCCCCCCTACCCCATCCACCTCCTTCCCAGCACTTCACACCATCTAAACTATTTTGCCCTTAGGAGGCAGCAGGACATGGATCCATGGCCGGACTGCTAGGATGGAATCCTCTGTCTGAAGGACCCTTGGTCAGACAGGAATTGCAGAGAAAGAAAGAGCACTGTCAGGTGCTACTCATCAGTAGGACCTTCCGCTGCCTGCCTGCCAGCCCCCTGACTGAGAAGTCTGACATTCCAGGGCAAAGTATGACTGCTCAGCACCACCTCTGTGCTGCGAGCAGGGCAGCAATAACAATTTCCTGTGTGCAGGGGGGAGCAGAATTTCACAAGAGAAGTGAGGCAAAGGAGAATGGACCACTTGAGATCATCTTTTGAAAATACTTCAAAAGAGGCTGCGCACGGTGGCTCACGCCTGTAATCCCAGCACTTTGGGAGGGATTACCAGCTATCTTTTATCTCTTTGTCTTATGTCTTTATTTCTACACTCTCTCGTCTCCGCACACAGGGAGAGACCCGCCGACCCTGTGGGGCTGGTCCCTACAGACAGAATATGAATGTGCTTGCATTTCCTGATGTGTGCATAGTAAAGAAATAAAACCACGACTCACTAGTGTGAAGAGTTCACAGAAACAATGGTGTGAAGCCAAGGAGAGAAGGAAGCCTTGTCAGGACACATAAGCCACCTTCACGAGGAAGCACTAGCCTGCGCTCAGAATCTCTGGGTCAGTCTGGCCCCAGTGTGCACAAGCTGATGTCCCACCTCTCCAGCTGCCCAACACCTCCGTTCCTCGGTGTTCTCAGCTTCAATGCCTACCTCTGCCTCAGTGTACTCGGCTTCAATGCCTACCTCTCCTGCCTCTCCTGCTCCATGGCAGGGTGGTACAGACAGGGATGAGGGAGTGTTTGGTGCAGACAGAAACATTATCAGGGACACCCTGACACACACACACATACACACGTGTCCGTGTCACGGACATGAGTCCAGGGCAGCTAACTGAACCGCAACTTATCCTCCCATTGAACAGAGGTCAGATGTCCCCTAAAATCATTTGTGTAAAAAGTTATTTTTCTATCTGTTAAAATATTCATTTTTCTATTTCTGTGGTCTGGCAGTTTTCCCCAAGCTCTTTCTGCTTCCACCCTGGAGCCACTATAAGAACATGGCTGGACCACATTTCCAGCCTCTGGAGTCGAGGGCAGCCGTGCACCAATTTCTGGTCTGGAAAGCACACCATGCATGCACAGGCTTGGTCCTGTCACAGCCCGTGCACAGCCCTTCATGCTGGAGGCATGGAGGGCTCTGAAGGAAGAGGAGAGGGGCCACAGTGGTGGCACCTGGCGGCCTGTGCTGCTCCCACTAAAGGGTGACCAGGACACCAGGCTGGACTGTTGTGTAAGCAAGAGAGAAACATTTATTGCATGAAGCTGAGGTCACTTCTGTCAGCCTACCTTGACCGATGTGGGTACCTTGAAGTAGGACGCTTCAGTGACGCTGTAGGATGTTGCTGAGTGACTTGAGTGATGCGGCACAGAAACAAATTCAGGAGGGGAAAAGCTCAAGACTCACGTTAGGCAGTGACAAACACGTTCAACTGCAACGACCTGTAATAACGCAGAAAACTGACCACAGGCTTACTCATCCTGCAACCCTACAGGAAATTATTGCAAAGAATAAGCATTAGCAGCCAACACACGGAACTGGACTAGAGAACTGACTGGTGTGCAAGCGGAATGGACAGGAAAAGAACGAACAAAGAGCAGTTGCTGCAGCACTGGGACACCTGAGTGCCCTGAGAGGCTGCAGGGAGGGATGAAGGACCATCAGGTCTTGGCCTTTCAGCAAAGATCTGACCTAGGATGGCTACCTTCCCACTCAAGCCTTAGTTCCACACAACCTCAGGGTATCAGCTGACCAGGAGACCAAAAGAAAACAAAGTCAGGCTTGAACAGTAGACACAGGAAGAAAGACAGTGGCATCACCAGCACAAAGAGCTGACGAGATATACACAGACCACATGCTGCTGTGCTCGTGAGGACACGATGAGGCCTAAGAAGTATCAAGCAATGAACAGAATAAGGGCACACGGTGGGCTCAGGGCTGACTGCCTGGTTCCCACTGCCATGCTCCAGGAGTGAACTATGGCAGCCTTCCAAGACAGCATCCTCACAGCCACATCAGATGAGACCATGGAGGAAAAGGACCAAGGGTAGAATCAAGGGCCTCAGAAAACAAGCCAGCCACAATGGCTCACGTCTGCAATCCCAGCACTTTGTGGGGCCCAGGCAGAAGGATCACTTGAGCCCAGGAGTTCAAGACCAGCCTGGGCAACATAGTGAGACCCTGTCTCTACTTTAAAAAAAAAATAGTAGTCAGGCGTGGCAGTGCATGCCTGTAGCCCTAGCTGCTGGGGAGGCTAAGGTGGAAGGATCGTTTGAGCCACAGAGGTTGAAGCTATAGTGAGCTGTGATCGTGCCACTCTACTTCAACCTGGACAACAGAGTAACATCCTGTCTCAAAGGAAAGAAAAAGAACAATGGACAAGGGAATTCCTCCCAGATAGCAGATTCAGGGTCTAGTTGGGAAATTCCTCCCACCTCCACCCCAGCATCACTTCAAAACTGCTACAGAACAGTGTCTGCCATGTGTCTCCTTTTTCCAAAAGGGAGATGGTTACAAAAACCATGGTCATATTTAACCACTGCATTTTAGTGGGGAGAGCAACTAGTTTGTCTTCTTAGTCCATAGGGCTCTGGACCACGAGGAACCACAGCCAGGCCTGATGGCGCGAACTGTGCAATCCTGGGAAATGTTCTGTGTTGCACTAGGCACCTTGACAAAGTGTCTCTCTTGGGTTGGGGACAGTGTGTTCTCCATGTGGGATCAAGAGTGAAGCAGGTATTTGGTCACCAGAAGAGAGACTACAGTAGGTGCTGCTCCTTTTTCACTAAGCCACTTCCCTTTCCTTCTAGACACAGAACTAAACTACATTCCCTAGCTTCCCGTGCAATTAAGTGCAGCCATGTCGTTGAGTACCTGGCCCATAAATCCCTCCTGCACTGCCTCTCTTCTTTCCCCACCCACTAGCTAAACGCGGAGAATTCAGAGGGCCTAAGGAAGAAAACCACAAGATGGAAGAATTTTAGGCTGCAGCTTGCAGAGAGCTGCCCAAAGGAATCGTCTGACTAGAAACCGCTACACAGGACTGTGTGAGCAAGAAACATGCAACTGTTCTATTGGGGTGAATTGCTACAGCACTTAACCTACCTGCACTAATATAAATTAACATTTTTTTAATTACAAAAGCAATACAATGCATAACATTTAAACCATGCAGAAATAATAAAGTTTTTTATCCCTACCTCCTCTCCCTGCTGTGCCAACCCTACGGGATAATCAATGTTATAGGACATCCTCAGGGATATCCATGTACGTACATGCACAGAACAAGTCAGGGAAAATAAACTAAATTTATTATTTTAGTGAAATTCTAGTGCACCAAACACTAGGTAAGCACTTCAGGAAAAGGCAGTGGCAAGTGATTGCTAAAGAGACCATAGCCTTAAAGTCAGTAAACACAAGGCAGTAATCCCGGATAAACTGGAAGCTGTAGAGTTAATACCCCTTTACTAGTACAGAGCAGTGTGTGTAAATTGTAGAAAATTTAGAAATACATAAAAAGATGAACTCTCTACTACTCGAGGAGTACCACTGATAAAATCCTGTGCATTCCCTTCTGTTTTTTTTTTTAATGTATATACGAATATTTTTAAATAGAGAAAACTACTCCCTTCTGATTAGAAAAGATCGAAATTTTTCTCTTTTAGTGACTAAGCAAGCCAGAAACTTGCTGTTTGGCTAGTTAGGAAAACCGAGCCTGGTAGTTACCACGCAGGGTGAAAGGCCAGTGGGGCATAATTAAGGAGCCCTCAGGGTCCACGCTCCCGCCCTCGGAGCACAGAACCGACGGGAGGTGCAGGAGGCCGGGCATTTCTACAGCCCTGGTTCGTTCCTAAACTACTGAATCTTTTAAAGAGGTCTGAGTTCTCCTTATACACAGCTGCTTTAATTAAAATAACCACCTGCGCCCTTTTCCTCCGAACACCACATGCGCTCAGTTCTCAAAGCGCCGATCCTGCGCCTTCGCGCCACGGCCGCCCGGACACTCCGGCCCGACTTGTGCCCCAAACTCCCCTGGAGACCCTCGCACTAGCACGGCGTGAAGAGGACGCTTCGGGTGAAGAGACAGCGGGCAACGGCTCTGGTCCAGAGCGCGCGTCTCCCCCGTTGGGAGCGGTCACGGCGGAACCCTCAAATCGCCCCCTTTCCTAGAGACCTCAGCGGAGCCGCGAGCAACCGCGGAGCCCACTCGCTCCAGCCCTGCGCCCTAGGCACACGCCCCAGAGCAGCAGCTCGGGTTCGGCGCCGACTCCGCGCCGAGAGCAACCAGCTAGGGGAGGACTCACAGCACCCAACTCCCAGGGGGGCACGCAGAGGACTACCGAGACACACTCCGCCCCACGCGCGCCGCTATGGTTCTTGCCCGCCGACGCACGCGCGCCGCTATGGTTACTAGCCTGCCGCCCCTCGCGCCCACGCCCCTTTCGCTATCTCGCGACAGCTGGCGAGGCCTCGCTTCCGGCCGGCTCACTTACGGGCCTAGCGTCACTTCCGCCTCCTCCGGCGAGGCTCCAGCCTCGGGTCCGGATGCTTACGGTGCGGCCCCCTGCGGGAAGTGGTGGTGAGTCCGAGGGTGCCACAGCGGCCCTGCCCCTGCCCCTGGTTGGCGTCGCGCTACGGGGGAGGGATTAACCCACCCCCTCCTCCCCGGGGCCTCACGCGGGTGGGAAGGGACAGTCCCAGCGACAGACCAGGCGCCTGGACGCGCCGTGGCCCCGCGGGCGGACGGCGGGGACGGGCTCCGGTGCTGAGCGCCTCCCGTGTCCCCAGCAGCACTGACCCACTTGCAGGCCCCGGAGCTGAGCCGCCAGCCATGGCCGCTCCCCGCGGGAGGGCCGCGCCCTGGACGACGGCCCTGCTGCTGCTCCTAGCTTCGCAGGTCCTGTCTCCGGGAAGCTGCGTGGACGAGGAGGAGGTCCCCGAGGAGTGGGTGCTCCTGCACGTCGTCCAGGATCAGATAGGCGCCGGGAACTACAGCTACCTGCGGCTGAACCACGAGGGCAAGATAGTCCTCAGGATGCGCAGCCTCAAGGGCGATGCGGATCTGTACGTTTCCGCCAGCAGCCTGCACCCCAGCTTCGACGACTACGAGCTGCAGTCGGCCACCTGCGGCCCGGACGCCGTGTCTATCCCCGCGCACTTCCGGCGCCCAGTGGGCATCGGCGTCTACGGACACCCCTCCCACTTGGAGAGCGAGTTCGAGATGAAGGTGTACTACGACGGCACGGTCGAGCAGCACCCGTTCGGCGAGGCCGCCTACCCCGCCGACGGCGCAGATGCCGGCCAGAAGCACGCTCGTGCACCGGAAGACGCCTCGCAAGAGGAGGAATCTGTTCTCTGGACGATATTAATTAGCATTTTGAAACTGGTACTTGAAATTCTCTTTTGAGTCGTTGACCACGCTCTGGGATATAAAACCTTCCATCTGTGAAGCTGATTGCAGTTTGCTGTGAACCTTGCTACTTGTACTTGGTTGAAGTTCTAGTTACCTTTTTCTAGTCAAGGGATGGAAAAATAAAGCCATACGCAGTTTTGTTACCTCAGTTACCCCAAAAATAGCAAGCACAGTTTCTTTTAAAGATCAAAATTCCTATAAAAGGACTGTGCACAAAGTGTTTAGACTCCATTTTCATTAGGCAGGTTGACTAAAAATGATTGCAGTAACAGGTTTATATATAAAAAATAGAGCAACCTTTCATGCTGTGACACAAATCAAAAGGTTGATAACTTTGTAATTTTACTCTGGAGATTGTAAGCGAAGTTCAAGGTGTAAGTTTTTAAGAGTTACTAAAATCAAGTTGGAAATGATTTATGTACACTTCCCTGAACCTGGACTAAAGCCTCGTGCCTGTACCCCAAGTAGGGATGGTACTTTTCTATACAAAAGGGATTTCCTGGCAGGCAGGTATTTACAAACTTTGTTCCTGTACCAGTCCAATAATGACAACTCTAAATCCAACTGCACCAAATCTTAGTAGGCCATTTGTCATACCTATGAAAATTCTTTAGTTATTAAATAACTGTCAGTGCTACCTATGGTAGTCCAGAAACAATGTAGATTAGGAAGTTTCATGAAAATTAACTTTTGGGGCTATGGAGAAACAAGTGTCTTGTTACTAAACATTTCCACTGAATTTTTGGAGCCAAGGTTACTACAAAATACTTTGGAAGATGAATTCTCTACCTGGAGTTAGTTTCGAGAGTAAGCGCAGCTTTTAACACAAATAACTGCAGATTTTAAGCTCATAATTTGCAAAAAAAAATTTTTTATTGGCATGAAAATGAAAATGTTGTAAATGGCACCAAATATTCCACTTAAATGCATATACAGTATTAGAGTCAAAAACTATTTTATCCCTCTTTGCTGTTTTTCCCCCTTCTGCCCACTTTCCTGGGTGTTGGGGGGGCCCGCTGACAACAGTCACAAATCCAGCGACCTAGGAAAAAAATTGTTAATATAGAATGAAAAATTATCTTTACAGGACTGAATTTTAAGCCCATCTAAACTCTTCTTCCTTAGCTATAACTAATGATATTCCTCTGTGGATTTTGTGGTGAGAAGGGCACTATGAGTTCCTTAATTTAAGGAGAAAAATGTAAACTTAATGTAATCAATGCCATGCAAAATTCATTGCAAGTCAAGGGGGATGGGAGAGATGCAATGCCATACAGTGATACGGACCTTTAAAAAAGTACAATCTTTCCTGAAATTCAAACACTATCATACTTCAAAACTTCAATACCTACTTCAAAAGTTCAAAACCCATTCTGGAATTTGGCTTTTTTAAGCCTTTTTCTCTCCTGCTCACTGGCAGCTGTGTGTCTTAACAGCATTCTTTCAAGTCCTGGTGTACTCTGCTGACAGCACTTTAAAACTTTAAGTTTCTAACAGCACAATGATAACTTGTACTACATACTTGATCTGAATTACTACAGAAAAATAATTATGTTGCTTGCTCAATTCCCAGGAAATCTCGTTGTAGGCATATATTTTGTAAGAGTATTATACAGTGTTAACTATGCAAGTAGGTTCTAAAATTACACAATTATCTGTGTAATGTTTTAGTCCAATTACTGTGATTTATTCAACTCTGTTCTAAAGTTATCTGGAATTGTCATGCTGCCTCAATTTACAGAAATCTATAATAGATTTCTATAGAAATGTATAAAGACATAGCAGTCATTTTAAGTTTCTAAATAGATATAAAAAATAAAGGCTTTGAAACAAGATGATGCTCTGTTACTTTAGTATTTCAGTAGAAAAACACCAGCTCATTCTATAGAACTATACTTCCAAAACTTAGCCGGGGCATTCTGGCCTTTCACTTATCCTTTAGCTGGAATTGTCGAGGGATGAAAAACTGGTGGACATGACCTGTATAATCACAGCTTTGGTCATATTTGCACATAAGAGTCCACAAGCTCTTCATGTCATGATAGCATTTATGCAGCCTTTTGGAGTGCTGGGAGAGTCTCATCACCCAAAGATAATGTTTGCTCTTTTTTTAATCTTTACCTGATGGAATAGCACCAAGGCCCACACAAAAAGTATGATAACCTCTGTCACACATATCACAGAACATCATTTCTTCTTCATGGTGGGGTTGTCCACATATAATGCATGTTTTACATTCCATACACTGCCATGGGTAGGTCTTAATCATAGAAACAAGCTCCATTGTCATATCCAGGCAAGAAGGATGGCCTAAATCAAAACCAGTGTTAGTGGTATCTCACATAAGAAATTTTAACTTAATATGGCACATAAAATACTAGTTTGCTTTAGGACTTCCAGAGAATGGCTATAATGTCAAATCGCCAAAGAGAAATGAATATACAATGTAGAGGAAAACACATGGGCTGTGTCTATGCCTCACAAGCTACCGTGTATTTAATTTGATGACTCTTTGGTTGGAATCTGCCTGAAACTATAAATTCCAGTTTTTGAACCAACAAATACGGTGGTTAAAATTTTAAAAAGATATTTCAATACTTACCACTATTCTCACATTGGGAGCAGTGTATAAGTGATTCAGCCTTTCCTTTCTTGTTGGACTCCTTACCCTTCAGACAAATTCCACATATAGCATTTGGAATGACCTTTGGCTGGAAGGGTAGAAGAGGGCTATAAATTCATGCCAGAAGAGCTTACTATGGGTTTAAAAGGAATTCTGCTACTTTATTGCCCTATTTTTACTTCTGGTAACTTGCTAATGAGGACCATTTTGAAAGACAAAACTTGACAGGAGTCTGCCTACAATGTAAGATTGCCTACTGAAGAAAGCATTGATTTCATCATAAAATTTTGTAAACAGCATGATCTCATAAGATTAAATGTAGCATTCTATACTCCCTACATGCACAGTAAGATCTGTTTAATGAATGGAAGGAAAGACTCAATACGATGTCAAATGTCACTATTAATTGGACAAGAAAATCCAAGTAGCAAATGACCATTAAATGTAAGACTTACTCTAAGAAGAAGACCATTTTAAATAGCTCATATATTAATTTTGTTTAAAAACTACTATTTTCCAAAACTGTAAAACTAGAGCTATAAAATCTAAGTTAAAAAATCAGCTTATCCTCATTGGTATAGTAGTATTTAAAAAAAAATCAGTTTAAACATTTTTAATTGAAAGATGTCTCATGCATACACTGGCGTGTACATAGATGTTTGTGGAAAACTTAGTTGTGTGATTATTCTCTTTGCATGTCTAATAAAAGAATCTATACTTAGAAGGATTCACTATAAAATGTAAAATTATAAAAGGGAAAAATAAGTTTTCAGACAAGCAAAAAAAAATTGCAGTCACTTAAAAAATACACAAACACTGAGTACTACTCATCTTTCAGATTAAAAACATGCATGGTCCAGTGAAGGTGTCTGAATTTTAGACATACTTGGTTACACATGGAAATGACAAAGGAAAAAGGGTTCACTGCACTTAAAATTACCAGGGGAGGGAGGGCATCCGAACGTCACAGTCCTGACTGTTACAAAATGACGTTCACTCATGCTTCGGAAATAAGTAAATAACAGTGGTAAAAAAGGAAGAGCAAGCATGGGCCAAGAATGAAATGGGGTAAGGGGACATACATACACACATACATACACACACATGCACACACGCACACACACACATAGATGAACTGGGAAAATAATTTTAAGTAGAATTGTTTCATTTCTGCTTTATTCCCACCCTGCCAAATGCATCCCTTTCCTAATTTACTGAACCAAAGAGGAACCTAAACAAAACTCAAACTTTGTATATATTCCAGCTTTGAAATGTCTCACTGCCACCTTCATAACCTGTTAGACCTAAACAATTTGTTCTTAATTACTTTAAGTTTTATATTTTTTAAATTATCTTTCTTTGCAAAAGATGACAGAGGCATTCAAAAAGAATTTTTGGCTTATTTATTTAAAAAAAGTCAACCTTATACATAAATAGAATAAAAACAAGAACTCTAAACAATCACAAATGTCTCTACAAAATAATAAATATCATGGAAGTTAAACATACATATAAAACTTTACTATTAAACTAATCTCCTGTATGTATATTTTTATACCCTGCTCCCCCCAACAAAAGGATAGTGTCACATGCTCAAACCATTTCAGTCTTGCAGTGTAGTTACCCTCTGTTGTTACTGCTACATTCTAAACATAAGGTTCTCATTGTGTGTTCCTATACCTAAATAAAAAACAGCTAGGAAGTGCACTTCTATAATCCAAATTCTGGTTCAGTTATGATCATATCTGTACCTGCCATAATATACAGCAGAATGCTCTCTCTTAATCCATCAAAACTAAGAAATCTCTTTTGGTTATGGTACCTGTACTAAATGTAAAAGATATACTTATTTAACACTCATAGTTTAAGTTAGATACTGGCATAGTAAATACTCTAATCTTTCACTAAAGTCAGGGAAGTAACCAAACAATATTAAATTCTAAAAACAGAACTCCTCATAGGAGATTCTTTACAAAAGCCAAAAGGAATAAAACACAAGGGTAGTCATTCACATTCTAGAGCAATTCAAGTTCTACAATCATTAAAATATACATTAAACACCTATGATAACAGGGACACCAAAAAATTCTAGGTTTATTTCTAAGTTTAAATCATAATGATTTGTTAAATCACTTAGTTTTTCTTACCCAACAGTCTTCATCTTGATGAAAAGAGGGAAACATGAGAGAAGGGGAAGAGACACAGCTTTGTAGCATTTTCTATGATGAATGCTGCAGCTCAATATACAAAGCATCTGCCCTAAGAAGCCACAGTGCTGGCATCCAGGACTTTACACAGCAGATAATCACTGTGGCTTAGAGAAGCCAGTCTCAGTGGATTGCACAGTTGAGGGAAGGGTTAATGTGCAGCACTCTCCCCAAGGCCAATGGAGCACACTCCTATGTGTGTCTGGTTTAGACAATCGGTTCTACTTCAAATAACTGCAACATCATCAGAGTTTCACTATTGACAAGAAAACTGCAATGCTCATCCTAATAGCTCTCAGCATCTCAAATAAAAGGCTCACAGTACACTTACTTTTCTACTTGAAAAACAGCCAAAGATAAGACTTTCATGGTAGCAATAATATAGTATAGATTTTAATTATATATTTATAGGCCGGAATCCTAATAATTATGCTTTAAATTTCAGGTTAATGTAACCTAAACAATACTGTCCTACGAATTAAGGGCAAGCACTAGTGAATCTTATTAAGCAAAGCATCAGATACATTACTTTACTGAATCTCATATATATATATATATATATATATATATAAACTATGACCTTTAGCTTGAAGTACCCTAATATTTAGGCACATCTTGGTTTATTAATACTTTTTATAAAGAGGCTCACTTTTAATAAGCATGTTCACATTAATGTATGATGACTAGATACTGGTTGTTCCCATCTTTGAAATACCTGAAACATTTTTAGGTACTAAAAATGTTCACAGATTATTTAAAATATAAATTTTGCATATCCTACTTGAGTACTATTAAGTTCAGTTAATCTATATGATTTCTTGTATACTAAATCAATGATAGTGTTGAATAGTTGATTTCCAGCCTGTATTAAAACATCTATTTCAATATTCTCTCTTTTTAACCCATGTCGGCAAGATCTACTTAGCACTCAAGAGTTAACAGGACACTGCTTTGAGCGGCCACTTCCATTTAAAGCTCTTAGCAGACCAGTAGAAACACTCATTCATGTATACTGTTTCTGAAATTTCATCTTTGGAGCTCATGTGCTTTCAGTTATTAAGCATTAATTTATATAAAGAAATTAGATAAGCTATATATGTAAAAACAAGTACAAAAATCACACAGCTGCAGCCTATTGCAGCCACCCTTGGAAGCCAACCCTTACTGAATTAAGCTTAAAATTTGCTTGCTATAGGCTACCAAAAAAAAATTTTTTTAAGTTAATTACATAAAAGCATTTTCTAATAAAATATGAAATACACTAATTTAATGTCACTTTTTTTACTTGAAGAAAGGTAAATGAACATGTTAGAACGTGTTCTAGTTAGTTTGAGGGAAAGGTGACTTACTTCAGCCTGTTCTTGTGCATTATTTACCACAATCACAGTTCTGACATACAAGGTGTTTAACAATTTCACTTGGCAAAACTTTCTTATCAGCTTACTCTAAAATTTTCCTTCAATACACCTTCATAAGTGCAATAAAAGCATGTTCTAATACATTTCAGACCAAAAGAATCAAAAGGTAGTATATTTTACTACCACCATCCCAAATATGAAACTGTACAGCTAATTCTTCCTTTTATGATATTCTTAAATCCCTATATGCAAATAAGGCTACTCACCTCTCACCTCACCTTTTCTTCAAAAGAAAAGGGAGGGGCAGACAGAGGGAGGACAAGTTCAAAATATAGTAATAGTTGCTGACAACCTACTACTTTACTCTGAGGATAATCAGATCAACAAGTTAACAAGTATGTTTTAATTCTTGTCATAGAATCATATAGGCTCTTTACCAAGGTTATGCTAAAAATCACTACAATGTAAATAACAGGTTTTATTATTTTCTATCCCAGAGTTAGCTAAATTTAGCGTATGGATCAAATAATCCTTAGATTAAACCCAGATTTTTCTTAATGAAAGGCACTAAAAAAATGCAACTTAGTCTAACAGTATATCCACTCATACTTTATAGCTCAGCAGCTTTAGCTACACTAAATGCTGGGGCATTTAAAATGCCAAATAATTATGATCTTTACTCCAAGGAAAGAAAATATAAACTTCTGCCTATGAAATAATGTTTTAAAAACCCATACTTGCCTGGTTATTATTTCAAAGAAAAAAAAAGACTTATAAGTTGTACATACACAGAAAACAGAAGCTAAACCATAGCCAAAAGTGACAGAAAAGCCACCAAGGAAATAAAGCAAAAAAGAAAGCAGCGGACAAAGGGCACACCATAGGAGAACAGCTAGTGAAGTACAGCAGGCAGAAGCTCCACGATCGTGAAAGTCAAGTTAAAATATTTCAGGGAGAGAGGCTGGTCAGTAAAGAAGCTGAGTCAGGGGCTTTTTTCTTCTACCTTGTACCCAGGAACTGACTTGGACAGTACAGAACGTTTGGGACCATCTTTTCTTGGAGTGGCAGCTTTGTCTTTTGATTTCTGTCTTCCCTGGAAAGAGTCCTCCTGGCTGTCAGGAGGGCTTTCCCCTTCAGATACATTGCCAGAGGAGCTGTCCTGGAGTTTAAAAGGCAAAAACAAAGATTCTTTGGAATTAAGACAAATTTGAGTCTGGATTTTGAAAACTATGGAAAATATTCAAAAAAAGTTTTAAAGCTTTATCAACTTAAAAATAAAAAGATCATTCTAAATGTAAGAAAGCTTTTTCCAGTGGAGACTAAAGTAAGTTATGTTAAAAATCATTCATCCTTCTCCTAAGTATATTGTATAAAACTGATTCCATTCATATCAGTGCCTTCATCAACTTTGTTTTCTGACATAAGTCACAAAAACGCAATTATCCACTTCAGCTACTATTACGGCACACGGCTTCAACATCATTTTCCATGTCACAAGGGAACATATTTGTTTTATACAAAAATATATTGTTACAAATAAGTGTGGGCATTTTCACTAAGTACTAAAAGTCATTAAGAAGGTCCTTCAGGAAAAATGAAGAACTGCAGTTAAAAAAAAAAAAGTCCTTCAAGTACACATTTGTGTTTTCACAATGTTAAACTATGCAGAGCCAATCCCTCAACTATCTACAACAGGATCTGAAATATTTTATATATGCAAGGTTTAAGACCTCAGTATCTGATCATTTAATTCTTCATTTTATAATTTAAAATGTTCTAATTATAACTTTCATATAAATTATGAAAATTATAAATTAAAAAATTAGGTTATCTAGAGCCTCCCTGATAAACACACACTGACTAGAAACATGAATGTATCTACTTTATCTTTTTTCTGGGTGTCCACTTATATACATAAAGATACTGAGACTCACACATTACCCCCTACCTCATTGTGCCCTCATTTTTTAAAACACAAAACTGGATTACACTGCGTGTGTATGCATATGTGTTATTTTGGTATTTTTTAAAAGCGTTATGTGCATTTTTCTCACAATCATTAAATATTCTTTGAACTGCATTTCTATCTTATAAATGTAATATAATATTACCCACTGTGGGCATTAAAGTTTATTTGTAACTTCCAGCATAAAAAATACTGTCGACACTCAAACGGACCTTTTTTTTCTAATTAAAATTTTTCAGCATCTGATTAAATCCTTAGGATAAATTCTACTAGTGGATTTGCTAGGTCAAATACTATGGAACTTAAATTGGTAAGACTGTCAAAATGCTTTCCCATAATGTTGGATTAGTTTACACTTTTCCTAGCAGTATGAAAGGAAGTCAGCTTCATCACCCTTTGCATGCCATAGCTCCCCTTTTAGCAACATGACAGGAGAAAAGTTGTGTCACCACTTTAATACTTGAACAGTATCTTATTTTGCATAATATGTATTATTAAAGATGTTTTAGAAGCTGTTGGTGACAAGGAAATAATGTCCATTCAATGGTAGCACAATCTCACATTTAGGTTGGCTTCAATGTAAAGTTTGAAATAGCCAGTTACTTAAAACACAATGCTAAAGAAATTCAAAGCCCTATGTCATCACTGGGATCAAAGCCCTAAACCATCATTGGGATTTTATTCTCCTTCAGGTCCACAGAATACACCAACTGCCCATTGTCTTGCAAGTGCATTTTGCTACAAAAAAAAAAAGTCATACAGGAAAACCCAACAAATTGTACAACATATTACTAAACATAATATTTTCCTATAGGAAGCATAAGATTAAGCAAAAGAAACATAAGTTAATGTACTCCCCTAAACTGAGAAAACTACATTTCTATGTCAAGAGATCAAATTCTGTTTTGTTCAACATTTTAAGCTAAAGAGACAGCAAACTGAATAAATGATTGTAAGCTAATTTTCCATATCCTTGCCTAAATTGCTCATGGTAACTACAAAGGGGCGATTTTAAGTATAAAGCTTACCAAAGGCCATGGACTGCTTGTTTTTATCAAAACATACTATAAGTAACTTTTCTTGATGAATACTTTCTGGAAATTACATGCAGCCATACTTTTTCAAAGAGAGGGTGATGACAGAAGTTCAATGTAACAAAAATTCAGAGAAAGGAAATGCTTCCTACTAGAGAGAAATGTTCTCACCGAAGTGCCTTTATTTTTCCGTTTCTCGTCACCTCGACCATCTTCGCCATCATCTGAATCACCGTCACTGTCTAGAGCAGGGAGCTCAGGATCCAGAGGAGGCTCATACAGGGCTGTGTTTAATGGCAGATACCGCAGCTCATCTGGTGAGTACCTGAAGTTCAGAGAGTTTATTTTCGGTTTCCCTTTATTATTAAACAGACTCATCTTTGACCTATGAAGATAGCCTTAAACTTCTTGAGTAACCCCAAAGACTTCTGAAAAATAGAGTATTAATTTTTCATTTTTGTCATCA
This sequence comes from Nomascus leucogenys, assembly GCF_006542625.1. Taxonomy (NCBI): domain Eukaryota; kingdom Metazoa; phylum Chordata; class Mammalia; order Primates; family Hylobatidae; genus Nomascus; species Nomascus leucogenys. The sequence continues at coordinate 155,164,188 of NC_044383.1, forward strand.
AGTAGGGTTAATTAATAAAAAGCCTGAACATCTTTTCACTAGACTTATGTAAAATATGCATTTGATTCTTACTAAGAGATAATGTGCCTCCCCTCTTTGCCCTCAACCCAAAAGAAAAAAGTAAGTAAAATGTCGGTAGCCCCAAATTTGGCTGCCAGCTCACATCCACCTCCACCACTGTCCCAGGTCTTTGCTACTTCTCTGTGCTGTCACTCCATTTGTAAAACAGGCCTAATAATAGCATCTACCTCATACAATTGATATATACGCATTAACTTACTTAATGCATATATATCACACCAGTGCATGGTACATGATATTACTTAAATAATATAGAAAGCAAAATTTTTAATAACAAATTATTGTAAACAAATTTGGGAAGCATGTATTCTAACAAATTTAATCATCTATTTTGTCTGAAACTATATTGGCAATCTCTTCCCCTAGGTCAGACAGCAATGCTTCATGCCACCTCCATTCTCGCCCTCAGTAGCCCTCATTCAGGAAACGACCCTAGATCAAGACTTCTCCAACTAAGACAACACACCAAAAAGCAAAGGGTTTAATATACTTGCATGTGACTTTTAATAATTTGCTGATGCCAAAATAAAATTTTTAAAAATTAAAGGCCGGGTGCAGTGACTCACGCCTATAATCCCAGCATTTCGGGAGGCCAAGGTGGGCACATTACCTGAGATCAGGAGTTCGAGACCAGCCTGGCCAACGTGGTGAAACCCCGTCTCTACTAAAAATACAGAAAATTAGCTGGGCGAGGTGGTGGGCACCTGTAATCCCAGCTACTGGGGAGGCTGAAGCAGGAGAATCACTTGAACCTGGGAGGCAGAGGTTGCAGTGAGCCGAGATTGCGCCACTGCACTCCAGCCTGGGCGACAGCGTGAGACTCCATCTCAAAAAAAAAAAAAAAAAAAAAAAAAATTGAAGAAAAACTTTTAAAAAATTGCTGTTCATGATTTAAATTTGAATTTAAAACATCTTTTTTTAATTTAAAAAATTTCAGCCCAAGATTTGACTTTCAAATGATGTGAGTTATGATACTATATTTTAAATTCTATTCTCTAAAAAATAGTATATTATAAAAAACATACAGTTCCAGAGTAAGGCTTAAGGTTGAAGTAAAAGCTGACACTTTAAAACAAAATGGGCTGGGAGCAGTGGCTCACGCCTTTAATCCCAGTACTTTGGGAGGCCAAGGTGGGTGGATCACAAGGTCAAGAGATGGACAGCATCCTGGCCAACATGGTAAAACCCATCTCTACCAAAAATACAAATAATTAGCTGGGTGTGGTGGCGTGTGCCTGTAGTCCCAGCTATTTGGGAGGCTGAGGCAGGAGAATCGCTTGAACACAGGAGGCAGAGGTTGCAGTGAGCCGAGATCACACTACTGCACTCCATCCTGGGTGCAGAGCGAGACTCTGTCTCAAAAAAAAAAAAAAACAAAAAAAGAATCTGTTAGCCCTGTTTTTTTCAGTTACATTTAGTTTGGGAATAGGAGATAAGTAACATTTAAGGTCCAGATTGGAGCAGCAGCCAAGCCAGGTCAGCAATGTGGCTGGGGCACCCAGTTGCCCTTGCCTGCCCCTCTCTGCTCCTTCTCTCATCTTCTGTGCAGTAAAAGTCAGTGTTTCTCAAACTCTAACCTGCACATGAATCATACAGACATCTGTTAAAATGCAGACTGAGTCATAGGTCTAGAGTTGGGCCTGAGATTCTGCATTTCCAACAAGCTTCTGAGCAATAATAGTGCTTTGGACCACGGAACATACCCTGAGCAGTGAGGTGCTACAGAACCCCCAGCATCTGTCTCTAAGAAACCCAAACAGAATGGGCAGAGACAGAGGCATCTAGACTTCATCAGCATATATTCAAATTCTGACTACAGGGTGTTGTTTACCACAGAACCAGAGAAAAATAGCAACACAAATCCTATACAATATCTTATGGTGATATCTATAGACCCCAAAATTGTTAGGAGGCAAGTACAAAAGGCTCTGAAACCCCTTACCAATAGCCGATACCAACTGTAACTAAAACTACTAAATACCTCTTATAATATTCCTGGAACTGTCCGGGGATGAGAGCCACTGGGTAAGAACTGACCTTTGTTCGTTCTGTTGGCAAAACTTTGTACTTCCCTTGAGGTACCTGGATAACCTATGTTAACATAAAGAGAAACACAAAACTGATTCCATGCTAAGAATCAAGGCTTTAGGAAGAGTCCCCACATGCTCTCCACTGCACGCCCACTTCCCCCTAGAAAAGCTAAAATTTTAGGAGATATCGGGAGCTATAACCTAAGAGGACAGTTGGTGCTTTCAGTTCTATATATTATTGTTTTAGAGGCCTATTCTCCTGAGGAATGGCAGTGGATCTCTTGCTCACTACTTAACAGCAGAGTGATCTGGGTAGCTTATACGACCTCTCTGTAGCTCAATTTCTTTATGAAATGGAAGTAATCCTAGTTCCAACCTCACATGGTTACTATGAGAATTAACATGCAAATCTCTTTCAAAAACTCTTGGGACACATAGCAAGTATGATATGTAGCTATTATTAGTCTCATTTAGTAGAATTACCAACCGTAAAGCAAAAGACATCTCACAAAAAAATGTAAATTGAGTATTATTAAGCACACCATTAAAAATAATATCTCAACTTCTGAGGAAAAAAAGAACACATAGGTGTCAGCATGGCCAACATGGTAAAACACTGTCTCTACTAAAAATACAAAAAATTAGCTGGGTGTGGTGGCAGGCGCCTGTAATCCCAGCTAATGGGGAGGCTGAGGCAGAAGCATCGCTTGAACCCAGGAGGCGGAGGTTGTAGTGAGCCGAGATCATGCCACTGCACTCCAGCCTGGGCTACACAGTGAGACTCTGCCACAAAAAAAAAAACAAAACAAACAAACAAAAAAACACACACATAGGTGGTATAAAAAATAACAATAAAGGGGGTAATGGGCACTCTGCAATAACAAGTAATAAACTAAGTTCAGGAGGTACTAAATTTAGGTTATCCTACATGTGTCTGCAAGTCAAAATAAGCTCTTCTTTCTTCCATGCGTTCCCGGTTTAAGTTGCTATTAAACTCAGCTGCTTTTTTGGCAGCTTTCTTAATATACTCAGGCACTTTACTGGCTTCAACTTTCTGAGTATTCTGTTGTTGCATTTGCTGGAAAAAAAAAAAATACAGTTGGAAGTCACATGTAACTTTATAAAATGTCATTCTCCCCAACCCAAATAAAAAATGCCAGTCACCTCAATTACTTACAGAATACTCTTTATAATGGTCTGTAATTCGTTGACGTTCTTTTTCTTGTAGAATAACAGAATACTCAGCATGTTTGGCTGGATATTCTTTTATCATTAAATCAATCACTTCATCACTGCGCAATGCTGTTAAACCTATTTTAAACCAAAAAATAAAAAAATAAAGAAGCTCTTTTAAGGATAAGTGAACAAAAGTACTCTTCAAAATTTACTTCTTCAAACCGCTCCACATTCTAATGGTTTTCCAATAGCCAGAGCAAAGTATCTTAGTACATTTGAAAATAGTTAAACTTAATATTCATAATATAAACTCGAGCAATTAAAAAGTTATCTTGCAAAAGGCAAATATATCAATTTTTCAACCAAACAAGTTTATTTTTAAGATTCTATGTGCTTTGAACATATATCCCTTTAGTTGGAAACAACTGTTAAATAATGAAATGCACTAACTACTAACAAGTGCTACAGAATGCTGGATGAATAAAAAAAAAAAAAATTCAATGTATTATAGTTCCCAGTCTTCAAATTCCATACACAAGAAATATTACAATCAATTAAAATTTCACCAAAAACATCAGCACACACACACACATCATGGAGACAATTTTCAAAACTCACAGTATCAGATTTCACCAACTGCTGAAATGCATTCCCAAGAATTTATATAAAAAGTAGCCATGTTGCAATAAAATGTTTGTGAAAAAAAGATTACAAAGAAAGCATGGACATAATTATACAGAACTAAAAATTGAACAAAATTTGCCTTTTTGCATTTTAGAGATGTGGTCTCGCCATCTTGCCCAGGCTGGAGTGCAGTGGCTATTCACAGACGTGATCACAGCACACTACAACCCCAAAGTCCTGTGTTCCAGTGATCCTCCTCCCTCAGCCTCCCAAGTAGCTGGGACTACACACACACACCATGCACTTAACAAAGAACCTACAACTTAAAAAAATATATTGTACAAGCTTTGCACACAAAATACAAACACTCTGAAAACTGTAAAAGTTATTAGACAAGGGCTGGGCATGGTGGCTCATGCCTGTAATCCCAGCACTTTGGGAGACCAAGGTGGGTGGATCACAAGGTCAGAAGGCGGAGACCAGCCTGGCCAATATGGTGAAACCCCGTCTCTAATAAAAATACAAAAATTAGATGGGTATGATGACATGCGCCTGTAGTCCCAGCTACTCGGTAGGCTGAGGGAGGAGAATTCCTTGAACCCGGGAGATGGAGGTTGCAGTGAGCTAAGATCGCGCCACTGCACCCCAGCCTGGACAACAGAGAGAGACTCTGTGTCAAAAAAAAAAAAAGAAAAATTAGACAATTATACTCTGTTATAGAATAGAGGTTGATCCTTGACTTGCAATGGGGTTACATATGATAAACCCATCCTAAGTTGAAACTATCCTAACAAGAAAAAGCATTTAATACATCTAGCCTACCAAACATCTTTGCTTACCCTAGCCTGCCTTAAACATGCTCAGAAAACTTACATTAGCCTACAGCTGGGCAAAATCATCTAACACAAATTTTAATATAAAGTGTTGAATATGTCATGTGATTTGTTACATATTATACTGAAAGTGAAAAGAATAATGGTTGTATAGACACTTGAAGTATGGTTTCTACTGAATATGCATTGCTTTCACACTATCATGAAGCTGAACCATCATAAGTCAGGAACCACATGTGTGTTCAAGCTTCATTCTCCTGTGCATTTTAACAATAATCAAAAATGAAGTAAATAATGTAGCGTTTAAATAGTTCAATTTATTTTATTAATTTTGTAAAATATTTTAGGAAATAAGATACTTATCTAGTATTATCTCATAAACGTTCAGCTTGAAAAATTCACATTAAAAAGCTATTCACATTAAAAAGCTATTCTTACCTAGAGTGCACTGAGTTTCAGTGATGACATTTAGCTCTCTCAGGTAGAGTTTCTCCTTGTGAGACAAATCTCGTCGCTCTAAATCTCCAAAAAAAGATCAACAGACTATTAAAAATAGCAAAACCTTATGCATTTGTAAAACTTTTAAAAGCTTAAAAACCTTGATTTTTTTAAAGTATTCATATTACATATTCCAAATATTAAAGGGGCTACAAAAAAAATTGTAAATTCAAGAAATAAAACTCAGCAAGATACAAAAGTTAGAATAAAATAGGAAATAGAATAATCCAAAGCAAGACGGTCATATAAATAACGATACTAAACTAGTTCATAAGGAATAGCCTTTCTCAAATTCAGATATGGCTCATACAGCTAACTCTACTCCTTAGATCAAGGGACAATGGTAAAAATCCCAAACTTGACCATAAAATGATTTTTTCTAAAATTTTCCCCAGGAAATTCACCTTTCCCATTTTGCTTTTAAATCAGTTTATGAGCCATAGAAAATATCAATAATAAAGAAAGATGCTGAATGATAGTAGTAAATGAAACACAGCCAGGCGTGATGGCTCACACCTGTAATCCTAGCAATTCAGGAGGCTGAGGCAGGAGGATAGCTTGAAGCCACGAGTTTGAGACCACGCTGGGCAACATAGCAAGACTTCACATCTCTAAAAAAATAAAAATTAAAAACATTTGCCACGCGTGGTGGTGCACACCTGTAGTCCCAGATACTTAGAAGGCTGAGGCAGGGAGACAGCTAGCCCAGGAGTGCAAGGCTGCAGTGAACTATAATCGCACCAGTGCACTCTAGTCTTGGTGACAGAATGAGACCCTTAGTCTTAAAAAAAAAAGAAAAGAAAAACAGCAAGCACAAGAATATAAAATACAATCTACAGAAAAATTCAGAAGTTGATAGTGTATCATAAAGAATTACTATCAATTATAAATTAATCTATTACATAAACTAGTACCTGGATATTTCCTTTTAAAGGAGGTCACGCCCAAATATTCACTGACTTGTTCTTGAAGCATATAGTACTCTCCTGTTTCATCAGGTGGCCATTTGTACTCTATCAAGTTTTCTGCTGGATAGTAACTAAAACTAAGTACAGAAATATATATTATGCATTAAATGTAGCTTTCATTAATTTTTAATCACTTTTATTGAGGATATTTTGAAAACTATTTTAAGTATTTAAACTATTTGCCTCCTATGACTTGACTTCCTGTGTATCAAAGAAAATTACAAAACAGGTACAAGGAATAGAAATAATTATCTGGTCTACCAAGTCAAAAAGGTACAGTGAAAATAACATCTTTTATACACTGGGAAGAACCTAGAATCACAATTGTAAGAACAAAGGCATTTTTAGTTTAAGGGACCTATAAGGGCAAAGCAAGGTGATGATGATATCAGCTCTGAATTCTTTCTCTTGGGCTTAAAATGCATAGCCAGTATTTCATCCACCCAAGGAATAATCAACTTCTGTCTCTTGTCTACTGTTCAGTGAGTCACAAATAGCTGAGAAAACAGAACTCTTAAAAACCTATTATCTCAGTGCATCATATCATAAACCGTAACTGTTTGTTCTCAAATACTCCACAAACCCAGAAGCAAAGAATGGACCTAGTTTGAAGGTGCCAGGGTATCACAGTCGATCTCCATCTTGAGTAACAGATTTCAGGATCTGGGCCAATTCAACCTCTATATTGGACATGGGAAAGTGACACTACGTTATGCATCCATCTATTTAAAAAGCAACCTTCAAAAAGAACAGTGTTCTCAAAAATGGTGCTGGGAAACTGGGTATCCACATGCAAAAGTACAAGATTGGACCTTTACCTCATATCACAATTCAAAATGGATCAACAACCTAAATATAAGAGCTATCTAGAAAACTCTTAGAAGAAAACATAGAAATCTTTCACAACCTTGGATTTGGCAGTAGATTCTTACATATGACACCAAAAGCAAAAGCAACAAAAGAAAAAATAGATGAAAAATTTGGGCTTCATCAAAATTAAAAATTCTGTACAGGGACACTATCAAGAGAGTGAAAAGACAACCCACAGAAAAGGAGAAAATATGTGTAAATCATATTTTTGATAAAGTATTAATATACAAAATATATTTAAAAAGCTCCTACAACAAGAAAACCCCAAATAAAAAATGGACAAAGAACTTGAATAGACATGTCTCCAAAGAAGCTATACAAATGGCCAAGAAGCAGATGAAAAGATGTTCAATATCAATAGACATTATGAAAATGCAAATCAAAATCACAAAATACCACTCCACACCTTTTAGAATAACTATTATTTTAAAAAATGAAAAATAACAAATTGGTGAAAAATATAAAAAGACTGGAAACTGTGAATTGCTGGTAGGAATGTAAATTGGTGCAGCCCCTATGGAAAAGAGTTTGGCAGCTTCTCAAAAAATTAAACATAGGATTACCATATAATCCAGCTACTCCACTCCTAGGTAAACATCCAAAAAAACTGAAAACACAAACTCTGAACACCAATGCTCACTGTAGCATTATTCACCTTGGCCAGAAGGTGGAAACCCAAATGCCCATCAACATCTGAATGGATAAACAAAATCAGTATATACATAAAATGGAATATTATTCAGCCTTAAAAACAGAACAAAAGTCTGACATATGCTACAGGGATGAGCCTTGAAGATATTCAAAGTTCTAAGAGAAATAAGCCAGTCACAAAAGGACAAATATTTTATGGTTCCACTTATATGAAGTAACTAAGTAGTCGTATTCACGGAAATAGAAAGTAGAATGATGGTTGCAAGGGGCTAAATACAGGGAGAAAGGGAAGTTATTGCTTAATGGTTATAAAGTTTGGGGTAGTGAAAAAGTTTTGGAAATGAATGGTGGTAATGGCTGCACAACACTGTGAATGTAACTGATGCCAATGAATTTCACGCTTAAAAATTGTTAAAATGATTAAATTTTATGTATGTATGTATTTTACTATCATTAAATTGTTTTTTAATTACACTCGGTAGCAAGACCAACTTTGATGGTACATTATAGAACAGGAAGAAAATATTCTACAATTTTTAATAATTGCCTTTGCCAGAGGTGGGGGAAAGGGAAGAGGATGTTAAGGCAAAGAGAAACATCACAAAATATATTAATAACCGGTAAAATGACAGTACCCAAGATCTTGACTTGAAGTTTCACAACTCCTAGAACTATCTCCTGAGCCCATTCGCCTCCTTTTGGATGGCTGGGTCCCATCATTTGAATTATCTTCATTATCATCCTATACATTTAAAAGATTCAAAAATAATAATTAGAGAAAGAATAAAAACAGTAAGTCTCAATAAGTGAAAGACTGTCTAAGGACAACTAGTCATACAAGTATTAACTTCATATTATAATTAAAAGGGACTAAGAGTTTGGCATGAGCAAGACCTGGAATAAAATTTAAAACTGATCTTCAATCCAATCAAAATAAAAACATTTTCAATGAACCCGTAAATGTAAATCTGCTTTTGCTTTCTGCTCTTCATAAATATATCAAACTGCTCCATCACTCTAGGATTAAAGCAAACTCTCCTACCCAAGCTCAGGGGGAAAAAAATTTATGGATCATTTAGTTCTCAATTCAACTTAGAGCCAGTTTATAGGACTATTTTAACTGACTACTTTAGGCATTTATGTCCCTGTGAAAAGGGGACACACAAGACTGAAAACAATTCTAACTACTCACTCTTCTTCTTACACTGCTAAAATTTAGCAAAAATATACCCTAATAAGGGTCATCAATCTATAATATAGCAACACACACACCAAAAAAAGAAGCTGGGGGGGGGGGGAATTTTTTTTTTTTTAAAGAAGATGTTTATATATTTTTAATGTAATCCATCATGTGGCAAGAACATCAAGGTTATAAATTCAACCATTTCATTCAGAAAAAGTATCAGATGTTAGGAAACTGATTTATTTACTTATTAGCCAAGGCTTAAGGTCTAAAAATCGTAATTTTTTTAATGTAATATGGCTTTCAACGCTAATCCAATTTTGCTAAATACCATAGTCCTCTTGCTACATATTAAAATGAAAGCAATCCTGCAAAAGAATATAAAGAGGCAATATGGTATAGTGGCCAGGCATGCCAGAGCTGGACGGCCTGGGTTCTCACTGGGCACTGTCCCTCACTAGCTGAGTAGGTTATTCTGTGAGCATCTCCTTATCTGAAAATTTGAGACTATAATAGTGCCCCTATCACATGGCTAATTCAATGATTAAATGAGCTACTACATTAGAAGTACTTAGAACAAGGACTAGCGAGTTATCTGATAAATATTAGTTAAAATGATGATTATGATAATAAAGTCTCAAATGTCTCTAGCTCCTAGGAATTTACTGGTTCTTTTCCGAATAATAAAATACATATTCTTTTTCAGTCCTTATAAAATAAGCATTTCATTAAAGAGCTCTGCAGTCTAAATCTACTCTCTGAAAATTTGCATAAGTATCACAACTGCAACATTACATATTCAATACTCTCAACATAACTTATTTTAAACATTCCAGTATTTTTTCTATTTTATTGGTGAGCATTTTAAGGATTTTTATATCCTTAAATATATTTCCCTTTAGCTAAAAAGTTGAGACACTCAAAAATACACAAAAATAAAGTTAAAAATGCAAAGTGCTCAAAAAAGCTGAGACTACAATTTCATCAAGTGTTTTAAATTACTACTACAAATTCTAGGCAAAGGCATTATTATATAAAGTGAGCATCTGGGCAGCGGGCCTTTTTCTTGAGGGAGGTAGTAACAGCAATATTGTTCCCAATACATGACGGACTAAGGTAAGAATTTCCGTGTAACCTCAATACTGATACAGAGGCCCATGTTTTCAGACTCCCAAACGTACTAAATCAGAGATGTGCTTTCCAGAGTTACAGGTGGTTTCCAACTACAAATCAGATGAATTTCTATGCATCACATCCTTCCTAAGGCTCAGGGGTCAAGAATGCACTCAGGAGGCACTGGCTCAGTGCCCTCCAGGTGCCGGGCCAGACGTCAAATGCTGGAAGTGCAAGGATGTGCAGAGTCTTACAATCTAGTTACTTCCATTGGCGAGGGCCTTTGAGGACCCTTCAAAATGAGTCTCTTACAGCACGGTGGACGTATGCAACGGGAAAAGCTCCCAGGCAGGCGCAGCCCGGCTAGGCTGCCACAGGACGGCTTCCCCTGCCAACGCGCAGAGCGCACACCGCACGAAGGCTGGCTGGCTCTGAAGCATTCCAGTTCCCACCGCCTTCTAATTTTCAATCCAATTTCAAGCTTCGAGGCTTTTAAAACATCATTCCTCCCTTCTAACCTTCTGTCACAAACTGCTAGCCTAACTTTAGAACCAAAACGTTTTGATGCGTGACACTACTGCTCATCTCCATTTTCTCAACACCAATTTCTTTTCACCTCTTCAAGCAGTAAAAAGTTTTAAAAACAGACTTCCGCTGAAAACATCCGGACGCTTGCGTATTAACTTAGTTATTGCACTAAGTTCACTGAGTGTGTTGATTTTCCATATTGCTCGCCACTCCGTTTTTTGCAGTAAGCTTTCAAACACTTCAGCAAACTATGCGCGGAATGAAGGCTGAGCGAACACGCGCTTCTGCAGGCCCCTCCGAGGCCAACTCCCTCGGCCCTGGGCGCGTTCCGTCCCACGGCTGGCCCAGGAAGAGGCGTTTTGGGGACAAGCTTGTTAAGCGGGCCCGGCTGCCAACTTAGGGGAAGCCGCGCCGCGTCCCCCGCCCGCCCGCACTTGTTGCTCGCTAGAGGCCGCGGGCTCCCCTCGGCGCCCCGCCTCGCCGACCACCCCTGGTCTCAGGCGCGGCGCCCGGCCTGGGCCCACGCCCCCGAGACGCTGGGCGGCCGCTGGTGGGACTGGGCCGAGGCGCCGGCACCCAGGCCCGGGACTGGGTCAGGGTCGGGTCGCACCGGCCGCTTCCTCACCTTCGGGGACTGCGCTCCGGGGGTGGCTGGGTCGCTGTCGCACGGCCGCGGGGACAGCGCAGCCCCGGGCCCGGCCGCCGCCATCAGCCCGAGCGCCCCGCGCCGCCGCCGCCGCCGTCGCCTCCGCCTTGTCCCGGCCGCTGCCGCTGCCGCTGCCGCCGCCGCCGCAGCCGCCGCGCGGGCCCCCCGCCGCCCCGGCCCCGCCCCCTCCGCCCGCCCGCCCGGGGGCCGGCCCCTGCCGCCGCGCGCCCCGCGGCCCGCCAGCGCCGCCGCCACCGCCATGGCCGCCGCCAGCGCGCCGCCCGCGCGGGAGGGCGCCAGAGGCTGGGAGGGCGCGGGGCTGCAGGCCGGAATGGAGGAGGCCCAGCGGCGGCGGCGCTTCTCACGTCAGCCCAATCCGCCTGGCCGAAGCCACCACCTCAGCACCGACGCTCCCCACAGCTCCGCCGCTGGCCTCAGCGCCGCCGCGGGTCCCTTCAGCCCCGCCGCTCGCTCGCCTTAGCCCCGCCGCTCGCTCGCCTCAGCCCCGCGGCCGCCTCAGCCGCGCCGCTCGCTCGCCTCAGCCCCGCGGCCGCCTCAGCCCCGCCGCTCCCCTCAGACCCGCCGCCGCCTGGCTCCCCACGGCCCAGCGTTGTACTCGGCCGCGGCTCCCCCAAGCCCGCGGCGCGCCCCACCTCCCGCCCGCCCTCCGGCCCGCCCCGGCCCGGCTCGTCGCCACTTGGCGCGCTCGCAGCCGCCCCCTCCCCGCCGCCCCCCGCCCGGCCCCTCCGCGCGTCACCCTCTCTCCCTCCCTCTCTCCGCGCCCCCGCCGCGCCCGCCCCGCCCCGCCCCTCTCGGGGGTCCCCGCCCCGCTCCCTCCCTGCCGGGGGTCGCCCTGCCCGGAGCAGCCGCTTGGAGACTGCGCGGCCTCCGCCTCTACGCGCTGGCGGTTGCCGCTCCTCTCCCGCCTTTGTTCTCGGGCCGCCCCTCTCGCTGGCGGCGCTCCGAGAGAGCAGCGGAGCCACCTGCCCGGGCCGCGCTTCCCCAAGCATCCGCAGCTGCCTCTGGGGGCTGTCGGCGCCCGCCCCAGAGCGTGCGGGAGGCACGGCGGGAAGAAGTCGCTGAGATTCGGCCCTCGTGGCTTGCGTTCCCGCGTGGTTGATGCCTCCGCTGAGAACGCGGTCGGCCGGGAGCCGGGGAGGAGCGTGGACGCCGGCCTGGCAGGTACCCCCGCGAGAACGTGGGAGCCGGTGTATTTCAGCTGCATTTATTACTGATCTCGGGCTGCACCAGGGCACTTGTAGGACCGCACTAAAAACAGCGGAAAGTGAGGAGACGAGCCTGGGTCGGGGCGACCCGCCGTACAGCTGGCCTCACGGACTCCATTGCCTGCGCCTGCAGATGACTTGTTCTGGAGCGTAGAGAATGTTCTCGGATTTAAAGTACAATCCGGTTTCCTTTCCATTCATTATTGTTGCCTAGACTCAACAAACAAACGCTGGGAAAGATAAAGGGATTATTTCTAGCGCGTCGCATTGACAAACACCGACGTTAACACGCTCAGTCCAGCCTGGCTCACTTGCCTCAGGTCAGAGAGGTCACCACTGACGACGCCGGGCCCTCAACCCACTCCTAATCCAGCTTCGTTCTCTCAGTCGCAGCCAGACCATGCCTACTTCCCTCTGTCCCACCACGTGCAGGTGTAAGCTGCCGCTGCACTCCTTGTCTGAATCCGCCAAGAGGAAACTGCATCTTTCAGCTAAATTCTTTTCACTGATCAGAGTAGAGTTTAGCGGCTTTTTTTTTTAAGGGAAGAAAAAAAAAAAAACTCTTCAGCTATTTGGTATTCCTCTCCTTCCGGGATTCTGTCTCTAGATTGTGAAAGCTGTCAGAAAATGGAGTTACGGAAAGCGATGATGGGAAGGTTCTCACTAATAATTGCCTGATATAAAGAATTAGCACAAGACTGCCAAAACCACAACCTTGCACAAAGGCCACAAAACTACACAAAAAATGCTTCAAGGACATTTGCGCAGCAACTGCCTGTCCAACTTTGGACTGGCCATCCCCTTTGTTACTGATCTTTGTAGCCAAGGATAATTGTTTCAAAACAACCTCCGTAATCTCCTCGTTTTTCCTTTTAAAACCCTTGTCTTCCTTTACCTCCCTGAATACACCTATAGTTTACTATGACACCATATTCTACATTGCAATGCCCACTCTCAAATAAATTTGTCATGTTTGGCAAACCTGTCTGTTATTTAGGTTGACAAGATCAAATGCAAATTTATTCCTGAGTCAACAAATAACTGATTCAGTCTTCCAATGTGCAAGGCAAGGAAGAATATTAAGGAGGCACTGTATAGATTAGATCCCTGCCTATAGGCAGCTTCAACACTAATACAGTATGGTACGAATATATAATTGTACTTTAAGGCAGCTTAGGTGGGAAAACAACTAGCAACTAAAAAAAAAATGGAGTTTACTACCAACTAAAAAAATGGAGGTTTCAAGGTTGACATAGAATTTGAAAACTACTTTAAAGACAGGAAAGATACAGGTAGATGTGCAATGGAAGTAGAAATTGGGTTTCAAGCCCCAAACAGGCTGAGGGGTGGGAAAATAGACATACTCAGGTACATCAGTCGTTCCAGTTTGGCATAAGAATAAGGTAAATGAAGATGGATTCTAGGAGTTAAGAATGAAATATGTAGGGAGGTACTATGATGTAATGGAGAGAACAAAGATTTAGAGTTAAGACTTTGGTTTAAATCCCAGCTGTGCCTCTTATTAGCTGTGTGATCAAAGGTAAATTAGTTAATCTCTCTGACCCTTCATTTCCTCATTTGTATGATAACAGTAATGTCCAATTATTCCACAAATATTTTATGGCAAGCCAAGTATTAACTAAGAACTACGTTAAATGATGAAGATATGAAAAACCATTCATTCATTCATCAAATGAATGCCTTACTGTTTACTAAGTTACACCCTGAGTTAGGCCCTGGAAATACAGTGATAAGGGGAAAAAGCATGAAACTGTATGAGACCACTTAGATTATGCAGATATAGGTGAAAATAAGGCCCAAGACCAAGAAGTCCAAAGGTACTCAACTTGTGGAAGTAAGAGAAGGAAAAAGAAGAAAACTAAGTGTAAAGTACTGTAAACTGAAAGGAGAGGATGTTTAAAAAGAGGGACTGGTCACCTCTCCTAATGGAGAAGTTAGTAAGTTGGCAGAGAAGAATCCCAGGTTCACGCCATTCTCCTGCCTCAGCCTCCCGAGTAGCTGGGACTACAGGCGCCCGCCACCACGCCTGGCTAATTTTTTGTATTTTTAGTAGACAGGGTTTCACCGTGTTGGCCAGGATGGTCTTGATCTCCTGAACTCATGATCTGCCCCCCTCAGCCTCCCAAAGTGCTGGGATTACAGACATGAGCCACTGTGCCCGGCCAACTTAAAGGATTTTTATTTCTGATATATTTTCTTTCCTTCATGAAATATAAAGGGAAAATCAGCTGACAGCTGAGTAGGGGAGAGAGATACAGAAGGTCTGAGGAAGGTGTGTCAGAGAGCAGGAAAGCAAAGTTTCCAGGATGCCAATTGTTTTGCCTTCTTGAGACTCGTGGTCATTAATTTAAACTGAAACTAGTCAGTCTGGCTTTGTCAGGTTTTCAGTCAAGTTTAGCTACTTGGATTCAGGCTTGGACAAAGTGGATAATGGGGTTCATTCAGGAAGGGGTTTTCCAGGTGAGGAAGAGGGACAAAGAAATTGGAGTGTGTTTGTAAAGGAGTGATTATAATGATGAGCCATGATATCTAAGCTGGACAAGGCAGGAAATTTGAAGGCTATAAATGGTGAAAAAAGCCAATGAACTGGAGATTTCAATAAGATTAGAGAATGGCTGTCTTCAGGGTACTAGAGGTGGTGAGCTGGAAGGACAGGAAATGATTGCATGAGAATAACTTGCTTGAAATAAAGATTTCAGAAGTCATACTAATGTTGGCGACAGCAAGGTCTAGAGGGGTAAAAGGCAACTGAATGTGAGTTGGTTAAGGAATTAGAAAGTAGCATACAGCCAGTCCTAGCTTGGCATGGTGGAACATGACTATAAAAATGACCATGGAAGTTGAAATTGTGCAAAGTGATCTTAATAATCAAAGTGAAAAATTAAAATTGTTCTGTGACACTTAAGAACTTTTGTTGAAACATCAAAAACTCTCTTACTGCTACGTAGACATATATCAGGAATTTTTAAATTGTAAAACTAATTTATTTAGTATGCCATAATTTAAAACATGAGAGCCATGGAGAGTCAGTCTTTATTCTTTGTGAAACACAAAAGAAAACAAAAAAACTTACCAATAGTAGTGTGAACTGTGTTTGCCTCTTCTCATACTATTAATCTTCTGTCTTGAAAAATTGTCATTCTGCATTCTAAGTTTAGATTAGCTTCCAACATTTTATCTTTGCATTTTCAATCTTGTGAACTATTCTCAGGAATTCTTTAATACAAAGTGTATCAGCAACACTTCCTGTGGACCTCTTCACCCTTTTGTCACAGCCACTTTAATCTCTTAACATTAATCAATTCATAAAATGATGAAGCCAGAATTTACTGGCTGAAAAAGGTTTTTATTTAGTCTCTTTGTAATTATTATTTTCTTTCAACAAGACAACCAACTTCAACACTTCACCTGAATGCTAGCCAGACCGACTGGGAAAAAATTTAAATTTATTACAGTCTTCAGTCAAAAGCAGGAAAAAGTCTTTATATCAGCCATAATTTGCATTCTCTTTCTAGTGCAATTTAAACCAAAAGATCCTGAAGCAACTTTACCTTGTTTTTTCTACTTACTGAACTTTTTCTCTATGGCTTCTATGGTGCCTTTTGTGTAGGCCAAGGTCTCATCCTATCTTTGCTTTGCTTTTGTCATTTTCAAATTCCCTAATCACATCTAATTTCATTTCTGCATTATTTTTTATTTGCTGTACTTTCATCTTTCTTGGCCAATTCTCTTTTAATGATCCATTTTTGTAAAATATCATGTTAGTTTATCACTGGGAAACAAGGAAGCTATACAACTACATGCTTTGCTGCTTATAAACTGAAAAACTGAGTAACGGTTGTGCAGTGACCAATAACTGACAGACTCTGAAAGAAGGACTGTGATATCTGCTATGGACTGAATGTTTGTGCCTCACCCGCAAATTCATAAATTGAAGCCCTAATCCCCAGTGTAATGGTATTTGGAAGTGAGAACTTTGGGAGGTGATTAGATTTAGATGAGGTCACGAGAGCAGAGTCCCCATGATGGGGATTAATATCCTTTCAAAAAGAAGAAGAGATACAAGATTCATATTCCTTCTCTCTCTTTCTCTCTCCCTTGCCCCCACCACCACCAAGGAAAGACCATGTAAGGACATAACCAGGAAGAGGGCCCTCACCAAGAACCCCACCGTGTTGGCACCCTGATCTCAGACTTTCAGCCACTAGAACCTCAATAAAAAATATTTTTTTAAGCAACCCAGTCTAAGACATTTCATTATATTAGCCCAAGCTAAGACAATGCCCATCTGTTATTTACATAGTGATCTGTGAACTGAAGAGCTAGCTGTGAATTTTCTTCTTTATGCAATTCCTCACATAAAGTTAATATGCCATCATAATTGAAATGTGAACCACGTTGTTGGGGAACTGGTATTTAACTAAACCACAGTAAATGAAATTTGCTTGAATATTCTCACAGTGAAAATTGCACAGTGCATACCAGAACCGTGCAAAGTGAGGACTGCCTTGTTGGATGGCTCATCTATGTGGATTTTGAAGTCCCAAGGAAAGATGACAGGAGTTGGGTGAGGATGAAGATTATAATCCAGTAGCTCAAGTCTTCAAGTGATGGGGAGGAATAAGCCAGGGACTACAGGCAGCAGAAATAACAGGTAAAAGATTATATATCCAGATAGCATAAATTTTCAGGAGCCAGAATGTTTTTAAGGTCAAAGGGGTTACCTATGCTAACTCCTGGCTGTAAGTCATCAAAGATTGAGAGGAAAAAAACAGCCTTCATTTGAGAGGGCTGCAGTGGCACTCATCTTCAGGGAAAAGTCAGATTGTTTTAAGGAAAGGAACTCAAAATGCATGTGGAAGAGAGGTTGGGAATATAGAGGAGCCTGATGAACCATATAAAGAAAGTTCTGGCCTGGCGCGGTGGCTCACGCCTGTAATCCCAGCACTTTGGGAGGCCGAGGCGGGCAGATCATGAGATCAGGAGATCGAGACCATCCTGGCTAACACGGTGAAACCCTGTCTCTACTAAAAATACAAAAAATTAGCCGGGCGTGATGGTGGGCGCCTATAGTCCCAGCTACTCGGGAGGCTGAGGCAGGAGAATGGCGTGAACCTGGGAGGTGGAGCTTGCAGTGAGCCAAGATCGGGCCACTGCACTCCAACCTGGACAACAGAGCGAGACTCCGTCTCAAAGAAAAAAAGGAAAGTTCCATAACCCACCTGAAAAGCTTAGAGAAGCAAGGAGTCAGATTAGTGGATGTTCAGATTTGACTGATGGAAATGTTTATGTGATATTTTATGTGAGTGTTCTTCACAGTGGGCAAGTGGTTCAAAAGTTATGTATCTGAATACTTAGCATGATAGTCTAGTGGGGTCAGGTGATTCCACCCTTTTATAGGATCGTGGTGAAGTACAGCCTAGGTGGAGGAGCCTAGGGGAAAGAGGCTGATGATAGCAGGGCAGAGGTTTTCTTGGTACAGGTCTCAACATAGCTTATTGGGGAAGAAGAGGAGGAAAGGAGTTTTATGTTAGAGGAAAGGCAATAATAGAAGATATTATGAGAGGACAAAGGGGGTTATTTCACCCAATCTGGAGAAGCAGTGAGAGAGACGTTGGATTGACAGAAGTGTTGCTAGGATCTGAGATCTTTATAATGCACCTGGAATCCACTTAACCTCAGAAAACAGTAGAGTATTACATTATGGACAATCTAGAACCTTAAGAGTAGGCAGAAGAGTTGGTATTCACTCACAAGGCAATCAAGAGCCACTGAGGGGTTTTGAGGCAAGGAGTGATATAAAGTTATGCTTCCAAGATGAAAACTCCATCAGTTTTATGTGTAAGGTATGGAGATGAGACTTAAGGCAAAGAAAATAGGCCCATTGGGTTTTCTCCCGGCCTCATTCTTGGAAGTATTTACTAGTGTAGTTGCTGAATACCAGCCCCCCAATACAAAAGAAGTTCAGTGAGGTCAAGGGCCTTGTCTGTTTTTTTTACCACAATACAATCTGCATCTCCAACAGTGCCTAGAACATAGTAGATGCATGATTCTGTTGAACAAAAAAATAATAAATGAATCAATGAAATAAAGGGGCTATTGAAACAGATTTGAGGGAAGTGAGAACTTAGGCTAGAGATATAACAGAAATGGAAAATTGAAGCTATTTTGAGCCACTTCAAAAAATTAAAATCTATAGAATTTAACAACTAAGTATATATGGGGGTTTAGAGAAGGGAAAGAGAACAGAGCTAAAGGTAATTTGGAGGTATCAGAGCTAATAAGTGTGCATAAGTGCTTGATTATATATTATTTACTTTAATTCACATGCAAACCTTAGGAAAAAAGTATAATTCTCATTTTACAAACAAATCTATCTATGAGGCAGTCAACTCAATTACCAGGTAGTATATTTTGCAATTAATTCATCCTGACGAGTTCATCAGGAAGGCATATTGCATGATATGACATATTTCATAGGTTATTACTAATTTTTTCTGTGGTCAAGATTAGCATCAATAGCTCCTTTTTAAGAGATTTTTTTTGGCTAGAACTATCATGTGTATTCTCTGTATAATGGTGGAGTGATTTGTTTTCACCAAGCATATTTTTCTTTTATTATGAACGAACAGTTGTTCTGATATATAGTTGCCAGAAGGAAACTCTCAGAGAATTTTAGTTTACTAATAGAATTGGTAGAAATTGTAAGAAAATGATCAAAATATTTTTTTCTTTATTTCTTCTTAAAAAAAATGGGATTACATGTGCAAAATGTCCAGGTTTGTTACATAGGTATACATGTACTGTGGTGGTTTGCTGCATCTGTTGACCCATCCTCTAAGTTTCCTCCCCTCCATTCTCACCCCCAACAGACCCTGGTGTGTGTTGTTCAGCTCTCTTTGTCCATGTGTTCTCAATGTTCAACTTCCACTTATGAGTGAGAACATGTGGTGTTTGTTTTTTTCTCCTGTGTTAGTTTGCTGAGGATGATAGCTTCCAGCTTCATCCGTGTCCCTGCAAAGGACATGATCTCATTCCTTTTTATGGCTGCATAGTATACCATGGTGTATATGTACCACATTTTCTTTATCCAGTCTATCATTGATGGGCATTTAGGTTAGTTCCATGTCTTTGCTATTGTGATTAGTGCTGAAATAAACATACATGTGCATGTGTCTTCATAGTAGAATGATTTATATTCCTTTGGGTATATATCCAGTAATGGAATTGCTGAGTCAAATGGTATTTCTGGTTCTAGATCCTTGAGGAATTGCCATACTGTCTTCCACAATGGTTGAACTAATTTACATTCTCACCAACAGTGTAAAAGTGTTCCTATTTCTCTACAGACTTGCCAGCATCCGTTGTTTTCAGACTTTTTAATAATCACCATTCTGGCCGGGCGCGGTGGCTCAAGCCTGTAATCTCAGCACTTTGGGAGGCCGAGGCGGGCGGATCACGAGGTCAGGAGATTGAGACCATCCTGGCTAACACGTGAAACCCGTCTCTACTAAATACAAAAATTAGCCGTGTTGGCGCCTGTAGTCCCAGCTACTCAGGAGGCTGAGGCAGGAGAATGGCGTGAACCCGGGAGGCAGAGCTTGCAGTGAGCCGAGATTGCGCCACTGCACTCCAGCCTGGGGGACAGAGCAAGACTCCGTCTCAACAAAAAAAAAAAAAAAAAAAAAAAAAAAAAATAATCACCATTCTGACTGGTGTGAGATGGTATCTCGTTGTGGTTTTGATTTGCATTTCTCTGATGATCAGTGACGTTGAGCTTTTTTTCCATATGTTTGTTGGCCACGTAAATGTCTTCTTTTGAGAAGTGTCTCTTCATATCCTTTGCCCACTTTTTGATGGGGTTGTTTTTTTTTCTTGTAAATATGTTTAAGTACCTTGCAAATTATGGATATTAGACTTTTGTCAGATGGGTAGATTGCAAAAATTTTCTCCCATTCTGTAGGTTGCCTGTTCACTGTGATGATAGTTTCTTTTGCTGTACAGAAGCTCTTTAGTTTAATTACATTCCATTTGTCAATTTTGGCTTTTGTTGCAATTGCTTTTGGCGTTTTTGTCATGAAGTCTTTGCCCATGCCTGTGTCCCGAATGGTATTGCCTAGATTTTCTTCTAGAGT
Organism: Nomascus leucogenys; assembly: GCF_006542625.1. NCBI lineage: Eukaryota > Metazoa > Chordata > Mammalia > Primates > Hylobatidae > Nomascus > Nomascus leucogenys. The sequence continues at coordinate 155,184,771 of NC_044383.1, forward strand.
TTTTATGATTTTGGGTTTTACACTTAAGTCTTTAATCCATCTTAAGTTACTTTTTGTATAAGGTGTAAGGAAGGGGTCCAGTTTCAGTTTTCTGCATATGGCTAGCCAGTTTTCCCAGCATCATTTACTGAATAGGAGATCCTTTTCCCATTGCTTATTTTTTGTCAGGTTTGTCAAAGCTCAGATGGTTGTAGATGTGTGGTGTTATTTCTGAGGTCTCTGTTCTGCTCCATTGGTCTATATGTCTGTTTTGGTACCAGTACCATGCTGTCTTGGTTGCTGTAGCCTTGTAGTATAGTTTGAAGTCATGTAGCATGATGCCTACAGCTTTGTTCTTTTTGCTTAGGATTGTCTTGGCTATATGGGGTCTTCTTTGATTCCATATGAAATTTAAAATAGTTTTTTCTAATTCTGTGAAAAATATCAATGGTAGTTTGAGGGGAATAATATTGAATCTATAAATTACTTTGGGCAGTGTGGACATTTTCACGATATTGATTCTTCCTATCCATGAGGATGGAATGTTTTTCCCTTTGTTTGTGTCCTCTCTTATTTCCTTGAGCAGTGGTTTATAGTTCTTGAAGAGGTGCTTCACATCCCTTGTTGTCTCTATTCCTAGGTATTTTATTCTCTTTGTAGTAAGTGTGAATGGGAGTTTATTCATGATTTGGCTCTCTGCTTACCTGTTGTTGGTGTAAAGGAAAGCTTGTGATTTTTGCACATTGATTTTGTATCCTGAGACTTTGCTGTAGTTGCTTATCAGTTCCAGAAGTTTTGGGGCTGAGATGATGTGGTTTTCTAAATATAAAATCATGTCATCTGCAAACAGAGACAACTTACTTCCTCTCCTCCTATTTGAATACCCTTTATTTCTTTCCCTTGCCTGATTGCCCTGGCCAGAACTTCCAATATTATGTTGAATAAAAGTGGTGAGAGAGGGCATCCGTGTCTTGTACCGATTTTCCAAGGGAATGCTTCCAGCTTTTGCCCATTCAATATGATATTGGCTGTGGGTTTGTCATAAATAGCTCTTATTATTTTGAGATATGTTCCATCAATACCTAGTTTATCGAGAGTTTTTAACATGAAGGGATGTTGAAGTTTATCAACCCTATCAATCTGCATCTATTGAGATAATCATGTGGTTTTTGTCTTTGGTTCTGTTTATGAGATGGATTACATTTATTGATTTGCATATGTTGAACCAGCGTTGCATCCCAGGGATGAAGCCGAATTGATCGTGGTAGATATGTTTTTTGATGTGCTGCTGGATTCGGTTGGCCAGTATTTTATTGAGAATTTTCACATTGATGTTCATCAGGGATATTGGCCTGAAGTTTTCTTTTTTTTGTTGTGTCTCTTCCAGGTTTTGGTATCAGGGGAATGCTGGCTTCATAAAATGAGTTAGGGAGGATTCCCCCCTTTTCAGTTGTTTGGAATAGTTTCAGAAGGAATGGTACTAGCTCGTCTTTGTATTTCTGGTAGAATTCAGCTGTGAATCCTTCTTGTCCTGGGCTGCTTTTGGTTGGTAGGCTATTAATTACTGCCTCAGTTTCAGAGCTTGTTATTGGTCTATTCAGGGATTCAACTTCTTCCTGATTTGGTCTTGGTAGGGTGTATGCATCCAGGAATTTATCCATTTCTTCTAGATTTTCTAGTTTATTTGTGTAGAAGTGTTTGTAGTATTCTCTAATGGTAGTTTGTATTTCTGTGGGGTCAGTGGTGATATCCCCTTTATCATTTTTTATTGTGTGTATTTGATTCTTCTCTCTTCTTATTAGTCTAGCTAGCGGTCTTTCTATTTAGTTAATCTTTTTTTCAAAAAACCAGCTCCTGGATTCATTGATTTTTTTGGAGGGTTTATTGTGTCTCTGTCTCCTTCAATTCTTCTCTGATCTTAGTTACTATTTTTTGTCTTCTGCTAGCTTTTGGATTAGTTTGCTCTTGCCTCTGTAGCTCTTTTAATTGTGATGTTAGGGTGTTGATTTGAGATCTTTCTAGCTTTCTGATGCGGGCATTTAGTGCTATAAATTTCCCTCTTAACACTGCTTTAGCTGTGTCCCAGAGATTCTGGTATATTATCTTTGTTCTCATTGGTTTCAAATAACTTCTTGATTTTTGCCTTAATTTCATTATTTACCCAGGAGTCATTCAGAAGCAGTTTGTTCAACTTCCATGAAATTGTGTGGTTCTGAGTGAGTTTCTTAATCCTCAGTTCTAATTTGATTGCACTGTCGTCTGAAAGACTGTTTGTTATGATTTCAGTTCTTTTGCATTTGCTGAGGAGTGCTTTACTTCCAATTATATGGTTGATTTGAGAATAAGTGCCATATATTCTGTTGATTTGGAGTAGAAAGTTCTGTAGACGTCTGCTAGGTCCACTTGATCCAGAGCTGAGTTCCAAGTCCTGAATATCCTTGTTAATTTTCTGTCTCATTAATCTGTCTAATACTGACAGTGGGGTGTTAAGGTCTCTCACTATTACCGTGTGGGAGTCTTAAGTCTCTTTGTAGGTCTCTACGAATATGTTTTATGAATTTCAGTGCTCCGGTATTGGGTGCATATATATTCAGAATAGTTAGCTCTTCATGTTGAATTGTTCCCTTTACCATTACATAGTGCCCTTCTTTTTTGATCTTTGTTGGTTCAAAGTCTGTTTTGACAGAGACCAGGATTGCAACCCCTGCTTTTTTTTGTTGTTGTTTTTTTTTGCTTTCCATTTGCTTGGTAAATTTTCCTCCTTCCCTTTATTTTCAGCCTGTGTGTCTTTGCATGTAAGATGGGTCTCCTGAATACAGTACACTGACAGATGTTGACTCCTTATCCAATTTGCCTGTCTGTGTCTTTTAATTGGTGGCATTTAGCCCATTTACATTTAATGTTAGTATTGTTATGTGTGAATTTGATCCTGTCATGATACTATTTGATTATTTTGCACACTAGTTGATCCAGTTTCTTCATAGTGTCATTGGTCTTTATATTTTGGTGTGTTTTTGCAGTGGCTGCTACCAGTTTTTCCTTTCCATATTTAGTGCTTCTTTCAGGAGCTGTTGCAGAGCAGGCCTGGTGGTAACAAAATCCCTCAGCATTTGCTTGTCTGGAAACGATTTTATTTCTCCTTCGCTTATGAAGCTTAGTTTGGCTGGATATGAAATTCTGGGTTGAAAATTATTTTCTTTAAGAATGTGGAATATTGACCCCCAATCTCTTCTGGCTTGTAGAGTTTCTGTGAGATGTCTGCTGTTAGTCTGATGGGCTTCCCTTTGTATGTGACCTGGCCTTTCTCTCTGGCTGCCCTTAACAGGTTTTCCTTCATTTTGACCTCGGAGAATCTGAAGATTATGTGTCTTGGGGTTGATCTTCTCATGGAGTATCTTAATGGTGTTGTCTGTATTTCCTGAATTTACATGTTGGTCTGTCTTCCTAGGTTGGGGAAGTTTTCCTAGATAATATCCTGAAGTGTGTTTTCCAGCTTGTTTCCATTCTCCCCATCTCCTTCTGCTACTCCAATCAATCGTAGGTTTGGTCTTTTTATGAAGTCCCATATTTCTTGGAGGCTTTGTTCATCCTTTTCATTCTTTTTCCTCTATTCTTGTCTGTATATCTTATTTCAGTAAGGTGGTCTTCAAACTCTGATATCCTTTCTTCCGCTTGGTCAATTCTGCTGTTGATACTTGTGTATGCTTCACGAAGTTCTCATGCTGTGTTTTTCAGCTCCATCAGGTTGTTTATGTTCTTCTCTAAGCTAGTTATTCTAGTTAGCAATTGCTCTAACTTTTTATGAAGATTCTTAGCTTCTTTCCATTGGGTTAGAACATGCTTCTTTAGCTGATCACAATTTTTTTATTACACATCTTCTGAAGTCTACTTCTGTCAATTCGTCCCTCTGATCCTCCATCCAGTTCTGTGCCCTTGATGGAGAGACACTGTAATCATTTGGAGGAAAAGAGGCACTCTGGCCTTTAGGGTTTTCAGCATTTTTTCATTGATTCTTTCTTATCTTCATGAGTTTGTCTAGTTTTGGTCTTTGAGGCTGCTGACCCTTAGATGGGGTTTTTGTGGGGGTCTTTTTTGTTGTTGTGTTGTTGTCATTTTCTGCTTGTTTTTCTTTAAATAGGCCCCTTTTCTGTAGGGCTGCTGCAGTTTGCTGGGGTAAATGGCCCTACTCATCTGATTTGCTCTTATACCTGGAGATGTCACTCAAGGAAGCTGGAAAGCAGCAAAGATGGGTGCCTGCTCCTTTTTCTTGGACCTCTGACCTTGGGGGGCACCAACTTGATGCCAGTAGGATCACTCCTGTATAGGGTATCTGACAACCCCTGTTGGAGGGTCTCACCCAGTTGGGTGACACGGGGAGCAGGACCCATATAATGAAGCAATTTGTCCCTTGGTAGAAGGTGTTTTTCACTGGGGGGAACCCACTTGTCTGGGCTGCCTGGATTACTCAGAACTACCAGGAGGAGAGGCTAAGCCTGCTGGTCCACAGAGACTGCAGCCACCCCTCCCACTAGGGGCTCAGGCCCAGGGAGATCCAAATTCTGTCCCTGAGCCTCTGGCTGGAGTTATTGGAGATCCTGCAGGAAAGCCCCGCCCACTGAGGAAGGATGGGTCAGAGTTAGACCTGAAGAGGCACTCTGGCTGCAGTGTGTTGGGCTGTGGGGACAAGTCTTGGGACCAAGCTGTCCAGCCTGCCTGGCTCCAGCAGGGGAAAAGCGCAGCCTGGAGCTACAGAAATGGGTGCTGCCCTTCCCCTACCCAGGGGGCTTAGCATGTTAGGCAGTTGCAAATCCCAGTGCTGGCTGCTGCCCCTCCCACAAGGAGCTCAAATGGCTTAGACATCAGGCAGCCGCAGCCAGTGCTGGCCACCCTTCCCCATGGGAGTTCAGTAAGCTTAAGCAGATTCCAGCTGAGAGGCTGTAAGAATCTGCGCGTTCCAGGGTTGTGATGCTGAGCCCCAGTGGCGTGGGTTTGCAAGTGGAATCTTCCGATCTGTGGGTTGCACAGTTCCATGGAAAAACAACAGTTTCCCTGGATGGGTAGCACGCTTACTCACCACCTCCCTTGGCTTGGGGAAAGGGGGTTCCCCTTCCCCATGTGGCTCTCAGGTGGGCTGCCGCACCACACTGCTCTTCCTTCTCTCTGTGGGTAATGCCAGCCTTCTAGTCAATTTTGATGAGAGAACCTGGATACCTTGGTTGCTGGTGAAGGATTCATATGATTATGGTTTTTTTTCCCATAGGAGCCTTCTATATGGTGCTGCTTCTAGTCGGCCGTCTTGGCCCCACCCCTAGTTTCCCATGGCTGGGAGGCCTCAGGAAACTTACAATCATGGCGCAAGGCAAAGGGAAAGCAATGCACCTTCTTCACAAGGCAGCAGGAGGGAGCTGGAGTGATTTTCTAAGAATAATTCTAGACAAACTTTCATGTGCTCCCTCAGCCAAACTCCATTTGGATCTATTCAGGCAGGAATCATAGTTCAGCTCCTTAACTCTCATAAGTGGAAACTGACACCAACTCATTATAAAACCTAAGTGAAAAAAAAAAACCTTCTCTGCCATTTTTATCTCCTTGTTTATAGATAATTCAACTAATAGGTATTTTTACTGATCAATATTGACATGGTTGTTTTCAGTTCTGGTTGTAATGATGAAAATCACTGATTATCACAGGTATTGCTTGCCTCCCACAAGTGCACACCCTGCCTCCCTGCTAGAAGAGTCCCAATTTGTACACTGGATCCACAATTTTCTCCTTTTTTTTTTTTTTTTTTTTTTTTTAAGAGATGGAGTCTTGCCATGTTGCTCAGGCTGGTCTCAAATTCCTGGGCTAGAGCAATCCTCCCACCTTGGCCTTCCCATGTGCTGGGATTATAGGAGTAAGCCACTGTGGCTGACAAATAGCCACACTTTTCACATGACCTCGTGCTTCAGAAAAGGTAGGCTCCAGCCCCAACCTTAAGGAGGGAATTACAACTGGTCTAGTCATAGGAATATGATTAAATTCTGTCAAGCAAAATGAATGTACATGGAAGTCTGTGGGGAGAGTAGGAAGTTGGAGAGAACCTGGATCCTTGATCAAATCCCTGGGAAATAAAATTTTCCTCATTTCTTTAAACAATTAATATGAGTTTTCAGTTCTTGCATCTGAAAAAAAGATCCTAGAAGGCTCACAGAGCCTAACAGAACCTAATAGATTAGCAAATTCACCACACACTTGTAAGCAGTTTGGCTGGAGCGGGAGGATATTAGGGAATTATGAAATATAATAATATCTTTCTTTCAAACTTAGTAATTCCTTTCAAAACAATGAATACAAAGTATCAAAATATCATTAGAAATTTCCAAAAATCTATCTTAACATCTACTGAATTTGGGCATGGCGCGGTGGCTCACGCTTGTAATCCCAGCACTTTGGGAGGCCGAGGCGGGCAGATCACGAGGTCAGGAGATCGAGACCACGGTGAAACCCCGTCTCTACTAAAAATACAAAAAATTAGCCGGGCCTGGTGGCGGGCACCTGTAGTCCCAGCTACTCCGAGAGGCTGAGGCAGGAGAACGGCGTGAACCCGGGAGGCGGAGCTTGCAGTGAGCCTAGATTGCGCCACTGCACTCCAGCCTGGGCGATAGAGCGAGACTCCGTCTCAAAAAAAAAAAAATCTACTGAATTTGATACTTTACAAGGTTGCATTTTAATTTCCAGTAGCAAATTATCATTTTCTTAAATCTTACAAAAATGATCTTTTCCCTATACTCTAAGAATTTGTGTATACGTACATATATACACACACAGACACACATGCATACACCTTTTATACTACTTTGGCATAATATTATGTTAGTTAATATAATAGTAAGTATAAATATAAAAATCTAGCTTCTACTTTGTTGTTAAAATAATACAACTGAAAGGCCTCAAATGAGAATAAGAATATAGCAAATCAGAAATATTATGAGGTTCACAAATATGTAAATTTCATTTATTTTTGAGAAGTTCGGAAGTAAACAATCCTTAGTACCTGTAATGAGCTATTCATAATAAAGGGCAAACACCAAGACCAGTGCCATGTAGGATTCTGCTTCGTGTTTAGCTGCAACCCAGCTGTCCCATGCAGTGTCCCAGATCCATCTGCTGGCAATCTGTGAGAGAAATTTTGTAAACTCCAACTTTAGATTGAACATATTAAGAAGTAATTTTCAAATCTACACTAGTTTTTTAAAAATGAATGCATCAGTATCTCAGAAATTATTTTTAAGATGTAATTTGTCTGGTTTTCCCTTTCATAAAGAGCCTGGAGAATGACGCTGCCCCAGCCCATCCTTCTTCTTTACTGGAGGCTGGCCTTTCTCTAAAACAGAGAGAGGCTCTCTTAGCTGTGTTTCCAGGGCCAGAAGAAGAAGGCCCCTGGGAATGGGGATGTAGTGGCTGTGCATACAGTATGACTCTGCCATGTAGTACATGATAAGGAAGTCTTCCCACCCTTTAAAGATTTTCAGCCAAAAAGTTTGTCAGGGCCTTGCCTTGAAATGAAGAAACAGCATTGACTATACAAGTAGGCTGTTATGGACAATTCTAACTCCTTTTCTCTGTGTACAAACCCATATGTGATCTGATTCCAGCCCACTTCTTTGTGGAGGATCTAAATGGCCCAAATTCTTTTTTTTTTTCTTTTTTTGAGACATAGTTTCACTCTTGTTTCCCAGGCTACAATGTAATGGTGTGATCTCGGCTCACTGCAACCTCCACCTCCTGAGTTCAAGTGATTCTCCTGCCTCAGCCTCCTGAGTAGCTGGGAATTACAGGTGCCTGCCACCACGTCCAGCTAATTTTTGTATTTTTAGTAGAGATGGGGTTTCACCATGTTGACCAAGCTGGTCTTGAACTCCTGACCTCAGCTGATCCACCCGCGTCAGCCTCCCAAAGTGCTGGGATTACAGGCATGAGCTACCACATCCGGCTGAAAAAGGCCCAAATTCTTTATGGCGTCTCCTATTAGGAAGTTGACTTTATGTCCCCACCTTGTGAATAAGTCTTGGCCTTGTGACTTGCTATGAGTTGTAAAATATGACACTGTGAAACTTCCAAGCAAGGCCTTCAGAGGTCTTGTAGCTTCTGCTCTCATGCTCGTGGAACACTATGCCCACTCAACCTACTGGAGGATGCTGGCTCACATGCAGGAGACCCCAGGTGCCCAGGCCACAGCTAGCCCAACAGTCAGACAAGTGACAGAAGCCGTCTTGGACCTGCAGGCCCAGGTAAGTCATTAGAGGGCTACCAGTGCATCAGTGAGACCAGCAGAAAAGCCAAGTAGCTGACCCAGGCTGAGCTGATTCACAGAAAGTAAGCAAATACATGGCTGTTGTTATAAGATACTCAGTTCTGGGGTGGTTTGTTGTGCAATAAGCTGAAACATTCCCCTACTGCACATCGTGTCACTATCTACTAGCTACTAGTCCAGCTACACTTGTTACATATCAAGCACACCAAGTCATTCCTTCCTCAGGATCTTTGCACTTGAAGTTTTCTCTGCTTGGAACATCCTCCCTTCTCTTTGGTATAGCTGGTTCCTTCTTATCTGAACATCAGCTCCCGTCTCTAAACAATCCCAAGTAGACACTCTGCTACTCTGTCATATCCCTACCTTAATGTTCTCTTTGTAGCACTTATCATCTAGAACGTCCCTATTTCTTAAGTCTGTATGTCATATGTGGTGCAGCTTCTCTTCTGAATGGGAGCCAGGACGGTTCTTTCTTGCTGACTGGCGGTTCTCTCGCCAGTACCCCTCTGCCAGCCTAGGTCCCCCTCCCCATGCTTCGCCATGCAGTCCACTCCTCTATGGAACCTCTACAGATTCTTCCAAACACAACTTTTTCTCTCTTTTCTCTCCAACTCCCACATATTCCTTATCAACTCCTTACATAATTACACAGCCTAGTGATATTATCTCTTTATTAATAAATAATGTTAATAATTACCTTGCTGTTTATTGAGGGCTCTGTGCTGATGATTATGTTAAGGATTTTAATACAGATAATTTCATTTAATCTTCACAACAGCTCTAGGAAGCCAGTTTTATCATCACCATTTTATAGATGAAGAAACTGTGCCGAGGCCACAGCCAGCAAGTGTGGCAGAGGCGATCTGACTCCAAAACCCAGGCTGTTTACATTATCCCTATCATTTTATTTCCCTAAATTCTAAATTGTGCTGCTTTATCTCCTTAAGTAGAGTAAAATCTCCTTTAGAATCATGGTCCATGTTTTATCATTCCTTGTATTTTCCTTAGTACCTAACACCCATTAGTGCCCAAAATAAATTTACTGGTTAATTAACTTAAATGACATTAAACTGTCAAAATTGATATGATCAAGGAACAGAATAGCAGTGCAATTTAATAAATTAGTAGTACCAAATTGCTACTTCTAGGTTTGTACTTTTCTTTTATTTATTTATTTTTTATTTTATTTGAGCCTGTTGCCCAGGCTGGAGTGCAATGGAGTGATCTCGGGCCACTACAACCTCTGCCTCCCAGTTTCAAGCGAGTCTCCTGCTGTAGCCTCCCGAGTAGCTGGGAATACAGGCACCCACCACCATTCCCAGCTAATTTTTGTATTTTTAGTAGAGACGGGTTTTCACCATGTTAGCCAGGCTCGTCTCAAACTCCTAACCTCAGGTGATGCACCCACCTCAGCCTCCCAAACTGCTGGGATTACAGGCATGAGCCTGGTTTGTACTTTTCAAATAATTTACAGTGAAATAAATATACTTAACATGATACGTTCTTTCAAAAGGTACCTCAGAATCTATGGCATGCCCTTGAGTCATCACAATAAAAATCAAATCGCTAGGGAGGAGATGCCTTATAGTTCTAATTGCTAGATCCTGTATCAATGGGGTACTTACATTTATTGCTTGGCCAGTCTTTTGAATAAATAATACTTTTATAACGAACTTATAACGGTGGTACCCAAATTCTTTGACTGCTAACAGTATGCGGTCTGCCAATTCAAGTGACAAGTGAGAGAATACTTTATCATCATATTTGACATCTTTAAGACTTTCCTTTAAGAAAATTTAAGAAAAATACTTTTATTTTCAAACCAAATATTTTCTATATAAAAATTCAAGTAGAAAACATGTCTAAATAATATATATATAACTGTCTTAAATATATTCCTAACTAAATAATATTAAATAAATTTTATGCCTACCTATTTCAGTAACAATTTTGAGGAATATTTATTGGGGTTTTCAAATTATATTCAATTACTTTTCATTATTGACACAAGCTGTAATTTGTAATTTACTAGACTACTCTGCCAAACAGTTAATAGAGAGACACAAAGAGATTTTCTAAAGAAGACTTCTAGAAGGTAAAGGAAATTCTTAGGTAAAGGAAAGAAACCTTTTTAAATTTATACATTTATTAAAATTCAGATTTTGGTTTTCTTATACTGAAGACTACTTGGACTCAGAACCTGTACCAAGTCACTGCCCTGCTCAGTGGGCTCACATTAAAACTACTTCTTTTCAGCCCTCCCCTGTAGCCTCTCACTCCACTGATTTTTCTTTGGCCTCCAGGAAAGTGAAATCAAAGATTTCTAACCATGTTTATTAATAAATTAACGTATGGCTTGAAGGAAATGGACATGGACTGTGGGCTATATAGCATTACTCTTTCTTACAAACCAGGAGCCGAACTGGACACCTAGCAGACAGACTACACATCTCTGATTAACCGACTTGTTGTGCCTGCACCAATGACACAATGCCTTCTGGTTCTAGTGACAATTGCATGAGCCAATTCCTGGAATAAATTTCTTCGTATATATAATTTCTGTTTCTCTGTAGAACCCTCATACGTTACTGCTATCATATATATTTATCAACCTACTGTTAGTATCTGCTGGACTTTAGTTTCTACTGAATGAGCTTGGAATTTCTTCAATGGCTGCATTCTATATGAATTAGCAAACTTTAATTTTGCCAGGGCACTCTTCCATTCTTTACCTATATCAGCAATTGAGTCATCAAAAGGAGGCTCCACATACTGAACATCATGAATTGACTCTCTCAGTCTTTCTCTTAAAATCTGTGTATACTGGAGGAGAAAGAGAGAGGGGAAGAGAGAAAGGGAGGAAGATTACTTTTTAAACTGTAAATGAGTTTTCAGATTAAAGAACCTTGTACAGTGGGACAGGGCTCACACAAAGCTTGGAAATTTGTTAAACAAATTTCTACAATAATGTGGTTGCTAAATCCCAGATTCACTCCTGGCTATCGATTTGGCAAAAAAATAGGAATACTATTTATCCTTTTATCTATACTCACAAACATATACATACAAATTGCATGCATATATTTAGAATATCCATGGATGATCCAAAGGAACTAGAAACAAGAGTGGCCTCCAGGGAGGGCAACTGAGTGGCTATGGGATGGAGATATAGGGAAAACCTTTCTTCCTCCCTACCCTGAGATTATGACAGTATTATCCTTCATTGTCTTAAAATTTTATTTTACTTCATTTACTTATTTTTAAATAATACAATTATTTAGGTAGCACATTCATAAGTCTTAAGGTGAAAAGACACCAAAAAAGCATTGATTTGATATATATATCAGTTCACACTTTTGACATGAAACATCCATTCTGTGACATCCAATATGCATTAATGAAATATTTGCTTAGTGCCCAATATGTCCCAGATAAATGCTCTAGCCTCTTAAGTTAAAGCAGTGAACTTCATTTTATTAATAGCCAGGAATTTCTTTTTCTTGCCTAATTGCTTGGCTAGAACTTCCAGTTGTATGTTGAAAAGAAGTGGCAAAAGTGGATATCCTTGCTTTGTTACTAATATTACAGGAAAAGCTTTCAGTCTTTCCCCATTGAGTATGATGTTTGCTGTGCAGTTTTGTTTTTGTTGTTGTTGTTGTTTTTGTTTGTTTGTTTTGAGACAGAGTCTTGCTCAGTGGCCCAGGCAGGAGTGCAGTGGCACGACCTTGGCTCACTGCAACCTCTGCCTCCCAGGTTGAAGTGATTCTTCTGCCTCAGCCTCCTGAGTAGCTGGGACTACAGGTGCATGCCACCACGCCCAACTTTTTTGTTGTTGTTGTATTTTTAGTAGAGATGGGGTTTCACCGTGTTAGCCAGGATGGTCTTGATCTCCTGACCTCATGATCCACCCGCCTTGGCCTCCCAAAATGCTAGGATTACAGACATGAGCCACTGCGCCTGGCATTTGCTGTGCAGTTTTCATATAGAGCTTTCATTAGGTTGAAGTAGTTTCCTCCTATTCCTAGTTTTTGGGGTGTTTTTATAATAAAAGAGTGTTGAATTTGCCATATGCTTTTTCTTCATCAATTGAGATTTATCATGTGGTTTATTTCATTTAGTTAATGTGGTGCATTACCTTGATCGATTTTCATATGTTGGACCATCCTTGCATTCCAGGAACAAATTTCACTTGGTCTCGGTGTTAAATCCTTTAAATAAAATGCTGAATTCAGTTTGCTAGTATTTTGTTGAGAATTTTTGCATCAGTGTTAATACATGATACAGGTCTGTAGTTAGCTTTTCTTGTAGTGTCTTTGTCTGCCTTTGGTATTAGGGTAATGCTGACTTCATAGAATGATTTAGACAGTATTCTGCTTTTATCTTCTGAAAGAGATTGTAATAACTGATATAACTTTTTCCTTAAATGCTTGGTAGAATTCACCAAGGAAATCACCTGAACCTGGTGATTTCTGCTTTGGAAGGTTGTTATTGATTCAAGTTTTAAAAACAGATATACGCTTATTCAGATTATCTATTTCTTTTTGTATGACTTTTGGGAAAATGCATCTTTCAAGGAATTGGTCCATTTCATCTAGGTTATCAAATTTCTGGGCACAGAATTGTTCATAATATTATTTTATTATATTTATGGTGATCATGTAATTTCTAGCAATATCCTGACTTGCATTTCTGCTAATAGTAATTTGTGTCCTCTCTTTCTTAGCCTGGATAGAGGCTTGTATATTTTATTGATCTTTTCAAAGAAAAAGCTTTTGGTTTTGTTGGTACCTGATTTCAATTTCATCAATTTCTGCTGTAATTTTTATTATTTCTTTTCTTCTTGGATTTAATTTGTTCTTCTTTTTCTAGTTTCTTTGAGGCTTATTTTAGCTCTTTCTTTTCTAACACATGCATACATTCAATACTATACATTTCCTTCCAAGCCCTGTTTTTGCTGCATTCTGCAAATTTTGATGTTTTCATTTTTATTTAGCTCAAAATATTTTTTAAATTTCTTTTGAGATTTCTTCTTTTGTAACTGTTTTTTGATGTCTAGCATTTCTTTACAGTTCCTTCTTAGGATTTCCATTTCTATGCTTACGTTGCTCATCTGTTCTTGCATGCTATTTTATCAACTATAGCCCTTTAACATATTAATCATAGTTACTTAAATTCTGATAATTCCAACATCCCTGCCATGTTTGGTTCTGCTGCTCACTGTGTGTGTTTGTTGTTGTTTTTAGTATGCCTAATTTTTTTCTTGATAGCCAGCCATGATTCACTGGGTAAAGAAACTGCTGTTAACAAGGCCTCTGGCAATGTGCTGGTAATGTATTAACGGAGAGGAGGCATTCTGTAGTTGTATGACTAGGTATTTTAGTGAACCTGTGCTTCTGGACTGTGAACTTCACAAATGTTTCTGAGTTTTCTGTTTTTTTCCCCTACTTGCTTAAGTCACACAGGATGGCTAAGGAGGGCTGGAGTGAGGTCACAGGGCACACTGCTGCTTGTCCATCTACTTTTGGGGGCAGCAGTTTGTCCTGTGACTTCACTTTTCTTATGGATCTAAGAAGAGTTAATTTTTTCAGTTTGTTCAGCTTTTTACTTGTTAGGACATAGTAGGGACTTTAAGGAAGCTGGAAGTCTTACCTTTGTTTTTTGAACGATATTTTGCTGAGTATAGAATTCTAGGTTGGTAGTTATTTTCTTTCAGTCCATAAAGATGATGCTTCGATGTCTTCTGTCTTGCATTGTTTCTGAGAAGTATGCTGTCATTTTGTCTGTTTCTGTGTATGTAACGTTCCTTTGTTCTAGTTGCCTTTAAATTTTTAAATCACTGGTTTCAAGCAATTTTATGATTGTATGTCTTGGCATAATTTTCTTCATGTGTCTTGTGCTTGGAGTTCACTGAGCCTCTTAGATTTGTGGGTTTACAGTTTTCAACAAATCTGGAAATTTCTCATTCCTTATTTCTTCAAATACTTTTTGTCTGTCCTCTCTCACCTCATTTGGGGACTCAAATTACAATAACTTAGGCAACTTTTAAGTTCTGTCAAAGCTCATTGACATCTTGTAATATTTTTTCAGCATCCTCCCCCAGTTTCCACGTCTCTAAATGTGCTTTCTTCTGCACTGTTGAATCTGCTGTTAATACCATTTAGTGTATTTTCATCCCTGACATAGTATTTTTCATCTACAGAAGTTCGATTTGAATTTAACATGCTCAGTCTTTCTCTACACTCTTAAATATATGGAATGTAATTATAATAACTTCATAATATATGATTTAATTTGACAAAAACTAATAACTCTCCTAACTACTTTAATGTCTATTTATACTAATTCTATTTTTATGTAATTTCTGGGCTGTTTTTACTGTTTCTTCAATTTTGAACTTTATTTTCGTGCTTCTCTGTAGGTCTATTAATATTTAAAGACCAGACAGTGTGAATTTTACCTTCTTATAGGCTGGATATTTTTGTATTCCTAAGACTCTTGAGCTTTCTTCTAGAACAAAGACATTTGGAAACAGTTTAATCCTCTTGAGCCTTGCTTCTCAACCTTGGTAAGCCAGATCAGAGAACTCGTTCTCTATTTTTTCCCACTACTGAGTCAATACACCTGTTAGCACGCTAACCAAAGCCCTGTATTTTTCATGGTTTTCCACTTTTTCTGGTGGGAACATGTCCAAGGATTTTTTTTCTGTTCCTTTTGGGTGATTCTTTCTCCACCTCCACTCTCCACCATTGGTGAGAAGCTTCCTCACCAGATGCACTGCTGCACTAAGCTGAATACTCTGGGAAACCCTCTGTAGGTCTTTGGGGTGGTTTGTGCAGCCCTGTCCTAATACTCTGTTCTCCAGTCTCATGCTATCTTGGCTTCCCAGGCTCCCAACTCCTTTTGAAATAAAGGAGGACTTTCGTTGTGTTGTAGCCTGGAAATTCTCACCAGGCAATTAAGGTGGGGGCAATATTGGGGTTCACCTTACCTATTTCTCATCTCTCGGAAATCACTCTCTTGTCCTGCCTGACACCTAAATCAATGGAAACAATTGCTCCATACATTTTTGTGTGTTACTTCAGTTTCTGGTAAGAATTACTCCATATTGGCTGCGAGTAAAAGTCCCTCACCATAAATAAATCTCCTCTTGTGATCATCTGTCAGGCTTCTGTGTCTCTTAATTGTAGAAGCAGCATTATTAGCTCCCTAAACCTCTTAAAACCAAAATCATTTTGTTCTTGTTTATTAAGAGAATGCTTCTCTAAGACAGTGATTGGGACCTTCCTTTCCTCCACAATATACTCAAGGGATGCAACTACATAGTATCATTAACAGTGGCTTTCAACTGCAATGACTCTTAAGGAAATGGGGCATTCGTGTGTGGCCTGAAAATAACCATTAATGCTTCTAATATGCTGAAAATTTACATCTGTATCATTTCTCCTTTGTGTGTAATATTGGCTGACTTGCTATACTTATTAAAAGTATTTTATTCCTTTTATTAATAATCTTTATAATCTTTTTTAAATTGGGAATAGGCTTTAAATATGATAAACTTTTTGGCATCTAATAATACCTGAGTTTCTACTGATGTAGCATTTCCTTATATTGAGCCCACATATAGCCCTAAAATAAAATGAGCTTGGGCATGAGATACTACTTTTATTTCTAAATGCCACATGCTAGTGTTTTAAGACTTTTTTTTTCTTTTCTGAGACAAGAGTCTCACTCTGTCGCCCAGGCTGGAGTGCAGTGGCATGATCTCGGCTCACTGCAACTTCCTCCTCCCGGGTTCAGGCAATTCTCGTGCCTCAGCCTCCCTGAGTAGCTGGGATTACAGGCGCCCACCACCAAGCCCGGCTAATTTTTGTATTTTTAGTACAGACGGGGTTTTGGCATGTTGGCCAGGCTGGTTTTGAACTCCTGACCTCAGGTGATCCATCAGCCTTGGCCTCCCAAAGTGGGGATTACAGGCATGGGCCACTGCACTCGGCTGTATTTAAGATTTTCGATGCATGTGCACAAGTGAGAACAATCAAATTTTCCATTTTTAGTAATCTACTTCGCATTTTGTTACCTTTGATCACAACAAGAGGAACTCATTCTTGTTAAGCCAAAGTATAATTTATTGGAAAGATACAGTTTACATAACAGCAGAGAAGGCTGATGAACCAGATTCAGAAAGACACAGGGAGCACTTCAGCTTCTCATCTTCAATGTGAATAAACCTCAATCATTTTCTTTGCATTATTTCAAAGAATTCATCTAATTAGCTTAGTTTGGGTCTCATCCTCATTAAAAAGTTAAGGAAAGTAGCTGACAATCTCGCCAAAGCTCTATACAATTGCAGATGAGTTAATTCTCTAAAAGTTAACTGAGGTGCTACCACTAGAAAAAAAGAAATGGAGGCAAGACAGATAAAATCAAGAGATGGTCATATTGATTAAACGGTATGTCTTAAATTTTCCTATGCCCCAAAATAGGGAAATTAACAGCTACCTTAAATTAGAAATGACTAAGTGAACAGTTTTCTCAGGTACATTTGTAGAGTCCTTTCTCAATTTCTTCCCAATTATTGTTCTATTCAAATTTCTCACCTCTAAAAGAACCAACTTTAAAGATAGCTATAATTGATCACATCCATATCAAATAAGCAATAATTACTTCGGTCCATGTCCCCTCACTCCCAGATTTTAACCTATATACCAGGTGCATCTATGTATCTCATTTTGAGTTCAGGCTCATTGAATTTTAAAGACCACTTCAGACCTCAAATAGGCAGTAAGTTTATAAAAGTCACCCTTGTCTGCCTCAATATATAGAAATTTTTCTTTACTGTTGGTGATCTATCTGTTACTCAGATTCATTGCCAAGTAATACAGCATAGTGTTTGGGAGTGTCAAGTTTTAAGTCCAACTGATTTAGGTTTCTAGCCCTGCTCTGCTCTTTTTCTTAGCTGTGTAAACTTGGCCTGTTTACTTTTCCTCCTTTAGTTCGTTCTTTCCTCTGTAAAATGTAGACACCAGGGAAACAAGAACCTGAAATTCCGCAATTATTTTGAGAATTCTCTTTTTGAGAATAATCTTAAAATGTTTTAGGGTCTTCAAAAAATGGTTTTGCCTGTCATCTCTGTCTTCATCCTATTACAGGTCCACGAAGTAAGTATGAAGAGAAACCAGTACAGGCCAAGTGGACAGAGTACTAGCATACAGGTTCCGGTCCCAGCTCTATCATTACAGCTTTGTATCCCTGGGCAAACTAATTTTCTGTTAAAGTATCAATAAAATATGGAGTCTTTAATACATTAACGGTTTTCCAAGCCTAATCATATAGAAATACCTGTGTTATACCACCAATAAAACTGAATAATGACCCTTTCCATCATTAAGTTTTGGACAGAATATTTTCAACTTGTTTTTTTCTCCTGTACATTCTTCAAATATCCAGACTGTTGTCTTAAAAACCCAAAACATGGCACTATTCTGCCTGGTTTATCGAATTATTTTTTTTAATACAACACACACTCATTTTTCGCTAGCAAAACTGCTTATAATGGCACTAAATACACTAACATACTGTGTTTTAGTACAAAGCAGTAATACTCAGATTACTCTCAGGAAATCCGCAAGCTGAGTAAATCTGAAAAGAAGATCTTGTAACCACCCTTCCAATCGACTTATGTAGGGTTCTATGGCCCTAATTAAAAAACAAGAAAACTAGCTCTCAAGTCCAAAGGGGACTGCCCAACTCAGTCTCAGGCTTCTATTTCGCATCTGAGGAAAAAAGAAACACAAAAGGGAAATGCTGCCTCCTTGGTTCTGGAGGTGGTGACGAGAGCGGGGCCCACTGGGGAGCGATTTCAATTAAAGGGTCGGACATAGCCGTCTCGGCCCCTAGCAGTCTCCGCACTCACTGCCTCCTTCTCGAACATGCTAGGCCTCCTCTCTTTCCTAGCCGTCACCGGAGCCTGCTGAGGGGTCTGGTTCGGGGTCTGGATGGGGCTCGACTTCACGCCTCGGCCTCGCTTCTCCATCTCGCTCTGTTCTCCAAGACGCCCACCGCCTCCCCTTCTCTGCCGGCGGTCAAACGCCCCAGCCGCTCCCGCGAGGGCGGAAGTCTCCCACCCGCGCCTCGTACGGTGGGAAGGGCCCGCTCCAAGGCGCCTGGAGGAGGGGCGCGCAGGCGCCTGCGTCATTCACGCGCGCCGCAGCGGGGCGCCGGAAGTCATGGAGGTAGGGCGGGTGCAGGGCCCGGTTCGATCCCGAGCTAGGCATGGAGTCGGCGCCAGAGGCTCGGTGGTGCTCGGCTACGCGGAGTAGGCGAGCGAGCACGCGCCTGCGGTGGCCGGCAGTCCGCGCTGGAGGGCGCTGGCGACATCGCGGCCCTGGCCTCTGTGGCGATATCGGACGCTCGGCCCTGCAAGACGCCCGGCGGGCCCTGCCGGCCTCCCTGGGCCAGGCTCGGGTTCTCCGTCGCCTCCTGGCCCTGAGCTGGAACGCGGCGGACGGTCAGGGAGGGCTGTGCGCGGTGGCGCGGGGGCGGAAAGCCGCAGGTCGGGCTCTCACCTGACCGTGGCTTGCTCCTAGAAGTGCAGTTCCCTAGTCGCTGCCTGTAGGGTCCACAGTGGGACAGTAAATTTGTGTTCATCGCTTTTGGACCGTTTGAGTCACTGTAAAACTCATCACGACGGCCTCACCGACCTCGTGTCAGATCTGGTTGTATGTGGTTGCCTCATAATATTTATTTTTCCTCCCTGAGGCAATTAAATATCAAACACCTATCATCAGCAGTAACGACAGCGGAGCCGGGCGTGGTGGGGCCTGTGGTCCCAGCTACTCCGTAGTCTGAGGTGGAAGGATCGCTGTAGTCAGGAGGTGGAGGTTGCAGTGAGCCGAGATCGCGCCACTGCACCCCTGTCTGGGCGACGGCGAGACCCCGTCTCCAAAATAATGATAACAATAACTACCATTTTTTAGTACTATGTGCTAGATGCTTTTCATGTGTTATCTGATTACTGCAGCCCTACAAGGTGCAGCCTGGCACCGTTTTATTTCACTTAGAACTGAGATTCGGATAAAGTAAATTTTTAAAGTAACTTTTCCAAGGCAAGAGGTAGTCAGAGGCTGAGGAATGATTCAAATTTAAGTCCAGCGCCGAAGCACCGGCCCCGTGTAGTCTGCAGAGTTCCAGCCCCATAGAGCCACATGGAGGATGTGAGTGACAATCGCCAGAGACAATCAACAAATAGTTGATGTAGATTTCTTTAGTGATGACTTGTTAGGGCCTGCTGGGATTGTTCGAAAACCAGGGCTGAGAGTGGAAAGTGCAACTTCTGGGGACAAAAGGAGCAAACAGGGCAACTGATACTGAGCAGTTTCCACATTAGGAAGATGCCCAGAGTTAATTGTGACTGTCACAACACAGCCACCCCTTAACTCGACACACCAAAATAAAGAGCCTCAGTTCAGCTTTAGATCCTGAATTTGGCTTCTTTGCAGGTTTATACGATGGTCTTAGTGTCATGTGGGATAATTGTGAGGATTTTGATTGTATTTAATTCTCCATGGAAAACCAGTACGGTTTGCTACTTTTTACGTGGCAGAGAAGGCTAAACTTTACCTCTGCCCATCTTAGTTCAGAGTGACCCCTTTAACAAATGAAAGGATAACAAGAAAAAAGTTTATTAATGTGCAGAGTACACATCACAAGGGATAAACCTTCATGAAAAGTAACTTGAAATGGTGGCCTAGAACGACATTTGTATACCATCTTCAACAAAGACCTATAGATTTGCAGAGAAATGACAGAAATGAGAGCAGTTTTAGGCTTCAAAGGGCAGGAAACTGGGAAGGTAGATACATATTTGGAAACTAATGGAGTAAGAATTGTTTGCAGATTCCTCTGGTCTGGTCTGGTAAGAGTCTAAAGTTATCCCCAGTAAAGAATTTATATCCTGTCTTTGGGCGGAAGAGGGGGAGGATAGAGAGAGCTTTTCCTTCATTTGCTGCCTCTTGTCTTCAGCTCAAATTTGTTGTTGTTTTTATATCAAAGAGGCATGTTTTGGGATGACATTGTGGTTTTCTTCAACACCGTTTAGGGAGTCAGAGGTACGTGGGGTTCTTTTTCCTTCTTGTTCGCTATACTTGGTTTCTGCTCTCCCATTCCCCATTTTAAAAAATTGCTTATTTTGATAACTCTGGGATAGTGAAGGAATGCTGAGAGGAATAATGCTCTGTTCGTAAAACACATTCAGCTTCCGTGAACTTGTATTTTTTTCTTTTTTTTTTTTAAGTGAAAGGCAAGTTTATTAAGAAAGTAAGGGAATAAAGAATGGCTACCCCATAGGCAGAGCAGTTTGCAAATATTATGATTGATAATTTTAAGTCTTTAAGCCTTTATCATATTTGAGAACATTTATGTAAATTATCTTTAATATTTAATCACAATGTTTTAATCATATAGCTCTCACGATATCCAGAAAGCATGTTAACAGCAACTATACCTGAGTGCATTCAGTTCTTAAGAGATGTGACTTAAATATATAATACTCTATTTTTCTTTCTGTTAAGCAGTGCCTTTTATTTTATTTTTTTAGGTATTAATAGGTGACCCTATTACCACATGTCTTTCTCCCTCAGTGTATGATATAATTTGTAATCTTGGGTTTCAACTCAGAGAAAATTGTGATATCAATAGCATTGTAACTCAGAATGGTGAAGTATGCTGGAAAACAATCACAGACTGTGTGAGCTACACAGAGTCAGGTTTGTGCTGTCTTTGTACTCCAAACTTTCATAACTGTTCCACTGAAAATGTCTTGACCTGTAAAATTCACCTTTCTAACTGTTGGTTCCTTTTGTTAGATAATGTTATATATAATGCAGGCCTAACTCCAAGGAGAACAGAAATCAATGTGAAAAGAGAGGATATGAGGCCAGAGAAGCATGGACAAGTTAGTGGAAAGCTGGGCTGAGAAAACCACCTCTACAGAGGAGGTGTCAGGAGGCAGAGAGGGGCTGGTGGGCTGTTGATGTAGATCTCAGGGCCTTGAGATGATTCTCCATAGGAGTCATATGAATTAAGGGTAGAAAATGACCAGTAATAGATTATACAGTTATTTTAAATGTCTTCTAGGCATTCTTGCACACTTTGGAGCAGAGAGATAGGTGGGGAAATTTAATAATAGTTATATAAATTACAGATGAACATACTCTGGCCTAGCAGTCCGTTTTCAGGAATCTTTAAGACAGATACAGATAGGAAAGTGTGTGTGTGCAAGGTTATTCCTTGCAGCATTGTTTATAATAGCTAAATAAATAAAATAAACAGCCAAACATCAAGAAGTAGGGGATTGGTTCAGTAAATTATGATAAATTCATATAATGGAATATTATGCAGTGGTAGAAAAGAATGAGGAGGCTCATCTGATACAGAAGTCTCTGAGCTAAGTTGGAAAAAGAATAGGAGGGGCTTGTATTTGTAATTACCCTTTGGTATTTACTGATCATGAACCAAGTATATGGTTAATCCCAAACTTATCAAAAAAAATTAAAACAACAATAACTTAATATTATAAATATGTTTAAAACAATTCATTGCCATTAGAAATCTCAGTCTAATAACGTTAAAATAATCGGTTACAAAATTGTATATACAGCGTGAGCCTGGCTTAACTTAAAAAAAATCAGGTTACAAAATTATATATACAACATGAGCCTGGTTTTCTGTATTATGTACAGGTAAAGACATTGACAAAATAGTTTTCTCTTGTTTGAAACTTTTTGTATTTTCCACATTCTCTGCTGATAGTATATTTTTCTTTGATAACCTGATAAGCATTATGTGATTTATTTCCAATAATATAAAAGTATATCATATGTTCAATGGTAAGCTAATTGTTGATTTTATGGAAATTTTATAATTAAAGCATTATTTTCTTCGATGATGTAGATATTTTATATTACGTGATATGGAGCTATGGTGCTGAAATTTGTTTTCTTATCCTTTAAGACCAGGGTCTGGATTACTGGGGAAGTGTGAGGCTGCTGGGCCCTGTGTGTGAGGCTGTCCATTCACATTTCTTATCTCTGACCAAGGGGCAATTTGAAATTCAATATGCACCGTGGTTCCAGTGGACAAGTTTTCCAGAGGTTTGGCTTTTGAACAACCTTTAGAAATAAAAGACTGTGCAAATACTAATTAGAGGACTTATTATTTGCCAATTTTAAAGGGGCCTCTTTCATCCCCAGGCCCTCCAGCTGTGAAGTGTTGAGAGTTGCAAGAGAACCCTGGGCTATTATGCAGGGTCTCCAAAGCCTGAGCTGAGAAACATGCTCCTTGGAACACAGGAAGGTTTTGAATTCATTATCACAGGATTAGGGGTTGGAGAGCTAACATTTGGCACATGGTGCTCATCCAGGGATAGAAGAAAAATTGACCACTCCAGAATAAGAGGCCCTGTGGAGAGGTATTGAGGTGTTCTAAGACAGTGGGACCTGGAGACCAGAGCTGGGATACTTGGTTTGTTAATGGGGAACTGAAGGGAGTATGGGTAATTTGGGGCCTAACCCAAAATCTTGTTTTGGTTTGTTTTTTTGGTCAGTTTTTCTTCATTTTATTTGGCACGCCAAATGAGCACAGTAAAGCAGTAACTATAACAAGTCTAATTCTGCTTTGAATGTGGAGTGAAGGAATCATCATGTCCCCCTTGTACTAGTGCTTTTAAGTGGCAGGATGAGTGCCTTGTGTGTATCTGTTTGAGGACCCAGCCAAATCAAAAGGAGAAACATGATGGAGGTCGAAATGCTTGACTTTTCCACTTAAATTATGCCAGATTTGTTGCTTTCAATAAACGTTTAAATAAAGAAACTTCAAGGAATTCTTTAGCTATTAAAATATTTTTATTGATTCTTTAGGCAATATAATTATACAGAAAATGTTTACTTATTCACTGAAAATAACTAAAATATGGCAGTTGAAATCTCTCAAGGTTTGAATTTCAATAAATAATATTGTTACTTTGAGAAGTAGTTTCAGAGTGTACATCCTAATATGTGTTTTATTCTAAATAGTTATTTCCCGAAATATTTGATGCCTTGGAAAGTCTACAATCTCCTGCTATTTCTCTTAGCTTAATGAAACTGACGTCATGTCTAGAACGAGCCTTGGGTGATGTAAGTGTGAGAACTCTTTCATTATTGGCCCATTAAATTGTCTGAATGAACATTAAACTATTTTACAGCTGTCCTCAGATTTCTTGATTATTTTCCTATAAGATAAAATCATTTGGTACAAATTTTTAATATTTCCCTTTTGAATGATTATGAAATCAAAGGATTGGTGTCTACTTTTCACCCTTCATTTGTACAAACAGTTGCTTCACGGATAATATTTTTAATGTTTATTGGCTCATAATGCAACTGTTACACAATTTTTGTTTGAATTTTAGGTATTTTTACTGATTGGGAAGGAATGCCCCTTTCTTTTAAGAGATCTGCTTGCATCTGAGGAGCTTGCTCAAGTCTTCGGGCAGTCTGTGGTAAGTTTGTTCATCTAAACTCACGGAGTGTATTAGTCCGTTTTCATGCTGCTGATAAAGACATACCTGAGACTGGGAAGAGAAGGAGGTTTAATTGGACTTATGGTTTCACATGGCTGAGGAGGCCTCAGAATCATGGCAGGAGGAGAAAGGCATTTCTTACATGGTGGCAGCAAGGGAAAAATGAGGAAGAAGCAAAAGTGGAAACCCCTGATAAGCCCATCAGATCTCATGAAACTTATTCACTATCACAAGAGTAGCACAGGAAAGACCAGTCCCCATGATTCAGCTATCTCCCCCTGCGTCCCTCCCACAACATGAGAGAATTCTGGAAGATACAATTCAAGTTGAGATTTGGGTGGGGACACAGCCAAACCATATCATGGAGTAAGTGCAAAACAACAATTCACATATGCTGAGCTTTTGTTCTTCCCAAACTGATGATGCTTTAGGGAAAAATTGTATCAGTGATTCAAGCATATTCTCCCTTCCCACCTTCCCTTTCAAAATATCCCCTCTTCCGGCACATAGAAAGCTTTCCTATCCCGAGTGTGAATAACTCTGGGGCACCACAGGGCCAGTGTGAAGCATGTTGCCTCGATCAATTACATATTAATAACTATAATACTAAATCCAGAATACAACTTTAACCCTTTAAATGAGTGATAATACAGTTTAATGTGAAATTATGCCTTTTGCAACCATTTAAACTTACAGTGGAAAAAAAATTTAGATGTTAAAAAAATCATGCAGTTACATACTATATTAAAATCTCCTAAAGAGCACATGATCAAGAGACTTAAGACTAATGAATAACCTTAGGCAACTGCGTGAGGCAAGGTCAAGATGAAGAAACCCAGAAGAGCCTTGTCTGGAAGCTGTGCTTGCCAAGCCAGGGAGCTGCTAGATGATTTTTGGAGTAAAGAAATCTGTCTTCAGTGGAGCTTTTCCATTCTTTTCTGTGGATCTTTACTCCTTGTCCGCGTAAAGATCATTTTCTTTTGTGGAGAGCATGAAATTAAGATAAAAAGTGCAAACCTCTTGTTACACTGAATTCTTAAACACATTTTGTTTCTTTGATCTGTTCTTTGGTACTTGCTTATATGTGATTGGCCTTCTGCCCACTTGTGGCCCCTTCAGCCACCAGGTACTTTTACTTGGTCACTGGCATTTATACATCTGATTGACCAGATAGTGTGAACCATGAGTATTTCACAAATTATTGGTAGAGCAAAACGATCTGAAGTTGCGTAGAAGAACTGCTTGTTAAATGTTCCTACATTCAGTAGAACTGCTCTTGATCATTTCCACCTACTGGTTTTGGGTCTTCCCCCTGAGGGAAGTTCAGAATGCATCCATATTCCCTTCTCAGCAGCCGTCTTTCACATGCATGAAGACAGTGTTCCCTTCCTTCCTGAGTCTTCTGGAGGCTCAACCATTCTTTCTCCTATGACATGCATTTAATGTCTCAAGTCAACCATTGTTTCTCCTATGACATGAATTCTTTCAGTCTTTGAACATCTTCCATTATATTCTGAGTTTCTTCTAAATATGGTGCCTCAAACCCAAAGCAGTTCTCTGGGCATGACATGATTGCAGTCTATTAAGTAGGACCCCTGGTTGGGTGTTTTCTTCACTCTGTAGATAGATGGTGGGGTGGATAAGTGATGGGCTTCACGTCAGACAGCTGGGAAGTGGAGGCTCAAGCCTGGAGCCATGCTGCTCGGGCATCTGCCCTGCTGCCTCTGTTTAACCACACAATTGCATGCTGCTTAATACAGTGATATGTTTCTGCTTATCATATCATTGTCTTTTTACATTTTATTTAGATATTACGCACATTTGAAGCACTTTATTAAAGCAGGATAACCTGGGTCAGATCTTATCCCCATATTGATTTTGTAGCCTTTGAGACCTTGGTGTCACCTTTCCATGCTTGTATTTTTTTCACCTAGATGCTGGGGATAATAGTAGTACCTTCCTCATAGGTGGTTCTTAGGATGAATGAGTTGATGTACACATATAAAATGTCTCTAGCACATATTAAACACTCAGTAAATGTTGGTTTTATTATTACTGCTATATACCAGCCAAAACTGTTGACTCTGTCAGTTAAAAAGAAGAATACAAATGTTATCTTCATATTATATTGGTTTATTCAATAATTCAATATAATTAACTATGTAATGATTTGCGGATTAGATGAATGTGCTAAAAGTCTTCGTTGGCTCTCCGTGTGGTCTCAACCTGCGTAACATCTTATGGCATGGGTTTGCGTCACCTGAAGAAATTCCTCCAAAGTAAGTTGCAAGTGAAGAAATTTTCTTCCTTTTTTGGATCTACCAAAGAGTTTTTTAAATTTTGAATTTCATGAGAAGGAAATATATTTTGTGAAAGATGAGTGAGTTTTGAGATAGGATTTTGAAGATAAAAATGGAATATTACTAGTTTAGTCACCAGAGTGATGACTGGGTTATAATTTCAGTGACTTACACCCCAAAGGCAATTCAGGGGTGACACCAGAAGGATGTTATGCCATTCACGTCCTGGGTGGGTAGAAGACCCTGAGGTTTCATTAGGGTCTTCATCAGAGTTTCTGTGGTGCTGTTGTGCTGCCCAACTATTGCACAGTCTAATTCCTACATCTAGAGAATTTTGTGCAATTTTGTTTGTTTGTTTGTTTATTTTTGAGATAGAGTGTCACTCTGTCACCCAGGCTGGAGTGCCATGGTACATTCTCAGCTCACTGCAACCTCCTTCCAGGCTTAAGTGATCCTCCTGAGTAGCTGGGACTACAGGCACACGCCGCTATGCCCACCTAACTTTTTGTATGTTTTGTAGAGATAGGATTTCACCTTGTTTCCCAGACTGGTCTCAGACTCCTGAGCTCAACTGATCTGCCCGCCTTGGCCTCCCAAAGTGCTGAGATTACAGGCTGAGTCACCATGCTCGGCCAGTTTCATGCAATTTAACGGTGCTTTGCTTTCTTAATTTTAAATTTGTGTTTTTCATAGTGAAGCTTTTTATGGGCATGATTGAGTACATTTTTGTAACAGATCTCTATGGTATTTCCTAGATACTGTTCAATGATGATACTGTTGACAGCAGGATTGGGTCAGTTACTGAAGAGTTACCTTCAAAACACTAAACTTACATTGGCACATCGCTCTTTCATAACTCTTACAAACCTCGAGGATTTGATTGTTTTTCCTGGTAAATACTATGTTTCACATTTCTTCCTTAATGTAGCTTTGCGTAGATATTTGCAAAGTCAGTAAACAGCATTAAGAGGTGCACTCTTGAGGTGGGGTGAAGTAGTTGTTCTTCAGTAGTCGGATGGCTTTCAGGGTTGCTTGAAGAACCTCCTACATTTTACCACCCAAAGCCCTGCCTCCTCCCACCATGCCCTGGGGTTGTTGTGGGGGTCACGGGAGTTGCGGCTGTGTGAGTTGAGCTCTTTCTTCCTCAGATGCACTATGTGCAACAGTGGCCTCAGGCTGTTGTATGATGTACATTTTCTCCTCCATTTACCTCTTGTGTCTTTGTACTCATGATCATTATGCCAGAAATACTTGTAGTATCAAGGGTCTTTTACACCTTCTGAAAATGTATTTTACTTCTGTTGGTCATTGTGCTCAGTTGGTCCACCCTGAACTGTTGCCTAAATCACTGAAGAGACATCCATGCCCCACTTTCCAAGGGTCACCTGCACCTTGGGCCCTTGGTCAGGGCGATCCTACTCTCTAACAAGTCCCCTGCTGCAGGGGTCACGGTTCAGCCACCTAAAGGGGTTGGCTTGTTGGCATCACTCCCCCAGCGCGTTTCCGTCTTTTTTCAGTTGATCAGTATGATTGTGTTTAAAACTGTGTGTTATTTTACAGATGTTACTTATGAGGTGCTTTCCGTATTAGAAGAAGTGATGACGAAATCTGCTTTTATATTAAAAATCATGTTACCATATTGGGAAGTTGCACTGGTCAAGTTCAAGTCACACAGGTAACTAAAGGGTGCATGGCAGAGGGGTTTGCAGTGGTTGGAGGCCAGTCTTTCTTGATGCCCTTCACTTTGGATGCTTTTTGCTGTTGGAGTAGAGGTGAAGAGAACCTGGACTGACTTGAGCAGACCTGAAAATAAAACACCTTCATAGAGTCGCTTCAAGGACAGCCTGTGATTGTATCTGAAACATTGCCTTGTGGTGCAGTTGATAGAATTATTTTTCAGGATCCACTTTTTAATATTTTCTGGAATTCTTAGAATCAGTGAAACATGTTCAGAATATGAAACATAGATAAGCCAGCTTCGTCCTTACATTCTGTTTCTGTTTCCTGAGGAGCAAACACATGTATGGTCACCACCAGAAGGTCTGGTGAGCTGGTCTTTAGTTCCTTAAAGGATATCACCCTAATTCATTCATTTTTATGCCTTGAGAACCCACTGAAATCCTGGGATGTGCATTTTTGTTTTTTTCTTTTTGAGACTGGGTCTCACCCTGTCCTCCAGGCTGAAGTGCATTGGAGCCACCTCGGCTCACTGCAGCCTTGAACTCCTGGGCTCAAGCAGTCCTCCCACCTCAGCCTCCTGAGTAGCTAGGACTGTAAGTGTGCACTACCATGCCTGGCTAATTTTTGTACTTTTTCTAGAGATGAGGTCTCAGTCCATTCCCCAGGCTGGTCTTGAGCTCCTGGGCTCAAGTGATCCTCCTGACTCAGCCTCCCAAAGTGCTGGGATTACAGGAGTGAGCCACTGCGCCCAGCCTCAGTATTTTCTGGAAGCAATGAAATGAGTTAGACAGTCCTTCGATAACATTTTATTCTGTAGGAGCTACTAAAAATGGTTAATCAAACATTAAAACACCGGAAGATGTTTTTAAAATCACTAGTTAATGAAACTTTGGTTCTATGTGTGAGTGGTTTTGTTTTGTTTTGTTTTTTGAGACAGAGTCTCACTGTGTCACCCTGGCTGGAGTGCAGTGGTGTTAGCTCACTGTATCCTCTGCCTCCTAGGTTCAAGTGATTCTTGTGCCTCAGCCTCCCAAGTATCAGGGACTATGGGCATGCACCACCACGCCTGGCTGATTTT
This sequence comes from Nomascus leucogenys, assembly GCF_006542625.1. NCBI lineage: Eukaryota > Metazoa > Chordata > Mammalia > Primates > Hylobatidae > Nomascus > Nomascus leucogenys. The sequence continues at coordinate 155,213,663 of NC_044383.1, forward strand.
TGTATTTTTAGTAGAGACAGGGTTTCGTCACGTTGGTCAGGCTGGTCTCAAAGTCTTAGCCTCATTTGATCTGCCCACCTCAGCCTCCCAAAGTGCTGGGATTAGAGGCTTGAGCCACTGCGCCCAGCTGGTTCTGTTCTGCTTCTTGTATTAGCAAGTATTATCATTTCTCTTTGCCTTTGATATCTAGACTGCAGCAGTTATTGTGATGTTGGTGTCAATATTATTTTTGTTTTTTGCTTGTTTTTTACTTAGAGAGTCTTACTCTGTCACTCAAGCTATAGTGTAATAGCACAGTCATAGCTCACTGCAGCCTTGAACTCCTGGGTTCAAGCAATCCTCCCACCTCAGCCCCCTGAGTAGCTAGGACTACAGGCAGTGCCACTGCACTCAATTTCTAAATTTTTTGTAGAGATGGGGTTTCCCAGGCTGATCTTGAACTCATGGCCTCAGGCGATCCTCCCACCTTGGCTTCCCAAAATGCTGGGATTACAGGCATGAGCCACTGCACCTGGCCTAATGTTTATTTTTGGAACATGGAGTTTTGCCTATTTTTCCTTCAATTTCATAGATTTGCTGACTGCGCCATATTGTTGCTGACACAACTAGAGACTGGACTTAGGAATGTTTTTGCCACACTTAACAGATGTCCAAAAAGACTCCTGACTGCTGAGGTAAGCTTGTTTTTATTATTGATTGTGATCATGGTTGCTGTATTAACAGTTTTCTGTTACCAATTAAAAGTTTTTAAAAATGTTACTCTGTTTCACATTAAAATGATTTTTTAGCTAAGAAGTGTGGAAGGCCTCACTATCATTTTTATAGGATTTATATTTATGTTATTTTTGATTGTTTTTGATATTTCTGTAATATTTCCAAACAGTCTTTAAAACTTAATGATACCATGAACGTAGTAGGCACTGATTCTCTCTCTAGCTGTGTTGATGGTATGTCACTGTAACCGCATGAGATGGCTGGGGTCTAGCCAGGAGACTGAGGCGACCAGTGGTTGATCCTGACCTTGGGAAACTAATCAAAACCTTCTGAGCTTGAGTTTCTCCATCTTACAAATGGAAGATATAGGATTTGGAGGTGACTTGGTGTGGTGCCAGCCCTGCAGCAGGTCATGGAAGCCTTTGTCTCAGTTTCTTGAACCCCTCTATGTGTGTACACACGCACATACACACAGCTGTCTCAGAGTTCCACATTGACCCCTGGTTGCCTGTCTGAGGCAAGTGTCTCTGAGTTTCCAGCCTAACTCCTCTGGCTCCTAGAATTTCTCATTTCTGCTCCTTTTTGGTAGTTATGATAAGATCCTGCTGCTTAGTGACAAAGATCTCGAAATAATATGGCTGCAGTGACTGAAATAGGATAGAAATGCATTTCTGCCTTTCCCAAATGTGAGTAGCTCCCAGTGAGATGGCAGCACCCCCATCATCAGCACTCAGACCCCTCTGTGTCATCTTCCAGTGTTGAGGGCCAGGCCTTCCTCGTGGAGACAACTGCTTCCTGGCTCCAGCCGGCTGTGTCAGCCATCACATCTGCTTTCCAGCCAGCAGGAAGAGCAAAGATTGGTGCATGCCCCTCTCTAAGGACACTTCCTGGAGGTAGCACAGGCCTTGGGCCAGAGCTTAGTTGCACTTGCTGCCGGGGAGGCATGGAAGCGTTCCCGGGTGGCCAAGTGCCCAGCTTCCCACGGGACGATCTGTTGTGGAGGGAGGGCAGGCGCAGCCGCTCCACACCTCGGATTCTCGTCTCCTTCTCCAGCTTGGCTTTTGCTTTTTGCCCCCTTTGTAGGCATTCCTCAATGCTCTGCCGTCAACCCCATCCTCTGTTTCCTCTCCCTGGGAGATCTCGTACAATTCTGTGCCTTACATTTTCATCTCTGGGGGAACAACAATTAGAAAATACTTTGAACCCAATGAAAATGAAACCCAGCACATGCGAAGTTTTGGACCCAGTGAAAGCAGTGCTGTGAGGGCAGCTTATGGCCCCGGAGCCGGACTCCCCAGTGTTGCTTCTCGCTGACCCCCATCTGATCTCTGCAGTTAGATCTGCTCATGTTCGCTAAATATCTTCATGGGACTTTTCCTCAGCACCTCACATTTATCTTATTTCAGAAAGGCATTGTTTCCCACAGATTTGTCCTCCGACGCTCCCTCTGTCATCTCAGCCTCACCAGCTGCAGACTCCAGCAGCGTCTCATGTTTCCCGCACACCTCCCGTGTCCACTCAGTGGCCAGCACGGCCGGTGGTTTCCACCCAGCTGACCTTGTGCTCTTCCTGTCCAAACTGAGAAGCCCCCCGCCTGGCTCCTCGGCCCACCCGAGCTCATCTCACGATTCTTCCTCCTTCTGAAATTTCATTCTCACAGTCCTGCTGATTCTTTTTTTTAGTTTTTTTTTTTTTTTTTTGAGGCAGGGTCTCGCTCTGTCGCCCAGGCTGGAGTGCAGTGGTGCAATCATAGCTCACTGCAGCCTCAATCTCCGGGCTTAAGCAATCCTCCCACCTCAGCCCCCCGAGTAACTGGGACCACAGGTGTGTACTACTACACCTGGCTCATTTTTACATTTTTTTTTTTTTCCTTGTAGAGATGGAGTCTTGCCATGTTGACCAGGCTGATCTTGAACTCCTGGGCATAAGTCATCCTTCTGCCTCGGCCTTCCAAAGTTTTGGGATTACAGGCATGAGCCACCATACCTGGCCCCACTGATTATTTTCTAAACTGATATTCTGATGTTATTTATGGTTTTTTTCACTGGTTTAACCTCCTCAGTGATGTCCTGTTGCGTGCCAGATGGAGTGCATCCTCTTCACATGGCAGCAAGGCCTCGGCTTCTAACCCTGCCCTCCTCTTTGGTGTGTTTCCTGTTTGGGTACCTCAGTGAAATTTAGGCTTCTTGTCAGCTCCAGAACTTGCTTGTCTTTCCTCTTACTTTGTTCCTCACCCCCAGATTTTCCGCCCCAGGTCAGGGGCTGTGACCACAAGAGCGACCTTCCAGAGGCTCATCTACTGAAAGGTGGAGGCTGCTTTTCTCTGTGTTCTGTTTCTATCTCATCTTGGAGGCAGTCCTGCTTTGCCTTACTCATGTGCATTTCTGCAGAGGTCTCTGCAGGTTCTCTGAGGCAGGCCTACATGTTGCTGCCCATGCCCAGTGCCTTCCATGTAGGCCACTCAGCGCGATGTGGAGCGAAGCTTCAGGGAAGAGCTGGGCCCCACCCATTAGAGCCCTTGCTTCATGATACCTGCATGGGGATCGGCTGCACGGTGGCATGCTCCATCACTGTAGGCCATGTGGTGCAAATAAATTTGGATATTTACTTGTCATTTGACTTCATAAATAACATGGCTGTTTCCACAGAGGATATAATCTATCAAAGAATATATTATTAGCCCAGGCTTTTATCCAGAATAAATAGGATCAGTTTTTAAGGCAGTATATATATGAAGATATTTTATAAAACTTAATAAGACTCTGCAGATGCTGTTATTATTTACTCATTACTTTTGTGTCATGAGATTTCTTCAGGACCAGTGGAAGATATGAATATGAGTGAGATTTCCTGACTTCAGAAGCTTATTTATCATGGGACAGTGAGAAGGCATTTATACTAACTCTGTAAAACAAAGTAGAAGCTAATGTGTGTAGTTGATGGAGGTAAATGAAAAATTCCACTTTTTGGAGAAAGTGGGAATTTGTGGTAGACATTGGATATTTAGAACTCAGAGGGAATTTTATGGCTAGCAATACAGATTTGAGAGCTAAAGATAACAGATTTTAGAGTCATCTGTGTAGTAATGTTGAAGAATATTGGCAATATGAAATTTAAAATAGGTTATTAAACATTATTAAACATTAATAAATCAAAAAACATTTCTTGAGAGCTAGCTTACACAAAATCCTGATTTCATCACATCACACCGCATGGCCCTACAGTGATGGAGTGTGCCACCATGCAACTGATCCCCATGCCGTCAAATCTCACTGAAGTGATTTCGTCATGCTGTCTGTCAAATCTCACTGAAGTGATTTCGTCATGCTGTCTGTCAAATCTCACTGAAGTGATTTCGTCATGCTGTCTGTCAAATCTCACTGAAGTGATTTCGTCATGCTGTCTGTCAAATCTCACTGAAGTGATTTCATCATGCTGTCTGTCAAATCTCACTGAAGTCCCCAAGAGCCTTTTGAGATAGGCATTCTTAACTTCTCCTTTTGCAGAGAAAACCTGCATCTGTGGAGTTCAATCGGTTGCCTGTAGGTTTCATGTCTAGAAAATGTTGAAGTTGGGATCAGAACTCAGGACAGCCCATGTCTGTAGGCCGTGCTGATGATGCTGAGAAGCAGCATGCATGAAATAAAATAAAAACAGACAAGGCTATTCATTGGAGAAAATTGGAGGCTATGCTCACTTGTGCACAAATACCAGTCATCAGGAGAAGTATTCTGTTGTATGAGCAGTGATTTGTGAGGGCCTGGGATCGTACATTTTAGAGATGACTGGGCTAAAGCTCTGTTGAGAGCAGTGTCCTAATGCGGCTTCATGGCCAGCTGTGCTGTGTTTTTGCGTCTTTTGTAATGTGTTTATTTTGTCAGTGACATTCCTCTCATAGTGTTTCTAGATGAATGTTTGTTTTAACAAAAAACTTTGGGATGTGTGGCCATGTACCAGAATTTTTTCTTATTTTGCATAGTGTTACTGTATTTGTATTTTACTTTAATTGTTTATTTTCATTTCTTTCCTTTTCTGAAGTCAACAGCTGTTTATACCACCTTTGATGAAGTAAGTAAGAAAACTTGTAAGGTAACTTGAAACAAACAGAACACTGTCTTCTTTTAAAATACAAATTAAAACGCAAAATTAAAGATCAGCCATAAATCATATACTTACAGGAAAATGTCCATAGTAATATAAGCCAAAAAAAAGCCTATAATTGATATTTCTGGTTAATTTTGGGGTCCAATATTACCAATCTAGCTCCCAAAGCTATACAAAGCTCAAAGTTGGAAAATACCAAGGGATCTAACACGATTAGCTATAATTATTTAGAGGCTTGCATTTTAGATTTAAAGGTACAAGAAATATTCCCCAACTACTGTTGTACAAGAAATATTCCCCAACTACTGTTATGAGTTTGTAGTATATATTGATTCATTTAATCTGCATATTGGGGGTGTGAATAGTAAAAAAATCACAGTTGAAAATGCCTTTTATCACCCATAGAGCATAGAGGCATTTGTGTGTGTAACCCCGGATAGCATTCATGTGCACCCAAAGTGTGACAGCCTATGGGAAACCAAGGGAAAGGTCACCTGAAGAGGTCTGGACATTCGGTTTTGTCTTTAAGACAACTATTAGATTCCTAAGTGAGTGCGTGGTGGGTGAGTTAAAAATGTGCCTGTTTACTTGCAGAGCTTCTTCCATTAGGTGAATAATCTGCTGTTATTTTAATGTATAAGAACTTTGGTAATGTGAGGAATTGATTAGATCGTGCAGTCCAGTCTCTAGAGGATCAGATCTGTGGGATTGGTTGGGGTGGTTGGGCAAAGTCCTTGGTGAGTTAAGAAGTGACTTTGCAAGTGACTCTAATGTGTACACAAACAATACACATGCACACACCACGCATAGATACACACACGGACACATACCTCCATGCTGCATATACACACACAGGCATACACACACTCTAATGTGTACACAAACACACATGCACACACCACACATACACACACACACACACACACACGTGAACACATACCTCCATGCCACATATACGCACAGGCATACACATACTCTAATGTGTACACAACACACATGCACACACCACACACGAACACATACATCCATGCCACATATACACACACAGGCATACACACCCCCACAACACATATGCAGGCACATATACTACACACACACACACATACACACAGGCACAGTTGCATATAAACACACAAATGTACACACCCCCACACCACATATGCACATACACATATACACACCACACATATTCACAGTCACATACACGAACACACGTGTATACAATTAATAATATATTCTTAAAGTCATTCTGTTGGTTAAGGAAATATTTCCTGAACACCTGTTTGCTGAATTTTAAAGACTGTCCATTTAATTGGCTTAGACCTGAGATAACAAGTTAGGCTAAAATTACTACATCCATCAACTCTGAAAGTTCTGTATGTTGATGTATGGGGACCAGTTAATCAATGTATTTATTTTTGATGTTTTAGATATTGGCAAAGCACTTGAATGATGGTAAAATCAATCAGCTCCCTCTTTTCCTTGGAGAGCCTGCTATGGTGAGTATTAGGTATTTTCCAGGCTAATATTCTTGTATTTATGGATATCATCAGCACTTCTCTAAAATTAAATTAATTTTGGCTTGTGGTTTGCTCAAGAAAAGTACTTCTGAAACATTGCTGTGCTGTCTCAGCTTCAGCCACCAATCAGCTGATGTTTGCCAAGCTGTCACTCCTTAAATGTCTTTTTTAAAGGCCCGATGATTTAGCTGCCCTGTCCCTAGGCAAAATTTGAATTTGTTTTTTACATGTATTTGTGCTGTAGAATGGATATATATTTGTGCCTTGTTAAATGCAACAGTTAGGCTGGGGGCGGTGGCTCACGCCTGTAATCCTAGCACTTTGGGAGGCCAAGGCGGGCAGATCACAAGGTCAAGAGTTCGAGACCAGTCTGGCCAATATGTTGAAACCCCGTCTCTACTAAAAATGCAAAAATTAGCTGGGTGCAGTGGCGGGCACCTGTAGTCCCAGCTACTCAGGAGGCTGAGGTGAGGATAATGGCTTGAACCCAGGAGGCAGAGGTTGCAGTGAGCTGAGATCGTGCCACTGCACTCCAGCCTGGGCAACAGAGCGAGCCTCCATCTGAAAATAAAAGCAACAGTCAAATGTGAGTAATAAGACTGAGTATTGGTTGAAAAGAGCCTCATTAATTGTTTAAGGCCATCTATCCATTTTTTTATATTTTATGAAGATATTTCAGTGACTAATTTGGACTACAATAGATATTTGACATTTATTTCTTCTAACAGTCAGGCGACCTAGAATCATGCTCGTGTTCTGTGACTTTAGACTCTGTGCTCTGTGGACATCCATTTTTGCCATCAAAAAATAAGACGATTGAACTAGTTTAATGTTCTTTCCACCTTGAGTCTCTGTGACGCTTCTGACTGTTGGCGATTTGCCAAGGGCAGCAGTTTTCTGACCTCTTTTCCCTATAACCTGTGGGAGAGGCCTTGGATTTGTGTCGTAAGAAGCAACAGGCTTTGGAAGGTGAAAAAGCAGATGAAAAAGTGCAGGGGCTGTGCTCACACAAGAAAGAGCTGTGATTTCTTTTATTGCCTTGGAAAAGCTCATTTGCAAATGTTCACACTCAGTTCCCTTCCTTGGAGGAAGGTGAAAACAAGAAAGACTGGAATTTGATGAGACTGCAGTACCACCTGCACAGCTCTGCCTTCCCCACAGCCTCTCTGGCTCCCTGGTCTGTCCTGTGGGTGTAGGAGAAGAGCTCTCCCCAGCAGAGTCCCATCCAGGGCTTCAGAGGACTTGATGGGTGCACTCTTTCCTTGTATTCAGCAACACCAGGCATGTCTCTCTGCTGTGGATACTAACAAAATATTTTCTCTGTTTAATTTCTGAAAGGAATTTCTCTGGGATTTCCTGAACCATCAGGAGGGTCCCCGCATAAGAGATCATTTAAGCCACGGGGAGATCAACTTACATGAATTTTCAAAAGAAACAACTAATCAGTTGCTTGCATTTTCTGTTGTACTGTTACTCAGATTCGTTGATGAAGGTCTGCTATCAGTTTTTAAGGTAATTTATAGGGAAGAAAATCATTAATTAGATTAACTCATTCAGCTATGAAAGAATATAGTTTATTTTTCAAATGTAATTAACTATTAATCATCTTTTAATATATCTGAGTTACAGTATCCTCCATCAGAAAAAAAAGTGATTGGGTTACATATATGGTTTATATTCTCTATCACAGATCAATCAATATTAATCTCAGCTAAAATAATTTAACTCATTTCTTAAAAACACATTTGCTTTTGTATGTAACAGCAGCTAAGTATTGAAAACGAAAGAACAAATTATAAAACAGGATTAACCAAATATTAGGGAATTTTTACAGATGTTTGCTAAATCGACGGGGTAGGATATTTGCATCATCAATAAACTAAGTCTTTTATTATTTCAAAGTAAATAATTTACGATAGAACATTTGTTATTGATATTTCAATCTTTTTTTCAGATTATACATGTGACAGGTATTTTAAAAATTGTTTAAATGTTCAAACAAAAATTACTAGAAATAGAAAAATTAGTGTGAAAAGTAACAGCCCTCAGGAATTCCGTCTCTCAGAAATAACTACTGTTAATAATTCAGTGTTGTTGCTACCACATTTTTGCTATGAGTATAACAAAGTGAGTTCATAGGAAGGTACGCTATGTTTTGTAGCCTGCATTTTTCATTAACTGTGTTTTTGGCATTTTTGTTCTGCCTTATTCTTTTTGTCAGCTGTTTGATATTCCATTTTATCAATATGTTATTATTTACCTAAGCAGTCTGTCATTGATGAATGAGTTGTAATGTTCCCTGATGTAGAAAATTCCTAATTATTATGCTGAAATGAACATCTTTGTTCATTTGGGCACTTATGTAAATACTCTTAAAAAGTAAAGTTCTAAGACAAAATATATCAATAAGGTTTTTTAAAATTTTTTTATTATTATTATTATTTTTTATGAGACAGGGTCTCGCTCTGTCACCCAGGCTGGAGTGCAGTGGTGCAGTCATGGCTCATGGCCGCCTCAACCTCCTGGGCTCAAGCCATCCTTTTACCTCAGCCTCTTGAGTAGCTGGGACCACAGGCACAAGCCACCATATCCAGCCAGGATTATGTTTTTATTTTCATTTCTTTTTTTATGTTTACTAGATGTTTATAATTCCTTTATTAATTGCCTATTAATATATTTTCTCCATTTATTTCAGTTTTATTTTTCCCATTGGATCATTAGCCTTATTTGTGTACATATTGCTTTGTTACTCATAGGTTTTGATTTTTTTTTCTCTTTGGCTTCACATTTGGAGCCATTCTGAAAAGAATCTTTGCTTTTCAAAATTAAAAATATATGTATACATTTTCTCTGATACTTCTATTTTTTCTTTTTTTTTTTTTTTTTTGAGACGGAGTCTTGCTCTGTCGCCCAGGCTGGAGTGCAGTGGCGTGATCTCAGCTCACTGCAACCTCTACCTCCCGGGTTCAAGCAGTTCTCTGCCACAGCCTCCCGAGTAGCTGGGATTACAGGCGCCCGCCACCATGCCTGGCTAATTTTTTTGTATTTTTAGTAGAGACGGGATTTCATCATGTTGGCCAGACTGTTCTTGAACTCCTGACCTTGTGATCCACCCGCCTTGGCCTCTCAAAGTGCTGGGATTACAGGCATGAGCCGCTGTGCCCTGCCTATTCTTTCTTTATTTTCCATTTACGTCTTTTGATCCGATTGGAATTTATTTCATCTTGGGAGTGAGGTACAGAATCTAGCTTTACTTTAAAAAAAATTAATAGTTATTATTCTGTATAAACTTGAACAAGCATACAACCCAAAAAACAAATAAGAATGAGCACCTCATGGATTGAGTTAGGGATAATTGACGTTTTTCACAATATTGAAGCTTATTCAGGGACACAGTGTCTCCCCATCTTCATTCCTCGAGTCCTCCCGTGTACGCGGCACCTCCAGCCTTCTAGGTGGCTGCTCAGGCTGGAAGCCTTAGATTCCTCTCTTCTCTTCATACTCAGTCCTTGGAACAGGTCTTAGAAATATGTTCCACAGTCCAGGTGCGGTGGCTCACGCCTGTAATCCCAGCACTTTGGGAGGCCGAGGCGGGCGGATCACCTGAGGTCAGAAGTTTGAGACCAGCCTGGTCAACATGGTGAAACCCCGTCTCTACTAAAAATACAAAAATTAGCCGGGCGTGGTGGCGGGTGCCTGTAGTCCTGAGAATAGCTTGAACACAGAAGGCACATGTTGCAGTGAGCCGAGATTGTGCCACTGCACTCCAGCCTGAATGACAGAGCAAAACTCCATCTCAAAAAAATAAAAAAAGAGAAAAAACAAAAAAAGAAATATGTTTTACATCTGCTACTCCCTGTCCCTCCTGTGCCACCACCTGGCCACACCGCCTTGGCCCCTCCCGGGAGTGTTGCTGGCACTGACTGGTCTGCCCACCGACTTCTGCGAGCCCTTCACCTTGTCGTAACACAGCAGCCAGACTGATCCTTTTACCAACGTGGCATCCCTCTCCTCGGAAGCCCTCGGGTGGGTTCACATCTTGGAACAGAAGCCAGGTGCTCTTCAGTGGCATACATATGCTGCTTGTGTGTCTGCCCTGCGGGGACATCACCCATGCAGGCACGTGCGTGTGCCTCCCGTGTTCTGCCCAGCACACTCCCTGGTGCACTCCAGGCTCTCACACACCTGAGTGATGGGAAGGCCAGCACATTTCTTCTGTAGTTAACATCTAGCTATTTGAGTTGTTTGTTTTGTGCTTTTAAGAATTGTAGGTAGTGGGCCGGGCACAGTGGCTCATGCCTGTAATCCAGGCACTTTGGGAGGCTGAGGCAGATGGGTCACCTGAGGTCAGGAGTTCGAGACCAGCATGGCCAAACATGGTGAAACCCCGTCTCTACTAAAAACACAAAAAAATTAGCCAGGCGTGGTGGTGGGTGCCTGTAATCCCAGCTACTCAGGAGGCTGAGGCAGGAGAATCGCTTGAACCTGGGACGCAGAGGTTGCAGTGAGCCGAGATCGCGCCAGTGCACTCCAGCCTGGGCAAAAACAGTGAGACTCGGTCTCAAAAAAAAAAAAAGAATTATAGGTAGTTGGTAGTTACAGATTTTTTAATTTGTCAGCTATCAATTCACTGACTTTGTTTCTCATAGGTTTTAGTCGGCTGACTTGGATTTTTAAGTTATGTGGTTATATCAGTTGCAAATAATGTAATTTTTATGCTTTTTAAAATATGTATATGCTTAGCAATTAAATGTTTATGCGATCCTTTTTTTAGTTGTATTCATTTTTAGTGTTTAAGTAACTATTTCCTAGTTACATTTCCAATTGTTTGGAATCTTTTTCTTCTTATTCATCTCCAGTTTTGTGCACAGAGGGTGGGTGTGGCATTTGTAATCTATTATTGTTAATGGCCTCCATTTAGAATCATTTTATTGGCTGTCGTTTGCCTGCCATGTCAAACCTATTTTAATGAAGCATTTGCTTTTCTAGCTGCATAGAATTATTTGAAGAAAGATAATGAGAAATGGGGACTCTAAGTGGCCTACAGTTCAAAAGAAGAAAGCTAAAAGCCCACCCAAATATGATAGTAACCACTATTTTCTCTACACTAGGAAAAAGCAGCAATAGAATTGTTGATTAGTCTTGCAGAAGGCTATAGTTCTCGCTGTCATCCAGTTTTTCAGCTTAAAAAACAGGTATGCCGAATGCAGGGTGCTGGGAGGGGTGTGTATGTCTCTGAAACCACCTGTCTTTTGCAGAGATGCTGGAAGGGTGCAGTTTGCATGCTGAGTCAGACTTTGAGTTGGGCACATCCAGCTTTCTAACCAGTGTGGGGCCTGCTGTGGCGCTGGCCTGGTCGCTCAGTCTTCTGAGCCTCAAGTTCTGTGTCTAGCAGTTGAAAGTAATGCAGTGCTGACGGCACTGAGGTTTTTAGTGTTAAATGGATGAGCACTGGGAGGTGTTTTTGCTGAGTCCCCTGGCAGGCTGTTATTGCTGTCAGCAGTAACACAGAGCTAGGAGCAGTTTTTATTTGTCAGTGGTGAGTAACATCAGTTTTTCTTCTACACGGACTAGCTTTTGTTAACTTACTGAGACAATTTTTTAAGCATTTCTGCCAGGAGGCTCCAATTTGGAAATCAGCTAAGGTGCTTTATTCTACATACGGGAGGATACAAGGGTAGTGCAAGGGGATGAAAGAGACAGTCCCCAAGAATATAAGCATCATGACAGTTGCGCAGGTGAAAATTCATAAATGAGATTACCTCTAAAAGGAAGCTGTAAAATCAACACACAGCGGGTCAGGAGAAATTTGCAAAGGCATTTTAAAGAAACGGTGCCTTGAGGCTGGATGCAGTGGCTCACGCCTGTAATCCCAGCACTTTGGGAGGCCGAGGCGGGCAGATCACAAGGTCAGGAGATCGAGACCATCCTGGCTAACACAGTGAAACCCCGTCTCTACTAAAAATACAGAAATTAGCTGGGCGTGGTGGCGGGCGCCTGTAGTCCCAGCTACTCGGGAGGCTGAGGCAGGAGAATGGTGTGAACCCTCGAGGTGGAGCTTGCAGTGAGCCGAGATCGCGCCACTGCACTCCATCCAGCCTGGGCGACAGAGCCAGACTCCATCTCAAAAAAAAAAAAAAAAGAAGAAGAAGAAGAAATGGTGCCTTGGGAAGTCTGAGGCCTCCTTGAGAATGCCTTAAGGAAAATACTGTCAGAAGGGGGTTGTCAGCAGTGAAGTTGGGAAAACAGCTGCCTGGAGGTATGGCTTGGAGGCAGAGCATCGGGCTGTGCTGGTCGGATGCCATTCCCCGTTGGCGCTGTGGACCAGCTTTACCAGTGGGGATGCCATGCTTTCCAAGAGCAAGCCCTTACGAAGGTGGAGGTGGGCAGGTAGGGAGGAGGGAAGATTTAGGAAGGAAGAGGAGCTTCAAGAAGGCAGCCTTTGTCTTCCAACCAGAGCTGCTGAGGCTCCAGGCCATCCTCTCCTGTGCCCCACGGTGGCTATTTTGGGTACTTACCACTTCCTGTCCCCCTCCTGGCATCTCACAGGTATTCAGGCAGCTTTGCATCCTGGGCTTCGGTTATTCCTGCTGTTGAGACCACCCACGCTCAGTGGTGTCAGCAGCCACTGTTTTACTTGCTCATACGCTAGTGGGTTAGAAATGGGGAGCATCAGCCAAGATTGCACCACTGCACTCCAGCCTGGGTGACAGCGAGACTCCATCTCAAATTTAAAAAAAAATTGTGACCTTTTGCAGCACATAGCTGATTTGACTGTGCTTTGTGGAGTACACCAAGCAGGTTGTCAAACTGGTGGTCCCTTTACTGAAATTTCGTTTCCACGATGGTGTTGGCGGGGCAGCAGCAGAATCCGTGCCTTTTCTCCTGGAGTGTGCAAGAGTCCGTGGTCCTGAGTATCTCACACAGATGTGGCAATTTATGTGATGTTCTAATTAAGACTATTGGTACAGAAACAGATTCAGACGTCCTCTCAGAAATAATGCGTTGTTTAGCAAAGTGTATTGATGTAATGGGAGATGGATGCCTTAATAATGAACGCTTTGAAGAACACCTTTGCCACATGTCCTCAGGACCTTCTGAGGGCTGTGTCATGGGGTGTGGTCACTCACTTGACTCACAATAAATTTCTTCAAAAAAAAAAAAAAAAAAAGAAATGGGGAGCATCTGCCGAGGGATCTGTCTTGTGGCCTGGCCTGGGTGTTGACGGCTGTGGTCCCCCAGGGCTTCGTGGGTGTCCCATCTGAGAAGGCTGGAAGTTGGCCAGAGGCTTCATGGGGGTCCTGCAGGGACAGTCCCAAGGTGACAGCTGCTGCACCCCGAGTGCGGCCTGAACTGGAGAGGCACCTGCGCCTCTGACATTTGGATGCTGCTCAGCATCTTCACACCTGCTGTGTTCTGTTGGTTCCAGGCCAGTCGCCAGAGCTCGTGCAGATTTGGTGAGGGCCTCCCTCTCAATGGCAGGTGTCAAAAGAACTCGTGGACATGGTCATAGCCACCCAAGACGTTCACTCCCTACCAGTCCGCTGGTAGTTTCCCAGCCTTCCCCCATCTGAATGTACTGAAGAACTGACACCCACCATCTGGTTTTAAAATGTTTAGAATTTGTAATAATTTTATAGATACGTATTTTCTAGAGAGTGATGTAACATCCATAAAAACAGATTTTCCAGGAAGTTACCGTGAAATCTACAAAAGCAATAAAACATTTCCTTCCAGGTGCTGAGCTGTGAGGAGAGCATCAGGGTTTGGGCTCTGCTGCCTTTCCCCGAAGAACTCACTCGGGAAGCAGTCAGGTGCGTGGCATCCTGGGGCCTGGCTGACCTCAAGCTTGTCTGGTACTATTAGTTTCGGCAGCATTTCTTCTTTAAGGAGGCTGTTGGAAGATAAAAGGGGAAGGAGGAATTTCTGGGCCTTGGTGGCTGATGCAGGCTGTGGGGAGCTGGAAGTGTTGCTGAATGCGATCTTCCAACTGGCATGGGGCCCTGGTGGAGACTGAACATGGAATGAGAGGTGGGTTTTGTGGGTAGACAATGGCGTCCATGAGAAATACCCTGAGTAGATAGGAAGAAAGATGGGTCTGAAGCTCAGGAGAGAAGTAGGGATGGAGACATAAATTCTGGAATCGTAGACAAAAGCAGACATACTTGTTCAGCAGGAAGAATACGCAGGTGGTTCATCGTCTTGTCATTGTTGGACTTTGCTTTTAGCATACAGCATCGTTTGTTTCTCCACTGTTGTGATGGCGGCTTTTTCCATTTTATATTTGAGGAAAGTGATATTCACAGTCAGGTTGCTGCTCAGTGAACCATTAAACATTATTGTGCATAGGCACTAATACGAGCATTTTAATTGTCACGTATCTTTAAATATTTTCTATTTTTCAGATTAGAAGATAATTCTGAAACAAATGCCTGCCACTATTTAATTACAAAAATGACAGATGAGCTGTATCACCATATGCCTGAGAATCATTGTGTGTTAAAGGACTTGGATCGTCTTCCTCCTGAGACGTAAGTTCCGGGACATCCTGACAACTGTTGAAACATTGATTCAGCAGATTAGCATAGCAAACTTAGCATTTTCTATGTTTTAGATTTTATAAACTTGGTAATAGTCTTAGAATCCCACTGTTACTGCTTCAAGAGGAATTATGAGATAAGTTTTGACAATCTCTGTGCAAGCTTGGCACATCTGACGAGGCTGTGAATGCCACATTCTGTTTGCCACAATTCAGTGTATTTAGTTAACACTTGCCGCATGTCACAGTTGTCCCTGCAGACCAATCAGCGATACGCCGCTAGCCCTGGCTCCCAGAAAGCCGTAGCCTTGCAGGTGCAGAAGGAGAGTGAGGCTCAGGTGAGGATCACGATGCCTGCTCCAAGTCTGGCTTTGTTTGCAGGTGGCCCCAGCTGCTCCGTGAGCTCTGCAGCACACCTGTTCCCACCCTGTTCTGCCCCAGGATTGTGCTGGAAGTGCTGGTTGTGCTCCGAAGCATCGGCAGACAGTGCCACCGTGTGTCCAGCCAGGTCACCGTTGCCTCGGAGCTGAGACACAGGCAGTGGGTGGAAAGGACGCTGCGGTCTCGCCAGCGGCAGAACTACCTGCGTATGTGGAGTAGGTGCGCGCTCACTTCCCTGTTTTGAAGGGGCACTGTGGGGCAGGAAGTTGTCACAGATGCAGTTCTAGTCCTCACTTTCAGACACACACAGCAGCCCCTCACTGAACCCATCGACAGATGTTGATATACTTGGAGTCCACAACTGAGTATGAACCCAAAGTATCTGAGACACATCTCAATCCGTTTAGAAAGTATCTGAGACAGGCCTCAATCCGTTTAGAAAGTATCTGAGACACGTCTCAATCCGTTTAGAAAGTATCTGAGACAGGTCTCAATCCGTTTAGAAAGTATCTGAGACACGTCTCAATCCGTTTAGAAAGTATCTGAGACACGTCTCAATCCGTTTAGAAAGCATCTGAGACACGTCTCAATCCGTTTAGAAAGCATCTGAGACACGTCTCAATCCGTTTAGAAAGCATCTGAGACAGGTCTCAATCCGTTTAGAAAGCATCTGAGACAGAACGTCTCAATCCTAGAAAGATCTGAGACAGTCTCAATCCGTTTAGAAAATTGAACACTAATCGTTAGAAAAGAACAAATCTAAAGAAGACACGTCTCAATCCGTTTAGAAAGCATCTGAGGACCACGGTCTCAATCCGTTTAGAAAGACTGAACAGTCTCAATCCGTTTAGAAAGATCTGAGACAGGTCTCAATCCGTTTAGAAAGTATCTGAGTGAGACACGTCTCAATCCGTTTAGAAAGTATCTGAGACAGTCATCCGTTTAGAAGTATCTAACGTCTCAATCCGTTTAGAAAGTATCTGAGACAGTCTCAATCCGTTTAGAAAAGCTCATCTGAGGAGACACGGTCTCAATCCGTTTAGAAAGTATCTGAGACAGTTCAATCGTTTAGAAAGTATCTGAGACAGTCTCAATCCGTTAGAAATATCTGAAGTCAATCCGTTAGAAAGTATCTGAGCAGTTCAATCCGTTTAGAAAGTCTCAATCCGTTTAGAAAGTATCTGAGCACGTCTCAATCCGTTTAGAAAGTATCTGAGACAGACCTCAATCCAGTCTCATCTCAATCCGTTTAGAAAGTATCTGAGGCACGTCTCAATCCGTTTAGAAAGTATCTGAGACACGTCTCAATCCGTTTAGAAAGTATCTGAGACAGGTCTCAATCCGTTTAGAAAGTATCTGAGACAGGTCTCAATCCGTTTAGAAAGTATCTGAGACGGCCGGGCGCGGTGGCTCACGCTTGTAATCCCAGCACTTTGGGAGGCCGAGGCGGGCGGATCACGAGGTCAGGAGATCGAGACCACGGTGAAACCCCGTCTCTACTAAAAAATACAAAAAATTAGCCGGGCGTGGTGGCGGGCGCCTGTAGTCCCAGCTACTCGGAGAGGCTGAGGCAGGAGAATGGCGTGAACCCGGGAGGCGGAGCTTGCAGTGAGCCGAGATTGCGCCACTGCACTCCAGCCTGGGCGACAGAGCGAGACTCCGTCTCAAAAAAAAAAAAAAAAAAAAAAAAAGAAAGTATCTGAGACAGGTCTCAATCCGTTTAGAAAGCATCTGAGACAGGTCTCAATCCGTTTAGAAAGCATCTGAGACACGTCTCAATCCGTTTAGAAAGCATCTGAGACACGTCTCAATCCGTTTAGAAAGCATCTGAGACAGGTCTCAATCCGTTTAGAAAGCATGAACAATCCGTAAAAGCATCTGAGACACGTCTCAATCCGTTTAGAAAGCATCTGAGACACGTCTCAATCCGTTTGAAAGCATCTGAGACAGGTCTCAATCCGTTTAGAAGCATCTGAGACAGGTCTCAATCCGTTTAGAAAGCATCTGAGACACGTCTCAATCCGTTTAGAAAGCATCTGAGACAGGTCTCAATCCGTTTAGAAAGTATCTGAGACAGGCCTCAATCCGTTTAGAAAGTTTACTTTCCCAGGGTTAAGGACGTGCTGTGACAGCCTCAGGAGGCCCTCACGGCATGTACCCCAGGTACTTGGGGCGAAGTTTGCTTTTACACATTTTAAGGAGACATAAGACATCAGTCAGTAGGTGTAAGGTGTACATTGGTTCCATCTGGAAAGGCGGGAAACACAAAGGTGGGGTCCTTCCAGGTTATAGGTAGACAAGAGACAAAGGATTGCATTGTTTTGAGTCTTTGATGAGGCTTTCAGTGAATACACAATTGACTTGTGAGTGGGGGTAGAGGAATAGTCACTTACACCTTAGTGTGGCTCAGTGAAGCTGCATTTTACATAGGGCAGAGGAAGCAATCATATAGGCATTTGTCTCAGGTGAGCTGAGGGATGCCTTCCTGTCCCACACCTGGGAAGATCAGCCAGCAACTACCTTACCAGGGTGAAATTCAGCAGAACTCTTTCAGGATAAAGATCTTGAGGCCCATGAGGGACTTCCCTGTGGACAAATTACGAGGGAGGTCTGTATGTAGCTTTTTTCTCTTTGTAGCCACCTTATTTTGGAATAAAATGGGAGACAGGTTTTCCTGAGGCAGTTCCCAGCTTGAATTTTCCCTTTGGCTTAGTGAGTTTGGGGTCCTGAGATTTATTTTCCTTTCATGATAGAAACAAAAGTTAAGTTCCCACAGCATGTTTCTGGTCATAAAAATATTACCAAGCTTCTAAATGAAGACCCAAAACACTGACAGTGTTAAACATTGAGGTACATATGAGCTCTAGGGACATTTAAGAAAGATGAATTAAACACAAGTGAGATAACTAGTCAGTGTTGGGTGAGGCAGTGAGTGACGGCAGTCCAGCAGTCCAGGTGGCGGTTAAATGAGGCAGTACTGTTTGCAGGGTGAGACCTCCCCAGGCAGTGAGTGATGGCAGTCCAGCAGTCCAGGTGGCGGTTAAATGAGGCAGTACTGTTAGCAGGGTGAGACCTCCCCAGGCCGCCCCCCTTCCCCCCACCCCCCTTCCCCCCACCCACAGCTCCAGCACCAACAGGAACAAATGTGTGGGTCACTGAGCACTTTTGTATCTGTCACTGTTGAGCACTTGTATGATTATGGTAGACTTTACAAGTTCTTATAATCTGTATTCATTCGTTCATTCGTTTTCCAACGTGCTTATTCCAGTTCAGGGTCAGGGTTGTGGGTAGCTGGAGCCTGTCTTGGCCACTCTGGGTATAAGGCAGGACCCACCCTGGATAGGACAAGTTTCTGTCACAGGGCGAGTCACACGCCCACACTCACTCTGGGACCATGGAGATGCACCAGTTCACCTAATGTGCACAGCTCTGGCGTGGAGGAGACTGGGGACGGGAGAAAGCCCATGCCGAATGTGCTTCTTCACATGGACAGTGGCCCTCGTGGGGCATCCATTTCTTTTCTCACTGATGTTGTGACGAAACAATGTTGAATGAAATGATGTTATTTGAGGACTTCCTATGCTGATTTTCATAGAAAGTTACAGTACATACTATTTTAAATATTGTTTGTAATTTGGGCATATGGAAATATGGGTTCTATCTATCTAAATGAATATTTGGATTTAAAATATAACAGCAGATTAACGTGATTAACAGCAGATTATATTTGGATTTAAAATATAACAGCAGATTAACGTGATTAACAGCAGATTGACAGCATTATGGTTTCTTCACTTATAGAGTATATTTTAGAATGTGCTACATCCTTAAGAAATGGCCATTTTGGATACATTTCTAGAATTTTTGGGTTGAGTGGTATCTGTGTTTTTAAAGCTTTACATAGATATCGCTGGATTCCCCTCCAGAAAGGTGCTACTCAATTTACACTCTTACCAGCAATTTATAAGACAAGGTCATTCTCTTATTACCACTCTCCAAAACCACAATATTTTTACATGTCTCAGCTAGTTTCATGGGAAAAATAAGATCTTACTTTAATTGGGATTTCTTTAATCTGGTGGCATTGAGCCTGCTTTCATATCGAGGCCATTTGTTTTTCTCTGGTGAGAGTTCCTCCCTAGATGTCAGAGGGCAGGGAGCGGGGGGCTGCTGGGCGCAGACTGGACCTGCCTGGTGCCCTGTGAGCGTGCAGAGCCCCTGGCAGCCCCGACATAGGCCGGGCGCCTCAGATTGTGACCGAAAGCAAGGAATGCGGACGTGCAGGATGGGCCGGGAGCAAAGGCTACACTGGGCACTCCTGCCGGCTACGGGCTTCGGGGCTGGAAGCGGGCATTGGGCTCTAAGGATTAGGAAAATTATTTTTTGAGAAGTTGGGACTTAAGGATGTTGATTAGGTGAATCATCTTTTTCCTCATGAAGGTGGAAAATACCAACATTCCTCACATTTTAATTTACTTTTATCTGTTTTTAGTATTAGACTACTGTCCCCTGTGCTCAGCCTGATACTGTTACTCATCGCGCTGGAGTTGGTCAACATTCATGCTGTTTGTGGGAAGAATGTGCATGAGTATCAGCAGTACCTAAAGTAAGTATGTCACAGTATGTCTGCAGTCACATTGCCTCGTGGGGCAGATTGAGGGTGAGCCTGTAGGAGTGAGATTGGGGCAGTATGAGTGCCACTATCTCCGTGGTGGCCTCACCGCCATCTCAGGCAAGGCTCTGACATCTGGCCTGCAAGAAGAACTCCCACATCCAAATGTCTCAAAACCACGTTTTGTTTTGTTTTGTTTTGTTTTTTTTCAGAGACAGAGTCTTGTTCTGTTGCCCATGCTGGGGTGCAGTGGCATAATCATGGCTCACTGCAGCATCGACCTCCCAGGCTCAGGTGATCCCGCCACCTCAGCCTCCTGAGTAGCTGGGACCACAGCCATGCCATCATACCTGGCTAATTTTTAAATGTTTTTGTAGAGATGAGGTCTCACTATGTTGCCCTTCAGTGATCATCCTACCTTGGCCTCCCAAAGTGCTGGGATTACAGGTGTAAAAGCCACTGTGCCTGGCCAAAAACCCAATTCGTGTATGTAATGAATAGTTTCCAATTCGGGAAGTCCACTTTTTAGGACCATCCCGATCTAGGAGTCTGAGGTAGTGTGACACTTGTGTGACCCACTTTACATCCAGAGATTCCAAACCAAGGAGACTTCCGGGCAGAGGTCAAACAAGCTGTCATCTGGGCTTGAGTGCAGCTCCAGCTCTAGCCTCCCTCGGCTGCTAGGAAGATCTGGATATCTTATTGGTTTTAAGCCAATGCTTTGCAGGTGCCAGGCACCTCAGTACACGTTTAAATGAACGTGAAAATACAACTGGGGTGTCTTATGGAAAGAAGCACAGACTCCTGCTGAGAGTGAGAGGAGCAAACGTGCAGACTGTTCGCAGCTGAGGACTCCAGCTCAGTGTGCCCCATGCTTGGCACTGCTGGCATTGTGGGCTGGTGCAGGACTGTCCTGATCATTGTAGGATGCTCAGTAGCAGCCCTGCCTCTACCCACAAAATACCAATGGCACCCCTGCACTCCGTATGACAATCAAAAGTGCCCTAGACATAGCCAGATATCCCCTGGGGGACAAAATCACCCCAGTAGAGAACCCTCCTCTAGACAAAGTGTCTGTGGCTTTTCATTATATTATCCTTTTAGCTTCTCTTTAAGTTTGAATATTTTCAAGATAAAATGCTGGTGAAAACTACCTGGCAAATGTGGAAAAAGTAAAGATGACATTTATTGTCATCAGTCAGAGTGACCCCGCTGTTAACATTTTGAGAAATATCTTAAGTAAAATCTCTTTAACAATAACAGCTGTCTCAGTGGCACACGTCTCCTCTGAGCCGGCCCCTCCATCACAGGGGATGGAAGCTGCATGTGTGAGGAGGGGGAGGGCACGCTGCCCACGAGGCTCCTGACAGGGGCTAAAAGGACTGGCCTGCTTGTCACTGCAGCCGAACCTTGAACAATGCAGGTTTGCACTGCACCGGTCCACTTGTCCAGGGAGCTTTTTCAGTAAATACAGTTGGTCCTCTGTATCAGCAGGCTCTGCGACTCATGCAAACACAGATTGAAATTACAGCGCTCTTGGTTGCAGATGTCAGTGTGGGAAAAAAAAACAAAACACAAAAATCTCATTGTGAAACCCGCATGTTCAGGGGGCCAATTTTTCGTGCTGGACTTGAGTATGCTTAGATTTTGGTATCCACTGAATGACTGTGTATTGTGTGTTTATTTTGTGTTTTGTGTTTATTATGTTATGTGTCAGTTTGGTGCAGATGACCCCTAAGTTCCTTCCTGGAATGACGGCTGTCATGTCCAGGCTGGAGAAGAATGTTTGAAAAGGTGCTTGCGTTGGAGCCTGTCCAAGTGTCCAGTAGCATTTACATTTCAGCATTTTTCTATTTCCTTTAATTTGTATTCGCTTATTTTTGTTTTATATGGATTTATTTTTCTTGAATCCTCAGACATAAATTAAGTACAGTTTACTTTAGGAATAATTCCAAGAACGAAGAGAAGACATTTAATTCGTTGTTTCATTTTATAGTGGAATGGATAAAGAAATTAATTTTTTTTTACAGGTTTGTAAAGTCGATCTTGCAGTACACGGAGAACCTAGTGGCTTACACCAGTTACGAAAAGAACAAGTGGAATGAAACTATCAATCTTACACATACAGCTTTGTTGAAAATTTGGACTTTTAGTGAGAAGAAACAAATGTTAATACATTTAGCCAAGAAACCCACAAGTAAAGTACTCTTATGAAAACTTGTAAGTCAGGATGCTTTTAATTTTAACAGATTTTAACAGCTATCAACTAAAAACCCCAAGGCAAGGTGGAGTTGAGGGTCTGCTTGACCAGGGTCCGGGTTCTGTTTCTCTGCAGTGTTCTGATTTACCCTTTCCAAGTGGTCGGTGTGAGTCTCAGTCTGGCTTCCTTTGTGGTGACCAAATGGCTGCTGTAGGGTTTGGTTCCATCTCCCCATAACACACTGTCCAGAGGAAGAAGGGAGAGCTGCTTTCACCCACCTGTCACTCGAAATGTGTGGCTCCATTGTTACTGGCCACATGCCTACCCTTGAGAACGATTGCTGTGGCCGGGACCCTCCCCTGCGTTCACCGGCCTCGGGAGATGTTGACTCCTGGACCAAGCCATCAGGACAAGGAGGGTGGGCCCTGGGGCTGAGGAGAGGACTGATACAATTTAAGCTTCCCAGGTCAGTGCTGGAGACTAGCTCCTGAAAGGGGAGGTGGGCAGGCACGGGTGCTGGGCTGCAGCCTCCTGGTCAGCGTTTGGCAAAAAAAGAAGAGCCCTTCCCTGTTTTTAGATGTGGGGGTTTCAGTGCAGGGTCTGGGAGAGCTGGGGGAAAGGAGATTAGGGAAGCTGCCATTCACAGGCCCTGCTTGAAGAACCAAGTGTGTGACTCGAGGGTTCCTGCAGCCGCTGCAGCCCTCGAGGGTGCCTGGGAGCCCTCGGTGTCGGAGTTGGCAGCTGCAAAGCTGGGGCTCTCCAGAAGCCTCTGGGCAGCCGCCCTGACCTCACGTCTGCTTGGGCCCACCCTCTGAATTGCTGCTTCTCTTTTTCCACCTTCCAAACCTTGACAGGGTGCAGCTGGCAGTCATCTAAGGACTGGCATTCTGTGGCTGCTTCTGCTCAGGAGACCTGGGGGCCGCGGGTGGCAGCAGAGCTGAGCACATGCTGTTTGTGCTCTGCCAGCTCAGCTCCGGCCCCTTTTAAACAACACCTCTGGGTAAGCGTGATGCTTCTGGCTAATGTGATGCAACTTTTCTCTTGTACAATTGAAGATGGTTCCTCCTCTTCCCAAAAGTGGAGACACAAAGCACAAATCCCATGTGTCAGTATTCCCACTATGGGACTTCTTTTATAGTGCTGTCACACCTCTCTCTGATACACTTGCATTTAGATGGTGACTGTAGGGTTGACCATCCTGCTAGTGGTGGTGCTGGGATGGGAAGAGGGAAAGAAAGAACTGACTCATAGAGTTAGCTCATAGATACTGGTGTATCTACCATTGCAATGAGGAGACCACACAGAGCTGCTGCATGCACTGTTTTTGCAACCTGATGATCTGGCAGAAGTTTGTGTTTGAAAATTCCCTTTTTGCCACTGTTCCATGTTCCTTTGCTTTGCCTGTCTGGGTTGTGGTTTTTCACCTGGTGAGTTAACCCAGACCTCATTCCTGAAAGGTCTTTTCCATTACAAATCTTTCTCGTTTTGGGTAACTGTAGGTTTCCACTGACTTATCACTGGACTTGGGAATACTAAGAGGTTCCCTAGAGAGTCCCCTAAATTCCAGACCCTCCTCCCGGCCCCCCATTCTGTGTTAGGAGCTGTGTTTCGCCAAGACAATCGAGAACAGTCACCTGGCCATAGCAGTAAACTCTTCTGGCTCATTGGCACAAGGCATCCAGTGCGGCTGGGTGGCAGCCTCCACCTGCAGGGCAGTGGGCACCTCGTGTCCCTCTGTGGAAGCATCCAAGGAATGAAGACACCCAAACCAGCAGAGTCCAGAATTGTTAGCGGAGAATCCAAAACCTTGCTAGTGGTGCAGGGGCGTAATGAGAGGAGCCATTCCCGCTCCACATGCACCTCCACACGTGTTTTCCAGCCATGAGAGAACCTACACCATCTGCTGACTGATGGCTCAGAGTGCAGGGCACGTCTTGGGCAACCCAGCAGCCCCCAAGGGGCGCCTTGTCACAGCCAGCACTGCCCGGTGCTTGGGAGGCTCCCCGAGGTAATGGGGTGTGTGCCGGGATCACGATTGCCACGGACCTCACTGCTGAGCTCTGCTTGAAACGGGTCTCCTGGAAGCAGAACTGTAAGCAACCCATGCAGCAGATGAGGCTTCTGTGAGCCAGCTGCAGTGGCCAAGAGGCGTCTGTCCCTCTGAACACATGGCCTGATGTGCTTGGGGGCCAGCTCTTCTTTCCAGGTGAGTTTTTTGTGCTAGGAATTGTGTTGGTCTCTCCCATTAGCAGATGTATACATTTAGCAGTGGACCTTAGCCAGACTAGCCTTGGAGTGAGGATGCCCACATGGTTGGAGCCATTGACAACATCCTTCACTGCCTCTATGGCCACTTTGTTGATGAGAACATTGAGCAAGCAAGGCTGGGTGGCTGGAGAGAAAGGCTAACATGCACGAGGCAGCCATCGTGCCACCTGCCTACTGAGAGCATAGGCCCCCTCCCCCGCTGTTATTTAGGGCCACTCAAATGGGTTAGAACGTTGCCAATTTTCACCTTCAAGTGGTGTCAGCTGTCAGCATCTTTTGCAGAAATCAAGTCTAACTTTTAATTCAGGTGAGTGATCCTAGGAACGTCCCCGTGAAGCCAGTAGGTACGTGGTGAGGGGTGCTGTCCATGCAGCAGTGTGGGCTCGAAGAGCTTCGGAACCACTTGCTTGTGTATCTTGTGCTCCAGAACATGCCAAAGCCTAATCTGTGTGTGTGCGTGCATGCGCCTGCATGCTCGTGTGTGTGTGTGTACACCTATATACCTATTAAATATATACATCTTGCCTGAATGTAATGATGACATGCTCCCGCAGTTGCCTCACCTGGTGAAGTGACAGGTCAGAAAACGCAGTCTTTCGTGGTCCGCTTAAGTTCCAGCTAGCTGTCACTAGCTGTGCCATGGTGAAGTGTGTGTGCCATGGTGAAGTGTAGATGTTCAGTATCCATCAGGGCCTAGAGGACAAGCTGAGAGCTGGTTCTCAGATTAATTATCTGCAGAAGAGAGTGTGGTTTTGTCCCAGAACTGTAGGGGTCTGTGCTCTGGGCCTGTCTGTGGCTCTTCCATGCATCATGGGATCTAATTGCCACCGTGGCCTGACAGGGAGACCAGCTTTTACATCAACCTGCTCTGGAGGCTTTGCTCTTTCTAGGCCTTGTGCGGAACTGGCAGTTTGTAGGTTAATTGGAAAGTGAGCAGAGTAGCGTGTGTGAGTCTGGTGGATGTAGGTTGCAGAGCTCCAGAGAGACTGAGTGCCTGCCCCTCTCTAGTGCCAGTGGATGTGGGCACAGCAACCTGTCCTCCCCCTTGCAGAGTGCATCCACACCTTCCTAGATCATGGGCCCCGGAAACTTCAGAGCAGCCGCCCCGTGCCTTCTTACGAGAGTTATGTCCCACCCCAGGTGGTCATAATGTCACCAAAACAGTGGGGTGTCTTGTTTCCTGTCCACATCATTAATGTGATGGGCCATGGTGGCGTCCTGTGAAATGGCAAGACGGCCGGCAGCCCTGAGCTCTAGGTTGCGTGGAGGAGCTGGAGAGGTAGCACAGCCCTGATGCACGCCCACCATGCTGCTGTCCCAGCCAGATGAGAACAAGATAGCTTCTGGATGTGAGATTGCAGGAGACAAAACCTCAACCCATATCAGTAGGTATAGAGAAAAATCATCTGCCAGATCAGTGGCTGCAGACCAGAGATCCGGGCCCATATTGATTTGTTCCAGTAAAGAGACCACATCTGAAGTAGCAGATGCTCAGGCTCCTGGGCTGGGGCCTTGTGTCCCAGGGAGGCTCTGCTGTCTTGAGCGGCGGCTCTGTTCCCTGCAGGTGCGTGGGCAGCCAAGCTGCTAGGCTGCCTCACCTTCCCTTGGTATTCTTTCCCCTGTTGCCCATCCTGCTTCTGATGATCACTTCCTTGGTCAGCTGCAGTATATGTCCATTCCAGTTACAGTCACATCGTATATGGCTACAATTTGTTGTTTTTCCTTAAACAGTGTTATATATCTCTGCTCACAATTGAGTTAACTTAGAGTTTAATCCTTAAGAGGCAAATGTCTTCTGTGATCACCTTCCTGAGGGATTCTGCCACATTGACCATCTTGCTAGCGGGGGTCATAGGTGTAACAAGAATGGATTTCTGCTGGCTGATGGTCCACTGTGTAGCGTGGCTCAGGGGACCCAAGAATTCGAAGGCAAAGCTGCTTCAAATTCTCCTGCACGCTTGTTCTTTTCTTTTTGCCCTTTTTCTTCTTTCTTCCCCTTCCTTCCTCTCCTTCTTCCTCTCCTTCTTCTCCTTTCTCTCCTTCTTCCTCTCCTTCCTCTCCTTCTTCCTCTCCTTCCTCTCCTTCCTCTCTCTCTTTCTTTCTCTTTCTCTTTTCCTTTCTCTTCCCCTCCCCTCCCCTCCCCTTAATCACCTAGGCTGAGGTGTAGTGACACAATCATATCTCACTCCAGTCTCCAACTCCTGTGCTCCCATGCTTTTTCTTTTCTTCCTTTCTTTCTCTGTTTTTGTTTTTGTTTGTTTGTTTGTTTGTTTTTTGAGATGGAGTTTTGCTCTTGTTGCCCAGGCTAGAGTGCAGTGGTGTGATCTCGGCTCGCTGCAACCTCTGCCTCTCAGGTTCAAGCGATTCTCCTGCCTCAGCCTCCCGAGTAGCTGGGATTACAGGCGTGTGCCGCCATGCCCAGCTAATTTTGTATTTTTAGTAGAGATGGGGTTTCACCATGTTGGTCAGGCTGGTCTTGATCTTCTACCTCAAGTGATCCACCCACCTTGGCCTCCCAAAGTGCTGGGATTACATGCATGAGCCACTGTGCCTGGCCTTTATTTTCTGTCTCTGCTGGCTGGCTGAATACCTTGAGCAGACCAGAATTACTGGAGGCAAGGGAAAAATGGAAGATTAGCTAAATTTGTTTTCCATCAAAAGCAATGATGAAAATGATTATTTTCAAAGAGCAACAGCAAATATTGGTCCAAATTCACAAGTGTTCATCTGACAGGCCATATTAGAGAGTAAAGGTAGTTGTGCGTGGGCCTTCTGAGTGCACGGATGTGGAATTTAGCTACAGGATGAATGTTCTCCTGCTTCTGTAAGTTGTTTTGATGAGACGTGAAGACATGTTCTGAACAATATTAGAAGAATGCATCACCTTGGTATATCTGGCACCTGCCCTGCCCCCGACCTTTTCCTGAGTGAACAGGAGCCACGTCCCTTTTTAAATTAAATGATGGAACAGCCTGGCCCGTTCCATGTCCTTGCTGCTGTCTCCCGCGCTCACTCCTCTGGGGCTCCAAGCATGTGGCTGAGAATCCATTTGGGATATCCTTTCCCCATCTGTCATTAAATAAAGTGAAGATAGTCTGATGTGACTGGCTTTCCAAACTCTTACTTGGATTCACTGTAATGTGGACTAAACCAAATGGCTTAAAATTCACTGTTTGCAGAGACCTTATCCTCTGCTCCACTCAGTAGAGACATGACCTGCCCCTCGAAGCTCTGCTCATTCCACCGCCTTCCTGACAGGCATGTGCACAGCTTCAGGAAGCTCACTGAGGTCAGAAACCCTGTTGTTTTACCTGTTTGCACCCCCTCTTTGTGTGTCCTGAATATTTTTACTACCTTGAATGTGTGCTCTTTCCCCCACAACATTTGTTTTAAATAATTTTAAAGCTACAGAAATGTTTCTAGAATAGTCCAGTGGATTCCCACATGACAATTAAACTATCGTTGGCATTTTGCCATACTTATTTTCCCCTTTTAAGTATACATATATCATTCTTTTGACTGAACCATTTTGAAAGTTAGTCATTGTGATGTTTTGCCCCAAAATACTTGAGCATGCATCTATTGAGAACAAAATCATTCCCCTTCAGTTATCACATTGAGGAAATTTAACAACACAGCACCATTATCTAATACATGGTCCATATAAAATTCTTCCCAGTGTGTATAATAATGTCGTTTATACCTTCTGTTGTTTGTTTTTATCCAAGCATCACAATTGCTTTTAGTTACTATGTCTTTTATTTTTAAAATCTTGAATGACTCCTTTTTTGTTTTTTTCTATGTCAGAGACATTTTTGAAGTATTTATGTCACCTTTACAGAATGTTCATCAATTGGCTTTTGTTAGATTGTCTCCTCAAATTTGACAGTTTTAAAGAAACACTGCATCTGTGATATTGTCTGAACCAGCGCATCACTTCAAGACACATGATTGACACAATAATGCTGTGTGCCACTCGGTGCATCACAGCAGGACACATGAAGCACATATGTGCTGCTGTGCACTCCTCAGTGACTATTGCAGGGTGTGTGGGCGGGGCCAGGTGTTGTCAAGGTCCCAGCAGGTCGCTCTGCCCTCTAGACACAATGGCTGGATGGGCGGTGGACACCTGCTCTGCAGAGCCTGGGCAGCAGCTGAAGATGATGCGGGGAGGGGCTGCTCAGCTGGGGCTGGAAGATGAGGAGGACAGGGCTGGGCTGGCTGCCTTGTGGAGATAGCAGGACTTGTTGAGGGAAAGTCAGGCCAGGGATGCAAACCAAAACGTGAGGAGAAACTGCAGCCCCGTGCATGGCCTCAGCTCCCTTCCTGAGGCCCCGTTGATGTGAGTGCTTTCAACAAGCCCTCCAGGGAATCTCTGCTTCTTGCAACCAAAAAGTAGTGACCACTGGAAGAGCCAGCCCCTGCGAGAGGACAGAGGCATGGCGGCCATCAGGAGGCAGGCAAACCCCAGAGAAGGAGGCCACGGACTTGGCAGTGGACGACCGGTGTGCGATCTCAGTGCCACAGGTTACTGGTTTTGTGGCAAGATGTGTACCTGCTGACAGCATGGCTTCCTCGTCTGCAGAGTGTGACAGTGACATTCCCTGCCTCATTAGACAGACGTTAGGATACAGTGAAGCGCGGTGCTCAGCCCCATTCTGGACACGTAGCATCGATAAACACCAGCTCTTACCGGATCGTTCCCTTATGCTGGGAGGAAAGAAACGATTTGGATTTCCTCTGTCTAGAAGTCCAGCTATCTGCATGTGTGTTCAGAGGACGTTCTCGTATCTCAGGAGTGAAACCAAAGCATCCTGCACATCTTTCCCCCACCCCCACTCATAGCCTCGGATTCTCTGCACAGCTTTAGGTAAAGGAGCTGATGGGGAATCGGATGCCTGACCCGGAGTCCTCACTCTGGGGCCCGAGCTTAGGATAACTTCAGGTTCAGCTGAGGCCTCTGAACTGTGACTCCGCCCCGTGGCCGCATGCGCGTCGGAACTCCTACCTGCCCTTTGCCCTTCTCGAGGCCGATGCTTGCCTGGAGGAGGGCTGGCAGCAGAAACGCAGCTGACCGGGTTGCGTTTTCGTACGGCTGACTAAAGGGGATACCGGTGGAGACCATTTCTCGTTTTATTTTTCAATGATTTGGCGGAGAAGCTCCTCCTGGGAATGGGCTTTGGATTTCTTGGAGCTGCGCTGCGGGTCCCACAGTGTGGCTTTCGGCCAGCGCGGTGCTGGCGCTTGCACTTCCTCTGGCGCGGCACGGGGTGGCGCTCCCGGGTAAGGCAGCGGCCCGGGGGAGCCGCGAGCGACGCGCTGCCTCTCCCGCTGAAGCGGTTTCCAAGGCCACCGTGAGGGGGACCATCCATCCAGGTAAAACGCGTTCTTTCCTTGTTCCTTTGCGAATCGATGGGGACCAGGCTTCCCCAGGTGGTGAAGTGAGGAACAGGGACCGCGGGGCTCGCCTGACCAGTGGGGTCTCCATGCTTGTCCGCGTTGACAAAAGACAAGGACAGACATGGCCTGAAATCTTCCCGCCTCCGTGAGGGAAGCCTGCGTCTGGGAATGCGCTGCAGGGAAGTGATCCCCGAGTGAGGAAGGAGGTGCCGGGGCATCATTAATCAGACCTCGGGAGGCAATGCCGGGAAGGTTCTTTGTTTAAAGAAACGCTCATGTTTAAAGAGCACTTGGTGCGGACTTGCTGTGGCCATCGCCCTCAACAGCTCATCTTTAGGAGGTGCAGGCTGAATTCCCGCCTCGGTGTCATCCGTGTCTGCCTGCCGCGCAGAGGAGACAGCGAGAGGCCTTCCCACTCCACCGCTTTTACGGGAAGCTTTTCACATGGGCTAGAGGGGTGTGGTTTGGTTTATAGCCACACCAGGTAATTTTAATAAAACTCAATAACTATATTGCCTTGCAGGCTCCGAGTGTTACAGGCAGACCCGAGTCCGAGTCTTCCTACCGTTCATTGTCCCCCTCTGGATTTCCTAGCGACTCCAGATACGATGGCATCAATGTCAGTTAACTTGGCACTGCTTAAAATAGGTCTATGATCAAATCTTAAGTTTTTCCAAATAAGACTCTAGATGAATGCAGGAAGGTCATTTGATTACTTTAAAATAAGAGTATTTTATGTTAAGTTTGAAAAAGCCAGTCATAAAACCAAGCTCTGTACCAATGAATCTAGTTTGTGAAGCCAGCAGCACAGGCTTATTATTATAAATATCAAATACCACCATTATGAGTAAGCTCATTTATTTTCAAAGCACTTCGCGATCATTAATTGTCCACGTCTGTGAATACCCCCTGAGAGACAGTATTATTAACTGCATTTGAAAGGAAGAAAACTAAGGCACAGAAAACCCGTAATTCATTGCCCTGAGGGGAAAAGGAGACACCAGGAACACTGGCTGTCCTTTCGCTGCATCTCCTGTTTGGTAGAGATCTGGGGACATCCGGAACATCCACCCTCTCTCTCCCACTCACGGCCATGCCACCATCTAGTGCCACGCTGACATTTCCTCTCAATCTCAGGATAATCACATTGATGTAACACTTGGCAGGCTTGTTATCTCAGTGTCTATTATCTCAAAATCCCCATAGGAACCTTAGAAAGAGGCAATATTAGCCCCATTTCATAGGAAAATGAAGGATCAGTGAGAAAGTGACAAGTCTGTCACTGGTGGTGGAGGGCAGGGCCATTGTGGCAAGTCAGGCCTTGGCTGCAGGTCTGAGTTTATGCCATTGCCCCCGTCTGTGAGGTCTAGGAGGCTGTTGTCTAAGCAGAAGGCATGGCCCATCAGGGACCATGGGTGGTAGACACAATTGAGTCATCTGACTGCCTTCCCACCCACCTGTGTGTTCTTTGTTTTATTTAAGTCCTGTGAGGGTAGTTTAGGACCTTGTCGCTTCCCACAGCATAGCACAGAAAATTGGGCAAGTCCAGACCGTGACTAAATCCACTTTAAAAAACCCACCCCCCTGCGACTGGCGGATTCTCTCCCTCCCCACTTGAGACATGATGTTGCCTTAAATGGTCCAGCAGTCGCGGAGCCTCAGGGGGCCTCTCTGCCTTAGTTGGTGCATTCCAGTGCTGCTTGGTCTATATTTCCAGATCTTGCTTTTATCCTTTTATTTTCTAGAGTAATTGATAATTCTAATCTATCTGGCCTGCATGAAATTTATAAAATAAATGGACATAATAGAAAATAAATATTTTATGGAGCCACCACTGTGTGCAAGACATTCTGCTAGGGAGGCTGAAGGGTCCCACAGCTTCTAAGGACCAGTCCCTGGCCTAATGGAGCTCACAACAGACTGAGAAGGGAGGAGGGATACCACTGACACAGCCCATGCTGCCCAGTGCCGGGCGCAGGAGGGGCAGTGGATGCAGGGGACTGTGGGCAGGGTGTGCTGGGCCTGGGTCCTGGCTCCCTTTGGGAGCCTCATGGCCGCTCTGCTGTCTTCCTCCGTGCATGGCCTGGGCCGCATTGTGTGCTGTGGAGTCGTTGGATCAGACCTGGATACTGCAACGCAAGGAGAGAGAGGAGGACAGAGCCCAGGAGAAGAACGGCACTCGGCAGCCTGACCCCTAAAAACCAAACACAACAGAAACCAAGCCAATGGCGATGGTTGAGAAGAACCAGGCCAGCATGTAGGGGAGGCCAGGGTGGCACCCTGGGCATCCAGGGTGGAGGGACTTGAGGAAAGGAATGACCGGAAACAGCTGGGGAGGCCCGGAAGGCCGGGGGCTCAGGTTGAACTGTCTTGGGGGTCCCAGGGGCTGACGGGGGAGTGAATCGTCAGAGGTGGTCAGAGCCACAGATTCCTGGGGAACATGTGCTGTGGCTCACGATGGAGAAAAGGTGGGCTGAGGTCGGGATGGTCGGTGCAGGTGGGTGCACGAGGCGTCTGGAGGAGGAGAAACTTTACAGCCGATGTCCTGGAGGGGCCACAGACAGGAGTCACTGGGTGCTGGAAACCACAGGTTGCTCCTTTTCATTGACGAAGAGGGGAGTGGGGAACATAGGGCGAATTTCAGAGTCTACTGTAAAGAGGAAGGATTTACCTGCCATAGTGTTGCTGGGTGATCTGGGCGAAGCTAGGGGAGCTGGTTTTCGAGGAGTGAAGAGATAGGGTGGGGAGGGGGAGATCTGGACCTGGGCTTGGGAAATGTGAGGGGATCCAACTGCGAGAGACCAGAGGTACCCTCAGGACAGTGGAGCCTGGTTCTTTTCTCTGCAAATAAATCTCAGTTTTCTACATCTCAACATATGAGGCAGCTCATCCCAGGTTCTTGTTCTTTCTCTAAGAGGGTTTGGCCTTCCATTGCCTATAAATGGGAGAAAAGCTAATGGGGCTCACGTCCATGGAGGGTAGTTCAGGATGAGGCTGGTGGTTCAGGCATCCTGTGAGCCCGAGGGGAGGCTGCTGGCCTTGTGGTGCTTACAGAGACATGCGGCGGCTGTGATCCACATTGAGGGTGAGAAACAAGGTGTGAGGCTGCAGACACCTGAGAGGCACTGTGGGAGCAGCACCCCACAGGCAGAGGCAAACGGTGGACATGCGGTTTCCCTTCCCATCTGGTGTCCACTGGTGGCTGGCAACCCCATGCCGAGAACTTTGGTGCCTGCACTGTCCCCACCCCCCTTTACCCAAGGCCCCTGATGTGCTCGGCTCTGCCTGGCATGAATCCCAACAAATCTCCCTGCCTCCTGCTTGTGCGAAATGAGCAAACGTGAACTTGCCCGGTATTGAAGAGCTCAGGACCTTGAGTTCCAAGAGCCGGGGAGAAATACTTTGTTGTTCTTTAGACCCAACAAGCCAAATCTGTTAACGCCAAGCCTTCATTCCCGAGACAACCCTCCCTTTTGATGGTCCTAAGGTGTTGCCACCTAATTTCATGACTTTTGCCACTGCAAAGGCTTCCCAAATTCATACTGAGGCCACGCCTCTCAGAGTGGATGCACGAAGGAGGGCGGTGCATCGGAAGTGAATCTGAGATTAAACCCGTGTATCTTAGCTCCCCAGTGCTCCCCTTCATCATTTCTAGAACATACGTAACAGCATGTCCCGGTCTTCTTGGAGGTCTCCTTAGGGATATAGGGGAAGGGAAGTTTTCATATCAACTTTCTTTGTTACCATGAATTAGCTGCTTGCTGAATAAACTTCTCAGACAAAAATCATACACTTTCTGAGTATTCGCCCTTCCACACTGCAGTCACTTGCTCTAGTGTTTGCACACAGTTACATTATTATCAAAACTGCAGTTCAACTAAATGCTCCAGGTGCAGGTGAAGGTCTGTCCTCAAGGTGCTTGTTGAAGCAGGTGAGTGGAACAGTTCCAGGTCCCTGCCGTTCTGGGGTGTCAGCGTCAGCTCCGTTCAGGGGTGACAGACAGCAAGGCCCCAGCTGGGAGAGGCCAAGGGGATGGGAGTGAGAGGGAGAGCTCAGAGGCAGGGCAGGAGCCCCAGGATGGGGGATGCCAGGGCCTTGGCAGGTGGCCACCCCAGGACCAGGCAGTCTCCCCAAGCCAGGGGTTCTTTCCCTCCCAAGAGCAGGACTGAAAGGAGGCTCGGGAGTAAGGGGCGAGGACGGATGGTGGCAGGTGCAGGGGGTGAAGGAGCCCTGCCTAGGATAAGATGGCAATGGAGCTCAAGGAAATAGAAGCAGCCACGTTGCCACGGTGGCCACAGTGCAGAAGCAGGTGCTGCTGGGGAGCTGGGCCCCAGGCTTTATCTACTCTGTCTCACTGTAAGTCCGCTCCCGACTCGGCACCATCGTCTGACTCCACACAATGCCGTAGCCCTGCTGGGCAGGTGCTTGCAAAGGCCACAGAGCCGTTGAGTGGGTGCAGGAGGGAAGCACACCAGGAATTTGGCCCTGGTCTGAGGCAGCAGGGGACAGCTGGCTGTGGTCAGCAGGGCCCGAACCCCGGCTCTGGAGCCTGCGAGCCACCCTGAGGGTGCAGAAATCTGAATGCCTGGGGCCATGTGCAGAGTGTGGCCAAGTCGCAGCTGTGGCTTCAGCATTCAGAGCCTCTGCCTCTACTGGGGATTAATGCAGGTTTCCAACATCTCTGTGTTTGGTCAGTGCTGATCTTTTTCCTAACTGGCGACTTATTGGTTCCAGGAGAATACTGGGCAGGCTTCACATGTCTGTGTTAAAACAGCTCTGCTGGGCTAAGACAGAACAGAAGCATTCAGCAGGTGGATGAGACACACTTTCCAATCCAGCAGAACCTGCAGCAAGCTCCACGGCGCCCTCCACGGTCTCAGTCTTGCTCCCGGGAAGATGGTTAATTCCATCAGGTCAGTATTCCCACACCTCCTGAGCCTCCACTTTCCTCTGCGTGTTCTCCGAAACCCACCCCCCTGGGCTTGCCACTGAGATGATTCCAGAATTGCCTCAGCACCCTTTACTTGCAGAACCTGGCCTTCGTGTTATGGGGATGATTAGGAGAGAAAGTTGCTTCAGGAAATGGCCAGAAAGGGGTTCCACAGAACTGGCTTTTGAAATAGTTTTGCAGAATCTGTAATTAGTAAGCTGGAAACAAAGGCAAAACAAAAAATAGAAAATCTTACTGTAGAAAATATGCTTTGCAGTGTTTGAAAAGGCTGTTCTTGTTAAATTAACCCATTAATAAATACAAGTCACATAACATTTGCTTTTTAATTATTGTCTGTAGTGTCAAAATAACTGGTCTATGAAGCCAGTGGGAGTCTGTCTAGTTGGAAAATAGTAGTGTTTATTCTTTGAGGCCCCAAACATAAAAGAAAGTGTTGTTTAAATAAAAACACGGTGTGTGAGCATGAGAGGCGAGTGGACAATGGGAAATTACTTAATGGGTACAATACTCATCTTTTGCGTGAACACTAACAGCTCAGACTTTAGCACTGTGCAACATATCCATGTAACAGAATTACACCCGTACCCCATACATTTATAGAAATAAAAAAGATGCATCATAAACTGAACAAAACAGCCTATGATCTATCTTGAAGAAATGATGCTTTAAAAATGATAATTTCATTATTGTATGGGAGAAAACTCACATGGCTCAGAAATGAAAAACATGAAAAGCATTCAGTATAGTCTGTTCTCCATTCACATCCTCCTCTGCCTGGTTTCATTACACTCCTCTGCGTAACAGTCTTTCTTATTGATTTCGAGGAACTCTATATGTGGCACTAAGGGCATGAGTTATGATTAGCTTCTTGTGCATCCTTAGAGCTTCCTGATGCAGATGCAAACACACAGGAATGTGAGTGCTCACCTTCATCTTCTCTGTGTTTTACACAAATGGTGGCAGATTACATGTGCTTTACCACACCTTGCTCTTATCAATTGGATAATTCCCCTATGAGCACGTGTGGCATTCCATTTTCTTACAGCTGTGGAGTATTTCAGTACCACACTGTATGGTTGGTTGGTCTTGATAGACACAGATTCTTTCAAATCTTTTGTTATAACAGATAACGCTGTTATCTTGCTAAGATACCATTTTGCACCTATCTTTAGAATCAGTCCCTAGGAGTGAAATTGCTGGGTCAGAGGATGCACATCTCTGTAATTCTGCAGGTGTTGCCAAATTATCCTGCATGTGGTCATGTGATTTGCGCTTCCCAGGCATGAAGGCCACTGCTTCTCCACAGCTCCTTACCTGCACATCATGAATGTCTTCTGACATTCGCTGATCGAATAGGTTTCCTATTATATTATTAGTAAGGCTGAGCATCTATTTAGTTTCTTTTAACTGGACCATTCCATCAAAGTGTTTTGCCTATTGATCTATTGAGTTTTTTTTATCTTATTGATTTTTTGGAGCTTTTGATATATTAAGGATGTAAGTTGTGATAAGAGGTGAAAATACATTCTTTTCCTCAGTGTCTGTCTTCATTTCTTAATTTGCTGATGGTAGTTTTTCATGCAGAAACTCCTATTTTTATGTAGTTTAACTTATAAATTCTTTTACTGCATTTGGATTTTTCAGTTTTAATTTAAAAAATCATGGAATTTGTCCATGATTTGTTAGTATTTTTATGGCTTTACTTATAACATTTAAATATTTTATCTATTTGAAATTTATTTTTAGATACATTATGGGACATGGGTGCAACTTTCATCTTTTATTATTTATTTTGCTGAATGCTACTCAGTTGTCCTAATGCCATTTATCACATAGTTTTTTTTTCACTAACAATTTTAGATTTCACTTTTATGACTTACTAATTTCCCTCCTATTTTTGTGTCTATCTGTATTTCCTGTGCTTTTCTGTTGTTCCGTGTGTTTATTCATGACCCAGTACAAAATGTTTTAGGTAGTAAAACTATTATATGATTTAAGAACTGGTAAGGCTAATTCTTTCTCTTTACTCTTTTTTTTTTTTCTGGATTTTCCTATTTTTGTTTGCTTCTTTTTCTATTCGAATGTTAGAATCAGATTGTCTAGTTCTCACCTCACAGTAAAATAAATAAACAAATAAATAAAATACAAAGATCCAGAAAAACCTCAGTCTATTTTTATTTAGGTGCATTCATTTACATAATAAGTCAGGGAAAGTTGGCATTTTATGATGTTGAGTCGTCCTAGTCGAGAACGTCATAAGTCTTTCTATTTGTCCAAGTTTTCTTTTATAAACTTTTGAGGGTGGATAAAAATATATCTCACATAGATCCTAACTTTTTTGTTAAATTTATTCGTGGGAACTTTTTCTTGCTAATTAAATGGGAGTAATTTCTTTTGTTATATCTTCTAAAGCTATTGGTTTCTGTATATCAATTTTATCCCTACATCTTACTAATTTTCTTATTATTTGTTGAAGAAATTAACTTGATATTGTCTTTTGGTTTGAGATAGGTGTATCTTATCATGTTATGAAAATACTTATCAAATCCTATTTTATTAAGTTTTTAACACTAAATTTCATCAGATACAAAATGCAGCTTTTATACAGATTATCTTATTTTTTTTTAAATCTTGGATCTGTTCAAAGGAATTACTCATAATCAGCTTTTACAAACATTTTTTAAAGTTTTTGAATTTTATTTTCACATACAAATGTGTTTGGTTGTCCTTTACAGCATGTGTCATTCAAAACCCAATTTTCCATAAGGATGCAATGTTTTCCTAAGCATTTGGAGTTCCACAGCATCTTGAATTCATTTAACAAAATGTTATAGAAGAAAAAACTTAGAATTAGTACAGTTGTGTCATTATTTAAAAGCTAATATTTTTCTCTGAGCTTGAAAAATAATAGATACCTTTTCTAGTGAAGAAAGCACCTTAAATTCTTTCTTGAACAAAGTAGATGTGTGTGGATGGATGTATAAATTGGTAGGCAGATAGATTAGATAAACATTGTCAGTAAATTTAAAGGGACATGACGCACACTTTAAAACTCTCTCTGAAATAATATAATGAGAAGTAAGAAATCCGAGCCCACAGATGTCGGCCTGTTCAGGTGGTCCTGCTGGAGCACTGTCTCCATGGAAACAGGAGTGCCAGAAGGAAGGACTGAGGAGACACAGCAGTGAGTCCACTTTCTTCCCCGAAACACCATCATTTCCTAAGCCTATTTATCACCTTTTAATTCTACAGAATCACATTGTGATTTTATAGTGACTAAGGACCAAGAGTAGAAATGTCTTATCTCCAAGGCATGGAGCAGGCACTTACCATTTAAAGGAAACAATCTTCAGGCTTTTTACAGGATATTGATCTCCTGGGAATGTCAGCAGGGGCACAAGGAGAGCAGTCGATGTGTCTGGACTCATAAATCGCTCACATTACATCCAATATGCAGTGTATGATATGACGTGTCATGGAGGTGTCTGCAAAGGCGCCACAAACACCAACATCTGGGTTACTTATTTGTCTCCTCTGCAGTGAAGCTGGCAATAAATGCATCTCCCAGAGGCTGGGGAAGGTGGGAAAGAATGAGCAAATGAAAGCTACTAAAATGAGGGCATTTTTTCTGTCTTCCTGAATCATCAGCCATAAAACAACAGCAGGACAGGGGTTGCATCCTTCTCTCTGCTGCTCCAACCAGCAGGTGATGGATTGGACGTGGTGGCTACAAAATGTAGATGAAGGTCAGCACTGTGTTCTGGCTGAGACTTCTCAAACTCTCACTTCACAGTTAATTTTTGTTTCACACAATGAATGTTGGTGTTACTTTAATGATAGCATGAGTTTAAAACTTTGATGCTTCCATTTTTCAAAAAGGGCAAACCACCACTGACAATAACAAAATCCTTTAATACAACAGCACTGGGAAACAGAGCCCAGGGCTTCTCCATTTGCTGATTCTCAGCACCTCCGTCTCTGTTACTCTCTGATGTTTCTTAAAGGCTCTCAAATATGCATGGGATAAATGCAGCACAGCAGAAAACCAGAAATAAATACAATGAGAATGAAGACGAGGCGGTTCTGGACAAGGTGCTGCTCAACCAGGAGGCGGCAACAGCAGGAGAGTGGACCTCCTTCCACTGAAGCTGCGCATAAACAGGACCTTGCAGGCCAGTGAGCTCCGTGCCCCAGTAGGGACGTGGCCTGCTCTAGGCAGAGGGCAGTTGAGCAAAGGAGAGAGGCAGCAAAGTAGAATGACTTCAACTTTTTTAAAGGTTGAAAAACGCTGAATAAAGGCATTGCTGTAAAGAGTATGTGATTGTTTATATTTGCTGAGTAATCAATACCACATATTGCTTTCACGTTGTTTGCTCAGCTCTGTCCCAGGGCACATCCAAGAAGCATGGGCATGTTTCTGTGCTCTTACAAAGCCTCCTTTCTATTAGGAAGCCTGTAGCACACACAAAACAGCCATCAGCAAGAGTGTCTGTGGCCCCAGTGCTGCCCTGGGCAGCACACGAGAGTGATGGACTTTGAGTCCCTTTATTTTCTGCTCTCTGGAAGGACGGGTTTTAATATAATTTATCTTTTTATATATTCTGCCTAGCATTAGAGAAGCAGACAATTGTAGTCAATCATTCAAGACCATCCTGCAACCTCAGCTTTTGTGCTTTACAACCTTGTAAAGAAACACAGCACCATAATTAATTACAATTACAGCACTGTGCTGTGAAATTTCAGCCAAAAATCTAAGTCAGCCAAAAATCTAAGTCATTGCCTTTGGCCTGAATTCCTTTAGCATAATCTTAGACAGGAACACACATCCCTGATCCAAGGGCCTGTGCGCATCAGGTGCACCTCCCAGCAGGAAGGGCTCGGAGGCGTGGGCCAGGGGATCATGCAGAGTTGGGCTTTCATTCAGCATCCCCCGGGAATCAGGACACTGCACTCACACACACACTTGCCACACAGCCTGGCAGGAGCCAAGACAAGGTTGCAACACTTTCATCTTTAAGAAAGGAGTTTGAAAACATTCACTGCAAATTAACACAACTTTTCTGACTGGTATGTGCCCACAAATGGATGCAGCTGCACCCGGAACCGACCTGGGCTCCCTGAAAGATCAGAGGGAAACGTGAGGGACAAACCCATTCAGTGCAGAGCTCTCTTTCTTCAAGCAAGGGAAGAAAGATTTCCAAATTTGAAAATGACCTTCGCACCTCCCCTCCTTTCCGCTCCCCTCTTCAGTGGAATGTTTGAACAAGCACTGATGACTCGCTCCCAAATAGCCCAGATAAGGTTTCACAAGAACAGGTGGGCCTGTCTGAAAGATAAACATTTCCTGAAGCATCAATAAGACAAATGATCCAAAACTTGCAATTTGGTTAATGTTTCTCTTTCTGTCTTGTGTGTACACAGCTCCTTCTGGCCGGCAGCAGGAAGAGTGGGCCTGTGTGTGCCAGGCCCTACAGTCTCTCCTCTCACCTGGTGTCTCCAGTGAGGGGCCTGAGTCATCACACACATGAGCCTGTGCTCAGCCTGCACATCTCCCGCCTCCCACCAGCTGCTCCTCAACTGCCAGGGCCAGATTGTAGCAAAATCTCACTCCTCTGCCGATGCTGGGGTTTCCCTGGTGTCTGGGAGGTAGTGTGCTTGGTGGCCTGAGTGCTGCAGTGAATCCATGTTTCCCTCCCAGCACCCTGTTCTGTCCTCCAACGTGGCTGACAGCTCCGGCCAGGGATGCAGCCCATTTGGTGCCCACCCCGCGCTCTGTCCATTTCTTAAGAGCCCCCGGTTTCCTCACTTCCCTCAGATTTTGCCAAGAGAATGGTCCCAGTGTGGCCCAGAAAGGCCAGCGGGGTGCAGCCTGGGACTTAGAGCAGAGGCGGCTCTGGTGAGGAGAAAGTAGCTCTCCCAGCCTAGCCCCACTGGTGGGCGGCACCTCCTGGCCCCAGGCGGTCTTTTGTCCCAGTGCTAGGTAAGAAAAACACAAACAAAAGCCAGCCCCGTGACGCTCGAGAAGCAGGAGGCCGTTCCCTGACAGCAACACGCTGTGTGCACAGACACAGGTGTGGACAGGAGGCAGAGCTCGGGGTTGCTGCGGAGCGGGCAGGACACTGGAGCGGCAGGCGGTGCGGACCCGCCGGGCAGCCGTGCACGGTTGTCGTCCTCAGCGGCAGGAGCCAATTTGTTGCCCAGGGTCTTGTCTTTTTACAAAGAGCCCCAGGCCCCAGGGGCTTCTCTGGGTGCCTCTTTGCTGCCATGTCTGCATGCGGGCGGAGAGCAGACCCGGCCACTGACCCTCTCGCTTTGCTGTCTTCACATGGAAAAGCCACTGTCGTAGCCCCAAAGGAGGGGAAACTGTACTGATTTGGGGAGCCTCTATGTTGATTTCAAAACAGATTGTCTCCTGTGTTCTCAAAGACTGGAAATGAACCCCACAACCGCCTTAGGCCGCAAAAGCTTTATCCTTTCTAATTAGCATCCCTGTGACCTGCTCTGTGCCCTGCAGATACTTTGCTCAGCCAGCCAGAAGGAGGGAGGCCAGACACCAGCCCCTACGGACCTGCGGCTGGGACCCCCTGCCTGGGGACGATGGGGTCGGGGTCCAGTAGCTGCCCCAGAAACAAGTGCAGCTGCAGGAGGCTGATGGTGAGCTTGGAGGTTGGCAGAATTCTAAATCTGGGCACTGCAGGGTCCCCATAGGTCACGACCCTACTCTGCTCCACCCAGGCTCCGGAGGACCTGAGCAAGAACCTCTGCAGGGTGGGCCCGGGGCTCCCTGCCCTCTCAGCAGCCCGCAGTGCTCCCTGACAGCCCGGGCCTCTCCTCCTTCCAGTAGCTTGGTAGTTTGCTGTCGCCAACGTGGCTGGGCCTGGGACAGGCTCCTCCTCTCCCTCCAGAAGCCGGGCAGTCCCTCCTGCCTCAGTTTCTTGGACTAGGCTGCCTCTCCCATCGTGGGACACTGAAGACTCTCAGCTGTTTCCGTCTGCCCGGTCTGACTCCTGGATCTCCCTCTGCGTGCGTCGGTTTGCTGTGTTCTCGCTACTCGCCCTTGGGTAAAATTTCTTCTCCCCTCATGAAGCTGCGTGTCCTGGAGGGCAGGGCCACAACTCACATGCATGTTGCCCACACAGCTCAGCAACAGCTGCACTCACACTTGTTAAAAGTAAAACCGGGCCGGGCACGGTGGCTCACGCCTGTAATCCCGGCACTTTGGGAGGCCAAGGCCGGTGGATCACCTGAGGTCAGGAGTGTGAGACTAGCCTGACCAACATGGAGAAACCCCGTCTCTACTAAAAATACAAAAAATTAGCTTGGCGTGGAGGCACATGCCTGTAATCCCAGCTACTCGGAGGCGGGAGAATCGCTTGAACCCAGGAGGTGGAGGCTGCAGTGAGCCAAGATCACGCCATTGCAATTGCACTCCAGCCAGGGCAACAACAGCAAAACTCTGTCAAAAAAAAAAAAAAAAGTAAAACCAATTAGCCAATTTAAAGGAGTTTAACTGAGCAAAGAATGATTCACAAATCAGGCAGCCTTCCGACCCAGAGTGGACTCAGAGACTCCAGCACAGCCATGTGGTGGAAGAAAATTTAAGATGGAAAAAGGAAAGAGATGTACAGAAAATGGAAATGAGGTACAGAAACAGCCAGATTTGTTAAGCTTGGGGTTTGCAGTATTTGAACATGGTTGAAGAGCTGGCCACCTTAGATTGGCCAAAACTCAGTGATTGGCACAAGAGTAGGCTACAGTCTGTTCACAATTCCATTTAGGTTACTGTTCATGATGTACAGAGAAACCTTTAGGTCGAAATTGAAATACGCAAGGAGGCAGCTTTAGGCCACACTTGATTTGAAAGCTAGAGAGGCCTGGTGGAGGCTGCATTCTCCTCTCCAAGAAGTACATTTGTGGGCTGCTAAGCCACAAGATATGGAAGAGCACAAGACAGCTAGAGAAGGCGTGAGCTGGACCCAATACCCACATATTCAGGAGTAAACACTGGTGCTGTGAAAGGGTCAATGCCTCCATAAACGTCTCCACAGACATAGAGCTCTGAGCCACACATGGACCGCTACACGCAACAGAGCTCCACAAACCACAGAGCTCCACAAACCACAGAGTTCTCTGTAGACACAGACATCTCCTCACCACAGAGCTTTCCAAACCAAAGAGCTCTCCACATACACAGAGCTCGCCACACCACAGATCCCTCCACAGACACTGAGCTCTCCTCAACACAGAGCTCTCCATTGACACAGATACATTTATAGACACAGAGCTCCACACAAGACTCTCCACACCACAGAGCTCTCTACACTACAGATCTCACCAGACCACAGAGTTCTCCAAAGACACAGAGCTCTCCACACTACAGAGCTCTCCAAAGACACAGAGCTCTCCACACTACAGAGCTCTCCAAAGACACAGAACTCTCCACACCAGAAAGCTCTCCACAGACACAGAGCTCTCCACACCACAGAACTCTTAACAGACGCAGAAATCTCCACACCACAGAACTCTCCTCAGTCACAGAGCTACCCACACCACATAGCTCTCTGCACTACAGAGCTTTCCACATTCACACACCTCTCCACCAACACGGAGCTCTCCGGACACAGAACTCTCCATTCAACAGAGATCTCCACAGACACAGAGCTTGCCACACCATAGAGCTCTTCATATCACAGAGCTCTCCACACCACAGAGTTCTCCAAAGACACAGAACTCACTCACCACACAACAGAGTTCTTCACATCACACAGCTCTCGATATACACAAAGCTCTTCACACCACAGAACTCTACTTGCCACAGAGCTCTCCACAGACACAGGGCTCTTCACAGCACAGAGCTCTACACACCAAAGAGTTCTCCACAGACACAGAGCTCTCCACAGAGATGTCTGCACACACCCCCCCCCCCCCCCCCCCCCCCCCCCCCCCCCCCCCCCCCCCCCCCCCACAGAGATGTCTGCACAACAGAGCACTCCACATACACACAGCCATTCACACCACAGAGATCTCCAAACCACTGAATTCTCCATAGACACAGAAGTCTCTGCACACACAGAGCTCTCCACATATGTAGAGCACTTCACACCACAGAGCTCTCCACATACACAGAGCTCTCCACACCACAGAGCTCTCCACAAAACTCTCCACAGACACAGAGCTCTACACACGACAGAGCTCCTCAGAGACACAGAGCTCTCCACACCACAGACACCCCCTGTACTTACCCCTAGGTCTGACTCCCCTTAGCACAGACCCCCAACACTTAAATTTTCTGCACTCACACTGGCAGCAGTGACTTCAGCAGCACTGACCCCCTCTGCACTGACCCCCTCATGAATGACATTCGCAGCACTGACCTTCCCAGCACTGACCCCTCTAGCACTGAGTCTCCCTGCACTGACCCTTTTTGCACTGACCACTGCCTGCAATGAGTACCCCTCCCCTGATACCACAGCACTGACACCCGTACAACTGACCTCCCCAGCAGGTACATCCCCTGCACTGACCTCCACAGCACCGACACCCCCAGCACTGACTCCCCCACACCGACCCCTCAACACCGACACCCCAAGCACTGACAGTCCCAGCAATGACCCCGCCAACACTGACCTCCTTAGCCCTTAACTTTTTTTCACTGTAACCTCCAGCACTTACCCCCCTAAAGTGACAGCCCCAGCACTGACTTCCTTAGCAGTGACACCCCCAGAGGTGACTTCTCCAGCACAGACTCTTCAGCACCGACCACACCAGCATTGACATCCCCAGTTCTGACACCACTGCACTTAAATTCCTGGCACTCTCACCCCAGAGGGACACCTCCAGTACTCACACCCCATCACTGACACCCCCAGCACTGACACCCTCAGCACTGACACTCCAGCACTGACACCTTCAGCACTGGCATTCCAGTACTGACAGCCCAGCACTGCTCCCTCAGCACTGATCCCCCCAGCACTGACGTCCCCAGCACTGACACCCCCACTACTGCCACCCCTGGCACTGACACCCTCAGCACTGACCCCCCAGCACTGCTCCCTCAGCACTGATCCCCCCAGCACTGACATCCCCAGCAGTGACCTCCCAGGCACTGACAACCCAAGTACTGAGCCCCCATCACTGACACTCCAGCACTGACCCCTGCCAGAATTGCTCCCTCAGCACTAATCCCCCCACCACTGATGCCCCCAGCACTGACACCCCCACTACTGCCACCCCCGGCACTGACA
The DNA here is from genome assembly GCF_006542625.1 of Nomascus leucogenys. NCBI lineage: Eukaryota > Metazoa > Chordata > Mammalia > Primates > Hylobatidae > Nomascus > Nomascus leucogenys. Next base: position 155,258,596 of record NC_044383.1, read on the forward strand.
CCCTCAGCACTGACCCCCCAGCACTGCTCCCTCAGCACTGATCCCCCCAGCACTGACATCCCCAGCAGTGACCTCCCAGGCACTGACAACCCAAGTACTGAGCCCCCATCACTGACACTCCAGCACTGACCCCTGCCAGAATTGCTCCCTCAGCACTAATCCCCCACCACTGATGCCCCCAGCACTGATGCCCCCAGGTATGGGTATGACACCCATACAACTAACACCTCAACACTGACACTGCCAGCACTAATATCCCCAGCACTAACAGCCCTGCACTGACACTCCCAGCACTGACACCTCCAACACTAAGACCCCCAGCACTCATACCTCCAGCACTGACAGCTCCTACAGTGGCACTCCCAGCACTGACACCTCCAGCAATGGCATCCCCAACACTGAGACTCCCAGCACTGACACCCCAACACTGACATCCCTAGCACTGACAGCCCTGGCACTGACACCCCAGCAGTGACAGCCCCTGCTGTCAATAAATAACAGTGATTTGTTATTTATTTATTCCTGGTTAGAACTCACAGAATAGTACAGAGAACACCACCTAAATTCCAAACACAACATTTTTCCACACTTCTTTATTTTCTGAATACACAAGGCATCATCACATATACATTGAAACGCTTCCATCCCTTTCCTCGAGTCAATGCCCCCACTCTCCGAGGTGACTCTGCTCTGAATTCGGTGTGTGGAGTTGGGTGACATTTGGAAAGAGCGTGCTACACATAATGTAAATGTAACTACTTATGTTTCCAGAAATAAAATTCAGTATTTTATGCCCTAGTTGAATCTTGAAATAATATAATTGAAGTTCAAGCTTGAAATGCTGTCAAAAGTTTGAAAAGCTAAGTTCAACTGTACAATTTGAAGACTCCTCCAGTGCTGAGGCTTAGCTGTTCACCCTGGCCTGGGGAGGGTTGTGGAGCCTGTGTTGTTGGAGCATGGAGCCTCAAAGGTTGTTAACTATTCTGAGTGTTATCTCTTTTTTCTATCTCTGCTGGCCTGTGTTACTCTCCGGCTCTGCCTAGGGAAGCTGAGCTTAGGGTGGGTTAAGGGAAAAACTGGACAGAAAGCCCAGGTAGGAGGCAGCAGGAAGTTACTGAGCCCATGATGCAGGGCTCAGGGGAGTGGCCTCGGTGGGCAGGGCTCGGGGGAGCAGCCTGGGTGACACAGGGCTCAGGGGAGTGGCTCAGGGGTGGGCAGGCTGCACACCTGTACCTCTGGGGGCTGTTAGAGGCCGCTGGGCAGTTGCTGCAGCTGAACCAGACACGAGAGAGGCTTTCACTGGTCAAAGGCTTGGGAGGACACTGGGGTTTCCCCAGGCCTTGCTTGCGCAGATCAGCTGGCGTGAGCCCTGTGGATAATGAGACTCTGATGCTGATCTTCCCGCGGGTGGGGCACCAGACACAGATTCTAGGCGTGGTTTCCCCCAGTTTGTGTTCAGCCAAGGAGAGGCCCTGGTCTCTGGGGTCCCAGGAGAGCATGTCCCGCAGGGAATTAATCCCAGGGTCTCAGGTCCTGTTATGATTCATTCGCTGGATAGTTAAAAGACCCAGATTCAAAAGGGGCAGCTCAAACCTTTGCCCCCTGGGAACAAAAGCAGGAGATTAGCTCTGTGTCATCAATCAGCATTGTCAGGATAGAATGAAAAAGGCTAACTTTAAAGGCTTCACCTGTTGAGGCCTTAGTCAGAGCCTCGTTGGGAATCAAAGGTCATTCCTGCCCAAGGTTTTGTCTCGAGTCCTCAAATGGGTAGCACTGAATTACCTTTAAAAATGGCCTCAAAGGACCGGAGATGAAGCATGGATTAGTGTCTTAATCTTAATAGCACGAGGCCTGTAGTTAGGGTCCAGGGAACTTGGGGGAAGAGGTGGCATTGTCCTGGGCCGTCCCTGGCATGCGGTGCTATTAGAAGTGGGCTGGGGTGAGGGTGGGCTTTGTGCCTCTGGACAGGACCCTTTCACTGGCTTTGGGGGCGTTCTCACAGCGCTTCGCCAGCTGACTTAGCGTTGGCCCTTGGACAATGGGATTTGTCAAGACCAGATGAATGAAATCTTAGGCTCAGACAGGGAAAGGCAGGCATCCTGCTCTGGTATTTATATGAGGAACAATGTTGGGCCAGCCTGAGCTGTGGGGCTGGAGAAGACCCCAAATGCCAAAATATTATCTGGTGTCTCTGCCGCCCCTCATCCCCCTTTAGAGCCACCGGGGACAACCAAATCTGATCAGAGGCCGCCTGTTTCTGCCTGTGGGCCCCCTACCCAGCTGCAAGAGTGGTTTCTGTACTGATGTGGACCCCAGCCTGCCTGCTGCGAAGCTGCCTTCAGCACAGAAGGGGAGGTTGGGGCTGGCCTCTGAGGAGTGACCTGGCCGAGCCCAGTGTCCACCAAGGCCTCAATGCCTTCCCTGCTACGTACGGTCCCGGTGTTGGCCTGGCGGCATGAGGCTGTGCGGGGCCTGTCATCACAGACGATGGGCAAGAGCCGCCTCAGGGTGGAAGAGACTGCACAGAGCTGTCCCTGAGTGGCCGCTGGGCTAGGACAGGACCTGCAATGGGAACAGCCGCACTTCCTTCTCCCTGACCGTTCCATCCATACTCAAAGCCGACTCCCTTCCTCCCTCTCCAACCCACTATGTGCTGTGGATGGGCTGTGGCTCTGCTGGGCACTACCGGCTGCTGCCTCTATTTTTCCCCGTCCCCAGCAAAGTGGGTCTTGGTTTCCTCCACTGCAGGCAGAACTCGAGCCTGCGCTGTGCCCTGATGAGTGGCGCCCCTTCTTCCCAGGCTGTCCCATGGGTGTGCCTTTGCCACGCTCAACCTTCCCACCCCAATGCAACATCGATCCCCAAGTCAGGGCGGGCTCGGGACCCCTCAACTTTCCCCTGTGCCCCTGTGCATTTCATGGGCAAATCAAACCTTTTCAAACTTTCGCCTCCTCAGGTCCCCAGGGGCAGACACTCCGAGATCCCCGTTGCTCCTGTCCTCTGCTGGCCCCTCACCGCCTAAATCAGTGGTTCTGCCCAGGCCGTTACCACAAGGCTAGCTGGCCTTGATGTCAGCGCCTGCCTTTCTAAGGGCGACTTTCTGAGGCCCCAGGCCCCAGCAGGTGGGATTTCTCCTTCCATCTGCACCCCGACGGCATCTTGCTGGCTGTTCAGTGTGGCGGCCGCACCTGGTGTCCAGCTACAGCCCACGGAGCCAGGGACATACCCGGGTTTAGTCAGGATGCTGGTGGGGTTGCCTCGCCTCTGTGCGTGGAGAAATTACTGCCAGTGTCCTGATGCAGGAATCCTTCCAGGAATGCTCTCACTTGCAAAAATTTAGAAGTTCAGTAACAAAATATGAAACCGCAGGAAATGGGTTTGAGATATGTGTACGATAAAAACAAATTTATATAAAACTTATTAGAGGAAAGTGGATTATCTTTCTCTTCTCTTAATAGAAAATGATATATCAGCAGGGTGCATTGGCTCATGCCTATAATCCTAGCACTTTGGGAGGCCAAGGTGGGCAGATCACTTGAGGTCCGGAGTTCGAGACCAGCCTGACCAACATGGTGAAATCCCGTCTCCACTAAAAATAAAAAAATTAGCTGGGCATGGTGGCATTTGCCTGTAATTCCATCTACTTGGGAGGCTGAGGCAGGAGACTTGCTTGAACCTGGGAGACGGAAGTTGCAGTGAGATGAGATTGTACCACTGCACTCCAGCCTGGGCGACAGAGCAAGAATCCATCTAAGAAAAAAAAAAAAAGAAATGATATATCAAAATTGTCACACATAGAAGCAGTCAAAGGCATGAGAAAGTGTAGAAAAAGTAAGAGCTGGAGAAATGAGGCAGTGTCAAGCAGGTGACTGAAAACACTGATTTTGGATTCTGTGATGTTTGTGGCTTTCCCTGATTTTTCAAGTATGTAATTTGTTTCCAACTCCCTTCTCCTTTTGACTGTGCGTGGAGGGACTCCTTTTCTTGAATAACTGCCCCCCACCAACCAATCCCATTATAAAACTGCCAGGCTTCGCAAGGCCTAGTTCTGCCCCCATACATGTACCACAGTTTCTTTACCCATAATGGGCATGTGGGCTGGTTGCATATTTTTGCAATTGTGAATTATGCTACTATAAACATGCATGTGCAAGTATCTTTTTGGTATAATGACTTCTTTTCCTCTGGGTAGATAACCAGTAATGGGATTGCTGGATCAAATGGTAGATCTACTTTTAGTTCTTTAAGGAATCTCTACACTGTTTTCCATAGTGGTTGTACTTGTTTACATTCCCACCAGTAATGTAAAAGTGTTTCCCTTTCACTACATCCATGCCAGCCTCTTCTTCTCTATTATTTTTTGATTTTTTTGATTTTTTGATTATGGCCACTCTTGCAGGAGTAAGGTGGTATGGCGTTGTGGTTTTGATTTGCATTTCCCTGATAATTAGTGATGTTGAGCATTTTTTCATGTTTATTGGCCATTTGTATATCCTCTTTTGAGAATTGTATGTTCATGCTCTTAGCCTACTTTTTGATGGGATTTATTTTTTTTCTTGCTGATTTGAGTTTCCTGTAGATTCTAGATATTAGTCCTTTGTCAGATGCATAGTTTGTGAATATTTTCTCCCACTCTGTGGGTTGTCTGTTTACTCTGCTGATTATTTCTTTTGCTGTGCAGAAGCTTTTTAGTTTAATTAAGTCCCATCTATTTATCCTTATTTTTGTTGCATTTGCTTTTGGGTTCTTGGTCATGAAGTCTTTGCCTAAGCCAATGTCTAGAAGGGGTTTTCTGATGTTATCTTCTAACATTTTTATGGTTTCAGTCTTACATTTAAGTCTTTGATCCATTTTGAGTTTGTTTTTGTATAAGGTAAGAAATGAGGATCCAGTTTCATTCTTCTACATGTGGCTTGCCAATTATCTCAGCACCATTTGTTGAACAAGGTGTCCTTTCCCCACTTTGTGTTTTTGTTTGTTTTTTCAAAGATCAGTTGACTGTAAGTATTTGGCTTTATTTCTGGGTTCTCTATTCTGCTCCATTGATCTAAGTGCCTCTTTATACCAGTACCATACTGTTTTGGTGACTATAGCTTTATAGTATAGTTTGAAGTCAAGTAATGTAATGGATTCAGATTTTTTATTTTTGCTGTCTTGCTTTGGCTATGCTGGATCTTTTTTGGCTCCATATGAATTACAGGATTGTTTTTTCTAGTTCTGTGAAGAATGATGGCAGTATTTTGATGGGCATTACATGAGTTTGTAGATTGCTTTTAGCAGTTTGGTCATTTTCACAATACTGATTGCACTCATCCATGAGTATGGGATGTGATTCCATTTATTTGTGTCACGTATAATTTCTTTCAGCAGTGTTTTGTAGTTTTCCCTGTAGAGGTTTTTCACCTCCTTGATTATGTATATTCCTAAGTATTTTATTTTATTTTATTTTGCAGCTATTGTAAAAGGGACTGAGCTCTTTATTTGAATCTCAACTTAGTCGCTGTTGGTGTATAGCAGTGCTACTGATTTGTGTATATTAATTTTGTATTCTGAAACACTACTAAATTGATTTATTAGTTCTAGGAGCTGTTTGGATGAGTCTAGGTTTTTCTAGGTATATGATTATATCATCGATGAACAGTGACAGTTTGACTTCTTCTTTATCAATTTGGATGCACTTTATTTCTTTCTCTTATCTGATTGCTCTGGCTAGGACTTCCAGTACTATGTTGAATAAAAGTGGTGAAAGTGGGCATGCTTGTTTTTCCCAGTTCTTGGGGGAATGCTTTCAAGTTTTCCCCATTCAGTATAATATTGGCTGTGGGTTTGTCATAGATGGCTTTTATTTCTTTAAGGTAGGCCTTTTCTATGCTGACTTTGCTGACCGTTTTAATCATAAAGCGATGCTGGATTTTGTCAAATGCTTTTTCTGCATCTATTGAGATGATCATGTGATTTTTCTTTTTAATTCTGTTTATGTGGTGTATCACATTTATTGACTTGCAGGTGTTAAACCATCCCTGCATCCCTGGTATGAAACCAACTTAATCAAGGTAGATTATCTTTTTGATATGCTGTTGGATTTAGTTAGCTAGTATTTTGTTGAGGATTTTTGCATCTATGTTCATCAGGGATATTGGTGTGTATTTTTGTTGTTGTTGTTATGTCCTTTCCTGGTTTTGGTATTAGGATGCTACTGGCTTCATAGGATGATTTAAGGAGGATTTCCTCTTCTCTACATTTTGAAACAGTGTCTATAGGATTGGTACCAATTGTTCTTTTAATATCTGATAGAATTCAGCTATGAATCTGTCTGGTCCTAAACTTTTTTTGGTTGGCAATTTTTAAATTATCATTTCAATCTTGTTGCTTTTGGTCAGAGTTCAGAGTTTCTATTTCTTCCTGGTTTAATCTAGGAGAGTTGTATATTTCCAGGAATTTATCCATCTCCTCTAGGTTTTCTAGTTTGTGTGCATAAAGGTGTTCACAGTAGCCTTGAATGATCTTTTGTATTTCCATGGTTTCAGTTGTAATATCTCCCGTTTCATTTCTCATTGAGTTCATTTGGATCTTTTTTCTTCTTTTATTGGTTAATCTCACTAGTGACCTATCAATTTTGTCTTTTCAAAGAACCAGCTTTTTGTTTCATTTGTATTTTGTATTTTTTTTTTGTTTCAATTTCCTTTAGTTTTGGTCTGATTTTTGTTATGTCTTTTCTTCTGCTGGGTTTGGGTTCATTTGTTCTTTTATTTCTAGTTTCTTGAGGTGTGAACTTAGATTGTCTATTTGTGCTTTTACTGACTTTTTGATGTAGGCATTTAATTCTATGAACTTTCCTCTTGGGACCACTTTTGCTGTATCTCAGAGGTTTTGATATGTTGTGTAACTATTATCATTTGATTCAAATAATTTTTAAATTTCCATCTTGATTTCATTGTTGACCCAATGATCATTCAAGAGCAGGCTGTTTAATTTCCTTGTATTTGGACTGTTTTGAGGGTTTACTTTGGAGTTGATTTCCAATTTTATTCCACTGTGGTCTGAGGGAGTACTTGATATAATTTCAATTTCCTTAAATGTATTGAGATTTGTTTTGTAGTCTATCATATGGTCTATCATGGAGAATGTTCCATGTGCTGATGAGTAGAGTGTATATTCTGCAGTTGCTGGGCAGGATGTTCTGTAAATATCTGTTAAGTCCATTTGCTGTAGGGTATAGTTTAAGTTCATTGTTTCTTTGTTGACTTTCTGTCTTGATGACCTGTCTATTGCTGTCAGTAGAGTATTGAAGTCCCCCACTATTATAGAGTTGCCATCTATCTCATTTCTTAGGACTAGTAGTAATTGTTTTGTAAATTTGGGAGCTCTAGTGGTAGGTGCATATATATTTAGGATTGTGATGTTTTCCTGTTGGACTAGTCTTTTTATCAGTATACAATATTCCTCTGTCCTTTTAAACCGTTGTTGCTTTAAAGTCCATTTTGTCTGATATAAGAATAGCTGCTCCTGCTTGCTTTTGGTGCCCATTTGCATGGAATGTCTTTTTCCACCCCTTTACCTTAAGTTTATGTGAGTGCTTATGTGTTAGGTGAGTCTCTCGAAGACAGCAGATACTTGGTTGGTGAATTCTTATCCATTCTGCCATACTGTATCTTTTAAGTGAGCATTTAGGCCATTTACATTCAACGTTGGTATTGAGATTTGAGGTACTAGTCTATTCGTTGTGCTAGTTGTTGCCTGAATACCTTACTTATGTTTTTCATTGTGTTATTGTTTTAAATGTCCTGTGAAATTTATGCTTTAAGGAGGTTCTAGTTTGGTGTACTTTTAGGATTTGTTTCAAGATTTAGAGCTCCTTTTAGCAGTGCTTGCAGTGCTGGCTTGGTAGTGATGAATTCTCTCAGCATTTGTTTGTTTGAAAAAGACTTTCTGTTTGCTTCATTTATGAAGCTTAGTTTTGCTGAGTGAAAGGAAAATATCTTGGGTCCCTGAAATCAATGAGCTAAAAGGAAATGTCAAGTTGGGAACCCTTTAGGGCAAACCTGCCCCACTTTTTATTCAAAGTCACCCCATTGCTCACTAAGATAAATACATATCTGATTGCCTCCTTTGGGGAGGCTAATCAGAAACTTAAAAGAATGCAACTATTTGTCTCTTATCTACCTACAATTTGGAACCCCCCTCCCCACTTTGAGTTGTCCCACCTTTCCAGACAGAACCAATGTTCACCTTACATATGTTGATTGATGTCTTGTGTCTCCCTAAAATGTATAAAACCAAACTGTGTTCTGACCGCCTTGGGTACATGTCATCAGGACTCCCTGAGGCTGTCATGGGTGTGCATCCTCAACCTTGGCAAAATAAACTTTCTAAATTAACTGAGACCTGTCTCAAATTTTTGAGGCTCACATTTTTGTACCCATGGAGGGATTCTGAGTGGAGAAGCCTGTGACCTTTGACAAATCTCCTATCGGTGCTTGGTACCAGCATGAGCTAACTTTATAGCTCAAACCAATAGAACAATTTGTTGAGGTCTGGGAGCACACGCTCCAGAGAATCCCTGATCTCTCAAAATTTGGTCAAGATCTAACATTTATTTTGCTGTACAGCTCCTTTTTTTTTTTTTTTTTTGGAGTTTTACTTGCTTCCAACACAGGAAGGCAAGTTTTTCCTGCTTCCATGATGATGGAAGGCAGGTAACTCCTTTTTGGAGTTTGAGCTTGCCTCCAACAGGGAAGATGAGGTTTTCTTTACTGCTTCTAGGATGGTAGACAGCTGTCTTCAGCCTGAGACCCATCCCTAGGTAAGTAACTGAATTGGGGTTTGTCTTGGCTAAAGTTAAAATGAGCAACCAGCTGGTCTTAATTTCTCATTACCATTAGAGCACTCAGTAATCATCTAAGTTATACAATCATTTGTTTTGCTTAACTGATTTTTTTGTTGTTTGCTGTTTTTGTTGTTGTTAGTTTGTTGTTGTTTGTTTCTGTTTTTGTTTCAGTCTTTTTCTCATTGGGTTTGACCAACTCTATCCAATTTGATCAAATCCAAAAGAAAGTTCCAAATTATGGATAACGAGGCCTCTAAGTGGCTAAATTCCCACCAAAAAAAAAAAAAAAGTGGTATGGTGGGGGTAGAAAAATGGCTAGTGAAAGGAAGAAAAGGAAAGATTTTTGATTTTGACTACTTAAGGGTCTTTATTTACATAACAAGGCCACCCTTTTGCTAGACAGGTCAAACCTAAAGAACAATGGCTGTGCTTCTGAAGTAGCGGCCATGAATGCAACAGGACACAATTGAAGAAACTGGTTATCTTATGAAGGGTTTGACTGGAATGGTGTGCTTTCCTTTAAAGAATCAAACTTGACTTATAGAGCCAATAAAAGCCCCTTGGGAAAACTGGCCTCATACTTTCACTGTACTGGGTTCCTGACCTGTGGTAAGTAAAGAATGTCACTTTCTGGCAGGCCCAGGAGCCCCAAGTTTATCTTGGGACCCCAAGAGGAGAGGATCACCCAACTCATAGGTATTTAATGGCACAAATCCATGGCTGGGCTTGGCTTTAAAAAAAGTCTTATTTGAGATTCCTTCTATGGAACAACGTTCCATCAAAGCCCATTTAAAAGTCTATGTAAAAAGTAATTATTCTTGCTGCACTGTCTACAAATAATTAGGCCAAGTATAATAAAGCAATCAGTCCTATCGTGATTTGTCTTTAGTAAAAATGGGAAACTGGAGAGAGAAAAATTGTTTCAAAAACTATAATACTAACTATAATCAAACACTTGTTAGATTCTAGTCTTGCCTAATGTTTTTCAATTTTTAGTATTTTTCTACCATTTGGACTGAATTCTAATTTTTCTTGGCTACAAGTCTTCAAAATAATGTCTTTAATTTTTTCCTTCTTCTTTTTCATTTTTTCCTAATTTGGAGTCACTGAAAACTAAGCTGTGCTTTTTTAAAGACCTTTGAACTGATGCCAGACAACTTAAACTTCAAAAGAAAATAACAGCAACTTATTTACATACACGAGCTACTTTCATACCTACCTACTGACGTATGAACTCCGGAGTAAAGAGGCCTGTATCAATTTTCCAGGATTGTTCTTTTGTTTGTTATTGTTTTTCTCTCTTCCTCCCCCTACTTTTCTCTTCATAGGACATGAGACTTCACAACCTTCTAAAAATGGACTTTCCTAATAACCTGGGACCTACCTGTCTAGGAATAAACCATCCTAGCCATGAGAGATCAGATGAAACCTGGAACCAGAGACTCATTTTCTCTAAAATGCTTTCTCCAAAAGGTTTTTAAAAAGAAAAGGGGTTGGGGAATGTGAAAGAAAAGTATTTTGGGCCCCAAAAATCACTAAGTTAAAGGGAAATGTCAAGCTGGGATCTCCTTAGAGCAAACCTGCCTCCCATTCTATTCAGTCACCCCTCTGCTCACTAAGATAAATACATATCTGATTGCCTGCTTTGGGGAGGCTAATCAAAAACTCAAAAGAATGCAACCATTTGTCTCTTATCTTCCTACAATTTGGAAGCCCCCTCCCCACTTTGAGTTGTCCCACCTTTCCAAACGGAACCAATGTTCACCTTACATATGTTGATTGATATCTCTTGTCTCCGTAAAATATATAAAACCAAACTGTGCTCTGACCACCTTAGGCATATGTCATCAAGACCTCCTGAGGCCGTGTCATGGGTGTGCATCCTCAACCTTGGCAAAATAAACTTTCTAAATTAATTGAGACCTATCTCAAATTTTCAGGGTTCACAGCTGGGTACAAAATTCTTGGCTGGTAATTGTTTTGTTTAAGGAGGCTAAAAATAGGACCCCAATCCCTTCTAGCTTGTAGGTTTTCTGCTGAGAAATCTGCTGTTAATCTGATAGGTTTTCTTGTATAGGTTACCTGATGTTTTTGTCTCACAGCTCTTAAGATTCTTTCTTTTGTCTTGACTTTAGATAAACTGATGACTATGTGCCTAGGCAATGATCTTTTTGCGATGAATTTCCCAGCTTCTTGTATTTGGATGTCTAGATCTCTAGCAAGGCCAGAGAAGTTTTCCCCTATTATTCCCTCAAATATGTTTTTCAATCTTTAGATTTTTCTTCTTCCTGAGGAACACCAGTTATTCTTAGGTTTGGTTGTTTAACATAATCCCACACTTCTTGGAAGCTTTGTTTATTTTTTAAAATTATTTTTTCTTTGTCTTTGTTGCGTGACATTAACTTGAAAGCTTTGTCTTCAAGTTCTGAAGTTCTTTCTTCTACTTGTTCAGTTCTATTGCTGAGATTTTCCAGTGCATTTTACATTTGTCTAAGTGTGTCCTTCATTTCCAGAAGTTGTGATTGTTTTTTATTTATGCTATTTCATTGGATATTTTTCCATTCATATTCTGTACCATTGATAGAGTTTGGCTCTGTGTCCCCACCCAAATCTCATCTTGAATTGTACTCCTATAATTCCCACGTGTTGTGGGAGGGACCTTGTGGGAGATGGTTGGATTGTGGGGGGCAATTTTCCCCATGCTGTTCTTGTGATAGTGAATAAGTCTCATGAGATCTGATGGTTTGATAAGGGGAAACCCATTTTACCTGGCTCTCATTCTTTCTTTGCCTGCTGCCATCCATGTAAGATGTGGCTTGCTCCTCTTCTGCCATGATTGTGAGGCTTCCCTAGTCATTTGGAACTGTACATCCAATTAAACCTCTTTCTTTTGTAAATTGCCCAGTCTTGGGTATGTCTTTATTAGCAGCATGAAAATAGACTAATACAACCATATTTAAAAAAAAATCTCTTTAAGTTAGTCTTCACCTTTCTCTGGTGCCACTTTGATTAGCTTAATAAGCAACCTTCTCAATTCTTTTTCTGGCAATTCAGAGGTTTTTTTCTTGTTTTGGGTCCATTGCTGATGAGCTAGTGTGACCTTTTGGGGGTGTTAAGAACTTGTTTTGTTATTATTACCGGAATTGTTTTTCTGGTTCCTTCTCACTTGGGTAGCCTCTGTCAGAAGGAGGATCTGGGGCTCAAGGGCTTGTCAGGAGGAGGATCTGAGGCTCAGGGCTGCTGTTCAGATTCTTTGGTCCCACGAGGTGCTCCCTTGATGTGGTGCTCTCCCCCTTCCCCTAGGGATGGGGCTTCCTGAGAGACAAACTGCGGTGATTGTTATTTCTCTTCTGGATGTGGCCACCCAGTGGAGCTACTGGACTCTGGAATGGTACTGGGAAATGTCTGCAAAAAGTTCTGTGATGTGATCTGTCTTCAGGTTTCTCAGCTGTGGATACCAGCACCTGTTCTGGTGGAGGTAGCAGGAGGGTGAAGTGAACTCTGTGAGAGTCCTTGGTTGTAGTTTTGTTTAGTGCAGTGTTTTTATGTTGATTGGCCTCCAGCCAGGAGATGGTGCTTTCAAGACTGCATCAGCTGTGGTAGTATAGGGGCATACCAGCTTGCCTTAGGGTCACCTGGATAAGTATTTGGGTTTCTCAGATGATGGACAGGGACACGGAGTTCCTAAGAGATTATATCCTTTGTCTTCAGCTCCCCGGATGGGTAGAGAAAGACCACCAGGTGGGAGCAAGGATAGGCATATCTGAGCTCATCTCCTTGGATGGGGCTTGCTGTGGCTGCTGTGGAGGATGGGGGTGTGGTTCCCAGGCCAATGGAGTTATAATCCCAGGGGGATTATGGCTGCCTCTGCTGTGTCATGCAGGTCACCAAGAAAGTAGGGGAAAGCCAGTAGCCACAGGCCTCACCCAGTTCCCACACACCCAGCAAGGCCAGCCTCCCTCCTGCTGTGCCCCCGTAACAGCACTGAGTTTATTTCTAGGCAGCCGGTGAGCAGGGCTACTAGCCTCCCCACTGGGAAAGCAAGCAGGGTTTCCAGGTTTCACGCACCCCACCTGCCATGGCTTCTGTGCTATGTTTGCACTCCTGGTTCACCCACTCCCCCAGGACTCTGCCCGGGAAGCTTCGCTTTCAGTTGAAATTGTTACGAAATCCAGCTGGAAGTTTCCTTCTCCCCGTCATCTTTCCCCAGTTCCACTGGCAGCCCTTCCTAAGGACCCCTGTGAGATAAAGTCAGAAATGGCTTCCCTGGAAACTGAGGGTGCCCCCAGGGCTCTTCCTGCTGCTTCCTCTACCCCTACATTTTGCTCAGCTCTCTAAATTTGTCTCAGCTCCAGGTAAGTTCTAATCCTTCTCCTGCGATCTGGACCTTCAGGTTCCCCAGTAAGGATGTGTTCAGGAATGGACGTTCCCCTCTCACACTTTGGGCACTCACGGTTTTGGCTGTCTCATGGAGCCTGCAGAGGCAATCCACTTTTTTAAAGGGTCTGTAGATTCTCATGGCTTTCCTGGTATGTTCCTGAAGTATTTCTTGGAGCAAAAGTTCACGATGTGAGTCTCCACATGCTGTTCTGTTTGTCCAAATGGGAGCTGCAAGTTAGTCCTGCTTCCTATCTGCCATTTTTTTTTTTTTTAATGACCTGAAGTTTATTCTCTTGACTTTGAAATGCACAGCACCCTCTCATTAGCTGCATCCCGAGCTGGGCAGCAGATGTCAAGGAAACCCACACTCCTGCCTGAAACTTTGCACCCGGCATGGTCACCACCCCACCCTAACCACCTCCTTCCCTGCCCTGGGTCCTGTTGTTCCAGCTCCCCCACGCACAGGTGGTATGGTGTCGGTCTCTCTGGACCTGCCTGGTCTTGCTGATTCTCCTGTCCCAATTTCTGATCTCCAGAGGCCAATGCTTCACGTTCCTGGGCCCTGATGTCCAGAGGAACCCCATCCAAACACCTTGTGAGCCCACTCCCTGGCGGGGCAGTCTTCTGTGCTCTGGTGCCTTCCTAAAGCGCAGGGGGGTCTGCATTCTGGAATGTTCAAGATCACGTCAGTCACAGCAATGATACAGACAGCAGATGAGGCTCCCGGGGGGCTGGCAGGGTTCGGGTCAGATGACTGAAGAAACAGACAGGCCTGCATCCATCCTGACGGGGTCCAGCAAGACCCCATGCTGGAAGGAGTGGCTCCATCAGCACCTGCATCTCTCCAGGGCTGTGCTTTGCTTGGGAGGCCACCTGCAAACCATCGGGTTCTGACACCCACAGGGAAGGCTGCATCCCCAGCCGAGAGGGGACGCGTTCTTCTGAGCTGAGTCCTCCCTCCCATGTGAGGACTGTTTTCTCTGAGATCTTCAGTTTTCTGCACCAGGGATCTGTGTGCTGTATGTGAAAACTGCCTCAGCACAGCCCATCCTCCCAGCACCTCCTACCCCACCAGCTGACTAGGGTCGCCTGCCCCTCCTTGCCCTGAACCAGAATTATTTCTCTGGTTCCTTCCGTTGGGGTAGACTATGTCAGAGGGAAGACCTGGGGCTCAAGAGCTGCTGTTCAGATTCTTTTGTCCCATGGGGTGCTCCCTTGACGTGGTGTCCCCCACTTCAAGCACTGCAGACAGCTGTGAAAGGGAAGAGAGGAGAGACCAAAAGTCCAGCTTATCTCCCTGCACTCAGGGTGTCCCGAGGGCTCTCTTGTCGGTTCAGACAGGAGCCCTGGAGCAGACTCTGGGAGCCCCCATGGGGAAGCTGGGGGCCGACCCTCTCGAGGAGCTGCCTTCATCATCCCTCAGGTTTGGTGATTACCAGATGTAATCAGATGGAATCACTCTGACAGAGTGGATCCTTGTTTTCAATGCTCATGGACAGCCTGTGTCCACCTGTGTCAGATGGAAGGGGCTGAGGGGGTACGAGGGACTGTGTCTGCTCCCCCGCCATGGTCCTGACAAGCCACACAGTGGGCTGAAGTGGAAACTGCCGAATTCACGAAACTTTCAAAATCCAGTCTAACTCCCTTGGCTCCAGTTCATGAGAGAAAATATCTACAAACCATCCATCCAACCAGGGACAGTGATCCAGAATCTACAAGAAACTCAAACAACTCAATGGCAAAAAACAAGTAATCAGATTTAAAAATGGGCAAATGATCTGAATAGACGTTTCTCAGAAGACATACGATTGGCCAACAGGTCTGTGAAGAAATGCTCAACACTAATCATCAGGGAAATGCAGATCAAAATCACAATGAGATACCAACACATCCCCGCCCCCCCCACCACCACCAGTAGGATGGTTGTTATCAAAAAGACAAAAAGTAACAAATGCTGGTGAGGAAGTGGAGAAAAGGGAACTCTTATACACTGTTGGGGGGAATGTAGATTAGTACAGCCTCTATGGAGAACAATGTGGAGATTTTTCAAAAAACTAAAAATAGAGTTACCATATGATCGCGCAATCCCACTGCTGGGACTTATCCAAAAAAAAAAAAAAAAAAACAGAGGAAATCAGTACATTAAAGAGACACTTTATCTCCATGTTTATTGCAGCATGATTCGCAATAGCCAAGATATGGAATCAACCCAGGTGTCCATCCACAGACTATTGGATAAAGAAAATGTGGTACAGATAGAAATTAGAATACTACTAAGCCATGAAAAAGGTTCAAATCCTGTCATTCGTGGCAGCATACATGGAACTGGGGGACATTATGTTAAATGAAATATGCAAGAACAGAAAGACAAATATTGCGTGTTTCATTCATATGTGGAAGCTAAAAGAAAGTTGGTCTCGTAGAAGCGGAGTAAAATGGTGGCCATCAGGCTTTGGAAGGGTGGGGGAGAGTGAGAGGGTGGTTAGCTGATACAAAATCACAGCTAGATAGGAGGAATAATTTTTAGTATCCATAGCACTGCAGGGGTCTACAGTTAACAATACTTTCAAGCAGCTAGAAGAAAGGATTTTGAATATTCTCAACATGAACTCATCAATGCTTGAGGTAGTGGGTTACCCTGATTTCATCACAATACACTCTAAGTGTCAGAATATCACAATTACTATGTGCCATTTAGATAAAAAGAGCCACAGTGCTGGACACTAGGGGAACAGTGATGTCCCAGTGTGAGATGGGAATGAAGGACGGAGTTAGGAAAACAGAATGGGCCACTCTAAACAGTGTCAACGCCAGGGCACTTTCCACACTGGCAAAGAGCTGGGGAAGGGAGGTGGCAATGGGAAGGGCCCCAGACTACACGCCTGGGAGGGGTGGACACCAAGGCTGGCCTGCTCTTCCTGATCACCGCGCTGCAGCCTCCAGTGTCTTTCCTGAGGCTAAGAGAGCGTGGGAGGGGCCTCTCAGATTCAGATGGGGAGGATTTGGAGCAGGCAGCGAGGGACTGCGGGCCCAATACAGATGCAGCTCAGCCCCCTGCCCACCCACTCCCCATCTGCAGCATCCCTGCTGGTCCTTAGCAGCCTTCAGCCTCTGCTTAATCTGATTCCTCCTCCTGTCTCTCCCTCCATCCTTTCTATTCTCTCCTCCACTGCCTGCTCTCTTCTTTAGCTCTGGGAGATGTTTTTAAAACTCACCCTGATCCTTATATTGAAGCCCAGGGATTTTTAGTCCTGGCTGCTCATTGGAATCCCCCAGAAAGTTCTATGACCCCCTAAATCCAGACCCCACTTTCGGAAACTGATTTAATTGATCTGATCCCAACTAAGGCCCTGACACAGGTGCTTTTTGTTTTGATTCACCAGTGACCCTAATTTGAAGCCAGTTTTATGAATCACTGATGGAGTGAGACATTTGGGGTCTGTTCTTGGGACCGTGGGTGAGTTTGCTTCAAAAGTGCATTAGCTGTTCCCGCATAGGAGGGTTCTGAAGAAGGCCTCATGGTGTCTCCCTGCCTGGAGTGCCAGAACTCAGCCCAGTTCCCAGCTAAGAAGTAGGAGCTCCATGCACCTCCTTTCCTGCCTGGGCCTCTGTGAGGGACTCTTCTGAGCCCCCTCGTCGCTGGCCTGGATTTGCCTTGGATTCTCTGGGGGCGGCTCTGCCTCCTCCCTGCCTGTGTCTTTGGGCGGTGTGGCTTCCAGCGCTGTGTGACCTTCTGGGCCTTGCTCCCGGATGGACGACGTTTCCTCGGATACCTCAGCCTCAAGGAAGGGCTGTGCCTCACCAGTCTCCTGCCATTACCCCATTCCTCTCTGCTCTCATATTCCACACAAGCCAATCCCACATGTGGGATGCCAGGCGGGGATGTGAGTAGATGGCAGGTATGGCGGGCAGCGGGCCAGCAGATCTGGGTTCCAACATGAAAACAACTCCCTTTTAACATAAACTTTTTTTAAAGGCCCCAAATACATCTGCAGGCCAGTTAAGGGTTGCTGGGCACAAGTATGCAACTTGCCTTACCCCTTCCCTCCCTTAGCCTTATGAGTTCAACCCATTTAACCAGCACCGACTGTAAACCAGGGATGTTGTGGGCTCTTGGGGTAAAGCTGGGACTCAGCAAAGGCTCTGCTCTCCTGGACCCTACAGAGGACAAACAAACAGCAACAGGAAGGGATGTCAATGCTGTGCACAGGGAGGGTGCTCACCCTGATGGGGGTGGCACAGGGAGGGTGCGCACCCTGATGGGGGTGGCACAGGGAGGGTGCGCACCCTGATGGGGGTGGCACAGGGAGGGTGCGCATCCTGATGGGGGTGGCACAGGGAGGGTGCCACCCTGATGGGGTGCACAGGGAGGGTGCGCACCCTGATGGGGGTGGCACAGGGAGGGTGCGCACCCTGATGGGGGTGGCACAGGGAGGGTGCGCACCCTGATGGGGGTGGCACAGGGAGGGTGCGCACCCTGATGGGGGTGGCACAGGGAGGGTGCTCACCCTGATGGGGGTGACACAGGGAGGGTGCTCACCCTGATGGGGGTGAGGATGGGGCTTAGGGGAAGGCACCTCTGAGCTGTCTTTGGGTTGAAATTGAAATTAAAGGAGGGAGGAAATGGGGGAATAAAAAGTGCAAAGGCCCCAGGGCCACCTGAGCGGCCCTTGGAGAACTGTGGCCAGGCCCTGGCCAAGGAGCCCTGAGCCCAGGTGAGGTCTCAGACTTCAGGGTGGCAAGGAGACCTGGGGGCTACCCCTGCAGACCACACATGCCTGGAAAAGCTTCTGGAGTTTATTTCTGGGGCAAAGTGAAGCCAGCGAAGGGCCCAGGTGGAGGAACAACCCCCTGACTGTGTTTTAAAGGCTCACAGCCAAAGACCACAGGGACAGAGCAGCCTGGCGGTCCAGGCAGGGCTGAGGTGGCCTGGGCTGGAACAACTGCATGGGGGAAAGGATGGCACAGGGGACACTTGGAGGTGGAGGATGAGGAGAACCAAGGGACAGAGGATGACTCCGTGTTTGGGCCTGAAACATTGGGTAGACTGACAGTGAGGCCATTTGCTTGGCAAAACGAGGGCGCAGTGGGGTGTGGAGAGGAGGGCGTTGGCTGCTTTCAGCTGAGTGTCTTCTCGTGTCCCATGCAGATGCAGGAAGCACAGGGGAGGGGCCAGGGCCAGGAAAGGGCTGGTGAGTGAGCCTCAGCTGCAGGGCTGGACAGAGTCATCTGGGGGAGAGGTGGGGCAGGAGGATGCCTGGAAGCCAAGGGGAGACGCCGTTCCAGAGGTGAATGCTCCATCACCACTGAGGCCACAGAGAAGTGAGTGTGGGGGTCCTGGGCTGCTGGCTTGGACTTCCTGACTGTGGGGTACCACCCACAGGGCCAGAGGGAAACACTTAGGGGCCCTAACCACACACAAGACCTTACGACACTCTCCCACATGTAACTCAAATATGTATATCTATATTTTACAACAAGACAAATTTTAAACTATGGTTTAAAAAAATCCCCCTGAATTTGCTGATTGCAAACTTCTTGGCAAGTCTGTCCAGGCTGAACTTTTCTCCATCTTCCTCTGCTGCTGCTGTTTTGCCTGCTTTTCAAGTGCTTAGGACACTTCCTTGGCCGTTAGTCAGATTAGAGTGGCTGCTTCTAAATTAGTCCCCTGGCCAGGACCGCCTCTCTCTATAATAGAGAAATTGTCTCAGGTGCCTTAGATGGCATCCTCAGCCCAGAGCATTAAGTCCTGGTGGCATCACAGGCCTTGGCCACCCACCTAGGGCACAGCTCCCCTGACTGATCCTTCTCCACCCCCTAGGCACCTGGAATCAGGCCGCCAGAGGGCCACTCACCATCACCTGGCTATGCCTGGCATGTTCCACATCCCTGCTCCAGTGTCTGGGTGTCTGGGCAGACTTCCTGGTTCACAGATGGAGCCTTCTGACTGTGTCCCCGGGGCGGTGGAAGGAACAAGGCAGCTCCCTGGGGCCTCTTTTGTAGGGGCACTAATCCCACCATGAGGCTCCACCCTCCAAACCTCATCACCTCCCAAAGGCCCCACCTCCTAACACTGTCACCTTGTGGGTGAGGTTTCAGCCTAGGAATTTGGGACGCTTGAGCATTCTGCCTGGAGCATTACCCACGTATCTTCCCCGTGTTTGCCAAGGATGTGTCCTGAGACTTTAATCAGCCCTAAAATTCTCCCTCCCTCTAGTGAGTGACCTGAGCAGTGCATCCTGCAGCAGCCCAGCCCTCAGGTGTTCATCCTCCAGCAGCGCAGCCCTGCCCACCCTCGGGAGGAGGAGGGGCCCAGCGCTGACACCTGCGGCCTTCTCTGTGCCACAGCCGGGCTCTGCATCCCTGCAATGCTCCACAGCTGCAAGGCTGCTCAGTCACTTTGCACAGTGGCTCCTAAACCCCATTTGCAATTTTCCCTCCGGGACCCTCACAGCAGCTGGGGCCTCCTCTTCAGGCTATGGGTCCCTTCTTCAAGAGTCAAAATGAGAACAAGTCAGTCTCTTCCTTTTTTTCCTCCAAGCTTGGGGAGGCAGCGGCTTCCTCTCTGGCCCCCAGTTAAGGATCTTCTACCTACGGATTCCCTACATCAAGTCCCTCATGGGAATTATCTGTTCTGGTAGCTTCCGTGGCTTCTTTCTCTTCCCAGACCCTGACAGATGACCACGCGTGGCTTGCTGAAGCCATAGCTATATGAGGACATTGGCAGAAACGGCTGCTGTTCTTCTTGCTTCCCAAAGGGCAGAGATACCTCGAGTCACAGAAGGATGAGGAAGCCTCTTCTCTCACCCCTGACTTCACCTGCTGGGAGCTGGTGGCTGAGGGCGGCTGGTTTGCTCTAAGCCTTCAACACTGATGAGTGGAAAGGGACAAGGAAGCAACCCCCTCAAACTGCCTGGTTGCCAAGAGGTCTCCGAGGTAGGGGACAGACTCGGGTTCTGCCAGCAGCTGCGCAGGGCGTGGGGGCCGCTGGAAGGGTCTCCATGAAGCAATATCTCCACACCACGGCAGGGGGCGCTGTTCCCGTGCGAGAGAACGCTCCTTAGTGACCAGAGTCCGGGGACAGGAGCTGCTCCAGAGCACCGTTTCCTGCTTTGCAAAGGGATTTAGAACAGGAATTCCCTCAGACTTGGTAACAGTAGAAGCCATGTGAGCGGAAGAGCATCTTCAGGGAAAACGTGTGAGAAATGGGGGAGAGGAAACCTGACTCCAAATAAACCAACAACACGGCAGAAATTAAGGAGCTCACAAAAGCGGTGAGAGGGGAGCGAGTTGCCAGTTCATATAAATAAAGAGATCAGCAGAGTCCACCGCCGTCTGGTTGTGAAGAAGTCTGAAAACAGACCCATGGATTCGGAAATTCGGGGCCATCGTAGAGCCACTCATTTCAGTAGAATAATAAGTGCAGAAACCAGATTTATACACACAGGTATATACATGGACACACACATCTATACACACACCAGTTTTCTATTTATGTTTTAAAATTTAACTTTTTATTTTGATGTTTAAAGAGTACATACAAACGTAGAAAGGACTGTGTAATGAACTCCCACGTACCATGTACCACCTGATTAATAATTAAGTGGCTCATGACTAATAATTATTGACTCACGACTCAACTTGTTTAATCAGTTTCTGCCTCTCCCTATTCTCTATCTCTCTTTCTCTTTGGATTGGAGTATTTTCTGGCCATCCCAAAAGAGACAATTTTATGTAACTACTGTGTCTCTAATGGATAAGGGCTTTTTAAGAGCAGCAGAGGGAGAGAATTGGAACAGAACCCAGAGACACAGGGAGAGCTGTGTCCTTGAGCAGCACAGATCCGAGGCAGCGCCTCTGGTTGCCCAGCTAGTTTAGAAGCATGATCAAATATGTGACATGAGAAGCAATATTTACCCTTCTAAAATGTGGCTTCAAGGATAGATTGGTTGAAGCCAAGCCTCCTTTACTTTTCCAAGTAAGAAGAGACATACACTGATAGGAAATGAAACAGGAAATGGCTCCCGTGGCTAATGCGTGGGTTGGGTGAGATGATTCCTTCAACTTGCTCAGCGTGGTGCCTTCTCAGGATGTGACAGGAGTTCATGTTGGGATTTAAGAACATGGACTTCTTGGATCTGTTGGTTGTATGTTCTTGGGAAAGTTACTTATGCCTCAATTTCACCTGCAAATTGGGGTTAGTAATGTTTAAGCTCACAAGGTTGTTCCAAGGATAACACGAGAGGGTGCATGTAAAGAGGTGGGTGCAGCACCTGCCGTGTAAGAACTGCTCAGCCTACATTAGCTGTAGTTGCTGTGTTCTGTGAGCCCCCCAGAAGCACCTTGTACGTAATTATCACACAGAAGGCCTTTTCCTCCACTTTCACCCTACACAGAAATAACATGTAAGGCCCAGACTTAAAATGTAGGCTGTCATTTTTTTCCTACTCGAAAATAATAAAGAGAAACATTTCTTTTTTTCTTTTTATTTCTAGTGGACCTATATATGTGTAAGAATGGTTTATTACTCTCAACCTTCTAAGTTAATTTCGGGGGAAAATAGTAACTCCTTCAAGACTCTAGAGTTTCCTTTAGCCAATTAGACATTGTGACGACTCATCTAAGAGAGTATGAGTGGGCTGCTTATGAAATTTATTCTGTCACCCAAAGATGATAAACTTAAAGAAGTTCCTCACCCAGACACAACATAATAAAACAGCTGAAAACCAAACACGAAGAAATCTTTAAGTTAGCCAGAGGAATCAGCACGTGACGCACAGGGGGCAAAAATCCAAAGGAGCGTGGATTCACCTTCAGGAGGAGCCCTGGAGTCCTCAAAGCAGCACAGCAGGCCCAGAGCATGGAGGAAAAGAGCTGCGCACCTTGAGCCTTACATCCAGCAAAAGTGTCTTTCAGCAAATGAATGTGAAATACAGACAGTCTCAGACGAAGACAAAGAATTTATTTCCAATTTACCTGTGATAAAAGAAGCGCCACAGGAAACTTCAAGCAGAGAGAAACAGTAACAGGATAATCTGGAACTTCAGGAATGAAGGGAAAGTGACAGAAATGATAAATATCCGGGTGAATAAAATAGGCCTTTTTCTCGATGTGCATGAGGAATGAGGGCAGCATCCATAACACTGTGGAGTTTTCAGCCAACGCAGAGGCCCACACAGAGGGGAGGGCACGGGGGCTGCTGTGGAAGTGGCTTCTGTATTCCACATGAAACAGCAAAATGTTATCCTCAGTAGACTGTGAAAAGTTTAACCTGTAAGTTGTAATTCGTACGTGAAACACACACACACAGTTGTGCACAGAGATGTAAACCGGACCCCAGTAGACCCTTAACATGGAATATTAAAACTATTCTAAGAATCCAAATGGAGATATAAAAGGGGAAATGAATGAAAAAAATGTAAGACACAAACAGAAAACAAATCATGAAATGACAGACTTAAATCCAAACTCCCCAGTAACTAAATTAAATATAAATGGCTTAAGCGTGTCAATCAAAAACCAGATGATCAGATTGGATATTTTAAAAAGACCAAACTATGCTGTCTCCAGGAAGCCTACTTTAAATATAATGATGTAGGGGGATGAAAAGATGCACCACATAAACATTAATGATAATAAAAAAGCTTCGGTGGCTGCAGAGACAAGATAGACATCAGAGCCAGGAAGATTGTGGTTGATGAAGGACACTGCATGATGGCGAGAGGTCAGGTCCACAAGCAGACATTGCCATCCTGAGTATGCACTTGACAGAAGAACTTCAAAATACACGAAACATAAACTGGTGGGACCAAGAGGAGAAATGATGGATTAATAACTGTAGTTGGTAGTTGGAGTCTTAAACACTCCTTTATCAGTAATGGTTAGAATAGAACAGAAAATCTTCTAGAAGGAGGATAAAGAACTGAACAGCATCACCAACCACCTGGACTCACTTGACATGTGCAGAACATGCTACCGAGCAATAGCAGCACACGCGTTCTTCTCAGGGGCACGTGAAATGTTCACCAGGGTAAATCATGCCATGGGTCATTGAAAGCTCTAACAATTTTATAAGATCTGAAATCATGCAAAGCATGCTTTTGACCACAATAAAGCTAAACTAGAAATTAATAACAAAAACATATTGGGGAGACTTCCAGCTACTTGAAGGCTAAATGACACACTTAAATAATGCATAGGTCAATTGCACATTTCAAGGAAATTAGAAAAATATTTGAACTGTATGAAAATTGGAAACAGAAAAACAATGAAGAAAGAAAATCAATGAATTCAAAACAGTTCTTAAAAATATCAACAAACTGGTAAATGACAGAGAGAAAAGAGAGAAAACAAATGATCAATATTAAGACTGAAAGAGATGATACCATTGTAGACACAACCGACATAAAAACGACAGTAAAGGGCCACCATGAACAACTCTACACACCTACATTTGACAAGTTAAATGAAATGGCCAAGTTCCTTAAAAGCCACACACTATTAAAACACACCTAACAAGAAATAGATAAACTAAATAGTCCTGGATCAAAGAAATTGATTTTTTAGTTAAAAATCTTCCAAAAATAAAACTCCAGGTCCAGATGATTTCACTGGAAAATTCTACTAAACATTCAAAGAAGAAATATCAGAAACTGTATACAGTCTTTCAGAAAACAGAAGAGGAAGGATCACTAACTTATTTTATGAAACCAGTATTATCTTGATGCCCAAACCAGAGAAAGAAGAGAAACTATGGACCAGCAGCCGTCATCATCATCAATTCTCAACAAAATATCAGCCAATCAAATTGAACACTATATGAAATAAATAATCCATCACAATGAAATGGGCTCATTCCAGGAATGCAAGGCTGGTTCTACTTTTGACAATCAATCAATGCAATTCACTATATTAACAGACTAAAAAAAAAAAAACTATGTGATTTTGTCCACTGATGAAGAAAAAGCATTTGACAAAATTCAGCATCTAGTCATGATAAAAACTCAGCAAACTAGGAAGAGAATGGAATTTCCTTACCTGATAAGGCGTATTTATTAAAAAAAAATTCACTATGGCTGATGTCATGATAGCGACAGAGCAAAGGGTTTTCTCCTAAGATTTGGAACAAGGCAAGGGTGTCCATTCTCACCACTCTTATTCGCCATCACACTGTAAACCTTAGCCAGCAAATGGAGCAAGAAAAGGAAATTAGAAGGCATGCAGTTGAGATGAAGAAAAAACTGTCCCTGTTCATAGGTGATGTGATTATTTATGTAGAAGGTTCCAAGCAATGTACAAAAAAGGCTGCTAGAACTGATAGATATGTTTCGCAAGGTTGCTGGATAGAATGTCAACATTCAAAATTAATCATATTTCTATATACTGGCAATAAACAGCAGAAAACTTAAACACATAACTACACATACACACATATGTACACACACACACACACACACCCCATTTATGATAGGGACAAAAAATGATTAGGTATAGACCCAACAAAACATATAGGCTTTATAAGCCAAGAACTACAAAACACTGATGGAAGAAATCAAAGAATATCTAAATAAATTGAGAGACACATTGTGTTCATGAACTGGAAGGCAGAACTTAGTTCCCCTATTTGTCAATATTGTCCACATCGAGCTATAGATGTAACACAGTTTCAATACAAATTCCAACGGATTTAAAAAATAGATATAGGCAAGCTCATTCTGCTATTTACATGAAAGGCAAAGAAACTAAAATAGCTAAAATAATTTTGAAAAAGAGAGAAAAAGTTGGAGGACTTACATTGCCTGCTATTAATACTTAACATAAGGCTACATTAGTCAAGACAGTGATATTGACACAGACAGAAACAGGTATCAGATGAACAGAATAGAGAACCCAGAAATCTACATACACAAATATTGTCAAGTGGCCTTTGAAAAGGGTGGAAAGGCAATTTGATGGGGAAAGGGTAGACTTTTCCATAAATGGTGTGAAAAACTGGGCATCCATATGCCAGTACAAGCAAACCAACCACCTTGCTCTAAACCTCAAACCTTCTACAAAAGTTAACTGAAATTGAACTACAAAGCTAAATGTAAAACATAAAACTAAAACTTTAGGAGACTTTATAGGAGAAAATCTTTGTTGCCTGGGGTTAAGCAAAAAGTATTCCCAGATTCAGCACCAAAATCATGATCCATAAGAGGAAAAACTGATACATTTAACTGTATTAAAATTAAAAACCATTGCTCATGAAAGACATATTTAAGAGAAGGCTGGAAGAAACCAGTTGCCAGTCATGATATATGACAGTATAAAAAGAGCTCTCAAAACTCAACAATAAGAAAATAAATAACCCAACTTAGAAAATGAGTAGAACATTGGAAGAAACTCTTCCCATAGAAATTATAAGGACAGCACATGAAAAAATGAAAAAATTGGGAAGAACATCCTTTATTTAAGCTAAAAACATGTCCTGATTTATTATTAGTCATATATTAGCCTAAGAAATGTTTGTCCTCATTGTAGACTGTCGTAATTTTTCCCACCAATAAATCTTTATGATGCACCTACTGTGTGCAAAGCACAGACTTCCTGGGCCAATCCCACAGAGAAATCAGGGTCGTTCTCGCCAGCCACTGGCATCATTTTCCTCTGCAGTTTTGGAAGCTTTCACCTTAAAATCCTCTTAGGATGTGTAGTGGGAAGAATAACAGCCCCCAAAATGTTTGTGTTTTAATCCCTAGATCCTGGGAATGTGTCTTGCACATGGCAAAGAGGGATTCAGGCAGCTGGAATTAATGTAGCCAAGCGCCGGCCCTGAAGTAGGGAGCTGATCCTGGGTTGTCAGGGTGGCCGCTGTGATCCCAGGGCCCTTCACCTCGGAAGATACCCACATCAGAAGGGCCGTACTGACCATTGCTGGTCTGAAGACGGAGGACAGGCCGTGAGCCCAGAATGCAGCAGCTCCTAGAAGCTGGAAAACAGGAGTCACCCCTGAAGCTTCCAGAAGGAGACAGCCCTGCCGACACCTTGATTTTAGCCGGTGAGACCATTTCCGACTTCTGGCCCACAGAACGCTGGGACAGGCCTGAGTCTGTATCACCTGCCACAGCAGCCATCAGCAGCTGACACAGGTGTCCTGCGTTCTGCCCACCAGCTCTGGGGTCCCTTGGGTGCTGATGAGAAGTGCAGCTTCCTGGACCTCACGGGCAGGGGCTGAGGGACCCCTGAGCCTGCGCTGGCCACCTCCTAGCCTGCCCACGTGGCTGGGGCACTGCCCCAAACACCCTTCGTGCCAGCTCCCCACGGGGCTTTCCAGGCAGCAGGCCCCCAGGGAGCAGAAACCAAGGAGCAGGGGCAGTTCCTGTTTCTTCCGTCCTAATTAGAAATCCAGCCTTCTTCTGGGGCGAGGTGCCATGGATGAAGTCATCTTGACTTCTCTTCAGCCTGTGTGCTTGAATGAGATTTCCACAGCACCGGCCGTTAGAGGGCTGTGGATGGAACACGAGTGAAGACTCTCCATTGCCTCCTGACAGCTTTGTCCTGGGCGGGTCTGTCCGTGACCGCTCTTGGGTGACTGTCTCGCTCATCACGTTAAAAACGATCTCCGTCTCCCTCTGTCACCCTCTGCACCCCCGGCTGCAGGACGCGAGGTGGGGACACAGCACGGGCTGACAGATGGTGACGCTTGGCTGTGGTGCTGACAGACTAGCCGGGGACCTCGTGTGGGAGGACCAATTACCACCGCATCCCCTCAGGGAAGAGCCTCTCAGCTGCATGTGGGGGCTCATGATAAATGAATTGGAAGGAAAAGATTGCACTCTGAAGGCCATATTCCAAGGATTTGTGTCAGCAGGTTGTAATTAGTTAATTAAATGCCCGGCTGGCAGGATGGCCCCATGGGGCTGCTCCCGAAACAAGGGCAGGAACGTCCTGGAATCTGCGTGCAGGGCCACAGCCCGCACCTCCCAGCACATGAGCCCCTTTTCCAGGGGAAGTCACTGGGAGATTTGGGAAGAGTCTTTGGGGGTATTCAGCGTCTGAAGTCACTGAAATGAAAAGGAGATGGAGACATCCGTGATCACAGAGCTCTGGGCGGAGCAGGCAGGGATGAAGAGGGTGAAACGATGGGTGCCCGAGCGCAGGGAGAGGGTGACGCAGGCCAAGGAGAGGGCGGGAAGCTTCCCAGATGTTAAGGTGCCCAGACTCCGTTTTCAAAGTAGCTTTGAGCGTGAAGGCCGTGGCGCAGGCTGTTCGGTGCATGTAATAACGATGTGTCCAGAGCTCCGGACAATGCGTGAGTTGATGCTGAACACGCGCTAGGCCCAATGACATGAGCCGAAACCCAAACCCCGCCCCTCGCCCTGCAGTTGCCCTGAGCCCAAGCCTCCCGGAGTCCCAGAGCCCGCCTGTAGGTGTTGCGCTTACACCTCGGGTCTCCCTGACTCATAAAGGCGCTTGGGAAAGGCCTCCCATGTGGACGGCCCTGTCTCCCTCACACCCCTGCTGCCCCCATCGAATCCCCTGCAACGCCCAACTAGGTGCACCCTGAGGCCTAACACAGTTCCAAGTCCTGCTCCTCACGTCTCAGTCCAGCCACGGAATTCCCAGTGGAGACATCAGTCCTGGAGCATTTGTCTCCACACCACCTGCTCTCCTCATCTCAGTGACTTAGAAATTAATTCGGGGCAGTGCTCCAGCCACGCAGGCAGGCCAGGAAGTGGCCAGCATGGGCTCTGAAGTCCCTTGACCCTTGCACAGTGAGGTCCAGGAAGCTGCACTTCTTATCAGCACCCAAGGGACCCCAGAGCAGGTGTGCAGAGGACCACAATGAAAACCCTCCCAGGAGTGCCAGATGCCTGTGCCAGCTGCCAATGGCTGCTGTGGCAAGTGACACAGACTTAGCCACAAGTGACACAGATGCGCTAGCCACAATGATCTTTGAAATATGCAGATCAGCTCACGCTACTCTCCTGCCCCAAACCATCAGTAAGTCCCTGTTGGTCCTGAGTAAAGCTGCCCTGTTCGCCTGGCTGCCGAGCATCTGTGCTGCTTGCTGCCCTTCTCTCCCAGGGCCTCGCCATGCCCACTCCATGCCATGCCCACATCATGCCCACACCACAGCACGCCCACTCCACGCCCACCCACACCCACTCCACACCACATCCACTCACCACGCCCACACCACACCCCGCCCACACCATGCCCTGCCCACACCACACCCACTCCACACCACACCCACTCCATGCCCACCCACACCCACTCCACACCACACCACACCCACTCACCACGCCCACACCACACCCCGCCCACACCATGCCCTGCCCACCCACACCCACTCCACACCACACCACACCCACTCACCACGCTCACACCACGCCCCGCCCATGCCATGCCCACTCCGCACCACGCACACACCACACCCACTCCACACACCACGACCACCCCACACCAGGACCACACACCATGCCCACACCATGCCCACACCACACCATGCCCACACCACACCATGCCCACACCACACTATGCCCACCCATGCCATACCACACCCACTCCATGCCATGCCCATGCCATGCCCACACCACACCACACCCACAACACACCACACCCACACCCACTCCATGCCACAACAGCCACTTCACTCTTTTTGCAGGCCCTCCGGTGTCCCAGGACAATGCCCATCTCAGGGCCTGGCACTGCAGCTGTCCTGCTGATCTGCACCTGCTGATCCTGTTTACTAAAGAATGTGGCGCTCCTCTCCTGTATTCTCCAATTGTTAGTTTCTCCACTGATTCTCCAGGGTTTTCCAGAACAATCATGATGACATCTGCAAATAATAATCATCTTTTTATTATCAGATAATAATATTATTTTATTAGCAAAATAAATGCTGAATAGCACAGAGCGGCCAGGCACGTGTCACACGCCGGCGAGGATGCTGTGTCCCCACCCCCACCCTTCTTTGCTGACCACTGTTGGCCTTCACGCGGAGAGCACACTATTGGAACTAGTTCCCTTTCTGTGGCCAATGAAGAAACTGAAGAAGCAAAATCAGAACTTAGCAAAGACCTTCCTTGCTGGGAAGACCTGGTCCCCAGGAAGACGATTCCTCTCATGACAAAGAAAACATCCAGGTGGCTTGAGAGGAAGGAGAAAGGCCATGTTCTCCAGGGACCCAGGGAGTTCCAGAGAGGACAGCTGGGCCTTGCGGGCCCCAGGCCTGCCCGGACCCCAGATCAGAAGTTACTGCAGTCCTCCTTTGGCAGGGCCATCTTTATCTCATGTATTCTGTAACCTTTTGGAAATTCGGAAGAAAGATGTTCCTCAGGGAGTGCTGATGAAGAGTGTGAACCCAAAATAGCTGAGGCAGGTCTCAGTCAACTTAGAAAGTTTATTTTGCCAAGGTTGAGGGCGCGCCGTGACACAGCCTCAGGATATCTGGTGATGGTGGCCAGGGCCCAGCTTGGTTTTATATATTTTAGGGAGACATGAGACATCAATCAATGTATGTAAGATGTACACTGGTTCTGTCTGGAAAGATGGGACAACTCAAAGCAGGGAGGGGGCTTCCGGTTATAGGTAGATAAGAGACAAATGGCTGCATTCTTTTGAGTTTCTGATTAGCCTTTCACTGAATGCACAATTTACAGGAATAGTCACATGTGCCTTAGTCTGGCTGAGTGAAACAACAGGGCGGAGGAAGAATTCCGATCTGTGTTTGTCTCATGAACAGAGGGAGACTGAGTTCTGTCTGTCCTTCGTCCACGAGGAATTTCCTTGTGGGCAAATTGTGAGGGTGGTCTTTAGCTTGTTAAAAATCTTCTTAGCCATCTTATTTAGGAATAGAATGGGAGGCAGCTTTACCCAACACAGTTTCCAGCTTGACTGCCCTTAGGTTTAGTGATTTTGGGATCCTGAGATTTATTTTCCTTTCACAAGAGACTGCAGGTGTTGCTGCAGTGTCTAAAACACACTACTGTATATTTTGAGTGGACTCAATCCATCAGTTGAATTTACTAGGTCTTCAAAAGTGAGTAGCAGTTTGTCACTGATGGCAGCCCTTATGGCCCCCGGGGAGGATTGGTGTCTTTTAGGACAAGACTTATCCCACACCCCTTGGCTGTCTTCCTAAGCCAGTACTTTTTTGAAGCTGCAGCAGTCAGGCTCAGAAAACCAAGGCAGTTCGTACCCTATTTATTTTGTTTTACTAGAGATTAATCTGTCCAATGGGAAGCAATTTTCAACTGATACTCAATAGATGTTCATTTATTTAATTGTACTGAATAAAACCTGAGGGTGACTCTTCTGAACTCTGGAAGATGAGATACACATTTCAGGGAAGAGAGCTCTGCTGCCCCTTCCTTCAGGCTGCTTCCCACTTCCATGGTCCGCTCTGGTCTGGCGAGTCCCTGTGCTCCTTCCCCGTTAGACCTGGATACCTTCCCAGCGGCCCCTTGAATTCACTAGTTCTGTTCTTTCAGTGGACTCTTTGCCAGTCCCAGTGCTGCACTGAGTTCCCTTCTGTCTCAGCTCCTTGAGAAGTTATTTCTGACCAGGCGAGTCTGTAATTCTTTTCCCCCCTTTTGAATGGTTATACCAGTTATTGTTTAAACCACTCCTTTGGAACTTAAATACTACACTAAATCATAAAATACATATTTTATATTTGCATCTGCCTTTCACTTATCCCCAATAATACTTTCTGAGAACAGGGACTGTCATGCATTTTGCTGAATGATGCATTGCTTTTCTCATGTCAGAATCTCAATACACATTTGAAAATTAATCGTGGATTAGCTTCAGGTTATTTTCGTGGCCTCGCTGCTCCTATGTTCTCCTCTACTCTCAGTTAGCTCATTTTTAACCTTTAAATTTATCTATTTGTGAGACTTTGTGATCCTACCTAATGAGATCTTGAGCCACTAAAATGGAATTATGAGGGCTAGTCCAAGGAGAGGAGTGCAGCTGTCTTAGGTTGTAGAGTTATTTAATCACCAGTAAGTCTGACTGGACCCCCAAACTCAGACTAACCTTGTGCTGGCCATGTGGCAGACCAGTCACACCATCACCTTTCCCAAGCAAAGAGGTGTGAGCTGCAGTCACACCTACATCCCATCCAAGCTGCACCCAAGGTGTGCTCACTCTGGACCTTTGGAGCCCCTCTGGGAAGGATGGGGTCCCTGCCCGGGCAGGCCCAGTAAAGCCATCTGGAGGCTTCACAGCTAAACTGCCTCTTGAGCTATCATGCCTCTTGAGGAAGCATCCGGGTAACCATCCTTCTCATTAGCCACTTTGCAGCTTCGAGTCATGTTGCTCAAGGATTACTTACAGGCGGTTGCTGCGTCCCCATCACTGTTCCAGCAAACAGGAAATGACAGGGATCCTGGGTCTCCCCATCTCCCCTCTGGAGAATGTGAATTCTCCAGCTAAGGTGCCATTTTGGCCTGGGTTGCATGAGATTGGGCTGTCGGTTTAGGGGATGCAGAGCCAACATTACTAGGTTGTCGTGTCTCAGGACGAGTGGGGCAGGTGGTCGGGTTCTTTGTATAATTTATAAGCATAAAGTGATTATTTCAATAGCTATAACTTCACAGATGACTACCTAGCTTCTGACTTTTGAGGCCGTTTTTTCCAAGTCTGGGCAAGACTGGATGTGAAGGAGGCTAGCTTGTAGTCAGTGAATTGCCTTTACACAGAGCGGATCATCCATCCATGTGACATAGAAACTACGTCCCAAATCATGCTGTATTGGACCCCACTTTCTGGGTAGAGAGCCGACATTGTTTAGTGAAAGGTTTAATTCCAGCAGAATCGTCATGGGACTATAGTGATGGTTTTGTGCCACTGACACCATCTGGACTCAGTATGTTAATGAAAGGGCTGGCGTGATAAGGACATACGAACGTGATGAGCCTTTCTCATCAATAGTTACTATTTCACATGCTCCTCATTTTACTTAGTCGGTATATAGTTCTCAAAAGGTTGAGTGTAACAAGGTCGCTGTAAATGGAGCCATTTCATGTGCACAGGGCAGCTCTGCCTTCTCAGAGAGTTTTGATGAGAGAAATTTTGACCTGGAACATGGTCTCTGTCCCTCCTTCCATGTTTTCAGGTCTCTTTTCCTCCATCCCCAGCGCAGGACGGTACTGATCCAGAGCCACATTCAGCTGCCGCCACAGCAAGAAACGCCCACGGCTGTGAAAAAGGAAATGTCCTGGGGCGTGGCTCACTCTGGGCGGGGGTTTCCCACCAAAAGGAACGGCAGTGTCACTCTTTAAAGACGACGTCCAGCTTCATCCATGTCCTTGCAAAGGACATGAACTCATTCTTTTTTATGGGTGCTAAACTGCACATTCTGCACATGTATCCCAGAACTTAAAAAAAAAAAAAGAAAAAAAAGATGATGTCCAGCAGGATTAGAATGATGTCTGTACCTGCTACCACGAGGCCAAAACAAAACCTACAATAAAAGCGAGAGAAGACAAAGGTGTGCAAGATTGCATACTTTACCATAGAAACCAGCTGGAGGCAACCGTGCTTTACGATAGAAACCAGGTGGAGGCAATCGCAGGTACGTAGCTAGAATAAAATAGTCAAATGCCATATTATGCAAATGTATTTTGGAACTCATTGAAGACAAAGCACAAAACAGAATTTTAATATGCAAATAAAAACTAGTTTTATAGAAAATATTTGCATACGTGCTGAAAAGCCTACAGATTTAGGGTGTGGTAATGGAAAGAAGCAGACCCAATCAACTTGCTTGTGCCCCACAGAATCCCTGGGACTGACGGATTTCTTGCAGCTGGGTAACTGAACTACGCAGCTTGTACTTGCGGACGTATTTCCTGTGGGCGTCCCACTTGCCGTATCGCTCCTCCTTTTTGCAGTCAATGAAGGCACCTTGGCAGACGTGAGCCTGTGAGGGAGGCCCCCGCTGACAGAGGCTGTGGGCTGCTCTGAGGTAGTGGACTTCCAGGAGTGGGTCCTGAAGGCTTGGCACAGCCCCCGTCTTGCCTTGATTAGATGCTCTCGCCTGGCTGGTGGCACGGCCAGGCTGTACCTCCTCATCTGCCTGGACACCTGCCCTCCCGGAGCTTGGCTCCCAGTGCTGCTCCTTGGAGACAAGCTCTGGTGCCCTCTTGCTGCCTCTTCCCTCTCCTGCCCCCAAAGCAGCCATGTATTTAAGGACCCCGGCCCTGAGATGCTGCCCATCCTTTTCCTTCCATGGCAGTTAGAGCACTGGAACTGTACGCCCTGGAATGGAGCTCAGAACTCTTCAGCTGGTACCAGCATGGTTACTTCAGGGACACAGGTGCGTTTCTGAGCCTCCTGCAGGGCCAAGGCTCTCAGCTGCCTGCTTGATGCTTTGTTTGCTGCTTCTTTCCTCTTCTCTCACTCTTCTCCAGCCTTCCTGTGAACATGAAGGCGCATCCGCTGCTTCACCAAGTTGGGGGACAGAGTGATCAGGGTGGGTCTTTTCGGGAGAAAATGAACAGAGAGAGGCCGTGTTCATCAGGGACCAAAACTGAGGATGATGCCTCCGAGACTGATGCACAGACAGGAAGCAGGTGTTACAGGTGGGGAGCCACCTACGTAGGCTCACAGGTCCTGGTAGGAACTGCGACAAGCTGGACTGACAGCCCCTTGGAGCAGATTCGGCCTGTGTGCTCTGGACTCACAAGCACCTGGACCTGAATCCCCACCGCACCACTGTGAGCTGCGTGAGCTTGAGCCACCAAACTCAGCTTCTCACCTGTAACTGGGGCCCCCATCTCCAGATCCCGTGAAGTTATAGTAGAGATCATGTAAGACAGTAACATGCAAAGGTTAGTGTCTGCCAGAGCCCAGGAAACGTGATCCACTGTCATTCCCCTCCAGAAGTTCTATGGAAGCCACTGATGACAAGCACACATTTATTAATGTGTGCACAAATGTGTGCACATGATCTCTTCCCCAGGGCCGCGTTTCTCCTGAGGAGCCTTTGCTGTGAGAAGCCGCGCGGGGCCTGCAGCAGTGCCGTGTTCTGGCACCGGTCATGGAATTTATTATAAGGGGGTACTGGGGAGAGACCAGAAAGTGGTTAGGAGGGGAAGGGCCAGGTTCCACCTCTTTTGGGGCTGGCAGGACCCTGATCCTTTCGGGGTGAGCTCTCATTGGCTGAGGAGGGTGTGGGGCCCTGCAGAGGTCACCCCAGGGAACAGCACCTTGCACCCTCTCCTGCTCCCTGTGTCTGGGGAAACCACGCATTCTTGAATGGAAACCATGCATTCTTGAATGGTCGCCTCCAGAGCTTATGATTTTGGAGGATCAACAGGCAGCCCTCCCTGCTCCACCACCTCCCAGCAAGTCCCCAGGGGTGCGGCATCCCCAGCCCTTTTATCTGTGGTCCCCACACTCAGCTGTCACTGCTGGGGGTCTTGAGTTGCAGCCCCATTCGGTGTTCATTACCAAAGGAGGGTGGGACACCAGGCATGCTTCGAGGGAATCAGCCTAGAGTTGGCAGCCGGATGGGATGAGGCTTTTCCAGGTGCATGAGCACATG
Source organism: Nomascus leucogenys (assembly GCF_006542625.1). NCBI lineage: Eukaryota > Metazoa > Chordata > Mammalia > Primates > Hylobatidae > Nomascus > Nomascus leucogenys. The sequence goes on from NC_044383.1 coordinate 155,293,344, forward strand.
GGCCACAGGGGTCAGAGGAAGGGAGCAAGGCACACCTCCATCCTCCCCAGGAAATGGGATTTGCTGGCTGCAGAGGAGCCTGTGGGAGCTCCCTGATGCCCCAGAGAGGCCACGATGTGCTCTGAGAGGCTCAGCACCTGTCGAAGCTGAGGGTCGCCAATGTGTTTAGGAGGTCGTGTGTCCTGCCTGGTGGATGCGTGTGAGCCTGTCAGTCACTCAGGCTGGCTCTCCAGTGCCTTGAGGAGCCTCCTGAAGAGGTCAAGCTCAGCCAAGCACTATGACCTTCACGGAGCTTCCAGGCCGAAGCTAGGACTTCATCAAGAGGCTGCAGCGCCCTGGCCCCACCTGAGCTCACGCCCGGCCTTCACACGCCTCCCTTCAGCAGCACCTCAGTCGACCCTCAGTCATTGCAGATTCGCCACTTGTGAAACTACCCACTTGCTGAATTCATTTTCCCCAAATCAGTACTTGGCGCTTTTGTGGTCTTTTGACGACATTGGAAGAACGATGAAAAGTCTGTGTCTCCAAGGCCCAGGTTCCCAGCAGAGTGGTCACTGCCCTCTGGTTTCAGCTCATGTTGTAAACAAGTGCTCTCCACACCCTAGTTAGTCTCACATTTTCATGCTTTTTGTTAGAAATTTTGCTGTTAAACACAGCCCCGAGTGCCGTGAGGAAGTGCCGTTGCTAGTCTTCCTGGGTGAGAGGAGGCCGTGCTGTGCCTCACGTTCAGAAGCTGGCCTAGGCGGTGACTTGGGTGTTGATATGGTTTGGCTCTGTGTCCTGCACAAATCTCAGGAGGAACTATAATTCCCAGTGTTGGAGGAGGGGCCTGGTGGGAGGTGATTGGGTCACGGGGGCGGATTTCCCCTTTGCTGTTCTCGTGATCGTGAGTGAGTTCTCATGAGATCTGGCTGTTTGAAAGTATGTAGCACCTCCCCTCTTCTCTCTCTCTCTTCCTCCTCCCGCCATGTGAGACCTGTCTGCTTTCCCTTTGCCTTCTGCCATGATTGTAAGTTTCCTGAGGCCTCCCCAGCCATGTGGAACTGTGAGTCGGTTAAACCTCTTTTCTTTATCAATTACCCAGTCTCAGGTATGTCTTTATAGCGGTGAGAGAACAGACTAGTACAAGTGTTAACAACCCATATTAAATCAGGTGTCTTTAAACAGAAACACACATAAGCTTATGTATTGATCGGCTGATGAAAATGGGACCAGAGGCTTTCAGGAACTTCGCCAGAGGAGTCATGGTTCAGGATTCACTGACTCGATGTTGGCAGTGACTTGGTGGAACATAATGACAGTGAGGAGCTGCCGTCACTTTAGGATATCTCTTTCCTCATCCTTTCCGTCTGCCTCATCGAGCTGCCGACTCACTGCTGAGTCAGCACCACCCAGCAAAGATATTCCCAGATCCTGGACTTTCAGAAATGGTGTGAGATCATCAATATTTGTTGATTAGGCTGCTAAGTGTTTGGTGACTTTGTTTTGGAGCAATAGATGGCTGACAGTCAGGCTTCATCCACGGAAGCAGGAGGCTGCACTAATGACCATGCTGGACCCCTCAGCTGCTGGTCCTGGGGTCCTGGTGCACTCACCCTGTTGGCGTGGTCTCCCCTCTGGAGCCTGACCCTCTGCCCATCACCTGTAGTGTCTGCAATGCAGGGAAACAGCTGGGCAGGGTTCGTTAGAGACAGCTGCTTGCGGGAGGGACGGGACTTCCTCTGCAGGGACAGCACTCACTGGCACTGCTCAGGGACTCTTGACTTTCAGAATTCTGAAGGCGACCCACAAATAGGTTGAAAATGTTAGTGTTTCCCCAATTTAACAAAAGTGGAAATACCAAGTGGATACAATGCAAAAGCTTACAACTTCATTTTGTCTTTTTTTTTTTTTTTTTGAGACAGAGTTTTGCTCTTGTTACCCAGGCTGGAGTGCAATGGCACGATCTCAGCTCATAGCAACTTCCGCCTCCCAGGTCCAAGCGATTCTCCTGCCTTAGCCTCTCTAGTAGCTGGGAATACAGGCATGTGCCACCACACTCGGTTAATTTTGTATTTTTAGTAGAGACGGGGTTTCTCCATGTTGGTAAGGCTGGTCTCGAACTCCCGACCTCAGGCGATCTGCCTGCCTCAGCCTCCTAAAGTACTGGGATAACAGGCGTGAGCCACTGTGCCCGGCCATTTTGTCTTCTTCATTATTCGCTTCCAGATAAGGTTTCTGGCTGCATGAATACCATTGCCCCCCCTTTCACCTTGAAACTCAATCGCATAAACACTTTTGATTCAGGTTTAGCCGGTGGTTATTACAGGATCTAAGTTTCACCTCGAAACTCAATTGCATAAACACTTTTGATTCAGGTTTAGCCGGTGGTTATTACGGGATCTAAGTCTTCTTGCCTCACCTTTCATAGAGAATCCCTTCTTGGGCAGAATGAGGCTGGCCTGAGTTCCCGTCTTCACAGAACTGACTATTTTGGCCTCTCCTTCCACCACTGACCTGGGTGTAGTGAGAATGAAGCTCTGGCTTCCCAGCAATGGTGGTTGGTGTTTAAAAACCTTCAGCTGGTTTCAGGACAGGCACTGCCGGAGCTCCACACTAAGCTCTGCAGCCACGGCCGAGGGCAGCCTGTTCTGTTGGCCACACAGGGCCCTGCGTGTCACTTGTCATGTGTAACAAATCTCCCAAACAGCAGCCGGCCACACCCCAAACCCACAGGCCTGCTTGGCCACCACATTCAGCAGCTGTTACCTTTGCTCATCAATGGCCATTCAAATGGCTGCCTATTGATTGTGGGCCTAGAAAGGCACAGCTGAGCTCATTAAAAGACATTTGTCACGGAGCCGCAGGTTTCCATCTTGACCTTCTTGCCCTGGTTTTCATTCCTCCTTCTCTTCTCCCTACTCCCACATTCCTCCGACTCTCACTTTTGTTTGCAAACCTCTGGCAAAATGCAGCGTCGTTCTTTTTAAGTCGTAACAGTCATGGTGGCCGTTGTGCTCCAGCTCTCAGGACACGGGGTCCAGAGCTTAGAGGTCCCTTCAGGAGTTGGGGGAGGCTGGCTCCCTGCCTGTCCACCTGGGCAGGTCAAGGCTGTGGAGGTTCCATCAGGAGTGGTGGCAGGCTGGCTCTCCCACTGTCCACGTGGGCAGGTCAAGGGTGTGGAGGTTCCATCAGGAGTGGCGGGAGGCTGGCTCTCCACCTGTCCACCTGTGCAGATGAAGGGTGCAGAGGCGCCTTAAGGAGCAGTGGGAGGCTGGCTCTCTGCCTGTCCAGCCGGGCCGATGTTATCTCCCAGCTGCAGCCTCAAATTCGCTTTGTGCATCTCAAGGCTGGGGAGGAGGCCTGCATGGAGGTGCAGGTGTCTGTGCAGGGGCCACGGGACGCTGAACTCAGGGCTGCTGTCTGGGCCCCTTAAATGGGAGAATGGAGTGCTCGGGAAATAGGATGGGCCGTCTTCCTGGAGAAGAAGAACCAGAGACCACAAATCCTGTTAGAAACCACGGACTCTGGACGTTAGAGGCCACACAGCCTCGGTTGCAGTGGTGACAGTAAATCTGCTCTTTTAAAATCCTTTATCTTAAAGATGTTCACGCACATCTAAACGCAAAGAGAGAAGTAGAGTGAATCCATCATCCAGGTTCAAAAATTAGCAACATCCTGCTACCCTGCCTCTAGCTGTGTCCCCACATACTTTAAAGCAAATCCCAGACAACATGTAATCTCTTCCATCTATTTCATGTCTCTGACAAATAGGTTCTCTTCCTTACATCACCACAATATAGTTATTTCACCTAACAATTAGTGATAATTCCCTCATGTCATCCAATACCCAGTCCATGTTCACTTTCCCTGGTGGCCTCTGAAGGCTTTTTGACCAAGGACGTGAGGCGTGTTTGCGTTGGACTCTGCGCACGCCCGGCTGGCCTCTGGACGGCACATCTCTGAAAGTCCTCAGTCTTTAGCCATTTCCTACCCCTGTGAAGTGCATTTTAACTGAAGACACCGGGTCATTTTTCCTATAGAATATTCTACATTCTGGATGCCGCCGAGTGGGTCCTCATTGCGTCTTCCTCTCTTAGCTGTGTTTCCTAGAAACTAAGGTGGAATGTGGGCTGACAAATTCATTTGAGGCTTTTTAACTATTCAGTAAAATAAAGCGATGAGGACTCTGTATCAGTTACCCGTTGATACTATAATAAGTTACCACACATGTAGTGGCTTAAAACAACACAAACATATTATCTTACGGTTCTGGAGAGCACAAGTCCGGCCTCGGTTTCACTGGGCAAAGTCAAGGCGCTGGTGGGCTGGTTTCTGCTGGAGGCCCCACAGCAGCGTGTGTTTCCTTGTTTTCCAGGTTCCAGGGGCCTGGCCCATTTGTCTTCAAAGCGCATGGCTCCAGCCTCTGCTTCTGCCACCAGGAGCCCTTCCCTCTGACGCCTCCCTCTTACAGGACCCTGAGGATTACCCAGTGTAAACTGGGCCCAGGGTAATCCGGGATAATTTCCTGTCTCAAGGTTCTTAACCTAATCTCATTTGCAAAGTCCCTTTTGCCTCACAGGTCTCAGAATCCTAGGTTCTGGGGATTAGGATGTGGCCATATCCTGGGGGAGGTTGTGACTCAGCTACCACAAACATCACATCAAATTGGCTTGTACGACTTCGTAGATCTTAAATAACAATGGGTCCTTCCTGAGGCTGATTTCCGCTCACTCTCGCCTCTTGTTAGAAACATTTTTGTTTCCTTTGCAGCAGCTTTTCCTCCTCGTAGCTGTCCTGCATCTGGCATCAGGTTTCCTTGTTTGCAGGTGCTGATCCAGAAAGAGCTTTGGGAGCTCCTTTTGGGGGCTCAGTGCCCTGTGGCTGAGGAGGTAGCTTCTGGGGCCCTTGCCACCACCCGAAGGCTGTAGGCCCTGCTCCCCGGCTGCCTCCTGCTGGCTCTCGCATGGCCCAGCCCTCCCCTTCCAGGCACCCACCTCGCTTTGCAGTAGTGAGGCCGGGTCAGCCTTGTCCATCTCACCTGCGCTGCTCAGCAGAGCCTCTGGCTCCTCCTCTGCTGGCCTCAGCTCCCACTTTTCCTCCTGATGTTCCTCAAAAGTCACAGAGCTCTAGGACCTCCACAAGCTCTTGCAGGTGGGAAGGAGAGGGGCTGGAGTAAATCTGTTCCCACATTCCCAAGGCTGACACGTGCAGCAAGGAGGTCACATTCGCTTTGATCCCTGAGTATCTCTGCCATTAGAGCATGGCCACTGCCACGGGCCTCTGTGTCTGAGCTGCACTCCTGCCTGGGGACTTAGCTACTCTGCAGGCCCTGCTGTTCTGGGCCTAGTTCCCCCGGAGGTGTGAGCTCTCCTAGCATATTCTGCTGACTGATGTTCTTAGGCTGCACAGTACGGGCCCTTGTCCATCTCTTCCAAAATGAAGAGAGGCTTCCAGGGAGGAGGACCCCATGGGGGCTGCTCGGGCTTCCTGAACTCCAAGGTTTAGATGTTATAAAAACAGTTCTTGCAGTACACACACAGCCATGTGTGTATATGTGCATGTGCAAGTGTGTGTGGGTGTGTGCATGTGTGTAGATGTGTGCACATGCTTGTAGGTGTGTGCGTTTGTATATGTGTGGTGTGTGCATGTGTACACGTGTGTGCATTTGTGTCTGTCTATATCTGCATGTGTGTGGTTTGTGCATGTGAATGTGTGTGAAGGTGTGTGCATGTGTGTGCATCTGTATGCATGTGTGTGCATGTGTGTTAGCATGTGTATATACATGTGTGGATTTGTGTGTAGGTGTGTTGGCATGTGTGTATACATGTGTCCATTTGTGTGTAGGTGTGTTGGCATGTGTATACATGTGTGGATTTGTGTGTAGGTATGTTGGCATGTGTGTAGACATGTGGATTTGTGTGTAGGTGTGTTGGCATGTGTGAATACATGTGTCCATTTGTGTGTAGGCATGTTGACATGTGTGTAGACGTGTCCATTTGTGTGTAGGGGTGTTGGTGTGTATACGTGTGTCCATTTGTGTGTAGGTGTGTTGGTATGTGTGCATTGTGCACATATGTATACATGTGTGCATATGTTGCTTGCGTATGTGTGCCTGTGTGTGCACACACATGCCCTGGCACATGCACACCTCGTAGGGCAGCTCTGGGACAGCTCCCACATCCCCTGAGCTCGGGCGCCGCTGCTCTTTGCTGGATCTGGGCTCACTGCCCTGTCTGACGGGGCTCTCCAGGATCCCTCCTGCTCCAGGGTTCCTTCTCCCCTTTTCGCATTCTGTCTCTAGCCTCCTCCTGGGTCGTGTGTCTGAATGCTAACTACAGAAAGGCTGGCAGTTTCCCTGAGGGAGCCCTCAGTTCCCATGGGAATCAGGTCCTGTGAAGGGATAATTGGAGGAGTATGTGGGGTAGAGAAGGTTGTCAGCACCTCCTCATGGGAAATCCACTCACGTCTCAGCTGCGGTGAGCATGCGCCCCGGCAGCAGTGGGCCCGGTCGGTATGCTTGGTGTTGGGGTACAACCCCACACATGGATTTGGGCTGCTTTAAGGACCAGCCAGGTCTGCCTTGAACCTGCTCTGATGGGTTGAAAGCAAATGAATAACACGTTGGGCTAAAATCACGTGATTCAGTTTTATGCTTTTAGAATTCGCTTTGTCTACTCTCTATTCTGACCATAGGAATAGGAGATGATGCTGAAAACGTGTATTAAATGTAAAGCCCAGGGCGCCATGGATTCAGGCAGTCTAGGTAGCTGCCTGCCCCAGTGACCACAGGGCTGCCCTGGGCCCATGTTGGCTTTGGAAGCAGGTAGTTGTTCAAAGACAAGTAAGGGCAATAGGTCAGCTTGTTTAGCTGCCCAGGGGTATGTATTGCAGGGAACTCTTTCTGGGTGATGATATGGCAAAATGTCATTCATGGCCAGGATGAACCTACTCAGTCATCCAGGTGAGGGTGGCATCGGTGGGGTCCGGTTCTCATCCTGGCACTGGGACTAGCCCACAGCTGCCTCCCTGGAGCATCCTGACTGCATCCCAGGGCTTTGGGTTCTTGCTGGTCATCCCCCGAGGGTGGAGAGTGGGGCCGCGGCCACTCATCCACTTTTTACTTGCATGATCTCATGGCTTCTGGTCACTGAGAGGCACAGGTGTGTAGCCTGATTAGAACTCCTGCCCCTCAAAGCTTGCCTGTTTTGTGGCTTGTGCTTAAGGCCTGACCGCGAGGAAAGGTGCTCAGGAAGGGTGGCTTGTGCTGACGGAGATGACTTCCAGCACGCCCCAGGCATCCTGTGCTGGGGTCTTGGGTTTGGTCTTTTGGAAGCTGAATCTCTGAACAACCAGCCTATCAGTCAGGGTTCTCCAGAGAAACAGAACCAACTGGATACATAGTTCAAATAATTTGTTTTTAAAAATTGGCTCATGTGGTTGTGGGGGCTGGCATATCTGAAATCTGCAGGGAGGCTGGAGTCAGGCAGGCTTCTGTGTCATGGTCTTGAGCGGCAAGCTGGAGTCAGGCAGGCTTCTGTATTATGGTCTTGAGGGGCAAGCTGGAGTCAGGCAGGGCTTCTGTATTATGGTCTTGAGGCAGAGCTCCTCTGGGAAACCTCAGTTTTACTTTTACTCAGGTTTTACTCCTTCAACTGATTGGACATGGCCCACCTGCATATGGAGAGGAATCTGCTTTACTCAAAGTCAATTGATTGTAGTTGTCAATCACATCCACAAATGCATCCACAGCAGCAACTGGACTGGTGTTTGACCAAACAACAACTTGGTGGCATAACGGCCCACCAAGGTGACACAAAATTCACGATCACACCCAGTCTGGAATTTCTTCCAATGATTGTACTTGAGTATTATTTCCTGAACTTTAACAGCAGTTTTCTTCAAACATAGCCATGTAAGTTCAAGTTTTTCGTTTACTTTAAAATGGTTGTTGAGAAAATTGTGCTTTAGTGAAGCACCTGATGCCTCTATATTTGTACCACGAGAGATTTCTCTTGAAAATTAGTGTAAAAATATATTTTCTTTTCCTGAGAAATAGAAACTAAAAGTTTTGTGATAAACCATGTTTACATTTTTGCCTTGGCTGCTAGGGAGCTCAGAGCCAAATTTGATTTATAAGGACTATGTTGATTTTCTATTTTTTAAAAAGCCAATTTCTCCCATATTTCCCTTACCCATTTCCTTCTGAATTTCCATTTGCATTGTCTATTTTTTTTGCCAACTACATCAAAAATTTTTCAAAGGCATACAATACAAATACATTTCCATAAATAAATTCTTTCAATGCTCTCAAATAAATGGGTCTGAACTTAACATTTTGATAGCACAAATGTGTTTAAAGTCAGCCTTCAGTAACCATCATAAAAGGTAATGTGTTCAATTCTCTTTAAGTTGTCATTATGTTCTGGTTGGCAATAATTGAAAGTAGCTACTTCTTTCTGTATATCAAAAATTTTAGTAGCATTTACACAAATATATATTTATATATTAAAATTTTTGGTACACAGAAAGGATAGAACTACTAAATCTTGTATATATATATTATGTATGAAGTCTCCTAAGTTGAATTCTGTATGTCTTCGTTATTTCAAAATTTGCTCATAAAAGGAGTAATCAACTGTTTGGAATTCAGAAGACTCTGGATATGACACCTTTCTAGGGCACTGGAAAACTAACTCACTTTGGTTCCGATTTTATTTTTATTTATTTATTTTTTTATTATTATACTTTAGGTTTAGGGTACATGTGCACAATGTGCAGGTTTGTTACACATGTATCCATGTGCCATGTTGTTTTGCTGCACCCATTGACTCGTCATTTAGCATTAGGTATATCTCCTAATGCTGTCCCTCCCCCCTACCCCCAACCCCACAACAGTCCCCGGAGTGTGATGTTCCCCTTCCTGTGTCCATGAGTTCTCATTTTTCAATTCCCACCTATGAGTGAGACCATGCGGTGTTTGGTTTTTTGTCCTTGAGATAGTTTACTGAGAATGATGGTTTCCAGTTTCATCCATGTCCCTACAAAGGACATGAACTCATCATTTTTTATGGCTGCATAGTATTCCATGGTGTGTATGTGCCACATTTTCTTAATCCAGTCTACCGTTGTTGGACATTTGGGTTGGTTCCAACTCTTTGCTATTGTGAATAGTGCCACAATAAACATACGTGTGCATGTGTCTTTATAGCGGCATCATTTATAGTCCTTTTGTTATATACCCAGTAATGGGATGGCTGGGTCAAATGGTATTTCTAGCTCTAGATCCCTGAGGAATCGCCACACTGACTTCCACAATGGTTGAACTAGTTTACAGTCCCACCAGCAGTGTAAAAGTGTTCCTATTTCTCCACATCCTCTCCAGCACCTGTTGTTTCCTGACTTTTAAATGATGGCCATTCTAATTGGTGTGAGATGGTATCTCATTGTGGTTTTGATTTGCATTTCTCTGATGGCCAGTGATGATGAGCATTTTTTCATGTGTTTTTTGGCTGCATAAATGTCTTCTTTTGAGAAGTATCTGTTCATGTCCTTCGCCCACTTTTCGATGGGGTTGTTTGTTTTTTTCTTGTAAATTTGTTTGAGTTCATTGTAGATTCTGGATATTAGCCCTTTGTCAGATGAGTAGGTTGCAAAAATTTTCTCCCATTCTGTAGGTTGCCTGTTCACTCTGATGGTAGTTTCTTTTGCTGTGCAGAAGGTCTTTAGTTTAATTAGATCCCATTTGTCAATTTTGGCTTTTGTTGCCATTGCTTTTGGTGTTTTAGACATGAAGTCCTTGCCCACGCCTATGTCCTGAATGGTATTGCCTAGGCTTTCTTCTAGGGTTTTTATGGTTTTAGGTCTAACATTTAAGTCTTTAATCCATCTTGAATTAATTTTTGTATAAGGTGTAAGGAAGGGATCCAGTTTCAGCTTTCTACATATGGCTAGCCAGTTTTCCCAGCACCATTTATTAAATAGGGAATCCTTTCCCCATTTCTTGTTTTTGTCAGGTTTGTCAAAGATCAGATAGTTGTAGATATGCGGCATCATTTCTGAGGGCTCTGTTCTGTTCCATTGATCTATGTCTCTGTTGTGGTACCAGTACCATGCTGTTTTGGTTACTGTAGCCTTGTGGTATAGTTTGAAGTCAGGTAGTGTGATGCCTCCAGCTTTGTTCTTTTGGCTTAGGATTGACTTGGTGATGCGGGCTCTTTTTTGGTTCCATATGAACTTTAAAGTAGTTTTTTCCAATTCTGTGAAGAAAGTCATTGGTAGCTTGATGGGGATGGCATTGAATCCATAAATTACCTTGGGCAGTATGGCCATTTTCACGATATTGATTCTTCCAACCCATGAGCATGGAATGTTCTTCCATTTGTTTGTATCCTCTTTTATTTCATTGAGCAGTGGTTTGTAGTTCTCCTTGAAGAGGTCCTTCACATCCCTTGTAAGTTGGATTCCTAGGTATTTTATTCTCTTTGAAGCAATTGTGAATGGGAGTTCACTCATGATTTGGCTCTCTGTTTGTCTGTGATTGATGTACAAGAATGCTTGTGATTTTTGGACATTGATTTTGTATCCTGAGACTTTGCTGAAGTTGCTAATCAGCTTAAGGAGATTTTGGGCTGAGAAAATGGGGTTTTCTAGATATACAATCATGTCATCTGCAAACAGGGACAATTTGACTTCCTCTTTTCCTAATTGAATACCCTTTATTTCCTTCTCCTGCCTAATCGCCCTGGCCAGAACTTCCAGCACTATGTTGAATAGGAGTGGTGAGAGAGGGCATCCCTGTCTTGTGCCAGTTTTCAAAGTGAATGCTTCCAGTTTTTGCCCGTTCAGTATGATATTGGCTGTGGGTTTGTCATAGATAGCTCTTATTATTTTGAGATATGTCCCATCAATACCTAATTTATTGAGAGTTTTTAGCATGAAGGGTTGTTGAATTTTGTCAAAGGCTTTTTCTGCATCTATTGAGATAATCATTTGGTTTTTGTCTTTGGTTCTGTTTATATGCTGGATTACATTTATTGATTTGTGTATGTTGAACCAGACCTTGCATCCCAGGGATGAAGCCCACTTGATCATGGTGTATAAGCTTTTTGATGTGCTGCTGGATTTGGTTTGCCAGTATTTTATTGAGGATTTTTGCATCAATGTTCATCAAGGATATTGGTCTGAAATTCTCTTTTTTGGTTATGTCTCTGCCAGGCTTTGGTATCAGGAGGATGCTGGCCTCATAAAATGTGTTAGGGAGGATTCCCTCTTTTTCTATCAATTGGAATAGTTTGAGAAGGAATGGTACCAGTTCCTCCTTGTACCTCTGGTAGAATTCGGCTGTGAATCCATCAGGTCCTGGACTCTTTTTGGTTGGTAAGCTATTGATTATTGCCACAATTTCAGAGCCTGTTATTGGTCTATTCAGAGATTCAACTTCTTCCTGGTTTAGTCTTGGGAGAGTGTATTTGTTGAGGAATTTATCCATTTCTTCTAGATTTTCTAGTTTATTTGCATAGAGGTGTTTGTAGTATTCTCTGATGGTAGATTGTATTTCTGTGGGATCGGTGGTGATATCCCCTTTTTCATTTTTTATTGCATCTATTTGATTCTTCTCTCTTTTCTTCTTTATTAGTCTTGCTAGCCGTCTACCAATTTTGTTGATCTTTTCAAAAAACCAGCTCCTGGATTCGTTAATTTTTTGAAGGGTTTTTTGTGTCTCTATTTCCTTCAGTTCTGCTCTGATTTTAGTTATTTCTAGCCTTCTGCTAGCTTTTGAATGTGTTTGCTCTTGCTTTTCTAGTTCTTTTAATTGTGATGTTAGGGTGTCAATTTTGGATCTTTCCTGCTTTCTCTTGTGGGCATTTAGTGCTATAAATTTCCCTCTACACACTGCCTTGAATGTGTCCCAGAGATTCTGGTATGTTGCGTCTTTGTTCTCATTGGTTTCAAAGAACATCTTTATTTCTGCCTTCATTTCATTATGTACCCAATAGTCATTCAGGAGCAGGTTGTTCAGTTTCCATGTAGTTGAGCGGTTTTGAGTGAGTTTCTTAATCCTGAGTTCTAGTTTGATTGCACTGTGGTCTGAGAGACAGTTTGTTATAATTTCTGTTCTTTTACATTTGCTGAGGAGAGCCTTACTTCCAACTGTGTGGTCAATTTTGGAATAGGTATGGTGTGGTGCTGAAAAAAATGTATATTCTGTTGATTTGGGGTGAAGAGTTCTGTAGATGTCTATTAGGTCTGCTTGGTGCAGAGCTGAGTTCAATTCCTGGATATCCTTGTTAACTTTCTGTCTCGTTGATCTGTCTAATGTTGACAGTGGGGTGTTAAAATCTCCCATTATTATTGTGTGGTAGTTTACATCCCTTTGTAGGTCACTCAGGACTTGTTTTATGAATCTGGGTGCTCCTGTGTTGGGTGCATATATATTTAGGATAGTTAGCTCTTCTTGTTGAATTGATCCCTTTACCATTATGTAATGGCCTTCTTTGTCACTTTTGATCTTTGTTGGTTTAAAGTCTATTTTATCAGAGACTAGGATTGCAACCCCTGCCTTTTTTTGTTTTCCATTTGCTTGATAGATCTTCCTCCATCCCTTTATTTTGAGTCTATGTGTGTCTCTGCACATGAGATGGGTTTCCTGAATACAGCACACTGATGGGTCTTGACTCCTTATCCGGTTTGCCAGTCTGTGTCTTTTAATTGGAGCATTTAGCCCATTTACATTTAAAGTTAATATTGTTATGTGTGAATTTGATCCTGTCATTATGATGTTAGTTGGTTATTTTGCTCATTAGTTGATGCAGTTTCTTCCTAGCCTCGATGGTCTTTACAATTTGGCATGTTTTTGCAGTGGCTGGTACCGGTTGTTCCTTTCCATGTTTAGTGCTTCCTTCAGGAGCTCTTTTAGAGCAGGCCTGGTGGTGACAAAATCACTCAGCATTTGCTTGTCTGTAAAGTATTTTATTTCTCCTTCACTTATGAAGCTTAGTTTGGCTGGGTATGAAATTCTGGGTTGAAAATTCTTTTCTTTAAGAATGTTGAATATCGGCCCCCACTCTCTTCTGGCTTGTAGAGTTTCTGCCGAGAGATCAGCTGTTAGTCTGATGGGCTTCCTTAAAGCTGGATTTTGATGTTTAGTTTTCACTCATGGAGCAGCTGTCCTGCCTGATAGTGTGCTTGGTACTTTACATGCTTACTCAGAACTCTCAGACTGTCAGGCACATGGCTGGGGGCAGCACACCTGCCCAAGGTCACAGCACTTGTGAGAGGCATCACAGAGACTTGGCAGTTGCCTGCAGAGCTTGTGTATGCTCCTCAGGCCACTGCACCTCCTGCCAGAGTGCTGAGCTTGCATAGCTTGTGCATGCTCTTGAGGCCGTTGCGCCTCCTGCCAGAGTGCTGAGCTTCCTCAGGCCACTGCACCTCCTGCCAGAGTGCTGAGCTTCCTCAGGCCACTGCACCTCCTGCCAGAGTGCTGAGCTTGCAGAGCTTGTGCATGCTCTTGAGGCCGTTGCGCCTCCTGCCAGAGTGCTGCGCTTCGTCAGGCTGCTGCAACTCCTGCCGGAGTGCTGAGATTGCAGAGCTTCTGCATGCTCCTCAGGCCACTGCGCCTCCTGCCAGAGTGCTGAGCCTGCTCTCAGACAGCAAGTGAGAATTTGCTGGGGATCAATGATAAGATTCTCTTTCATGGAAGTGAGGAAGGGATCATTGGCGTGATGCTCAGCCGGCAGCCTGGCTTTGGGAAGTGGATTCATGCATCACCTGTTTAAAGGTGGTGACTGAAGCCCTGGTGTCAGACACAACATGATCTGAGGACAGATGGGCCCTGGGGTGTGGAGGGAGCCTGGTGTGCTGAGGCTGACCTGGCCACGGAGCTTCAGGAGGGAGGGCTCCTGAGGGTGGAGCTGCCACAACAGGAGCCCCCACCACCACCTATACACAAAGCCACATCCTAGGAGCCTCAGCCGGGTGCCTGGTGCTCTGTGGACTCCCCGTTTAAACCCTGCCCGGCACCCTGGGGCATAGCAGTAATGGTCGCCATTCTCACTTCCCAGGTGAGGAGGCCAAGCATGTCTTCCTCATGTGTGACAACACGCCTCCCACGGCTGTCAGGGTCTGTGGAGCTGTGCCAGGGCCGACTGTGGCTGGCCGGCTCAGGGAATGGTCCACTCAGCTTTCTTAGTCCAGGACCAGAGAAGGGGCCAGGCCTGGAGAATCTCTGCATGGGTGGGGGTGTGCTGGGGTGGGCAACAGGAGGCCAAAGGGTGTGCCAGCTTTCACGGCCCCTTGCCAGCCCTCAGCATCCTCCAGGCCCAGGTGGCCCAGGCTGTCTTCAGGCACAGTGGCCGGGAAGCTAGAATGGGGCAGCTGTGCAAGGGCCGAGCTCCTCTCCTCCGCAGTTTTCTTCCTCCTGCTTCACAGGGCAGAGCCTGGTTGACGGAATGTTTTTCAGGCATTGCTTTCTGCAGGCCCTGAGCCTCCTCCTCACTCACACAGACCTGTGTACACGTGTTCCCTGGGGTGGCGTGCCTACGTGCCTATGGAAAGGGTCTCGTCAGGCACACACTGCACAGCACAGACAGTGTGCCCTGGACTGGGTGGGCCACTGGCTGCTGTCCTGGGCAGGGGCAGCATCTTTGCCCAGAGGTGAATTGGCATTCTCCTCCCTGTGCAGCTGTTGAAAGAAGGGAGGCAAGGACAGGGCAAGGAATGAAAGACCCCAGCCGCCCCCATCTGCTGCGGCCCTGAGCCCGCGAGCCCCAGCGCTGGCGTCTACACAGCCCTTCCTCTCGGGCTCCAGAGCCTTAGGATCCCCTGAAGCCACAGGCTCTGCAGAGCATAGCCCCAGCATCAGAGACCCGGGTTGGGGCGGCTGCCAGGAGGGTCCCCAGCTGTCCACGCACAGGCTTCCAGCCCTCCTGCCCTGCTGGCCCCAGGCTCATCCGACACCCTGCATTTCTGGGGTGGGCTGTGGTTCCCACCTGGTGTGGCTGCCGGGAGTTCTCACCGCTGCCTCCCTGTCTCTCCCCGCTCCTCTGTGGCTGCTGGCCCCATCTTTCCAGGCTGTGGCTTCCATCTCCCCCTGCTCTGGAGGGGCCTCTGGTGCTTGTGCAGAGGGCCCTGGCGCTTCCTCGCATTCGAGACCTGGGCAGGTCCTGTCTTACAAGTCCCAGTTGAGGTTCTTTGCAGCCCAGTGCTCAGCAGCTTCTTTGGCCCATCCGAGCCGCCTCTTCCTCATCCACGTAGATGGAAACAGTAACCGTGTTTGTGAGCTGTGTGTGGAAGGGCACAGCGTGGGGCCTGGTGGGGCTGTCAGGTGCTGGGTGCGTACCGCCACCATCGCTGTCATCATCTGTGGGGCAGGGGCTGGGCAGCTGTGACTGCATCTTCTCCTGGTCACAGCATCCTGGGCAGCAAGGTGGAGCTCCCGGGGTCCAGCTGATGAGACGTCCAGTCAGGGCCTGGGGAGCCTGTTGGCCCCATCCTCCTTCCCTGTCGGCTGTGACCTCGGAAGTCTCGTGTTGGAGATGCGGGAGCTACAGTGTGGATCCCTGAGCCAGAGCCTAGAGGGACCTTCTGGAAACAGGAAATGCTCCTTCCATGTCATGTGGGCAGGAAGTGCTGCTGTTACAGCGCCCGCCTCACCCCACTGTGCAGCAGCTGAAACTCCGTGCGAGGCCTGAGTTCCCTGTCTGTGAGGACCCTCCAGGTGCTCCTCAGCGTGCAGAGCCCTGCCTGTCACGAGATCCTCACAGGAATGAGGCAGGCAAGGCCTGTGCAGCCCCCGTGAGCCTCGGCCACGCCCAGTTCAGGGAGCTGCAGATGGGGCTTCCCACACCATCTCTCATTTTGCTCCTCTCCCCTGAATAAAGGCAGAATGAGATGGGATCCCTCAGGAGCCCCTGATGTGGTTTGGCTCTGTGTCCCCACCCAAATCTCATCTAGAATTGTGATCCCCAGTGTCGAGGGAGGGACCTGGTGGGAGGTGATTGGATCATGGGGGCGGCTCCCCCAGGCTGTTCTCGTGATAGTGAGAGAGTTCTCGTGATATCTGATGGTTTAAAGCTGGCAGTTTCTGCTGCTCTCTCTCCTGCCACCTTGTGAAGAAGATGCCTGTTTCCCTTTAGGCTTCCACATGACTGTAAGTTTCCTGAGGCCTCCCAAACCATGAGCTACTAAGTCAATTAAGCCTCTTTCCTTTCTAAATTGCCCAGTCTCAGGTAGTATCTTTATAGCAGTGTGAGAATGGACTATTACTTTTCTGGATGACTTGGGGAATAACTCTAGAGTTTAGGTTTAAAGACCTACCCTATGACAGTAAACATCCAAACTTTGAGCTTGGGTTTCCTTAGACTGGGGCTGCAAATGTCATTTCTATGGGACACCCAAAATAGCAAGTGAGACATAGTACTATATATTAAGATATGATTATGTAGTTAATGATAATTGGTATAGTTTAAAATATAAATTAGAGCTTAAGCACATTTGTAAAGGAATAATTCTGAGGATGGTTTGTAGCTTTCACCAGTGTTTCAGGAGGATGTGTGACGTTAAATGTTTAACAGTCTTGATTTGGTGCCTATCTCTTACATTTGAGACTTCCCTAGGCCAGTGGTTACTAAACTTCACTGTGCATTCAGATCACACATGTTTGCCAAATTTAGATTCCTGGGCTCTGCCATGCCACAGATCTGGAATTAAGCAGGGCTTCTGATTTTAAGCAGGTGACGATAATGCCAACGTCTTTGGTTTGGCATCTAGTCGACCCTTTTCCTGGGATGTGCCTGCGGAATAGCAGGAACTGTGACCATCATGCTTCCCTGCATGGCTCTGTGTCTCTGCGATGTCCGCGGAAGATGACAGCAGTTTCTGAGCGTTGAGAATCAATGGCATCCTGTTCAAAGAGCACAGGAAGATGTGAGCATTTAGACAACCCGGCCTGCAGCCCCGAGTCATGACAGGCCAGTTGCGAAACAGAACACATGAGGAGCCCCTGTGCTTCTTGCCCGCCCTCTGTGGGCAGCAATTCCCCAAGCAGGGAGCATGCGTCCACTTGCTGTGACTGTGCTGTGCTCACCACTGGGGACAAAAGACTCCCTGAATGGGGACACAGAGCTGGTGCTGGCCCCGAGGTGGGGACGGTCAGCAAAGAGCAGAGTCAGCCAGGGAGGGAGAGTGGGAGAAATCCTGAAGGAGTTAATTCTTCTCGCAGTCATGGTGCCCCATTCTACGGGAAGCATTGGCTGGAAGTGCCAGGAAAGGTTAGTGTCTGCCGTCACTGGAGCCACCCACT
Source organism: Nomascus leucogenys (assembly GCF_006542625.1). Taxonomy (NCBI): domain Eukaryota; kingdom Metazoa; phylum Chordata; class Mammalia; order Primates; family Hylobatidae; genus Nomascus; species Nomascus leucogenys. Next base: position 155,310,628 of record NC_044383.1, read on the forward strand.
TCTTTTAGCTGAGAGGACGCTGGGTTGTGACACGCTGTGTTGTATAATCAGTAATGGGTTGTTAATGTTCTGTAGGCTGTTTCGTTTATCCTTGGATAAACATTAACTGAATGTAGTTACATACATTAATACATGACTGTACTGTCACACACATGTTCTCATGGGTGTGGACACCTCACTCCATCTGTCTCATGTCTACATTTTAAATATTTAATAAGGAGAAAGCAATGTTATGGGAAAGCAGCTCCAGATCTCGACACTTTGGCCTGAGGAAATCGTTTTGCCTTCGTATGTTTAGCTTCCTGCTTTCATTTTTAGCAACAATAAACACACACAGATACTCGGCTCTGAAGACCCATTCTGCTCTGCTCTGCCTGTGTGACCCCTGTCCTGGGTGTACCCGGGGTTTTGTGTCTCTGCAATCTGGTTTCCCAGCAATGGGGGGAAATCCAGCCATTCATTTGCATTTTTTTCTACCCTGTCATCAAACCACGGGCCATGCTGGCCTTGGCCAGTCTCTAAGGACAAATGCTGTGGGCGCTCTGGAGGGCTGGGAGCAGCCCCAGGTCCTGGCTGTTGGCTGCACCCTCTTAGCACCACTGGCTTCACTCCTGTAATGCTCAGACTTGAGAGATGGCCCCATGCCCTTGTTCCAAACAACACAGCTGCGAACAGAATTCACGGGTGTCTTTACCCTTCACCTGCACACTTGGCGTGCCCTCAGTCTCTGTGGTGTCTGCATGTGAGTGTGTGTGGGGGGGTATGTGTTTGGGGGGAAGGTCAGAGTGCCAGACAAACGCTTTCTCAGATTGAGAAGAGGAAATGGGCCTATCTGGAAGCAGCAGGGAGGTTGGCCTTGATTGAAGCGTCAGCACACAGAGAATGTTCCCTGGCATGTTCACACCTGCACAACCGTGCACGTGCTCTCAGATGAGCACCTCCCTGTGTGTGCCTGGGCTGCCTTGAGGTGAGGGGTGGGCCAGTGAGGGTCCTTTGTAGTGACACACTGCAAACAAGGTGAGCTGGGGGCTGGGGCTGAGGGTCCCTTCTCTCCGTCCCTCCCACCCTTTCTGGAGCCTCCTTCATGGCCAGGTGCAAACCTGCCTTTGCCTAGAGCTGCTCTGGCACGGCTCCGGCTTCCAGCTGAGTTCTCCTCCCTCCCACCCCCACCCCACAGCCTCCCGCTCAGGCAGGGACGATGCCTCTCTGCGGGTCAGGCAGCAGCACAGGTTGCTGGCCAGGGCAGCCGTCACTCACCCCAAGGCCCAAGGACACATACCTGGGGCTGAGAGACCAAGGTCGCTGTGGTACTTGGGTCTTCAATTAGTGGCCCAGCAGGCTGTGGCCCCACTTACCTGGCCTTCCTTCCTATCTTCCGAACTGACTTCAGGACAGCACTGTGTTCCCACTGGCGTAGGCTCCCTTGGCATCAGTAACACACATGCACACACACACACATGCTCACACTCACCACACACAAACATATGCACACACACTCACATTCACCACACATAAAAACACATGCACTCATACACACGCTCACACTCAGCACAAACACACATACACTCACCACACATATAAACACAGATGCACATACACTCTCACCCACACACCACACACATGCACACATATACCACACATATAAACACACATGCACACAAGCACACACACCACACGCAAACACATATGGACACACCTGCACACATACACAGGCACACACACAGGCAGATACATGCACACACTCACACATGTATGTGCACACACTCAAGCATTGACACACACAAGGCACATATGCACACACACATTTTCCGCACACTCACATTTGTACTCCTGCATACCTGCACAAACACATGCACAGGCAGCCGAGGCTGGGCTGTGTCCAGTGCACATGGCATCCTGGTGCTCACAGCTTCTCAGCTTCTTGAGGAACCCACAGAGTCCATGTCTCACCAGCATCCCCCACCCCTCAGGCCCCCTCCCTGGTGTTCCTTCCTTCTCCCTGCAGCCAGGAGAGACAGGTCCATGGAGGGAACCTGTGGGGGACGTGCCTGAGGCCACTCACCACAGCCAGACTGAGCTTCTGTCAGTGGCCAGGGTTGGGGGCTGGTACAGAGGAGCCCCTGGGATAGGAGGGGCCAAACAGGAATTGGACCCCAGCAACCCAGGCCCATGGCCATGGGCAGGTCATCCCTTTGCAGGTCACGTTGGCCTCACCTGCAGATGATGAATCAAACACGGGGCATGGGAAGTACCTGTTGAGGAAGGATGTCGGTGTTGGGCACACTGTGGGGACAGTGGTCAATGACAAGGCTCCAGGGGGTTGTGCAGCAGGACTCAGATGCCTGCTGGGTCTGAGCACAGATGAGTCTGTGCTCACCTGGTTTGCCACCGTGGTATTAGCATATACACGGGCCAGTGCTTCTTGACGTCTTTATCTCGCCGAGTGGAGTCACAGCTGGGCAAGCGCCTTGGGAGCCCCACCTCGCATCCCTGCACCTGTGCCTTCCAGCAGGGTTTGCTGAGCTGCGGCAGCAGGGCAGAGCCTCTGGACGTGCAGTTAGGATTGGCTGTCTGCCAAAAGGTGCACCTGCTGGCAGCAGAGCCAGAAGCAGCAGTTCTTTTGAGAAGCAGGCATTTATTAAGTGCTTGCTGTGTGCAGGTGGACAAAAAAGCATTTGCTAATGAGACAGTTACTCATCCAAACAAATATGTCTCTCAGCTGCACACTTGTATTTGTCCAGATTCTCCAGAGAAACAGTCCAATGGGATAGACAGACGGACAGATAGATAAAAGGTAAATAGACAGACAGGGTCAGTGGGTGAATAAATGATGGATGGGTGGACAGACAGGCAGATAATGACAGATAAATAAACAGACAGATAGAAAGAGATTATTATAAGGAATTGGCTCATGAGATTGTAGAGGCTGAAAAGTCCCAAGATCTGCAGTTAGCAAGCTCGAGGTCCCAGGAAGGCCAATTCAGTTCAAATCCGAAGGCCAAAAAGACGAAGGTCCCAGCTCCAGCAGTCAGGCAGGAGCGCCCTCTTCCTTGGGGCAGGGTTGGCCTCTTTGGTCTCTTCAGGCCTTCAGCTAATCGGCCGAGGCCCCCTCTGGGGATGGGAGGTCTGTTTTACTGAGTCTACTGATTCAAACATCCACCTCATCCAAATGCACCCTCGCAGACTGAATATCTCGACACCGTGTGGCCCCGTCAGGTTGACACACAAAATTCACCCTCACCTGCTCTGCCTCAGAACCACACCGCGGGGGCAGAGTTGACTCTGAGTACCCCAGCTCCCTCCTTTGCCCCTGGAGCTGGCAGCTGCTGCCATCATGGACGTCCTGTGGGGGCTCAGGCTGTGTGCTTTCCCCAGACAGCTGAGTTTCAGGAAAACCCACACGGAGCCTTTCTTTTCTGTTGTCAAGGAGAGAAGCCTGGTGTCATCCATGGGAAGAGGCGGCCATTGGCAGAATCCTGGGAGGGTCTGCTGGCTTCGCTGAGTGCCATGGAGGCCAGGATTCGTCCCATAGCCCTGATTCTCAGCCACCCCACCTTGCGTGTCCACAGGGTCAGTCTCTGCGTGCACCTGGTGTTGGACCGAGGGGACAAGGCAGAAGCCCCTCCGGGCCACGCCACAGCACACAGTGCCAGCGCAGTTTGCCTCTGAGGCCCCAGGGCCAGGGCCTGTCTGAAGTGCCCCAGGACTGGGCGAGATTTGACTCCAGGAGCACAGGGAAGTGCCTGGGAAGACTCGGTTAAACTAAAACAAGCCACGGGGTGTCTTCAGTTCAAAACGGAATTTTTCAAAACATTTTAACGTTTCTGAAATCAGAAACTTGACATGGCAAGATTAATGTCCTGATACGTAAAATCGTGGAGGCTGGGCCAGATGAGGGGCAGCAGGCGCCAGCTGAGGCCCGGCTGTGCCACCGTGGTGGGAGGGGCCCTCTGCAGCTGCACGCAGCCTTGTGATGGGTGGGAGGGAGGCAGTGGACGCTTGCTGAGGGGCAGCAGGGATGTCTCCCTCCTCGTCCAGGCCCCATGGCCACACAGGGCTGGGCGCTCGCCACCCTGGCTATCATCCTCACCCAAGCAGACCCTGGAGTCTGGCCACACTGAATCCTGACATTGATTTCCTTAGATGAATGCTTCTGAAAAGAGTTTTGTGATCTTCTAGGATGGATGGAGGGATTTGCTGGTCATATGCTAGTTAGTTACCAGTAAATGGTATATTTGATGTGCCAGGCATCCTGCCTGGTAAGTGCATGGTGTATTCCTTGTTCTAAGTACTGGACTGCACAAACGAAGGCACCTTTTTTTGTCTTCTGCATTGTGATAGGTAAGTGGATGGTGCTTCTTTTAGCTAGGTGCTGTGCTGTACATGAAGGTCCCTTCCATGTGGTGGGTTTTCTGCTGGGTACATGAAGCTACCTTCTTCCTGTGCTAGGTGGTTTGCTGAGTAAATGTAGGTACCCTTTGTGTGTTATGCTTAGTAAATGGAGGCGTCTACCATATGTTAGGTCCTGTGCCGGGTAAATGAAGGCAGCCTCTAATAGCTCAGACCTGTGCTTGGTAAATGGTGGTAGCTTGCATGCACCAGGTCCTGAGCTGGGTAAATGAAGGCAGCCTCCAATAGCTCAGACCTGTGCTGGGTAAATGGTGGTAGCTTCCCCATGCCAGGTCCTGTGCCGGGTAAATGAAGGCAGCCTCCAATAGCTCAGACCTGTGCTGGGTAAATGGTGGTAGCTTGCATGCACCAGGTCCTGAGCTGGGTAAATGAAGGCAGCCTCCAATAGCTAGGTCCTATGCTAGGCAAATAGCTTCCCTGTGCCAGGTCTTGTGCTGGGTAAATGAAGGCAGCTTCCATGTGGTAGGTGCTGTGCTGGGTAAGTGAAGGTGCCTTCCACGTGCTCGGTCCTGTGCTGGGCACTTGAAAGTGTCTCCCACTCGTGAGGTGGTTTGCTTAGTAAATGAAGGCCCCTTCCACGTGCTGGGTCCTGTGCTGGGGAAATGAATGGTACCTTTTATGTTTTCAGCCCTGTGCCAATTCTATTCAGATATTCAGTTTTCATCTTTTTAGCAACCATGGAAGAATACAAGTATTTCCATTTTATATGCAAGGACAATGAGACTCAGGTGGTGAAGTTGATACAGATTCCTCTTCTATCAGGCCTGTGAGGTTTTGTGTGGGACCCTCATGCTTTATACACAGGTTTTGCTGTCCCGTGGTTGTCCGTCAAGTTCTGGGAATTCTGAGCTGGAATGAGGCACTCCGGCAGCGTCTTCCCAGGGCTACACCACACAGCACACGAAGCCCACCAAACCTGCACAGCCCACACAGCACGGCCCCTCACTGCAGACCTGCTGCCCTTGCGGGTTTAGGCCTGGTGCTCCCCTCTCACAGGGCCGTGTCTCAGACCCCACATCTGCGCTGCAACCTGGAATGCGTCTGCCGCATGGTGTGAGAGGTGTTTTGTGGGAGACGCCCAGGGCGGTACCTGCACTGGAAAATACTCAGTGGCTACTGGGCCACGCTGAGGGGCCTTTAGGACGTGGAGCTGGAGCAGCAGAGGGCTGGGTTCTGGTCCCGTTTGACTCTCCCCCATGCTTCATCCTGAAGTCCTTTAATCTCGGTCTGATGTTTAAAGTTGGGACAGCCCCTCCTATGACCTCGGAGGGTTCTGGCAACCAGGTGAGCTGGTGTGTGTGTGGAAACAGCATGGAGCTCTGTGAAATGTCAGGCGTCTTCCCCGCCACAGGGCATCATAGTCAGTGTGTGGCAGGGTCCGTTGACCACTTGGACACCTGGTTATGAGCATTTCAGCCTCTTTTGGAAACATTCTGCTTTTATTCCCGTTGGCAAACAAACTTGCTCAGAGGTTTTATGTGACAAGCTACAGGCAGTGCTGGAGTGCGGTGTGCCAGCATGAGGGGGTGAGCAGGGGGCACCTTTTCTCTGGAATCGTGCATGGTAGGAATAAATCACGTGTGTGTTTGCACCTTCTCACGCCTATGTGAAGATGAAACTTTAGTGCTTGAGGTTAAAAAGAGTCCTGATGAAGGAGTCTGGCTCTTTCCGCCCCGGTCTGGAAAACAGTTTCCCGTGAAGGACCAGGGACTGCAGATTTCCGGCTTCGGGGCCCTTCGGCCTCTACCCCCACCACGCAGCTCTGTGGCTGTAGCCTGAAAGCAGCTGCAGCTGCCGCGCATAAGGGGCGGCTCTGGGCAGGAAACCACGTGCGAGCTGCCCCGCGGCAGGGTGTGTCCCACAGAAGGAGCAGTGTGCTCGGTCCCGCTGCCCTGCCAGCCAGGGATTTCCACGGTGAGGGTGAATCACGAGGGCTTCTTGCGGCCTGGTCTGTCTTACCTGCCTCTCCTGCATGCAGGCTATTTTTTTTTTTTTTTAAACAAGGAAAGAATAACTTTATTGTAAGTATTTATTTATTTATTTATTTATTTTTGAGACAGAGTCTCCCTCTGTCGCCAGACTGGAGTGCAGTGGTGGGATCTCGGCTCACTGCAACCTCCACCTCCCGGGTTCAAGCGATTCTCCTGCCTCAGCCTCCCGAGCAGCTGGGACTACAGGTGTGAGCCGCCACACCCAGCTAATTTTTGTATTTTTAGTAGAGATGGGGTTTCACCATGTTGGCCAGGATGGTCTCAATCTCTTGACCTTGTGATCCCCCCCTTGGCTTCCCAAAGTGTTGGGATTACAGGTGTGAGCCATGCGTCCGGCCTATAAGCATTTATTATAAGCGTTTATAAGCATTTATCTCCAACTCCAAGGTTGCCACATTCAGTGATATAAACATTGGTTCTGGACGGTGGAAAATGTTATGGCCGTGGGATAAATTTATTATTAAATTTATTCAGACCAGAGGGAAGGTGAGGCCCATGTCTCCTTGCTCTTCCCCCACGGGAAATGGAGGGAGGCTGCCAGGGAGCTCCATGGACATCTTCCTGGGGCCCTGGAGAGGCATGGCTGGCGGGAGGCACTCACTTCCAGGCTGTGGTGTGAACCAAGATATTAATACAGGCACTGTGTGAGGCTCAGCTGTCTACCCAGGCAGCGGAAAAGGATTTTTCAACAGAGACGCAGCAGACCTGGAGCTTTAATAGATTTCAAGTCTCGGATGGGCGTGGTGGCTCATGCCTGTAATCCCAGCACTTTGGGAGGCCAAGGCAGGTGGATCACAAAGTCAGGAGTTTGAGACCAACCTGGCCAATATGGTAAAACCCTGTCTCTACTAAAAATACAAAAATTAGCCAGTCATAGTGGCGGGCGCCTGTAGTCCCAGCTACTCAGGTGGCTGAGGCAGGAGAATGGCTTGAACCAGGAGGCGGAGCTTGCAGTCAATCAAGAATGCGCCACTGTACCCTAGACTGGGTGACAGAGTGAGACTCCATCTCAAAAAGAAAAAAAAAAAAGAGATTTCAAGTCTCTATGATCCAAAATAGTGCTTTCCCAGCTATGTTTGCCGTATTCATCCTTTCTGCTGTGTTCGTGGGGCTGTCTCTGTAATGGCTACAGATCTGCTTCTGGAGGTTCTACTTTATTGCATTGGTTTTTGTTTGTTTATTGTTGATTTCTGTAACAATACCACTCTTTTTATTTTTATGGCTCTGTAACATGTATTTTATATTTGATAATGCAAATCTTTGTATTTTTCCAAATTGTTTTATCTATACTTTTATAAACATTTAAAAAGAATTCTTTTTTTTTTTTAAGAGATGGGTTCTCACTCTGTCACCAAGGCTGGAGTGCAATGGTATGATCAGAGCTCACCGCAGCCTCAGCCTCCTGGGCTCAAGTAATCCTTCTGCCTCAGCCTCCCAAGTAGCTGAGACTATGGGCACACACCACCACACCCAGCTAATTTTTTTATTTTTATTTTTTGTAGAGACAGGGTCTCCCTACATTGCCCAGGCTGGTCTCAAACTCCTGGCCTCAAGTGATTCTCCTGCCTCAGCCTCCCAAAATGCTGGGATTATAGGCATGGCCACTGTGCCTGGCCTTAGAATTAAATTAAATTTAAAACTTATTGCATGTAAAATTGCCATACTAACAATGTTATTTTGTTCTACATAAGATCCCAGTGTTTCATCATTTATTCAGGTTTTTCATCACTTTATTTATGTATTTGATGTACTATAGATGTACATGGCTTCAGGCTAAATGTGATCATTTAATGCACTCACATATTTTGTAAAGATCAAATCAGTGCACTTGGGATATCCACCACCTTAAACATTTGTCTTTTCTTTATTGCTAGAACCATTAAAATTCTTCTCTTCAAGCTATTTTGAAATATACAATAGATTATTGTAATCTATAGTAAACCTACCAAAAACTAGGTCTTATTTCTTCTTTCAAACTGTACATTTGTATCCACTAATCAGCTTTTCTTCATTCCTACACCCTTTGCCCTTTCTGGTTTCTGGTAGCCACCAATCTACTTTCTATCTTCATAAGATCCACTGTGTTAGCTCCTGAGGTGAGATCTGTCTTTACTGTGCCTGGCCTGTTTCACTTAACATAATGGCCTCCAGTTCCATCCTTGTCGCTGAAACAACAGGATCTCATTCCCTTCTCTGGCTGAACCATACTCCACTGTGTATATTGCCACATTTTCCTCTTCTATTCATCTGTTGGTGGGCACTTAGTTTGATTCTCTATTTTGGCTACTGTGGATAGTGCTGCAATAAACATGGGAGTGCAGAGATCTCCTCAACATCCTGATGTCCTTTCTTTTGGGTGTACACTCAGTAGTGGAGTAGATGGATTGTATGCTAGTTCTATTTCTAGTTTTTTGGGGAACCTCCATACTGTTCTCCATGGGGGCTGCACTAACTTACATGCCCACCAACAGTATCTGAGGTTCCCTTTTCTCTCGCCAGTATTTGTTACTGTCTGTTTTTAATAAAATCAATTTTACCTGGGGTGAGATGGTACCTCATTCCAGTTTTGATTTGCATTCCCATGATGATTAGTGATGTTGAACATTATTTCATATACCTGCTGGCCATTTGTTTGTCATGTCAAATGTCCAGAAATAGACATTTCTTGAGAAATGTCTATTCAGATCTTTGGCCCGTTTTTAAAAATCAAATTATTGGATTTTTTTCCTGTAGAGTTGTTTGAGCTCCTTATATATTGGGGTTGTTAATGCCTTGCCAGGTGAGCAGTTTCCAAATATTTTCTCCCACTCTGTGGTCACCCTTTGTCTTCACTTTGTCGATTGTTTCTTTTGCTGTGCAGAAGCTTGTTGTGATCCCATTTGTCCTTTTTTTTTTTTTTTTGAGATGGAGTTTTGCTCTGTTGCCCAGGCTGGAGTACAGTGGTGTGATCTCAGCTTACTGCAACCTCTGCCTCCTGGGCTCAAGCGATTCTCCTGCCTCAGCCTCCTGAGTAGCTGGAATTACAGGCTCCTGGCACCGCACCTGGCTAATTTTTGTATTTTTAGTAGAGACAGGGTTTCGCCATATTGGCCAGGCTGGTCTCGAACTCCTAACCTCAGGTGATCCGCCTACCTTGGCCTCCCAACATTTGTCCATTTTTGCTTTGGTTCTTTGTGCTTTTGAAATCTTACACCAAAAATCTTTGCCCAGACCAATGTTATATAGCATGTCCCCCATGTTTACTTGTAGTCATCTCATAGTTTCAGGTCTTAGATTTAAGTCTTCAGTCCATTTTGATTCGACTTGTGTGTGTGGTGAGAGACAGGGGCCTAGTTTCTTCTGCATATAATTATCCAGTTTTCCCAGCATCACTTACTGAAGAGACAATCCTTCCCCCACTGTGTGTTCTTGGTGCCCTTGTTGAAAATCAGTTGGCTGTAAATGCACGAATTTATATCTGGGTTCTGTATTCTGTTCTATTGGTTAATGTGTCTGTTTTCACACTAGTACCATGCTGACTCAGTTACAATAGCTTTGTAGTAAATTTTGAAGTCAGACAGTGTGATGTCTCCAGCTTTGTTCTTTGTGCTCAGGATTGCTTTGGCGATTCAGAATGTGGTTCCATATACATTTTAGGGTTTATTTTCCATTTCCGTGAAGAACGTCATTGGTATTCTGATAGGAATTGCATTGAATCTGTAAACTGCCTTGGACAGTGTTGTCATCTTAACAATATTAATTCTTCCATAGTCCTGGATAATTTCAGATAATCCATGAGCATGGAATATCTTTCCACTTTTTGGTGTCCTCTTCAATTTCTCTCATCAGTGTTTTATAGCTTTCTTTTTATAGGTCTTTCACTTCTTTGATTAAATTGATTCCTAGGTATTTTATATTCTTTGTAGCTATTGTAAACAGCATTACTTTCTTGGTTTCCTTTTCTGATTTTTCACTATTGATGTAAATAAATACTACTGACTTTTATGTGTTGATTTTGTAACCCACAACTTTACTGAATTCACTTATCAGTTATAACAGTTTTTTTCTGGCGGAGCCTAGGTTTCTCTAGGTATAAAATCATGTCATCTGCAAACAAGGGTAATTTGACTGTTTTCGTTCCAGATTGGATTCCCTTTCTTTCTGTTGCCTGATTGCTTTGGCCAGGATTTCCAGTACTATGTTGAATAAGAGTAGTAAAAATGGGAATCCTTGCATTGTTCCAGATCTTAGGAAAAAGGCTTTCAGCTTTTCCCTGTTCATCATGATGTTAGCTGTGGGTTTTCATTTATGGACTTTAAGATTTTGAGGTATGTTCCTTCTATATCCAGTTTGATTAGGGTTTTCATCATAGAGGGATGTTGAATTTTATTAGATGTTTTTTGACATTTATTGAAATGATTATATGGTTTTGGTCTTGGTTCTGCTAATGTGATGTATCACGTTTATTGACTTGCACGTGTTGAACCATTATTGCATCCCTAGGATGAATCACAATTGTGTATGGTGAATGATCTTTTTAAAGCATTGTTAAATTCAGTTAGCTAGTGTTTTGTTGGGAACTTTTGCATCTATATTCATCCGTGATATTTGCCTATAATTTTGTCTTATTGTTTCTTGTTTGGTTTTAGTATCAGGGTAATGCCGTCCTTGCAGAATGAGTTTGGAAGTATGCCCTTCTCTTCAGTCTTATTGAAGAGTTTGGGTGAAATTGACATTAGTCCTTTTTCAAAAAAAATTTGTGGGCACATAGTAGATGTATATATTTATGGGGTACATGAGATGTTTTGATACAGGCATGCAATGCATAATAATCACATCAGGGAAAATGGGGTATCCATGCCCTGAAGCATTTATCCTTTATGTTACAAAAAATCCAATTACATTCTTTTAGTTATTTTAAAATGTGCAATTAAATTATTATGCACTATAGTCATCCTGTTGTGCTATCAAATAGTAGGTCTTACTCATTCTTTCTAGCTATTTTTTTGTACCCATTAACCATCCCCATCTACCTCCCACCCCCACACACCTCCCCACTACCCTTTTCAGCTACTGGTAACCATCTTTCTACTCTCTGTCTCCATGAGTTCAATTATTTTGACTTTTAGATCCAAGAAATAAATGAGAACATGAGATGTTTGTCTTTCTGTGCCTGGTTTATTTCACGTAAGATCATGATTTCCAGTCACGACCCTGTCGTTGCAAATGACAGGCTCTCATTCTTTTTTTATGGCTGAAGAATATTCCTCTGTGTATATGTACCATATTTTCTTCATTCATTCATCTGTTGATGGACACTTAGGTGGCTTCCAAATCTTGGCTATTGTGAACAGTGCTTCGGCAAATATGAGAGTGCAAATATCTCTTCAATGTACTGATTTCCTTTCTTTTAGGTACACTCACAACAGTGGGATTGCTGGGTCATGTTATAGCTCTATCTTCAGTTTTTTTGAGGAACCTACAAACTGTTCTCCATAGTGGTTATACTAATTTACATTACCAGCAACAGTATACGAGCGTTCCCTTTTCTCCACATCCTTGCCAGCATTTGTTATTGCCTGTCTTTTGGACATAGCCATTTTAACTGGGGTGAGATGGTATCTCATTGCAGTTTTGATATGCATTTCTCTGATAATCAATGACATCGAACATCTTTTTGTGTGCCTGTTTGGCATTTGTATGTCTTTTTTTTTTTTGAGATGGAGTCTTGCTCTTTCGCCCAGGCTGGAGTGCAGTGGTGTGATCTCGGCTCACTGCAAGCTCCGCCTCCCGGGTTCATGCCATTCTCCTGCCTCAGCCTCCTGAGTAGCTGGGACTACAGGCGCCCGCCACCAAGCCCGGCTAATTTTTTGTATTTTCAGTAGAGACGGGGTTTTGCCGTGTTAGCCAGGATGGTCTCGATCTCCTGACCTCGTGATCTGCTCGCCTTGGCCTCCCAAAGTGCTGGGATTACAGGCGTGAGCCACCGCGTCTAGCCTGGCATTTGTATGTCTTCTTTTGAGAAACATCTATTCAAATCTTTTGCCCATTTTTTGGTTGGATTGTTAGATTTTTTTTCCTGTAGAGTTGTTTGAGCTCCTTATATATGCTGGTTATTTATCCCTTGTCAGATGGGTAATTTTCAAATATTTTCTCCCATTCTATAGGTGTCTCTTCATTTTGTTGATTGTTTCCTTTGCTGTGCAGAAGTTTTTTAGCTTGATGTGATACCATTTGTCTATTTTTGCTTTGGCTGCCTGTGCTTTTGAGATCTTACCCAAAAAATCTTTGCCCAGACCAATGTCCTATACCATTTCCCCAATGTTTTCTTCTAGTAGTTTCCTAGTTTCAGGTCTTGGATTTAAGTCTTTAATCCATTTTGATTTGATTTTTATATATGGCAAGAGATAGTGGTATAGTTTCACTTTTTAATGTATGAATATCCTGTTTTCCCAGCACTATTTATTGAAGAGACTGTTTTTTCCCCGATGTATGTTCTTGCCACCTTTGTTGAAAATTAGTTTACCCTAGGTGTTGGATTTGTTTTTGGGTTCTGTATTCTGCATCATTGGTCTATGTGTCTGTTTTTATGCCAGTACCACACTGCTTTGGTAACCATAGCTCTGTAGTATAATTTGAAGTCAGGTATTATGATTCCTGCAGTTGTGTTCTTTTGCTTCAGATAGGTTTGGCTCTTCTGGGTCTTTTGTTGTTCCATATAAATTTTGGGATTGTTTTTTCTGTTTCTGAGGAATGTCATTGGTATTTTGATAGAAATTGCATTGAATTTGCAGATTGCTTTTGGTAGTATGGACATTTTAATAATATCAATTCTTCCAATCCATGAACATTGAATATCTTTCTAGTTTTTGATGTCCTCTTCAATTCCTTTCTTTTTTAAGTGTTTGGTAAAACTCAGCAGTGAAGCCATCAGGTCCTGAGCTTTTCTTTGATAGGAGACTTTTTATTATGGCTTCAATCTTGTTACTCATTATGGGTTTATTGAGATTTTATACATTTTACATGGTTCAATCTTGGCAGGTTGTATGTGTCCATAAAGTTATCCACTTCTAGGTTTTCTAATTACTTGACATATAATTGTTCACAGTAGTGCCTAATGATAGCCTTTATTTCTATGGTCTCAGTTGTTATGTCTCCTTTTTCATTTCTGATGTTATTTATTTGGATTTTCTCTTTTTCTTAGCCTAGATAAATTTTGTTGATTTTGTTTATCTTTTCAAATAATCATCTTTTTATTTCATTGATCTTCTCTATTTTTTTTAGTGTCAGTTTACTTCTGCTGTAATCTTTATTTTTTTTTCTTTCCTTCTACTAACTTCGGGTTGGCTTTGTTCTTGCTTTTCTCATTCCTTAAGGTGCATTGTCAGGCTGTTTACTTGAAGTCTTTCTACTTTTGTGATGTAGGTGTTTATTGCTATAAATGTCCCGCTTAGCACTGCTTGTGCTGCATCCCATAGATTTAGGTATGTTATATTTCTATTGGCACTTATTTCAAAGAATTTTTAAGCTTTCTTCTTAATTTCCTCATTGATCCATTTGTTGTTCAGAAGCTTGTTGCTTAATTTCCATGAGTTTGTGACATTGCTGAGGTTCTTCTTGTTAATGATTTCTAGTTTTATTCCATTGTGATCAGAAAAAAAATACGTGATATGATTTCTACTCTGTTCAGACTTCTTTTGTGATCTTAGTTATGGTCTATCTTGGAGAATGTTTTATGTTCTGATGAAAAGAATGTGTATTCTGTAACAGTTGGCTGAAATGTTCTGTAAATGTCAGTTAAGCCTATTAGGTCTAGAATGTAGTTTATTAACTCTGATGGTTCTTTTTTGATTTTCTGTCTGAATGATCTGTGCATTACTGAGAATGGGGCATTGAAGTACCCTACCACTATTGTAATGTCATCGATCTCTCCCTTTAGATCTATTACTGTTTGCTTTACATACTTGGGAGTGCTGGTGTTAGATGCATAGATATTTATAATCATTATATCCTCTTGATGAATTGACTTCTTTATCATTATATATTTACCTTCTCTGTCTCTTTTTATAGGTTTTGATTTGTGGTCTATTTTATCTGACCTAAGTATAGCTATCTTGCTTGTCTTGTTTTTGGTTTCTAGTTGCACAGAGTATCTTTTTCCATACCTTCACTTTCAGTCCATGTGTGCCTTTATAGATGAAGTGGGTTTCTTGTAGGCAATATATAGTTGGTTTGAGACCAGCCTGGGCAATATGGTGAAACGCTGTATCTACAAAAAAATACAAAAATTATCTGGGCATGGTGATGTGCACCAATAGTCCCAGCTACATGGGAGACTCAGGTGGGAAGATTACCTGAGCCTGGGAGGTTGAGGCTGCAGTGAGCTGTGGTCACACCATTGCACTCCAGACTGGGTGATAGAGTGAGACCCTGTCTCAAAACCAACCAAATAAACAAAAAGCCCAAACATATAGTTGGGTCTTATTTCTTTATCCATTCAGCCACTCTATGCCTTGTAACTGGAGTATTCAGTCCATTTACATTCAGTGTCATTGTTGATAAGTAAGGACTTACTACTGCCATTTTGTTGCTTGTTTTCTGGTTATTTTGTAGCTCCTCCTTTCCTTTCTTCCTGTCTTCCTTTTTAGTTAAATGGTTTTCACTGGTAGGATGTTTTAATTTGTTATTTATTTTTAGTGAATCTATTATAGGTTTTTGCATTATGGTTTTCATGAGGCTTACACAAAACATCTTACAGTTATTTTAAAGAGATGACAAGTTATTTTAAAGAGATGACAACTTATCTTAAATCACAAGGAAAATAATAGAAACAAACAAAAAATGAAAAGGTCTACATTTTAGGTCTACCCCCTCCCCATCTGGCTTTTAGTTGTCTCAACTTACGTATTTTTATACTGCTTATCTCTTCACAGGTTGCTGTAGGTATTGTTGTTTTCGATAGATTTGTCTTTTGAGCTTCATACTAGAGTTATGAGTGGATTTCACACAACAGTTACTGTATTACAGTTCTGGGTTTGTCCATGTACTTAATCTTACCAGTGGGTTTTCTATCTTCCGTTCTTTTCTCATCAGTGTTTTTTTTTTTCGTTCAAATTGAAAAACTCTCTTTAGCATTTCTTGTAAGAGTGGCGTGGTGCTAGTGAATTCTCTCAGCTTTTGTTTGGGAAAGTCTTTATCTCTCCTTCGTACTTAAAGGATAACCTTGCTATATAGAGTATTCTTGGATGGAAGTGTTTTCTCTTTCAGCACTTTGAAAATGTCATTCATTGCACTCCATCTAGATCTGTTTGGTTTCTGTTGAGAATGTTATTGACAAGTGAATTGGAACTCCTTTATATATTATTTGCTTCTTTTCTCTTGCTGGTATTAGAATTCTCTTTGTCCTTGAACTTTGAGAGTTTGATTATTGTATGCCTTAGGGAAATCTTATTTGGGTTAAATCTTTTTGGTGTTCTCTGATCTTCCTGTACCTGAATACTTATCTCTTTCTCTAGTTGTGGAAAATTTTCTGTTATTATTTATTCAACTAAGTTTCTACCCCTTGCTTTTGCTCAACCCCCTCTTGAACACCAATAATTATTAGATTTGGTCTTTTGAGGTAATTTGCTATATCTTGTAGGAGATCTTTGTTTATTTTTATCTTGTTTTCTCCTCCATGTATTTTCAATTAGTCTGGCTTCCAGCTTACTGATTCTTTCCTCTGCTTAGTCCATTCTGCTATTGAGAGACTAATATTTTTTTAGTTTAGCAAATATGTTTCTCAGTTCCAAGATTTCTGTTTTTTTTTAAATTTCAATCTCTTTGTTAAATTACTCTGATAAAATTTTGAATTTCTTTTCTGTATTATCTTGGAGATGACTGAATTTCCTTAAAAGTACTCTTTTGAATTTTTGGTCAGAAAGCTGGCATATGGATCTCTCATTAGGGTCAGTTTTTGTTTCTTTTGTTTTGTCTTTGTCCATTTGGGGAGATCATGGCTCCTTGTTTACTGTTGTTTCTTGTGGGTGAACATCTATGTCTTTGCATAGCAGGACTGGTTATTTATTCCAGTCTTCTCTGCCCAGCTTTATTTCATTTTTATTGAATATATTTGCTTAGAGTTTCCTTACCACTAAACTACTGCCTCCCCTATGGCTTCAAGAGATGCCTTAAACCCAGTTTTGCCTCAGCTCTAGCAAAGGATCAGAACACTGCTGTTCCTGGATGGGAGAGGTCCCAAAAGGGATATCCCAGCAGTGTGGGAAGGCTGGCTTAGAGGTTTGTGCCCAGGAGGCTTGTGGGACAAACTTCCTACAGCCTGGTGCTGCTGAACAGCCACTCTGGTTTGGCGTCTCCTGTGGCTGAATTACAGAACAGGGTTTCCAGGGCTGAGTTACAGAGCAGAGTTTCCAGGGCTGGGTGTGGGAATCCTACCTGTCTCCTTTGTCTCTGGCTGCGCTCAGGGGTATTTCTCCCTTCAGGCACTCATGATGCTTCCTGGAGGTTAAGAGAGGGACAGATCTCCTGCCAGGGAACCCAGGATGGTGGGGAAGCTATTTGTCTACATCAATTTCACATTTTCCAATGTAGAAACAGTGAGATGGGGGAAATTTTTCATGTGCTTGGTACTGGGCAGAATAGGAAGAGGGGTGTCATGGATGTGAAGTCCAATTCTCTTACCATCTGCTCAGTTTTTTCACTTCTCGGTGGCCCCAGGAGAGGTTTTATCTTTGTATTTGATTTCTGGGATATTTCTGGTGATAATCTCAGCACTGTATATTTGTTTTAGGCTTTGTGTGTTTGGGGAGGAGTGAATCCAGCTTGTTTCTATGCTGTCATCTTAGAACTGGAAGTCTTTTTATGCAGGTTATTTAAGCTTTTCCTCCAGGCATAGCAAATGCGCTCTAACTATTGTCCTAGCTTCCATAAATTGGCAGTGCCGCCTGGGATCCTCTGGTGAGAAGAGATGTCACAATCGATTAGCAATGTCTGCCATGGGTGTGAGTGGGGCAGGCAGTTGTATGTGTGCTGAGGATTTGCCATCTGGGCTCAACTGCTTCAGATCTGTGAGTCTGATCCTGTCAACCTAATCAAATACCTTTCAAGTCCAAGAAGAATGGGCCTTATGAGACAAGACCGAGATAATGAGGCTGAATTTCAAAAAACATGCCTGAACTTTGGGGGGAATTAAATTAGTACAGTTCCTTTACACAGGCTGCTTTGGAAGGCATTGCACTTGTGCCAGTGAGGCTAGCTTTGCTTGCACATTTTTGGAGTGCTGTTTTAGAATTGCTGGTTAATAATGGACCACAAAACACATAATTTTCAATCATTTATGGTCTCATCTCACTTTTAGCTTCAAATGCCATTACCCTGCCTTATTATTTGCTGTTCTCTGGGCTTGATCCCATTTAACTCTTGGTTGTATCCCCAATCAGATCTGTCCTAATAAAATAAAGATATATCTCCTCTGAAAGTGCCAAGAACAGCTTGCAGGCTCTGAAGGGCATACGGAAAAGGAAATTCCCAACATCTAAACACAGGGAGCATCATTAGAAGGGTGAGTGCCTTCCCAAGTAGTACTGGTAAGGAGGAGACTCATCTGCTGCTGAACCATGGGTGTTGGTTGGAAGCCAGTTCTCTTACTCTCAATCTGTGCCTGGGCCACCTCTAAAGAGCCATACATCACCCACACCTGGTGGTCCTCTTGCTGACCACTGGATTTTGCTAAAGTCATTTTCACGTACGTTGATTTTGTCTCCTTAGTGCTCCACAGGAGCCAGGTGGATGCACTGGCACAGCCTCCTCTGCTTCTCGACGTTGTGCCTGTGAGCCTGTGGTCTTTGTCAGTAACTGGCTGCTTTTCATTCTACCTGAGGCCAGACTCCACACCCCTTGTTCCTCAGCTCAGCCCTGGGAGTCATCCGTGCTCAGGCAACGGTCCCAGAGACCTGCTTCCCCTTAGGCCCAGCCCCACCAGAGGAGCCCCTGCAGCTGCTTCCAGTGGCCTGGGCTGCAAATCCTGAATGACTGTTTGTTCAAACTACTAACATCTCAGCCCATGGAAAAGACCTAAGCGATCTCATGGCTGATTTTCTTCCTGGGCTGTTCCATATGCCAGGGCCCCTGGCTTTTCTTTAGCTTTTTCTGATTCCTGGAAAGGGGTGAAAGGAATTTCTCCAGGCACTTTTGGAAGGAGCCCCAGCTGTGGAAAGCTTCCCTGAACAACCAGACCACCAGCAAGACCTCACCTGGCCTTTAGTCCTGGAGGAGCAAAGGGCCTGGTAGTGGCATCCCCTGAGGTGTACCCCGGGGCAGGACACAGAACAGTGCAATATGTTATTACCGAGGTCAGGCTCAATTTTCCTTTTAATTTTTTCCCCTGGAAAGGAAAATCCCTTTCTTGGTATTTGGAAGGCTTAACTTTAATCTCATGTTCCCCTTTTAGCTAATAATGTGGTACACCTTGCAAGAAATGGAAGTTCATGTGACTCCTTCAGCATCTGAGTAGGGGAGAGATGGATTTTAAAGGAAATTTGTAAATGATTTTTATCGTTAATTGAAATTTCATTCATAGATGTTCTTCTGTTCTCTTTCTGCTCCTCTTTGTCACACAGACATACACAACCAAGCCATGGCTACTATTCAGAAGCGCTTTGCCTGGAGTATCTCAAAGCAGCAGTTGGCCCTTGCGGAGTGTTCCGTGTGTGAGTGCTGCATCCAGGCACTTGCCCATGCACTTTCCTCAAACGTACTCATTTAATCCTCAGGAGAGTCCCATGAGGTAAGCAGCTTTAGCATCCCTATTTTACAGGTGGAAAAACTGAGGCACAGACCAGCTGTCACCTTTCCAGGCTGTCTGTGGCCAGAGTCCATGCCCTGACCCCGGTGCCATTGAGCTCTGGTGAGCCCTGCATCCCCCGCCGCTGCCTGCACACGCTTCGGTCTCTCCTCCACAGCTTTCTCTCAGCTTCTCCAGGGTCCCAACCCTGTTTCTGTCTTCTTTCTGCAGTTGGAAATGGTCATTGTTTCACATATGCAGGGTTCTCATGCTATGTATTTAGAAGCCCTTAATGAAGGAATCCATTCCAGAAGATAACATATATGGGCTTTTCTGGTAGAACAGAAAGAATTATTTAGTGGTCAGAGAGAAAGTTTTGAAATGGTCTTGACTTTCAGAGCTTGAAAAATGACAATGAAAGGAAGCAGACTCAATGAAATGGCCTTTTAGAACACAGGGCTCAGGGAGGCGCTGAAGTCTGATGCAGAGACCAAGCTCAGATGAGGGCAGTCCACCTGTCGCTGTGTTCTACTAGAATTTAAGCTCATGGGGGCAGGAGTTGTGCCTGTTCCTGCATGGGCACAGAACAGTGCCTGACACATCCTCCTGATCACCTGCAATGGCTGGGCACCATGCTGGACAATGGAAGGGCAGTGGCCCGTGACAGTGCTGGAGTGCCTGCGCTCACAGACGTTAGGACTAAAGGGAGAACAGTCCATTCTGGTCCGGACCTCAGACTTTGGGTAAGTGTTAGGGTTCAGGGAGGACTTTAAAAATGGGTGGGATTTCTGCCCAGCCATGGCCACATCTCCTCTAAGGTCCCTCAAAGGCTCGTGCTACAAAGTCTGAGTGGAGCTATCAGGCTTTGGAGGTCACTCACCCCACCAAGGCCTCAGGGGTCCTTCATTCATCCGGCTGCTGGTCCCACCTGGGAGTGGGGCACGTTTGAGGTATGGACCCTGAAAGACCTAGAAACAAATAATGTGTTTGATAACTTGTTTCTTTTCACATTTGTTTAGAGAAAAAGAGGTTAATTACCACAGTGCATAAAGGCCCATTAACTGTCCACATAATCAGGTTTACCAGGAGCTGCCCTTCCGTCCTCCGTGCCTGTGGACATCGTGCGGGCGGACAGCGTTGGAAGCATCATCTGATCCGCCGTGCTTCCCGGGATCCTGAGCCAGGAGGAGCTGTGTACAGTGTTGCCCGCACCGTGTCTTCTAATGAAGCCTTTTATTTTACGGTAGCTGCTGGCAAGAAAGCAGAGGGTGGAAACTCCTCTCCCCGCTCCTTAGTGAATGTTTCCACTGCTGTGACTCCATTTGGATCAGAGCTGATTTTCTGTGGACTTTCATACACTCTCCATTCTGGGCAGAAGCAGTGAGGTCTTTCTCCGACCATTTCATCTGTGCAGTCAAATCCTACCTTTCCATAAAGATGCCTTCCCCACCCTGGTTCTCTCTGATGTGTGTGGCCGGTCCTAGGAAAGCATCTAAGGCTTTCAGCTGTATCGAAGTTGCCTGTGTCCAGCCTGAGCCCAGCGCCTGGCACCCAGCAGGTGCTCTATAAATCTTTGCTGATGGAGGAAGGCAGGAGGAGGCTTGGCTTCCACTGTGCATCTGGCCACATCCAGGAGAGAGGAGGATTTTCCTGTCTTGGGTCATGCTGAAGTCCCCCTGGCATGAGAGTCTCGTGCCCAGGCCAGTCATCACCTCCCACCTTCCACCTTCTTTTTCCAGATAAGTTGAAGACTGAGTTGGTGAGGTGAGACTTCAGTGTCCTCTGGGTTATCAGGGGATAAGGACGAGATCTCTCAGAGAACTGAAGTTGTGATTTGCCTCCCTGCAGATGAAGGCTGGCTCTCAGGCAGGTTCAGGGGGATTTGGTCACCAGTAGCAGCAGCCCTTTGGCCCCTGTGACCCCTGGTGTCCCTGTTCAGTGTGCTGTGTGTCACCTGGACTTTGGAGCTTTCCATGGTACCAGCCTGGTCTTTTACTTTCACGCAGCTGTTCCACAGCAGGGGCAACAAAACAACACCACACAACACCATATCTCACTGCATGACACCACACCTCACCCCACAACACCACAACACCCACCACACACACACTGTGTAACACTTCATAACACCACACCTCACGTCACAGCACATCACACCTTACAATACCACACGTCACCTGAGAACACTGCACCTCACCTCACAATACCACAACCCTCAGCAAACAACACAATACCTCACCACATAACACCACACCTCACCTCATAGCACCACACTTTACCGCACAACACCTCACCACACAAAACTTCATCCTCCACCAGATAATACCACATCACTCTGCATAACACTAAACCTTACCACATAACACACACCTCATCTCACAATGCCACATCTCACCACACAACACCTTACCTCACAACACCACACTTCATCTCAGAACACCATACCTCACCCACTCTACCACAGCCCCCACCACACACCATATCACACTGCACAACACCTCACACCACACCTCATTTCACAACAATACGCCTTACCTCACAACACCGCACCTCACATCCCAATACCACATTTCACTTCATAATACCACACACTCACCACGCAACACCATAGCTCATCTCACAATACCACATCTCACCTTACAATACCACACTTCTACCACACCTCAGCTTACCTCATAATCTCACAACTCACCACACAATACCACACTTCCCATACCACATCTCACTTCACAGTACCACCCCCTTACCACACAATACCACACCTCACCACACACCACACCCCTCACCACACAACACCACACCTCACTGCACACCACGCTTGTCACCACAAAACACCATACCCCATATCACAACACGCCACCCCTCACCACACACCACAACTCACCACACAATACCCTATCCCCCACCTCACAACACCACACCCTGCATCTCACAATACCACACCACATTGCACATCACATCATACTACACGATACCTCCACTTACAACACCTCATCACACAACACCACACCTCACCTCACAATACCACATCTTTCATCTTAAAATACCACACCTAATCTCACAAGACCACACCCCACCACACCACACCACATAGCACCACAACAACACACAATACCACACAGCACCACTTCACACTCACCCACCCACTCCAACTCAATTTCAACCCAGTAGTACCTTACCTGTGAATGAATGCTGGGACCACCAGGGTCCCCCAGAAGGCAGTCATAACAATCTACCCAGCTGGAGGAAGAAACAAATGTTTGTTTGGACAATTTGCTTCCGCTCCTTCATACTACTTCTTCAAACCGGATAAAAGAGAACTCTGTATAATATACACAGAAACTCCTGTTACTGGCAGAATCTTAAAATATTTATACAGCATACAAACAATACCAAGGAATTTCCTACAAGCTATATATTGACTTCATAAACACAAGGCCATTATGTATTTGTCTTAATTATACACAACAAGTTATTGATTACAGTACAGTAAAATCTGAAGGCAAAAATCTCAAGATCAACACTTCTATGGACACTATATGTTGCAAATGGCTACTGCGATAAGCTAGGAGAGCAACACATGGCGCTGTTAATCTCAGAGGCTGAAGATGCATGGACTTTGGGAACCTGGGGCCTCTCTGTGTGGCTAGAGAGGGAGTTAGCTCAGCCTGGTGGGTGTGATGGGTGTGTCCCACTGTCCGCACAGCAGGGCACTCATCTGGTGGGCCATGTTGCCGGGAGACCCTGAAGCACCCGGGTAAGCTGCTGTGTCCCCGGCCTTGGCCACTTCCCATGTGCCAGTGAGTGATGTTCAGGTATGTATTAGGGTTCTCTAGAGGGACAGTAGTAATGGAATATATATATGTCACATGTGTGTATACACACACACACGTAAGGGGGTGTTTATTAAGTATTAACTCACACAATCATAAGGCCCCACAACAGGCCATCTGCAGGCTGAAGAGAAAGGAAAGCCAGTCCGAGTTCCAAAACCGAAGAGCTTGGAGCTCGATGTTTGAGGGCAGGAAGCATCCAGCACAGGAGAAGGATGTGGGCTGGGAGGCTAGGCCAGTCTCTCTTTTCACATTCTTCCGCCTGCCTGCTTTGTAGTCTAACCTCACTGGCAGCTGATTAGATGGTGCCCACCCAGATTAAGGGTAGGTCTGTCTTTCCCAGCCCACTCACTCAAATGTTCATCTCCTTTTGTTAACACCCTCACAGACACACCCAGGATTGATACTTTGTATCCTTCAATCCAATCAAGTTGACACAGTATTAACTATCTCAGGGTTCCTCACAGGAAGGAGATTGCAGTGGAGACAGTGGTGTTCCTTGCCCTTCCTCTCTCTGCTCTGCTCCCACCTTGGGCCACCACTGTGTCCCTCAGTACCATTTCTATTTCAGATTCCAGTATCTTTAAAAATAAAAGGAAAGTAAATGGTGCTTCTTCCCACAAAATGTTTGTCCATTTCCAAGGTACATGTTTATTTTAAAGTCATTTATCAGATAAATAACCCCCAACCAGCCAAGTGGATAAAAACCAAAAATATTCTGTCTTGGTCCATTTATGCTGCAGTAGCAGAATACCTGCGCTGAGTAATTTATATTGTCTAGAAATGTATTTGACCCATGGTTCTGGAGGCTGGGAAGTCCAAGAGCATGGTACCAGCATCTGGTGAGGGCCTTTGTGCTGCATCATCCCATGGTGGAAAGCAGAAGGGCAAAAGAGGGCAACAGCAAGAGAGGGCAGGGAGGGTTGAACTTGCTTTTATAACCTACTCCCACAATAAAGACGTTAATCCCTTCAAGAAGACAGAGCCCTCACGGCCTAAACAGCTCCCTTGAGCCCTACCTTCCAACACTGTTGCACTGGGAATTAAATTTCCAACACATGAACTTTGAGGGACACATTGAAACCACAGCACCTTCCTAGTCTCAAGTCCAGCTTACTAAGTGATCTGATATATGCTACATGTCATTTTTAGGCTCTTAGACTCTGGGAAACAGGGTCCTTGTGTTGTCTTTGTTAATTTTCAAAGTAAGGCTCAGACACATCTGTTACACAATAGGTTCTACAGGAAAGTGGATTGACCATGATAGAATGTCTTCATCAATAACTGAGAGGCAGGAGGACATACGTACATGTGGATGAGTCTAGTTCAGCATTGTCCCTGTGACAGCTGGCCCCTCTCTGATCATGCTCCTTGAGCATGAGAACTTTGGGAAAGGAGCCATATTGATGTTCTGCTGGGAGGAAAAAGACTGCGTGGCCAGCCAGGAGAGGCAGCATGCAGGGGAGACCTGATGTGGTCCTGCTGCCAGGGGCTGGAGCCCTTCAGTCATCACCTGAGGTCCTTCAGTGCAGCCCTGAAGTGATGCTGCTCCAGAACTCATGTCCATACCCCACCCTTCATCTGGCTGCGGGTGCCACAGCCACTGCCCCTGCTCCCCAGGCAGGCTGTGTACATGTCTTCCCAACTCCAGTCCCTCTAGAGAAGTTCAGAGGCTTCAGGTTGGTGGCTTGAAATTGGCCGTGATGGGATTATTTTCACCACGGAAATTGGCAAATGCTACAAATCAGGGCTCTATTCTTTTCAAAGAGCAGGTTGTTGAAAATTTACTAGCTCATTACTGAATCCAGTCATCTATCTTTCCTACTGTTCAACCATTTCACCATCTGACCATCTATTTACCTCAGCCATTAAGGCAAGATGAATCCACTTGGAAATGACCAGGTCAACCAAGGAATTAGATGTAGCAAAACCTTGCTGACACATGTAAATGACTCAAGCAGAATCTCACTTGGGGATTTTAATGATTTTTGAATTTTCCATTTATTTACAGCTGTCTCATCCACACTTAAATGGATGTACATGTTTAGTGAATTTTCTTTATGGCATCTTTTCAAAGCATTCAGCTTAGATTACATGGAGATAATGCCTCTGTTTTCACATGCATATTTTCTCACAATGAGGCTTATCTAGATACATAAGGCAATGACAATAATAAGCCCAACTGGAACAAAAGATTCTGCAGGCAAATGGGCGGCCTGCTTTGGGGGTGCGCACAGTGTACGTGCATGTGTCCACCGGAGGGCGGTGGGCCACCAGGGTGGAGGTGCACAGGAGCCCCTACTGCACTGTTGGGGTCTCTGCCCTCTGTTCCAGGGACCAAGTGCTTCCTCCTGGCGGTCCCAGAGAGTTTTGCTAGGCTCACCCTGCACTGAGTCGCAGGTCTTCCAAGACTCGCAATTTCCTACAAAGCTTGAAATGCAGTGGGAGGCATTGCCTGAGTCCTGTCTGCTTCTGGGCAGCACCTTCTCTGTCCCAACTGCTGAGAGCATTTGTTGCCGGCCGCCTCTGTCCCCTCCTTTAGAAAGGGTGACATGGCCCTCGTTACCTCTTGGTGGTACTGTTGACCAAGGGGCCTGCATTCCCTGGCTGAGGTCAGGAAGGACCCACGTGGGGACATCTAAAAGGTCATCTGTCCTTGGACTCTTAGCTGAATGATCCCAGGAGAAAAAATGAAGCTTTGAGTAAATTAATTCTAATATCAAGACTGCTCTAAGTGTGGCCCAGAGCAGGAGCACAAATGGTGGCTCAGATGCACACACCTAGGTACCGGAAAGATGTAAACCAAGATGTGAACCAAGGCATCTTGCCTCCCTTCCCCGATGAATCTCACTGGAAAGCTTCTTCCTGTCGTCTGGCCATATGTCAAAGTGAGAAAGCTTTTATTTGCGGCCCTTTATTTGTGAAACAGACTTTTGTTTCATTGAAAAGAAGGAATGCACTTTTATTTTTGACTTTTGGGGAAGAGGTGCTCTCGTTTTCAGGACAATTGGACAGAATGTGTTCACACAAGACTGTCCGATTCTAGTTCCATGAAAGCGGGGCATAGTGGCCCTGAATTCAGAGCTGTATGAGGGAGACACCGGGTTTTCCGTTTGGAGTCAGTTGGCACTGCTTAGAGAGCGGTGTGGGCGCAAGGCGTGTTTGAAGATACCAGAGTCGGTGGTGTTCACCACATATGTAATTAAAGAAAACATGTTCTGCGTAAGCTGGGCACGTAGGGCTGTGACTCACACTGAGCGGATCTTTGCCAAGGTAGAGCTTTGCATTTGGGTTTTCCTTCCTCCGGCTGAAGAGGAGGGCAGAGGAGAGAGTGAAGAAAGGATAGGAATATTCTAGCATCTGAGTGTCTCCACCTGATTCCCAAGGGCGAGGCCACCTGTGCTTGCAGCCAGGCACTTCCCGACTTCCTTTCTTTCTGCACATGGCCCTCTGATGCACACTTGGATTCCGGGCCCCTTGTCTACAATGGCAGCTGCCCGGGAGCATGACCTAAGAATCCCAGAGTCATGCATTCCTACTTTGTCACCAACCAAAGGCCTTAAAGATCTGAGACCTCCGTGCCCCTGCCTCTGTGCCCTTCTGTATCGACGAGTGGAAAAATGGGACTTATTTGGTAGAATGGTTAAGATCCATTATCTACTAATTTAAGGGAAAGGCTGATTTAAAAGAAAAGGAGGGCTACTTCTCGGAACCAAAAAAAATTTAACCGAACTACATTTCCGGATATAGAAATTTCTAAGCTGGGTGCAGTGGCTCACACCTGTAATCCTAGCACTTTGGGAGGCTGAGGTGGGTGGATCACTTGAGGTCAGGAGTTCAAGACCAGCCTGGCCAACATAGCAAATCTCCGTCTCTACTAAAAATACAAAAATTAGCCAGCCATGGTGGTGCATGCCTATAACCCCAGCTACTTGGGAGGCTGAGGCAGGAGAATCATTTGAACCTGGGGGGCGGAGGTTGCAGTGAGCTGAGATCACACCAGTGCCCTCCAGCCTGGGCAACAGAGTGAAACTCTGTTGTCTCAAAAAAACAACAACAACAAAAAAAGAAATTTATATTACATATTTTAAGCCTGGTGAGTTTGATTAGAAGTGAAACTTTTTTTATCAAGACAACGTGTAGAGTCCTGTGTCCTCCAATTACCAATTGTGTGGTCTTGGGAAATAACGTCTTTCATGTCTCTGAGGCTCAGCTTTTGTCTTCCTCCCATGGTGATGAAGGGTAGATGAGGTAGGGTCCCTGTGAGAGGTACCTGGGTGCAGTGGGTACCAGCCATGGGCTGGGAACTCAAATCTCTACTCTGACTGTGATTGGCCGTGGGACCTTAGGCCATCACCTTCACTGCTCTGAGCCTTTATAGGATGGAGATGACCTTACCACACAGAGGATTTGGGGGATTCTGCAAGAGCGTGTGTGTTCAACGCTGGCCCAAGGTATCATCAGTGCCATTCAAGTCTTTATGGGGATAGGCAGTATGTCCTTAGCAGAAGAAAACTTCTTTTTCTTTCTTTTCACCGTGGTTAAACGTCTGGTTTTATGGATGTAGAACAAAGGAGCCCATTTCCTGATAACCTCTGATTATTTATAACCTATAAGCACCTCCTGGTTTTCCCATTTCACCTGAGTGTGGTTAAGTCATGAGGAATTATTTCAACAAACGCTTATCACACACCCAGGAGGTGTCACACTTTGGGGAGATGAAGACAAATGAGACATTTATTTTAGTAAATGTACGAACCCAATAAACAAAGAGATTCTCAGATGCTGTGTGGGGCGCAGGGAGGAGTCGCTTCGTCCTGACGGTGGAAATATCACAACCTGGCCACACCCCCGCGTTTGCCCTCAGTCCTTCCTGGATGAGTTCCAGTTTCTCAGATGCAGCTCAGATTCTCGTCTTGCTTTAAGATTCTCAAAGGTCTTTGCCACTACCCCATCTACCAGGACCCTGGATGCGGACGCCTTCTGCTGTGGAATGTTTGTGTGTCGTTTAGAGCACAGGAATCCTGGGTTGCTGCCACCAGCCAGCCAAGCAGCAGCGCATCCAGGGAAGTGTCAAGGCCAAGGGATAAAGCCAGAAATCTGCTCCTTTTCGGTGGTTTTAAGGCGCTGAAACCTGAACAGCTCCAGGAGCTTCATCCTCCTTAGATGTTTTTTTATGGGTTAATAAAGTAAATGCCTCCTTTCAAAAAGGATGTGTTTAGGAAGCTAAGCTGTTCACTTTTCAAAGTGAGTGATCTGTTTTACAGAGCTTAGACGCATGTCCAGCCGCCTGCTGTAAATCCTCTCTGGCTGTAAAGGACAATGTAAACAACGTGGGTGCCGTTTAAACAGTCCCCAGCATGGCACAGGCAGAGCCACTGGAAATGCCTCCATCTTTCTAAAGAGAAACAGATGTTTGAAGAGTGGAGCTGAGCAGAAGCCATTCTTCACACAGAAGATTAAAGCATCTGTCGGGTATGCCGGGCTGGTGAACCTCGGTGGCCACCCCAGCTGGGCCTGCCCGTCACGGCTTCCAGGGTGTGCAGTGGAGGAGGGCGTGGGGGGTGGGCGGAGGGGAAGGAGGGAGCCGACTGCTGATGCCCAGGCCTCTCGGCTACTTTTCATTTCCAGAGTCAGAGTTACAGTGGCCTGTGGCCCATCGATGTCCTGCTGGCCTGTCCGGTGTGCCGCCCACCCGTCGGGGGTCCTGTTCACATTCCTGGGGCCTTCCCTGAATGTTGCCCTTTTTATCCCTGATGCCAGTTGTCACTGAGGCTCTGGACAGAGGGCTCACACCTGGCTGGGTCTAGGCATCCCTGCCCTGTGTCAGACCCTCCAGAGTCCCTTCCGTCCAGAATTCACCTTCTGAAAGACTGGGGTGCACACCACACATGACATTCCTGGAATTCATGGGAAATAAAGGTGCTCATCTCTTAGAACTAAGAAGGAGAACATCATTCCTGCTCTGCAGCTCAGTAAGAATTCCAAAATGTTGATGGAAGAAAGAGGATCAGAAGAGAAGTTTGCAGGGGATGCCTAAGGTTGAAGAGTCCCTCCTTTTTGCTTTCTCTTGTCCCTTCCCCAAAAAGGTCCATGATAAGAGAAATTCTTCCTGTGGAGAGCTTTAGTGAGCCTGGGGCATGGAGGAGCAAATCCGGACAAGAGTGACCTCCAATGATGACCATGTGAGGGGGAGCCATGCAGGGGAGGACGTGGAGGAAGGAGACAGGCAAGGGAGGACGGGGAAGGGAGGACGTGAAGGAGGAACCTAGAGGAGGGACTGGATGAGGACGTGGATTAGGGATAAGGAGGAAGGACAAGGAGGGTGGGCATGGAGGACAAAAATGGAGCAGTGTCATGAAAGGAGGGACATGGTAAGGGTCTTTTTCACTGTGAGTCTCGAGGAGAGGGTCTCTCTTACTGTCAGCATCACAGTGTGGGTCTCCATCACCATGAGCCTCGTGGACAGGGTCTCCATCACCATGAGCCTCGTGGACAGGGTCACTGTCATTGTGAGCCTCGTGGACAGGGTCACTGTCATTGTGAGCCTCGTGGAGAGGGTCACTGTCATTGTGAGCCTCGTGGACAGGGTCTCCATCACCGCGAGCCTCGTGGACAGGGTCTCCCTCACTGTGAGCCCCACAGAGAGGGTCTCTTTCACCATGAGCTCCTTTGTGAGGGTGTGCAATTCTTTTGGTATAATCTTGCATATTGTACTCCTAATTACCAGTTTCTTTAATTAGGAACTTTCCTGAGCTCCTGCCTGCGACCTGGGTTGCTTGCAGCTTCCACTCTGTTTTAATGCCTTTGTTTTTTGGGGAATAAGTGGCTCAGTGTCCTTCTGAGGGACCTGGCTTCTTTGTTTATGTCGCTTGTGTGGCCTGGGATGCACACTCTCAGCTCCCTACGGCTCTTTTCCTTTATCTTCAGGGAAGGGATTCCCCCCTCCATGTCTGCTGGGCTCTTTCCACCCTCTAATTCTGAACATCATTCCCCGTCCTTTTAAACAGCACCTCAGAAGCCTGAAGATGGCTTGGTGGAGGCTGGAGCGATGCATGGATTGTATCCTTGGCCGGAAATGCCTCCTTCCTGACCTGCTGGGCCCCTCCTGTTGCGGGTGCTGTCTACCTGTGGCCCAGGGCTGGGCTCCTCACCATGTCTGGGAAGCCAAGTGCTGTACCCATGTAGCTTCAGACTCACAGAAGGGGACCTTGGTCTGGAGACCACTGAGTTTACAGGAGTGAGCCAGCTGACAGTCAAGTGAGACTGCCGGTGCTGACAGGGCCACCTTCTGTGGAATGGAGGCCTCCATGCCCTGGACTTAGTTTCCATGGAGGAAGAGAATTAGGATGGTTCTGAGCAGCTTGGGGATCTCTCTCCACTCCACACGCATTTGCGAATGCTCTCTTCTGTACGTGGATCCCGGGTGGAAGGCGTTCAGGTCTCCTGACCCTGCAGGGCAGTGTGGGGACCCCCAGCCACGTCCCTGCATCCCTCAGCCAGCACTGGCCCTGCTCTGTGTCTAGTGGCCACTGGCAGCATCTGTGGCTTTGTGGGAAATGGGGTTGAACAATGTCTCATGGGATCTGAAGCTCCCAATTTTATTTTTTTTTGTTGTGTCATAAGCCTGTATTTTGGTAGGAAAAGATACAGAAGTTGTTTCAATGCACTCCTTTCATCTCCGCTGCTTTAGGGATTCATGCTGTGGTGCCATTTTATGCCCTGTAATGAAGCTGTGTGGAGTGGACGAGAACACCCCTGGGAGGTGCCTTCGGAAAGGCAGCCGGGCCCACCTTCCCATCCTGCACGCTGTTCCGGGACCCTGCGTCCCTCTTAAAGCTTGGGTCACATCAGTAAATGTACAGAATCCTGAAGAAAGGAGGTGACCGGCCACTCCACACTTCACTCAGGCAAAACCTGGAGTGCCGTGCTCAGCTTTGGCTAATGTGTGTTAAAACAGGGACCCCTAGCTCCCGGGGACAGGCCGGTACTGTCCATGGCCTGTTAGGGTCCGGGCTGCACAGCAGGAGGTGAGCGGTGGGCGAGCGAGCGTTCCCGCCTGAGCCCCCACTCCTGTTAGGTCAGAGGCGGCATTAGATTCTCAGAGGAGTGTGAACCCTACTGTGTACGGCACATGCCAGGGATTTAGGCTGAGGGCTCCTTATGAGAATCAAAGTCTGATGATCTGAGGTAGCAGTTTCATCCTGAAACCATTTCCCCCACCCACCGTGCATGAAAAATCGTCTTCCATGAAACCAGTCCCTGGAGCCAAAAAGGTTGGGGCCTGCCGTGTTCGAGGACATCGTCAGTTTCTTGGGGAAGGGACTGTGTTGTCCTTGTTCACCAAAGGGTCCCCCACACCTAAAATAGTGCCGGCACAGAGATGCCTGGTAACTCACTTCTGTATTAATTCAGGGTATTCAAACCATGGTTTCTGATCATCTGCTACGTGCTGGGCAATGTCGTAGGTCCCAAGACACAATCATAAATAAAAGATACAGGGTGATGATGCCTGGACCACAGGAGCATGCTCAGAAGACAGAATGAGGAAACGCAACCCTTTCTCACAATGGAGGCTCAACAGGTTGAGAACAGGTGGCTTAGAGAAAAAAAAAAAAGGCTTGAAGAGAATCAAATTAGGGCTCTCCAGAAAAATAGAACCAACAGGGTGTGTGTGTGTGTGTGTGTGTGTGTGTGTGTGTATGTGTGTGTGAGACAGAGTGAAAGAGAGAGAGGCAGAGAGAAAGAGGGAGAGAGAGAAAGAAAGAAACTTATTTTAAGGAAGTGTCTCCTGTGATTGTCAGGGCTGGCAGGTTTGAATTCTGCAGGGCAACCCGGCAGGTTGGAGACCCAGGAAGAGGCAACACTGCAGCTGGAGTCTAAAGGCCTCTGAAGGCTGAAGTCCTTCTTCCTCCAGGAACCTCAGTCTTTTCTTGTAGTCTTTCACCTGATTGGATAAGGCCCACCCATATTTCAGAGGGTCATCTGCTTTACTCAAAAGTCAACAGATTTAAATGGTGATTTAATCTAAAAACACCTTCACAGCAACCTGTTTGGCCAAACACTGGCACTGTGGCCCAGCCAAGTGGATGCATAACATTAGCCATCCAGGGTGGACAGGCCTTTCCACAGCCCAGAGGCAGGTGACTAAATTAAAAACAAACAAACAAAAAACAACTGCGGAGAAACCCAGCGTGAGGATCATCAGCAGGATGGTACATTTCATCTCCGCTGGTCATTTCAACTTTGCTCACTGCACACTTTCCCCTCTCGCTGGCAGGGCCAGGGGACGAATGAAGACCATGTTCCGAGGTTGTCATGAGCTGAAAAGTCTTTTCGGGTTATGGAAATCAGCTAAATGAACACTTTTGAAATGGAGCTGCCCTAATCCAATGATTGTTCGCCTCTGAAACCAGCCTGGCTCCTCTGTCATGCGGAGACATGAGGTGCCTCTGAGTTCTGTCAGAGACACTCACACTCCTGCAACACCAGCCCCAGCCCAGGGCCTCTTACAGAAACGCACGTGGAGGAGAGGGGGTGGAGAAGGGTGCTGTCCCCTGGGCCCCTTGGCAAGTGGCCAGCGGAGCTCAAAACCGAAGGGTTGATTTTGCCTGAAAATTCACCAAGGAGCCCCCATAGAGGGTGGCAACTGATGGGCAAAGAGGAGGCCCAGGAGGTTCTGGCCACATGCAGAAGCTTGGGTGACCCAGGGCACAGATCTCGCCCACTGAAACGTCAGCGTTCGGGGTCACCGCACCTGAGCCACCAGGAGCCTAGGCCACAAGGTTCAGTTTCTGCTTCTCAGAGGAAACGGATCCTGGCTCTACGGCTGGCACCGACACAGCTCATGCCCTGCCCTGACTGGGCCAGTGACTTGTGCCTGGGGCTGGACTCAGCCCTGCCCATGGCACTGAAAGGGGGGAGCAGCTTGAGAGAGGCGGTACTCAGAGAGGCCAGGGCTGGCGGGACGTGCTCCTGAGAGAAGCCCCAGCTTTCTCCCTCCACAGAAACAAAACCAACCTCTTGAAAGAGCCACAGCAGTTCCGCTGTGTCCTGGACGCGGCAGCCCGGCTCCCACACCCACCCCGGCCCACCCTGGCTGACGCTACCCACACCTCCTGGTTGCCCAGCCCAATGGCTGCTTTCCAGGCTTTTGGCCTCTGTAGCTCTTGAGACTGTGGTCACCATCTTCCAAATAGCCTCCTCCCTCCCTGTAACCGTCAAGAAGGCAGAGGCCACCTCAGATATTTCAAAGAGCCTTCCCTGAGAGGGGAACCAGCCACACAGGTGTCCAGATGCAGAGGCCCTGTGGCCTGGGGAAAGGGGCAGCTGCAGGGATCGCGTTGCCCCGTGGGTCTCCTAGAGCCATCCTTGCGGCTACACCCATGATGCTGCCACACAAACAGGCCTCCATGCGTTCCACTTTCCCACCTGTGTGGTGTCTCTGTTGGCAGCATGGACTTCGAATGCCACTGTCAAAGGGGGTGGGGGCTGGAGGCCTCCATCGGGAGAGCCCCATGGTCTTGGTGGGCAGCTTCTTCCCTGTGTCACCCTGTCCTCTTGTTCTCCCAGGCGGCGTTGCAGCTGGGCCCTCACTGGGGCATTCCACCTGCAAGGGGAGTCTGCGGGCTTCCTCGAGCCTTTCGACCCACCCAGGCAGCCTTGAGCGTCAGCCCAGGGTCTCCTTGCCTCTCCCTGTGGGTTTCCCTCCAGGGCTTCCCTCCACCTCATGGTGATCTCATGTCCATGACTCTCGATGTGTTTCCTTGGTCAGTTCTCAATACAGGACTCCAGGCCGCGTTCAAGGGTCTACAGGACACAGCGACTCAACATATCCAAGCAGAACCCTGCGAATTCCACGACACAGATCCTCTCCACATCCTGCAGGCCCTCTCCTCTCTGGCCTGGATAATTGTGGGAGCTGTCTCCTCTCCCTTCAGGCTTGTCCTAATGACATGCTCTTTCTACTCTGTAGCAACAGTGAGTACCCCAAACAAGTCTGATCATGTCACTCCCTTACTTGATCCCTTCCACAGATAACCATTGTTGTTAAGATAAATTTAGCCCATTTGCAGCAATGGCCTCCCTCTCAGCCGTCCAGCTCACCGTTGACTGATCCCCATGGTCTCCCTGCCCATGCTTACTTGTCCCCCATGGTTCTCCTTCCGTCCGTCCAGCTGACCCTTGACTGGCTCCCATGGTCTCCCTCCCACCCATCCAGCTCACCTTTCACTGGTCCCCATGGTCTCTCTGCCCATACTTACTGGTCCCACATGGCTCTCCTTCCTGTCCATCCAGCTGACCCCTGACTGGCTCCCATGGTCTCCCTCCCGCCCATCCAGCTCACCCTGAGCAGGCTTCCTAGCCTCTGCACTCTGGCCATGCTGAGCCTCCTTTATCAGCTCAACTCCACATGCCCTTTTCTGGCCCCTCATCTTGGTCTGGATGACCCTTCTCACTGACTTATCATTTAGTTTGTGCTAAGAAACCACTTTCTCCAGGGACCCTGGCTTGGCCCCCGGTTTTGGGTGTGTGTCGCTCCCTGTGAATGCCTGGGCCTGTGCTGCCCCTCACCACTGAGTTACCGCACCCCACTGTGCCCTTGGGCTGCCTGTGTGGTCCACAGACAGGCAGCACCTGTGGGCACCACTGGGGTCTGTCTCGCCCTCGGCCCTGCACAGACACCTGGCTCGTGGCACTCAGCAGGTGGTCAGTAAGGAGTACTGGGTATTAAGCTCAGAAATGAATGAATGAATGGGAAGAGGGCCAGGTTGTTGAGAATTCTGTGTTTCATGAAAGAACAAGGGTGTTTTGTTGTTATTGTTTTTTGTTTTGAGACCAGGCCAAGGTGTTTAGTTCAGGTCTCATCTTCTCCATTAGGTTTTCCTTGAGCTCCTGGACCGAGCAGAGTGCTTTTCCCAGGGGTCATCATAGGACCTCACATATGCCCTGCCTCAGCCCTTTCAACTTTATATTTGGCCTTCATCAGTGTCATCTATCATCATTTTCTATCATATCTCCATGACTTGTCTGTCATCTTTCCAGGTATCTATCATTTGTCTGTTTATCTATCGTGTGTCTGTCATCATTATTGCCATCTCTCTGTCTACCCATCCATAGTCTGTGTGAAGCCACATACTCTCCTTCCCTGAGAGGGTTTCTTACTCATTCTCGAACCTTCTAGTCTCCCCCACAGAGCCGATACCCAGTGAATGCTTATCCATGACAATCGCCCACATCCTGGGGATTCGCTGTGTTTCAGAGTCTGTCATGTGGGAGAGGAACTCTAGTTTCTGTACGATCCCAATCGGTGAGCCAAGATCTGCAGGTAGAAACCACAGGAACGTTCCAGCTGGCGGCAAGCTCCAGACACGGAATGAGCTTCTTCAGGGAGAAAAAGCTCCCCTGCCAGGCGGCGTGTGGAGGAGGCCGCCATTTTCATTTTCAGGCGAGGGAGCTCAGGCCAGTGTGGGGCGCCAGCAAGTGACGCCACGCAGCGCCCCGCCCCCTGCGGAGCGCCCCGCTTCCGCCGTGAGGAGCCGCTCCAGCCTCTCCTTCCTCTGAGGAAGGCAGTGATGCTGTCGGTGCATCGGTCTGACCCTTTTAGGAAAGAGCTCCTAAGCAGGCCCGGGAGTCCGGCTACCTGTCAGGCCTGGCGCCAGCCCGGGGCTCACCTGCTGGAGGCACCTTCTGGAAGCTGGAGTTTCCTGCTGCACATCGCTCTGCTGAGGCCCTGTGGGGAGCACAGCGCCGGTTTTCAGGCAGCGATAGGAGGGCTAACAATGGGGGGAAGTGCCTCATTGACCTGCTTTCTTTCCTAGTTATCACTAAGAAAACAGGCTCCGTGGAAGCTGGGGTTATCTCAGAGGCTGCTGCATGAGTGGGGGATGAGGGCGTCCGCTCTCCTGGAAATGCTCAGGCCCGGCCTCCGCCCCAGGGTGAGCCACGGTCCGGGCTGCAGGCTGAGAGAGAGAGGGATTTCACCTCAAATTGAGCGGGGGGTTTTCGTTTTATTTCCGTCATGAGAACACTTTTCTGACCTCAGGGAAGATCACGGTTTTTGACTCTCCTGTCCTGACACCTTCCTAAAGCCTTGCTCAACTTGCAGATGGACACTGGGGACTTGGTGCTCAGTTTGCGGATGGGCCCCTCCCCCTCTGGGGGCTTGGCGAAAACGCAGACTCTCGGGTCCTGCCCTTCCTTCAGGCTCCCAGGGTGGCCAGGCAGGGTCCCGGGACAATCTTTACCCAAGCAACCTCTAAGACCCCTGAAGAGTTGCAGTTGGAGCCCCTCCCCGCTTCCCTGGGCCTCGGGTGGTGAAATCCTACAGATCAGTCAAAGGCCCAGGGCCTGGGCGCGCCTCATGGGCACCACCTGGGGTCGGAGTGCCCTCCCCAGGGACCCTGGTGGCCCAGACGCTGCCATGCTGTGCACCTGCCTCTCTCCCGGCTCCCCGCTCACAGGCGCCTCAGGGCTCGCCGATCACCCCGTGAGGATACACAAGACCTGCTGCAACGTGGCTGCGGAAGCAAGGGGACTAAGGGTGATGATGAGGGTGACAGTGATGTTGGTGTGATGATGATGATGGGGTGACAGTGATGTTGGGAGTGATGATGATGGGGTGACAGTGATGTTGGGAGTGATGATGATGATGGGGTGACAGTGATGTTGGGAGTGATGATGATGGGGTGACAGTGATGTTGGGGTGATGATGGGGTGACAGTGATGTTGGGGTGATGATGAGGGTGACAGTGATGTTGGGGTGATGATGATGATGGGGTGACAGTGATGTTGGGAGTGATGATGATGGGGTGACAGTGATGTTGGGGTGATGATGATGATGGGGTGACAGTGATGTTGGGAGTGATGATGATGATGGGGTGACAGTGATGTTGGGGTGATGATGATGATGGCGTGACAGTGATGTTGGGGTGATGATGAGGGTGATAGTGATGTTGGGGTAATGATGATGGGGTGACAGTGATGTTGGGGTGATGATGGGGTGACAGTGATGTTGGGGTGATGATGATGATGGGGTGACAGTGATGTTGGGAGTGATGATGATGGGGTGACAGTGATGTTGGGGTAATGATGATGGGGTGACAGTGATGTTGGGGTGATGATGGGGTGACAGTGATGTTGGGGTGATGATGGGGTGACAGTGATGTTGGGGTGGTTATGGGGTGACAGTGATGTTGGGGTAATGATGATGGGGTGACAGTGATGTTGGGGTGATGATGGGGTGACAGTGATGTTGGGAGTGATGATGATGGGGTGACAGTGATGTTGGGGTGATGATGGGGTGACAGTGATGTTGGGAGTGATGATGATGGGATGACAGTGATGTTGGGGTGATTATGGGGTGACAGTGATGTTGGGGTAATGATGATGGGGTGACAGTGATGTTGGGGTGATGGGGTGACAGTGATGTTGGGGTGACGAAGATAATGGGGTGACAGTGATGTTAGGGTGATGATGGGGTGACAGTGATGTTGGGGTGACAATGATGGGGTGACAGTGATGTTAGTGTGACAGTGATGACGGGGTGACAGTGATGTTGGGGTGATGATGATGATGGGGTGAAGTGATGTTGGGGTGATGATGGGGTGACAGTGATGTTGGGGTGATGATAGGGTGACAGTGATGTTGGGAATGATGATGATGGGATGACAGTGATGCTGTGGTGATTATGGGGTGACAGTGATGTTGGGGTAATGATGATGGGGTGACAGTGATGTTGGGATGATGATGATGGGGTGACAGTGATGTTGGGGTGTCGATGATGATGGGGTGACAGTGATGTTGGGGTAATGATGGGGTGACAATGATGTTGGGGTGATGATGATGATGGGGTGACAGTGATGTTGGGGTGATGATGGGGTGACAGTGATGTTGGGAGTGATGATGATGGGATGACAGTGATGTTGGGGTGATTATGGGGTGACAGTGATGTTGGGGTAATGATGATGGGGTGACAGTGATGTTGGGGTGATGATGGGGTGACAGTGATGGGGTGATGATGATGGGGTGATGATGGGGTGACAGTTATGTTGGGGTGTTGTGATGATGGGGTGACAGTGATGTTGGGGTGATGATGATGGGATGACAGTGATGTTGGGGTGAAGACGATGATGGGGTGACAGTGATGTTGGGGCAACGATGATGGGGTGACAGTGATGGGTGATGATGATGGGGTGACAGTGATGTTGGCGTGACGATGATGGGGTGACAGTGATGTTGGGGCAACGATGATGGGGTGACAGTGATGGGTGATGATGGGGTGACAGTGATGTTGGGGTGATGATGATGGGGTGACAGTGATGGGTGATGATGATGGGGTGACAGTGATGTTGGGGTGACGATGATGGGGTGACAGTGATGTTGGGGTGACAATGATGGGGTGAAAGTTATGGGGTGATGATGATGGGGTGACAGTGATGTTGGGGTGACAATGATGGGGTGACTGATATTGGGGTGATGATGATGATGGGGCCACAGTGATGTTGGGGGTGATGATGATGATGATGGGGTGACATGATGTGGGTGATGATGGAGGTGATGATGATGGGGGGTGACAGTGATGATGAAGGTGATGGTAGGTGATGATGGGGGATGGTGGTAATAATGGGAGTGATGATGATAATTGGGGTGATGATGATAATGGGGGTGATGATGGAGGTGATGGGGAGGTGAGGGTGTGGGGCCTCCCACCCGCAGGGGAAGGAACATCTGGTCTGAGGCTCACAAATTCCAGGGGCCGTCTTAAGTATTGCTTCAACACAATGAGGTAAACACCCAGGTCCCAAGGCACCAAGACCGGGTCCTCTGGGCCTTCCCCGGTCACCCTGAGGCCACTTGCTGCCATCCATCCAAACAGTAGGCCTGGCTTGCCTGCTTCACAGGGTTCCTCATCTCCCAGGCAAGAGAGGTGGCACGGATTCTATAAATAAATAAATAGCATAAAATTCAACCCTGTGGGAGGCCTGCAAAGCCCTCAGGTTGTGGCCCTTGCTGCCCATCCCCTTCTACAGCTACACTGGCCTTTTCTGCAGCCAGGACACCACAAACACACTCCCACCCCAGGGCCTTTGTGCCACTGCCCCCCTGCAATGCTCAGCCACAGAGGTCCCCGCAGCCAGCACCATGCAGGCCCTATAGTTTCCAGCTCTGGGGCCACTTTGTTAGGGGCCTTCCTTCATCCATTTAAGACATTTTAGAAACACAGAATAGAAGGTTTTAGTCACATACATATCCTGGCTTGATAAGCATTCTATGTAGAAGCCCTGGGTGGACACGTTCCAAAACAAGGGCATGGTTTTACTCAGCACCTTTGAATCTTTGATGACTCCAGGCCCTCGTAGGAGCCAGGAGGAGATGTCAGGTCTGAAGCTGAACCCGTGTGGTCGTGGCAGCTCTCCATGACTTGGGTTTCCCAAGTCGCTCAGGCTCTGAGTTGTTCTTCCAGTTCGTAACGTAGTACAAAGTTAGGAGGCATCTCAAAGGATGAACAGAAGTAATACAATAAGCCCTTAACCTGGGGCCCAGCATGTAGTGGGCAAGCTGTGAACTCTGACTGCACCACCATGTTCCGGACACGCTGTGATCTTCAGGTGGGGGCGGATATTGAAGCATCAGTGGCCTCTGTCTGGTTAGCGACGCTGCACCTCCTCACCCCTTTCTGCTCCCTCAGGCTTGGTGCTTCCCTGGGCCCCGTTAGCTTCACTGTGAGTGCCTCCCGTTCATCTAGGCATCTGTGTCCCATGCGGAGGTCCCCATGACAGTGAGGACTGATGTCCTTTAGACTGCAGTTCCCACAGGCCCTGGAGCGGCGCCTGGCATGTCGTGGGCTCGATAAATAATCATTGAATGGATGAATAATTGAATCAATGAAGAGAGAAAATGGCCTAAGCCGAAGCCACATCAGTGTGGCCATGGAGTGAGGGGCTGGGGTAGGTTGTGCCAGCCCTGAACCCTCCTCTTAGGCGGGCCAGGCTTCGTACACCACATCTCTTTTGAGTCTGTTTTCTTGGGGGGGTTGATAATTCCTTCAGAACATTACTGGGGGGCACTGCGGAGTGTTAGCTTGTGAATGGAAGTGTCTTGAGTGGAGCAGCTGGAGGAATTCTGCGATGGCCCATGACTGCCACCGTGGTGTGCACACACTTCCTCCCAGCTGTTCACCAGGAATCCAGGGCGGCTGGGAGGGCTTGTTATGGGGTTAAGGTCCCAAAGCAGTTGACCTTACAGTAGGGAGATAATTGGGGGGTCCGGCCTAGTCACATGGACCCCCTAAAAATGATTTTCTCCAACTGCAGTCAGGCGGCCTCCAGGAGCTGAGAGTAGGAAGGAGCATAGAGACCTCTGTCCTGCAACTGCCAGAAGAAAACTCCCCCAGCAACTGGGAGCTGAAAAGTGGCCCTTAGCCCCTAGAAGTCTCACAGCCCTGGCCGGTACCATGAATTCAGCCTGCTAAGACCTGAAAGTAAAGTTGCATCATGCCCAGGCCGCTGACTTGCAGAAACTGAGCTGAGGGTTGGTGCTACTCTAGGCTCCTGTGCTCATGGAAATTTGTTATACAGCAACAGGAAATTAGTGCAAATAGAAAACGCTGTCTCAAACATGGTCATTGATAACTGGACACTGCCATGTTCCAGCCCCAGGAATAAGACACAAATGGTTCTCGTGAGCGCTCGGCCATCCATCAAAGCAAGCCTTGATTCCACACAGGAGAGAAATCTGATGCCTCAGACCCTGGGGCCTTTTGGGTTCAGGATAATTGTGAGTTCGTTATGCTGAATTTCTTAACAGGAATTTAATGAACAAGTTCCCTGTTTTGAATTCCAGTTCCATTTATTAGTCAGGGCAAAGGGAGGCT
This sequence comes from Nomascus leucogenys, assembly GCF_006542625.1. Classification (NCBI taxonomy): domain Eukaryota; kingdom Metazoa; phylum Chordata; class Mammalia; order Primates; family Hylobatidae; genus Nomascus; species Nomascus leucogenys. The sequence goes on from NC_044383.1 coordinate 155,351,497, forward strand.
GCTGTAAGAAGGAGCCCCGCTACACTGTTGCTTAAAATACAGGCCTGCACCGGCCTCCTCCTGCAGGGGCACCAGGCAGGCGGCCCTCCCGTTCTCCGGTGGCAACTGTCTCCAGGCCACGCTTGGCAATAGCGGGAAATAAAATGACGAAGGTTACTCCTCCTCCTCCTCAGTGCACCTCTTCCTGGGGATTAAAGGAAGGACCTCAGATGACTACACTACAGACAGCGGGGGTGCCTTGGGCCCAACTCAAATTAGGTCTATAATGCACTGCATGGTCAGAGTGGGCTGGAGCTGCAGGAGGGGCAGGGCCAGCACCAGCATGCAGTTGGTGAGGGGAGGGCTTCAGTGCTGGGCGGGCAGCCTCCTCTGGGACCTGGCTGTAGTGGGCCAGCCTGGTGGTGAGTTTGTGTCTGACATGGGCTCTGCCACCTGCCAAGTGTCTGATCTGAGGACAAGTGGTGCTTTCTGGGCCTCAGCGTCTTCCTCTGCAAAATGGGACCGTGAGACCACACCTGACTGCCACGGTTGTTAGTGGACAGGCCTCAAAATGTTGCCTGGCACATGCTAAATCAGCATCCAGGGCAGTGCTGCTCACCAGAAGCCACAGGACCTGCGTATGGAGCTAGTTCAGTCAGTGACCTGCTGAAGGAGTGTGGGGCACGGGGGCCGCAGATTCTGAACACACCTCATCCTTACAGTGATGACGGCAGAGTGCCTGCTTATTAGCAGCTTTAGCCAATTTGCAGTTTATCTTGGTGCTCACCCAAACAGGCTGCAAACCGAGACAAACACACTTTGAGGTCATCACCCCATGGCTCAGAACATTTTCCTGATGGTTTCTGTGCTGAGGAAAGAAAAAGAAGGCCTTGAAATATTGCCAGTGGAAAAGGTTTGTGTGTGCAGCTGATGGCAGATGGTGGATTCTGGCAGCCTGGCTGGGAAGCCCCTGGCATCGGGTCTGTGCTGGTCACTCATGTGCCTGGGAAGCCCAGGATGCGGGGGTCTGTGCTGGTCACTCAGCTTCCTGGGAACCCAGGGTGTGAGTGTCTGCCCTGGTCACTCATGTGCCTGGGAAGCCCTGGGCGTGGGGTCTGTGCTGGTTACTCAGTTGCCCTGGAAACCCGGGGTGTGGGGTCTGTGCTGGTCACTCAGCTGCCCGGGAAGCCCAGGGCATGGGGGCCTGTGCTGGTCACTCTGTTGAAGCTCTTCTTCTTTTCAATTTGGGGGATGTGAGGCTCTATCCCACCTCCTGGCCTTGTTCTAGTTGTTGACAGAATGGTTAGGTTTGAAAATCAGGCAGAGTACTTTAGGCAACTTTCATTGGAAAAGAGAGGTTCATTTTCTCCTGCACCCCGTGGAGCCAATTCCTTTGAAATCTAAAGAGCAGAAGGAGAGAAGGGAAGGGCACCGTGCTCCAACGCCGCTGGCCACTGTTTCTCTCGTGGGGGACACGCTTTCTTCCTTGCTCCAAGACTCACTTTTCATCCCCATTCAGGTTCCGGGAGCTCTCCTAGGTATTGGAAAGGCTGTGGTGAGGACACACAGCTCGCGCCATCCTGGGGAGGAACCTCCACCCAGAGAAGCCAACATGCGCACGAGGCACACACCACACCATGGTGGAGCTGACGGCAGCAGGGAGGGCACAGATGGGTGCACATGACGCACACACACCACCATGGTGGAGCTGACGGCGACAGGGAAGGCACAGATGGGTGCACATGACGCACACACACCACCATGGTGGAGCTGACGGCGACAGGGAAGGCACAGATGGGTTCCTGCACACAGCTTGGAAACAGGGCGGCACAATGAAGACCTTCATTACTCGTGTTTGTCTCACTTAACAACAAGGAAAACTGAACCCTAGGAGAGGTGACTTGCCTGCAACTGGGAAGCTGCAGGGCAGGGTCAGGGACGGCCCTGGTGCTGGTGCTGTGGCTCTGCCAGGCTGTGGCTGCCACTGCTGGATGCTGGTCCCCGGGCGAGGGGGACAGATGTGCAACATCTTCATGGGCTTTAAATGCTTTTAAAAAGGAGAAAATCCTGCAAGGTTATTTGTTACTTGTCAGCATTTTAAAGTGAGGTAGCTGAGATTCACAAGAGCAATCATTTGCCTGAGATCTGCTTGTGCTGGGCGCCTTCATTCACAAACTGCCTAGGGAAAATGTTTTGCCCCCTGCACCTTCTATCCTGAGGGTGTTGTCAACAGGGCCAACAGACTCTGACTTCCACACCAGTGACTCTTGGTCCTGCAGTGATGAATTTGAATGCTCTGCAGCGGCCTCTGTCCAGCTGATTGACCTGGGGTCAGGAAGAAGACAGGCAAGGGCCAGGCTGTGGCCTCAGTGTTGGCAGATGTGTTTCTGGGTGGAAAAGCTGCACAGCAGACACCCCAAGCCGGGAGTCAGGAGTTATTAGGAAGAAGTCCTCTGGGACAGCATGCGGGGGCCTGGCCCGCTGGGCCACAGAGGACTCGGTGTTGTTTCCAAGCCCTGCTCCAAGGTGGCTCTAGAGCCTGCACCTGCAAACGCACCCTGGGGAGACCATACCATCCCTGCGGGTGAGCTGGGCTGTCCCCTCCGCTGGGTCAGAGACACTGTCCTCCCACAGAGGGTGTGCAGGGAAGGAAAGGCTTTGGGAATTTCCCCCAGTCTGGGCTCGAGCCAGGTCAACCATCCTACAGAGACAGGAAACCCGGAGCTTCCCACAGCAGCCCAAAGTTCCAGGGGAGGGGAGACAGGGAAGACTTCCAGCCCACATAGCACACACTTGCACATGCACACACCTGCACACACACACCTGCACACACTTGCATACCTGCATACACATGCACATACACCTGCACAAACACCTCTGTACACACACACGAGCACCTGCACACACATGCATACCTGTGCACACACACCTGTGCTGCACGTGCATACACACATGCACATACACCTGCACACATACCTGCACATGCACATCTGCCTACACATGTCCATGCACACATGTGTGCACACACACAAACTAAAGGAAACAGCGTTCTCTGGCTTCATCTTAGTGGTCTCTCTGTGACATAGAAATGCTTGCTCGTGGAGGCTTCGCTGCACAAAGGTGAGAAGGAGACATCTGCCCATGGGGAGACATGAGCACAGCTGCAGGCCAGGGGCACAGGGCTCAGGGAGATGTGTGCCAGGAAGGATGGCCGGGTCCGACCTGGAGCTCTTGGAGGTTGAGGGATGTGGACTTTCTTTCAAGGGTAGAGGGGAGGGCCTCTGGGGGCCTTGGATCTGGCATGGAGTGATGGGTTTGGAAATTTAGATGTGAGTCAAGAGCGACTGCTGTACAAGATCCCAGCTGAACCGAGGCTGGGCCAGGGCAGCGGGAAGCAGTGGAGGAAGGGGCATGACAGGTTCTCAGAGGGTATTGGCGGGCTTTTCCTTCTCGTGTCTGCCTGATGAAAGACAACGCCGCCATCAGGGGCCTCCTCCACTGAGAGTGGAGGGTGTCTGGCCACCTGGGGGCAAGTGTTCTGGGGTGCAGTGTGTTTGGATGCGAACCTGCTTCCTGACTGGAAGGGGTCAGGGAGTGAGGCCGGGGAGACGGGAGCAGGGGATGGGAACTGGACCTTGTGCTGGACATTAGGAGAAAACGGGGCAGTGTCTTGGGAGACCCCGTCTGGTGCTCAGGGAACACGGTGCAGGGTGCCCCGGGTGCCTTGGGAGATGGAGGACAGAGGATAAGCCGTGGTAGCCACTCTTGAGCCAAGCAGCAAGGGGTGGGGCAGGGCTGGCCATCACCAGGGGCCCTGGGGACTGGGGCACATTGGACATCTTCTTTGGCCCTGAGTCTTTGCACTAAGCAGAGATGTGTAGAGATTGGTTGACTCTATTGCGCTAAAACTCAGTTTTATGCTCTGAACACTTGGTCAGTTAAACTCCACAATTGCTGTCATTTTTGTAAGCATCGCCTGACTGCAGGAACGCAGCGATCCCACACATGACATGTCCTTCCCAGTCCACGGCAGCTTTCTCGCCGGGAGGGCCGTTGCAGATGTGGACACACAGCAAACAGGACTGGACGCACGCATGGAGACAGGACCAAGTCATCTTCTGAGAGGGGAGCCTTCCAGAAAGTTGAGGGATCTTCTGAGTTGAAGTCCCCAGGGACTGTGACAGCCCAGAGCAGGTTGCACCCCGGAGGCAACAAGGACTGTGATCTCAGCCGTTGTCAGGTCGCTGACTTGAAAAATGAAGACGCTTAGCACATGGATCTAGTTTCACATGTATATCTTGATGAGCTTCCACAGGAACAGTCATTTAGGAAATTTTATGCTCTAACACTTCACAAACACTGGAACTCCACCCTGGCGAGGGGCCACACTCCGCAGGCCAGCAGAGCATGTGTCTGCGCGTCTGTCCAGCCACCCCGTGACCCCACATGGGCTGTGCTCACACTTTCTCTCAAGGGACAATGACCCATTTGTAGAATGATTATCTTTTCCTAAGACTAAAATGTCCTATTTATAAATATAATCGATCTACTTTTAAGAAAATTTTACCTGGTTTTAATTTAAGAAAGACCCTAGGATTCTGTGTGTCATTACAATAATTGTCTTTATTTTATTGGCAAATATCATATTTGATGCAAAGGAATGTCTGTAACACACGTGGTTGCACATCGTGATGAAGAGCCCAGGAAACCCTCCCTCTGAGCACGGGACAGGACTGGCACCCCCATGCCTGCCTGCCGGAGCCCTGCTGGGTCCCACACCAGGGACCCACGCCTGGACTTGGTGCCATGATCTCATTGCTTTAAAAAACGTTTATCACATTTGTGTATTTGCTGAACAACATGGCATCGTTTTGGTTGGTTTTAAGCTTTGAAAAATGGTATCACAGTACCTGTTCTTGTCCGGAGCTTGTCACATTTCATGAGTCACCGATTTAACTCCGCATGGCTGTAGTTTGTTCATCTTCACCCCTATGTAGCACTCTACAATGGACCATATCACAGCTCCCTCATTCCTCCTCCTGCCAGTGGACTCTGACGTTGTTCCCAGGACTTTGCCATTGCAAATGGCACTGCAGTCACCTGTTGTTGATTTTCTGCCTGATCATCTGTCTTTTTCTTATTTTAGTTTTTTTAATTTTTAATACTTTTATGATGGGCATATTTATACATATTCAAAAGGAAAGAAAACATCACAGTGAACCCCTGGACCGGAGCTGGCTGTGCAATCACCTGTGTGTGGACCCTTTTATCTGTTCCTCTGTCCACTTACCCCTCCTGCCGGGATTATTTTGAACCAATGAATTTTTAATATATTCTGGATGCTAATATTTTGTTATGTGGTTGCAAACATCAGCCAGCTCGTGTCTAACCCTTTTCATCTTTTGCTGCACAGAAGTTCTCAATTTTAATGTTGTTCCACTTATCCATCTTTTTGATGATTAGCATTTTTTGTGTGTGTTTAAGAAATAATTTCCCTTCCTAAACTCAGATGTTTTTCTCATTCTAAAATTCAAAATCTTTTTCACATTAAAGTCGTGACTTACGTGGAGTTGATTAATGTGTAAGGCGTAAGGATGTGATCTCATTGGACCTTTTTACATGAGCCCTCCCCAGCCTGTAGCACCACACTTCCGCTGGCGAAGGATCCGTATGCGCACACGCGGGGCTGCTTCTGGACTCTGCCTTGTTCCCCTGGTCAGTTTGCTCATTGCTGGGCCGATGTCACTCTGCCTTACCTTCATAATAAGTTTTGATGGGAATTATGCTTTTTGGAAGTTTCTTAGATATGTCTGGCACGTTGTTCTTCCATACAGATTGTAGAATTATTTTTTCTAATTTCATGAAAAACTCTGTTAGGATTATGATTACAACTGCACCAAATCCAGAGGCCAATTTAAGGAAGACGGTCACCTGCATCATGTTGAGCTTCTCTATCTCTCTGGCTATAAACATGAGCTCTCTCTCCATTTGCTTAGGTTTCCTGTTAAGTCTTTTGACAAAATTTTATAATTTTCTGCATTAGGTCTTAGGCAACTTTCTGAAGATTTCCTTCTGGGTCGCATAGTTTTTGTTGCCATCATAAGTTTTTGTTTGTTTTTTTTGTTTGAGAGGGAGTCTCGCTCTGTCGCCTAGGCTGAAGTACAATTGCGCGATCTTGGCTCACTGCAACCTCAGCTTCTCAGGTTCAAGGGATTCTCCTGCCTCAGCCTCCCAAGTAGCTGGGATTACAGGTGTGCGCCACCATGCCTCTCTAATTTTCATATTTTCAACAGAGATGGGGTTTCGCCATGTTGGCCAGGCTGTCTCAAACTCCTAACCTCAGGTGATCCACCCGTCTCGGCTTCCCAAAGTGCTGGGAATACAAGCGGGAGCCACCACACCTGGCCATAAATTGTATTTTTTTTAAAGTCATGTTTTCTAACTCTTGTTGCTGCTGTATGTGTGCAATTTATTTTTATACATTGATCTTAGAGCAGACACCTTGTAGACTATGTATTTATAATAACTTTTCTGTGGTCTTTAGTTTTACATAGGCAATCATATTGTCTGCAAGCAATGAATGTTTGCTTCTTCCTTTTCGATTCTTGAGGCTTGTATCTTAAACATACTGTGCGTGCTGGGTGATTTTGAATACAAATGGTGATAGTAGAAATCCTTGTCTTTTTCTGACTCTGCACAAGACTGATTGACTTTGAGATCCATTCCTGTGTTCAGACGCTTGAAGGAGGTCTAGGATCTCCTAAATGCTGGGGAAGGGCAGAGGGGAGACGGAATTAAGGGGAGGTCGCTTGGGTTGGTTGGTTCCGGGCCTGCCTTTCGCTGGGCAGGGAGAAGGAGGTCCCATGCTGTCACTTGACTTGGTTTCCTGATCAATTTCAGAAATTTCCTCCATTTTAGGGCAAAAGAAACACAAGGGCGGGAGAAACTCGTAGGCACTGCTTCTCTGGAACATTCCGTAGTTGGTCACTTCCTTAGTTGGTGCCGAGAAGTTTGTGGACAAGTGAGGAGCTCGGAAAGGGCTTCCAAGAGGCCGGCGAGGCTGTGGAGGAGCAGGGTGGGACAAGAGGCTCTTGGCAGCAGGAAAGTTTCAGGCACAGCCCCCCTTAGCCTGGCCCTAGAGGCAGCTGGTCAGGCTCACTAGGGGAGGGAGGTCTCCATGCTCTTGTCCACCCAAACACTGGCCACAGGGACGCTGGCCTGGGAGTCCTGAGTTCCCGATGCGGCTGATGTGGGTAGCACACGGCTGCTGAGGTGCAGCCCAGGCCGGGTGGCACGAGCAGGGCGCTGGCATCTGGAGATGGGCTGGTCTCGGCAGGGCTTGCTGTGGCCGCAGTGCCGCCACCGTGAGAACTCACTGCAGACTCACAGATTAGAACACATTTGTAGGCCTGGGCAGGGGGCTCTGCAGGTTTGCTATTCCCGCAACCATCTTGGTGATATGGGAGTGCTGGGTAGAGGAGGGAGTGGCCCCTGGCCACCCCCATAGACCTAGGTGAGGACAGGCACTCTGGCCTTCCTGCTCAAATGTTGCATTTTCCAAGACCACCCTGGCCCCACTACACCCCCATCCTGAGCCTATGAAAACCAAGACTGTAGTGGGCAGACACACAGAAGCAGCTGGACGTCATGAGGAACACATCGGTGGAAGAAGACACAAGCGGTGTGTCGTCGGGAGCACGTGGGCAGAAGAGCACACCGCCAGGCACCAGCAGGCCATCGACCATGGAATAATGCAGAGCTCGGCCTGAGTGGTCAGAGGAGAGTCAGCGGCCGGACTCCAGGGGAAAACCATTTCCCTTCTGGCTCCCCCATCTGCTGAGAGCTACTTCTACTCAGTAAAACCCTGCACTCATTCTCCAAGCCCATGTGTGATCCGATTCTTCTGGTGCACCAGGGCAAGAAACCCCGAGATACGGAAAGCCCTCTGTCCTTGTGATAAGGCAGGGGTCTAATTGAGGTCGTTAACACAAGCCGCCCATAGACAGAAAGCTAAGAGAGCATCCTGGAACACACGCCCACTGGGGCTTCCCCTGTGAACATTCGCCCCTGGACACTGCCGTGGAGTCGGAGCCCCAAGCCTGCCCGTCTGTCTGCTCCCCTTGAGGTTTGCGCAGTGGGACACTGAAGAAGCGAGCCACTCCCCCGTCGCACGCCCTGTGAGGGGTCGAGGGAACCTTTCCCATTTCACTGGGAATCTTTGGCCTGACAAGATGTTCCAGGCCCATGTGGAGCATTTTCTACCCTGGACCTGGAACTAGCCACTTTCTGGAGTCCTGGCTTCTTTTCGTGGAAAGGAAGTTTAGGTTCCAACACAGGCTCTAGGAATGTGCGTTCTTAATAGGGTGGCCTCATTTCTAGCTTCTTTCAACAGATAGACCTGAGAAATGCATTTTCAAATTCAAGACTTAACGTGGTATCTTCTGCTGCTTCTTTCCATGCCCAAAATGCTGCTTCCCCGTGACGCAACATAATTAGTCATGCTCTCTCTCGCCTTACACGTGCAATCGTCCTAGAATAAAACACCAGAACCAACAATGTGATTCCCACAGCAGGTTAAGGGTTTTTCCACCTCTTCTTGATCTTATGCTATGCATGTTCCACTGGGTAATTTCTATGTTCTGAAGTCACTTGAGTTTGTCGCCGTGTGGTTGTGTGAGTTGATGCAGCCTTTTGGGGAAGGAATCCGGTAGAATCGACTGAAATTGAAAACACACCCGTCACTTCAATAGCTTCTCTCCAGGAGTCTGCACTGTACTGCATTCTGCAGGGGAGAACATGGGTGCATGAGGAGAGATGAATGTGGCCTGGCAGACAGACTGGTGTTTGCCAAGCTATCTTCCTACTGCCCTCCCCTCAGAGAGGAAGCCAAGTGGTGGTTGACTGGTTGTGGCTCATCCGTGGATGGTTCTGTGGCTGTTTCAGACACCATGCATCTGTACCAGCTCCTTGGAACCATTTTCTTGAGTGAGGAAAGGAAAAGAGGCAGTAAAAATTATGTGGTGGTGAGATCCTGTGTCTGAAACAGTGACATGATTGCCTTATGTATGAGCACATATAATTGCACAGGATTCACTGGAGTGGGAGACACCTGGAAGGACACACGCCTTGTGATTTATATCTGGGGTGTGGGAGAGGAGGGGAAGGGATGGGCAGGAAGCAGCTGGCCAAAAAAACCTTTTATATTGTATTATTTTTTATTTTTTGTTTTTTTTTGTGGGTTAACAGGCACTTTCTTTTTTAAAAATTTTAAGTTTGGGGGTATATGTGCAGGATGTGCAGGCTTGTTACATAGGTAAACATGTGCCATGATGGGTTGCTGCACAGATCATCTCATCACCTAGGTATCAAGCCCAGCATCCATTAGCAATTCTTCCTGATGCTCTCCTTCCCCCTCCCCGATCCCCTGACAGTCCCCAGTGTGTGTTGTTCCCTGCCATGTGACCCTGTGTTCTCATCATTCAGCTCCCACTTATAAGTGAGAACGTGCAGTATTTGGTTTTCTGTTCCTGTGTTCGTTTGCTGAGGATGATGGCTTCCAGCTCCATCCATGTCCTTGCAAAGGACATGATCTTGTTCCTTTTTATGGCTGCATAGTATTCCATGGTGTATGTGTAGCATGTTTTATTTATCTAGTCTATCGTTGAAGGGCATTTAGGTTGATTCCGTGTCTTTGCTAATGTAAATAGTGCTGCAATGAACATACGCACGCATGTGTCTCTATAATAGAATGATTTATATTCCTTTGGGTATATACCCAGTAATGAGGTTGCTGGGTCGAATGGCATTTCTGTCTTTAGGTCTTTGAGGAGTTGCCACACTATCTTCCACAATGGATGAACTAATGTACACTCCCACCAACGGTGTAAAAGCGTTCCTTTTTCTCCCCAACCTTGCCAGTATGTTATTTTTTGACTTTTTAATAATAGCCATTCTGACTGGCATGAGATGGTATCTCATTGTGGTTCTGATTTGCATTTCTGTAATGATCAATGATGTTGAGCCTTTCTTCATATGTTTGCTGGTCACATGTATATTTTTTAAAGAAGAGTCTGTTCATGTCCTTTGCCCACTCAAAAAGGCTTTTTAGAAAAGACTGGCCCTGAGAAAAACTTCACGTGTGATCCCATCCCATTGATGTAATAATTGGTGCATGCAGATGTATAAAATGACAGTCACCAACATTTTAACTGTGGGCACTGCAGGGTTCTGGGTTTTTAGTGATTTTCTTTAAAGGAAGGTTGGAACTTTTTTTTTTTTAGATGGAGTCTTGCTCTGTCGCCCAGCCTGGAGTGCAGTGGTGCGATCTCTGCTCACTGCAACCTCCACCTCCCGGGTTCAAGCAATTCTCTCCCTTAGCCTCCTGAGTAGCTGGGATTACAGGCACTCACCACCATGCCCGGCTAATTTTTTGTATTTTTCATAGAGATGGAGTTTCACTATCTTGGCCAGGCTGGTCTTGAACTCCTTCATGATCCACCTGCCTCAGCCTCCCAAAGTGCTGGGATTACAGGCATGAGCCACCATGCCTGGCTGGATGGTTGGAATTTTTATACCAAAAATGTACTTTAAAACTTACTTATTAGAAAAAGAGCAATATGGCTATTTTACTGTGGGGAAAAACAAGACCTGCAATGAGATGAGGTCTGCGAGCTGCTTGGCCGGCCTGTCCTGGACACGCCTCATAGCAGGGAATCGGGGGCAGGTAGGCAGTGACATGAGGTACCGTGGCCCCGGCTCCGCTCCGTGGGGGGTCACGGTGGAGAGCTTCAGGCATCAGTGCGGCTTGGTTAGCACGGCTAAAATGTTTCAGAAGCAGTGTCTCAAGTTATATAAGAGCAACTGTGTGCCAGGACAAGCCTGGGACAATGCCCGCTCTTGCTGGTGTCTGGACATATTTGCCCTTCCCAGGGAGGACCCAGATCCCTGTTCCTCTGGCATCTCGCCTGCCTGGCTTAGGAAGAGGGCAGAGCATTGTCAGGTTTTCCTGTCTTCTCGGCCTTTGAGAAAAACTACTCCCCAGTGGGAAGTATTTTCCTAGGCTTTATTTGGCGGTGTGCTGGGGAACTTTTAAATTACTGCCTTCCTTTACCATCACGTAATTCTTGTATTAATGCTTCTTGTGCAAAAAGAAAGGGAAGCTGCTACTGTGCTTTATCAGGGCTTTCCAGGAGGTCCAGATTTTTAAAATCCCATTTCCATAGATTAACTTATTAGTAGTGAAAACAACCACTGTGCACGTAATAAAATTGATGATTATTTAATGCAGATGATAAAAAAATGCCCGCTTTGATTACCACTGAGCTCAATGGAATAAGGAGAAATGCAAATCTTTCTGAGGTGTTAGTATTTATTTCTAAGCCACAACGAGTGCCACTGCTGTTGTTCTCAATAGTGTGCAGGGCTACGTCTTGATCAGTTTTCCAAAATGAACATGTTTGTGAAACACCCCAACAGTCGTGTGCGTGGTTCCATCTGGTGCCCTCAGCAACCTTGTTGGTTAAAGAGTTGAAGTTCAGAGAGATTAAATGACACCTCTAAAGATGAACAGTCAACAAAGAACTGAGCTGAAATCAGGGTTAACTGTTTTAAGTAAATATCCAGTGCTTTCCCCACAGGAATGGGTGGCTTTTCACTTAATCAACCAAATGGCCTTGGTTTGAGCCCATCTTAATGGCTGTGAACTGTATGGAAAATGGATATTGTGGAATTCAGTTAGCCCCACCTTCCTTCCTGGCCCCTCCTGCTGTGGTCAAATTCTGTTAATTGCAACTAAATCTTGTTCCCCAAGTGCTGGCCGTGAACAGCCTTGTCTTAAAAGCAAGGCCAAGATGGCACATCGCCAGCGGTCAGCGGCAGCATTTATAGGTGTCGTCCTGCAACGGGCTTGCGGGTCACGCTGGCGCTGTGTAACATGCACGCTCACCTTGCACCGTCTGTCATGAAATCCTGGAGCTATCACATGCTCCTTCTTTGCCTTACATGTGCGCTTTTATGCTGAGTTTGGAAAGGAGCTGCCATTTGTTCCAGCAGGAGTCATCCAGGTCAATCTCTGGGAGGCCCAGATAAAGCCGTTTGCCTGGCACACGGAGGAGACAAACAGCCCTCGGAAAGATAATGGGTTTGCCTGACACTGGGCCTGTGAATCATAACAAGATCCAAGGACTGGAGCAAGTCCAGGAATTGGCAATGTCCCTCGTTGTTCATCACCACGCTTCAAAGCTCAGAGTGCAGACTACCTGAAATTAAATGAATCAACTCTTAACTCACCAAAAATCACCTCCTTTTACTTACTCTTCAAAATAGAGGAAAGAAAAATTTTATAAAAACAAATGATAAGCACAAAACTCAGGTTTTAAACTACCTCTTCTTAGACAGAAACAGCACAGGAAGAAGTGAAAGGTGCCCACCTTCCATGGGTAGCCCACATTTCATGGCTGGTGATACGGTGGGGATCCTACTTAGCCTGACAACCTGACATACTCTCTGTGCTTAGGAATTCATAGTGTGGTATTTTCGACTCCAAATCAAAATCACTGGTGAGGACATTTAGAGAAGTCTCTGAGGTTAAATACAGCAAAAGAGGCAAAACCCAATGTGGATCAGGAGCTGTACATGTGCCTGTGTACAGGCATGTGTGTGTGCATTTGCATATACACATGTGTGCATGTGTTTGCTCATGTGTGTGCCTGTGTGCATGCATGGGCACATGTGTGTTTGCATATACATCTGTGTGCATGTGCCTGCTCATGTGTTGCCTGTGTGCGTGCATGGGTACATGTGTGTTTGCATATACATCTGTGTGCATGTGCCTGTTCATGTGTTGCCTGTGTGCGTGCATGGGTATATGTGCGTTTGCATGTGTATTTGTGTGCATGTGCCTGCATATGCCTGTGCCTGTGTGTGTGCATGAGTACATGTGTGTTTGCATGGGCATTTGGTATGCATGTGTATGCATGTTTGCATGCATGCACACACATGCATAAAGGCATGCATGCACATGCCTGCACACATGTGTGCTGTATGGGTGCCTGTGTGCATGTGACTATGCTTATGGGGACATGTGTTTGCCTGTGCAGGTGTGACAACGTGTGTTTTATGTGCATGTGTGTGTTTTGCATGCCTGTGTGCACATATGTGCATATATTTGTGTGTACATGTGTGCACAGGTTTGCCTGTGCCCATGTGCATGTGTGTGCATGTGTGCATTATGTATTTGCATGTTCATGTGTGCAAGTGTATTTGCATGTGTGCATGGGGGGATGCATATGTGCATGTATGTGCATGCACATGTGTCCCTGAAAGTGGACTATATTCAAACCTCTCTTACATAGGCCAGTAGAGGTTATCCTGGCTTTTGGGCCAGGGCAGGTCAAACAGCGTTGATGACCACAAGCTTCCAGTGCCCCTTAGCCGCCCCTCCCCTGCCATAGGCCAGAACAGATTAAACCCAGAGCTCACGATGCCAATCTGTGTTCAGTTGCAGGTTGGTATTATAGGCATGCAGCACTTAAATAACCTAAACCGTCAGAAATTACAAAATAAATGTTCTGTGCCTGGTAATGGTGAGCAATTTATCTGACATTTGATTCCAGTTTGCCATTTACGAGGTAATTTCACAGGTCTCCTCTGTTGTCCCAATCAGACTGGGAGGAGAAATCACTCGGATTTCTCAAATCACTCGGGAGAGACCAAGCACCCCAAGGAAACAACCTGTCCTCCTGCAGGAAGCTGACCTGGTGTGACCTCTGTGTGACCAGTGACCCAAGCCCTCCCAAGCCCTGAGGTCTGTGGGGTGTCATCTGCCTGACCAGGCTGTCTGGAGGATTCCAGAAGAACCCTGACCTTGAAGACTGCAGCTCCCTGTCAGGTGACAGAGCGATGGTGCAGACACCCATGTGCTCTTGGACGTTTAATGGAAACACAGACTGGGACACACCAGGGGCGCATAGGGGAGAAAGCGCAGTCTCTGTCCTGGACGGTGGCCAGGAGGCGGAGACAGGAACGCTGATGCAGATCATAGCGTGTGTCATTGAAACACACAGCTCGCCTACTAGCCCAAGACACAGGAGGGTCTGAGTCAGTCAAAGTGAGGAGGTCAGGGCTGGAATCCCAGAGGAGAGCATTCTCACTCTGAGATTTTAAGAAAAAGTGGAGTTAACAGCCAGAGAAATGTTGAGGTCTAGGTGGGTTGGAGGGCTTCTAGACTCACGATGGGACGTGTGGCGTGAGAGTATGAGGTCATAGCCTGTTAGGGAAGCCACGTGGCAGCCAATGAGGAGGTGTGTGTGCAGGCACGTGTGTGTGCATGTGTGTACGTGTGTCAGGCACGTGTGTATGTACGTGTGTGTGCATGTGTGCAGGCACGTGTGTGTGCATGTGTGTACGTGTGTGCAGGCACGTGTGTATGTGTGCATGTGTGTGCGTGTGTGCAGGCATGTGTGTGTGTATACTGTGTGCAGGCACGTGTGTGTGTACATGTGCATGTGTGTGCGTGTGTGCAGGCATGTGTGTGTATAATGTGTGCAGGCACGTGTGTGTGTGTGTGCATAGCAACCTGTAATCCATGAGTAGATATCTTGTGCAAGTGGAAATATTGATCAGTCCTAGGGAGTAAACGGCTGTAAGACAAGGGCTCCTTCTGTGTTTGCTGCCTCTGTTTGGTGCTCATCACATTGTGGCTGTCCGACATGTGTACGCACAGTGCATGTCCATTCCACAGCAGCCGGGACTCCTCCCGGAGCAGATGATTCTAAGGCACCACTTCCCTCCGCACCCACCATTTCATGGACTCGCCTTTGGAACAGCCCAGAGGGCTGCGAGACCAGGGTGTGCTGATGGGGCCTCTCTCACCCGCTCCTTTCTCATGTGTCTGTCACACGCGTCACGTGTGATGCCATATTGAATACAGGGACTCTATTTTTTTGTCCTCCTTTCTAATCGTGGGCTCTTCATCTTAAGAAATCGTTTCGGCTGGGCACCATGGCTCACGGCTGTCATCCCAGCACTTTGGGAGGCCAAGGTGGGTGGATCATGAGGTCAGGAGATTGAGACCATCCTGGCTAACACGGTGAAACTCCGTCTCTACTAAAAATACAAAGAATTAGCCTGGTGTGGTGGTGGGCGCCTGTACTCCCAGCTACTCGGGAGGCTGAGGCAGGAGAATGGCGTAACCCGGGAGGCGGAGCTTGCAGTGAGCCGAGATTGCACCACTGCACTCCAGCCTGGGCAACAGAGCAGGACTCTGTCTCAAAAAAAAAAAAGAAAGAAAGAAAGAGAAGAAAAGAAATGGGTTTTTACCTCTCTGAATCTCCTTCCACCCAAGGCAGCAGTGCCTGGAAGAGAGGGCAATGCCAGCATTTTGTATTTGTTTTGAACTGAACTGCCTCATTTCCTGGTGTAAGAAGAGAATGAATTTCGTATTTTAAATATTCAAGTCTGGCTTTGGTCATTAAACACTGAACACAGGGATGCATTTTGTTGTTATTATCGGAATTCCTCAGTTACCAAGATGAGGATGGTGCCAACAAAGTAGCTTTAAAAATCATTGACTTTTTGTTTTTACACAAGATTTAGGATGGAACTATTTTGACATAAAGTCAAGCTAGAATGTCGCAATATGTGGACCAACGTGAAGCTAGATCCCTCAAGATAACTTAATCCAGTGTGGATTGAATGAAACTCTTATTTTTTCTTCTATCAGTTACTCTGTTCCCAGCTTTTGCTACCAGAGTTGGTGGCTCTCATCAAAACCTTCATCCTGGTTGACACGAGGCTGTGCATGTGGATGAACATTGAAAACTCTACCAAGCCCTGGGGCGTTCCATCCGCATAACCCATGAAGGCAAATGCTATATGCAAAGGTTTGTGACCACGTGTCCTGCCTTTGAATAGATGGACTTTTGCAGGAATTTTTTGGCAGGTAGCTCAGTCCAGTATTTTCAGGACACGAACCTGTTCCAAGGTCTGTCAAACCTGGTCAAAGAGGAGATCAATTCCACGTTGTAAGTTGTCCTTTGCACATGAATGGAAGTTGTGTGGCTGGAGCCTGTCAGCCTGAGTGGTCTTCAGATTGTCAGCAACGCCAGACAAGGCCACATCTTTCTCGTCTCTGCATGCTTTGCATGTGGCAGGTGACAGATAAATATGTGTGAGCTTTGGGAGGGCCATGTAATGGGGAGGGGAACTGTTTGCATCATACGAACACTAACTGCTCCTGTGGATTTGGGGATTTGATGAACATGTGTTCAGAGCATGTGTGTGCACATAGACCCGCTCCAGGCCTGCACCTACCCGCCCCCTGCCCCCGCCACACACATACTTTAGAAATGCAGACATGGGGTGTGGCTTCAGCATTTATGACTGTCCCAAGCAGGGAGGCATTGGGTGGTAATGTCTGGTGTATGGGGCTTGCCTTTCCTCCTGACCCTGGACAGACTCACAGATAAGAGCATCTAATTTCATGAGTCACAGGTCCCCTAGCTAGGACTTTCTACTGCAATGTCAAATTTGTAGCCCTGCTGAAGACCCCTTCTCCTGGGAACTTCCTCAATTGGAGAGAAAAGGGAACAAGTAAACCATTCGTGCCTAGAAAGCACCTGGAAGCGCAGGGATGCTGCTGGCCGTGAGTGGCAGTGACAACGTGGCCGTGAGTGGCAGTGACAACGTGGCCGTCAGCGGCAGTGATAACGTGGCTGTGGGCGGCAGTGACAATGTGGCTGTGACGTGGCTGTGAGTGGCAGTGATAACGTGGCTGTGGCGGCAGTGATAACGTGGCTGTGGCGGCAGTGATAACGTGGCTGTGGTGGCAGTGATAACGTGGCTGTGGGCGGCAGTGATAACATGGCTGTGGGTGGCAGTGACAATGTGGCTGTGAGCGGCAGTGATAATGTGGCTGTGACGTGGCTGTGGGTGGCAGTGACAATGTGGCTGTCAGCGCAGTGATAACGTGGCTGTGGGTGGCAGTGACAATGTGGCTGTGAGCGGCAGTGACAATGTGGCTGTGACGTGGCGTGACATGTGGCTGTGGGGTGGGGCAGTGACAATGTGGCTGTGACGTGGCTGTGGGGCAGTGACAATGTGGCTGTGACGTGGCTGTGAGGCGGCAGTGACAATGTGGCTGTGAGCGGCAGTGATAATGTGGCTGTGACGTGGCTGTGGCGGCAGTGACAATGTGGCTGTGAGCGGCAGTGATAATGTGGCTGTGACGTGGCTGTGAGCGGCAGTGATAATGTGGCGTGGTGTGGGTGGCAGTGACAATGTGGCTGTGAGCGGCAGTGACAATGTGGCTGTGACGTGGCTGTGAGCAGCAGTGATAATGTGTCTGTGAGCGGCAGTGATAACGTGGCTGTAGGTGGCAGTGACAATGTGGCTGTGAGCGGCAGTGATAACGTGGCTGTGGGTGGCAGTGACAACATGGCTGTGGGCGGCAGGGACAACGTGGCCGTCAGTGGCAGTGACGGCATGCCTGTGAGTGGCAGTGACAATGTGCCTCTCTGCTGAGAGGCTTCTCGCGTGGGCTCCCTTGACCCCAGGGTTAGGCCCTGTGCAGCCAGCATTTCCTACGAAATTAAGCATCCTACAAAAGTGTGGGGAAACCCAGCGAGGACGCTGCCATTTGCCGATGGGCAATTGATGGTGAATTCATCTGCAGCTCACAGGCGGGTCTTATTAATTCATTATTTCAGTCCTGACGGCTCTGAAAAAGCCACCAAGTTGTGGCTGTGTGGTTTTGGTTGAGCTATGATAAAATAAGGATTTTAGAGTTTCCCTCCAAGGCTTGGTGAGAGAATCAAACTGGGAAATGAATATGAAGTGTGTGGCCAAGCATCTGGTGAGTGACAGACAGGGTGGAGGAGGGGCTGGGCGGTGGGTTTCTCCGCTGAAAGCACCACTGCAGGAGCAGCCCTGAGGAGGGGCTGTTGCAAGCCTGGGGACCCCGGAGGCCTTTGTGGCTTTCCAAGCTATTCTTGGTGGCAGAGCGAGGCTGGCACATACGCTGCTGGGCCCCAGGCATGCTCTGAGCACCTCCCAGGCACCGTCTCAGGAGAGCCCTGTGAAGGAGGAAGGCCCACAGTGCCAGGCTGCAGGTGGGGAGACTGAGGTTTAGGGAGCTCACGCCCTGTGGGCTGGTGTCAGGCTTAGGAGGTGGGAGTGGCAGCCTTCAGGGAGGTGGATGGGCCCCAAGAGAAGAGCCCCACAGAGGCTTCCCCATGCCCCCTGGAAGCAGGACGGGCCCAGGCGGGGCCCTCTGATCCACTCTGAGTCCTGGCCTGGCAGAGGCGTGAGTGGGTCCCTCAGGGAGAGTGACACTGACACCGCAGGGGCTGCTGGGGGGAGGGAAAGGCTCAGGTCAGGGCCCAGGAAGTTTGTCTTGCAGCTAATTTTTACATATTTGTTTAATCTGTCACCCAGGGTCATTGGTCAGGCTGCTCTCGGAGTCCGTGTTCCCAGCGATGGGCTGCCTGGGAGGAGGAGGAAGGCAGCCTCCAGGGACTCAGAGAAAGGAGTGCCATGGACAGGAGGCCTCGGGTGCAGCAGCGTGGCTGGGTCAGCTCCCAGGACACAGGCGCTCACCCGCAGCGCTGCTCCGGAGGTCCGGAAATTAGTCTCATCCCAGGGCAGTCCTCTGCTCAGGCAGCCGCATCGCTGGCCTGGCTCCCCCGGAGAAAGGGGGGTCCCAGACATCGCACAGCCCCTTTGTTGGCTGGGATTTGATCCTGCTCAGTTAACCTGGAGGGAGGAAGTCGTTCATCTAACAACTAGAGGCCTCTGACTGTTCAGTCAGAGTCAGTTTAAGTTTTAAGACAACTCTGACACAAGTTTTACGATATCTTAATTTCTGAAAACATGGACACTGATTTTCAAATGTTTTAAGAGACAGCCAGTACTGTCGCTGTTGTTCTTGGTGTTTCGCACCATTTTCTCTGCACGAACCGCTGCAATGGTGCATGACAGGGTTCTCCAGTTTCCCCGTGAAGTGGACTCAACACGGGGTGCTCACAGAACAGCCTGAGTGCGGAGCCTTCCGTGTCCTCACTGTGCAGGCCCAGGGGCTTGTGGATGCCTCGCCAACACCTGGTCACACAACGTTTTTTATCCACTCACTTTAAAAGAGTCATTCCAGAACAATCGTATTAGCTGTCATAGAAACAACTACTTTTCCTTCGTGTACTCATATAGCAATGTTTTACACAATTTGTTAATTCAGAAAGTATTTGGTGCTTTCTATGGGTCTAACTCATAATGATTGATTTACATAATTGCAACAGGCATAGACCGTCTGGGACATGACTCTTGGTCAGCACACAGCCCTACTGAGGGGAGCAGGGGTACGTGGGCACTAGAGGAATGCCCCTAAGTGGTGAAGATTCCAGAATACCATTGACACCAGGCCCTGGGATCACAGAGGAACCAAAGAGAACATGTAACGAAGAGAACTGGGTAAAGAGAGGCCAAGTAAGAGAGCTTTACCTGTCACCATCACCGTCACCATCATCACATTCATTGTCATCATTATCTTTGTCATCACCATTGCCATCATCATTATCACCATCATCACCATCATCATCACATTCACTGTCATCACTATGTTTGTCATCATCACCACCACCGTTGCCACCATCACCACTACCATCATCAACATCACCAATGCTAATGACAGTTTTGAGCATTTACATTAGGTTCTGTGTTAAACACATTAAATGGAGTATTTTAATTCTGAAACTCTAGAAGATGCCAAAGATCTTGTTTATTGTTTCCATTTCATAGATGATGAAGCCAAAATCTAGAGAAGCCAAGTGACTTTCCCATAGTTGTCATCACCATCATCATCACCATCACCACCATTATCATCACCATCATCATCATTCTCATCACATTCACTGTCATCAATATCTTTGTCATCACCATCATTACCAGGTGAGAAGCAGGATTGAAGCCAAGCTGTTCTACCATGTGATAGTCTTCCTCCCAAAGTGTTACTGCCACAATTATCTAGTTTGAGGAACAGAATCATAAGAAAGTCAGGCACCTTGCCAGCCTAGGTCACACAGCTCTAAGGTGTGGGAGCTGGAACTGGAGGGCAGTTTTGTCTGACCCCTGCCCACAGTCTTTCTGCTCAGTCTTCCTTTCTCATGCAGCTGTCCCTCATTGGGAAAATTCTTAGGCTCTGAGTTCCCATTGCCCCAAAGACCCTGTTTTGCATCTTAGAGGCCCTCATAAACTCAACCCTTCCTTTGCTTTGCTTCAGACCAAAGAGCATCACAGCCCAGGCAGCAGAAGTGCTTTGGGTGACACCAGGGCTCTAAGAAAGGAATCATGGTGATGATGTTGGTGATAACTATTGTTAGAGCTAACTATGACCCTGGCTCTTTATCAAGATGTTTACATATATCATTCCCCAAACTTCCATTCCCTTGAGGTTGATTTTAATTTCACAAGGGAGAAAGTGGAGAGAAAATCCATCCCGTAGCAGAGCTGGGATGGAAACCCAGACCTATCTGATTCCAATGCCTGTGGTCTCAGCTGGTGGTTCTGCCTTTCTGACTCCAGAGCAGGAGCCACCATTGGTTCCTCCAAGAGGCCCAGGACTCCTGCATGGGAAGACCCTCATGGAAGGGAGTGAGAGGGTTTGAATCGTGATGCTGATCTCTCAGTGTGAAGGTGTCACTTCTTCCCCGGGCATCAGGGCATTTCTCATACCCACCATGTTAGCTCAGTTGGCACAGAAAATTTTGGATCTCATTTGTCCAACCCAGAATCTGAGATCTGAGTGTGAAGCCTGAGCCCACCCTGGGCTCTAAGAAGCTTGCTGGAACCTGACGCCCTACCCATTCCCCCCGAAGCTGGGTCCTGCTTCTCTTACCCTTCAGCTGCTGCTGTCTGGTGTTTGGTAAAGAGACAACAGAGCAATAGACTTTGTGTCACTGCCTCATTCTCACAGGATAAACAGTCACACATCCATAACCACACACTCATTTCCACATGTACACACAATCACACCATACAATACTCACATGCACACACACTCACACACTCACACACTTACACTTTCCCTGTAGCCCATGCCCTCCTGAAGAGGACAACATAACTTGTTCCTCTTCTGCCCCCAGTGACAGGCCCAGTTCCAGGCATACGGAAGGTGCCCAAATACATCATTGTTTAGCTGAAGTGACTAAGTAATGAGGTTATTTATTTCAAATAAAGATAAAGGCAAGTGTTCAAATGAGTATTGTCTTTCAAAATGCTGTTTTTGGAAAGTCTTTTGTTTGGTTGAATGACGGCCAACAAACTTTTGAAGTTCAATTATTCAATAAGATGGCAATTTTGGGCATCTGCTATGCTCAAGGAATTGAATTAAGTGCCAGGGGTTCAGAGATGGTCAGTATGACTCTGCCAGTCCCAGGACCTCATGTTCTTTAGGACCAAAGTATGAAGTTAAAGACAAAACCTGCTTCCTCATTTTATTGTCACATCTTGCCTAGGTCAAATTTGGCTTTAGAATCCCAAGTCTCCAAGTTGCTAGGATGCTTGGAGGTCATGTCGGAGATAGGAATCCTGTCTCACTCACGGGGCAGCATGGTTCCGCTCCATCACCTTCTGAGACGAGGAGCTCAGTGTGGTCTATGGGGTCTTGTCCCTTCACAGAGCCCATGACTCTTGTTCATGATATTTGGTTCTCAGTGATGAAAGGATGTTTACGAAAACAAAACATGTGCCAAAAGGACAGAGGATGATGTGAGAGAGGCATGCTGTGTGCCTGGAGCCAATGTCAGAAGAGGAGCTGGCAATGCATCTGAAATTGGTGTGCAGCCTCCAAGGCAAGCTCTGGGCAGGGCGTGATTATTACACACTGTGCTGGTTATCCATCGCTATGTAACAACATTGTCACAAATCTAGGGCCTTAAAATGCACATTTGTGATTGCACAGGCTCTGTGGGACAGGAATCTGGGCACGGCTCACTGGATCCTCTGCAGGGCTGCCATCAAGGTGCCTTCCAGGAATGTGCTCCCATCTGGCAGCTCGACTGGAAGGGGTCTTGCTTCCGAGCTCATCGCCTTGGCAGTGTTCTGGCCCTGGCAGGGGCCGGGCTGAGGACCTGGGTTTCTGGCTGGTTGTCTGAAGGCTGCTTCCAGTTCTTTCCCACGTGGGCCTCTTTCTTGGCTGTTTTCATTAAAGCCATCAAGGCAGAGAATGTTGTAGCGAGACCAATGTTGCAATTTTACATAACTTAAGTCACACAAAGGACATCCCATCCCTTTTGACATGTTCTATTAGTTGGAAGCAAGTCACAGGTGAATGCCACATTCAGAGATGATTCTTGTGTATGAAAGATCACAGATGCCAGGGCATCCTAAGAAGCAATAGGATGGGGCATGGAGTGAGTGTGAGTGGCCCAAGAAGCTGGTGGGTGACAGGCAGGTGGTGTGAGCTTGGGTGCTGTGCCAAACATGTGGCAATGAAGAGCTTTCCACTTACCCCACAATGGGTGATTCTTCTGGATGTTGGAAGAAAAATCAGAGATTTCCATCAACTGCAAAGGAAGGCAGAAGGGGAAAGCTGCAGGCAGCACAGCCCTTGTCTCCTACCAGGCTTTGTGCCTTCAGGAGGTGGGCTTGCTGGCAGTACCCACAACGCACGGAAACACCATGTTCTGACTCGTGGTTTGGGCTCATTCTCTTGGGACTCAATTTATCAAAACCTCCCTCAAAAACTCGTGAAGTAGTTACATTACAACCTAGTCTCACCTTTTGTTGATGATTAACAAATGTTTGTTAATGATGGTTAATAGCAACAACATAGACTGGAAACTCCCAGGCTTCTTCCTTCTAAGGTTCCACATACATCCTAAATGTTTTCCTGGAAAACCAGAGTGTTAATAAATAACATCACTTATGAGTGAGCTGCAATATCTCATTTACCAGCCAAGCGGCCCCTGGTCAAGAGTGGATCCACAGTAGTTTAACAGGAGGAAGAAGTGAAATGCACAGTGGGTGTTCCTTGCAAAGCCTGTGTTCAGCACATCCTGTTGGTCGATGGAAACATGGTGGAGGAGCCCAAGGGAAGGGAAGAGAGAAACAACAGGCAACGTCTCTCAGAGGTGAATTTCCAGGCTTAACTTTTTCCCCTTTTCTTAGAGAAAGCTTTCCCAGATTGACAACTTTCTGCACAGATACTGATCATCATATATGTATATTAGTTAATACTGTTTCAGTAGTATAGGAATTGAAATAATTAACTGTTCAGAGGTTAACTGGACATTGCACGTAGGTTTTTTAACTTGAGGAATATGGAGGTAGAGAAAAGTGATTTTCAACCCTAGAGTAAGTAAAAGGCTTATATAATATTTTATCTAAGTCCATGCATTGCCTCTTCTCCTAAGGTGTTGGTATTGTTCCTAGAGTGAAGGGACACACTCATTTGTGTCCAGTCTAATGAGCTGTCAGTCTTAGATCCAAAAGGGGCAAATGTAACTTGACGGGTCCATTCTACATTTAGCACTGATAAGAACAATAATTTATATATGCATGACAATGGAGGGGCTACAGCAACACTATAAAACAGAAAAAAATGTTCAGCTTTATTTACGGTGTACTTCCTGTATTTCAGGAAGGTGAGGTGGGGCTTACAAAGGCTCAAACATATCACTATATTCTTTCTGCCCACTTGTTATTTACGGCTGGTGACACTGCATCGCATCCCTCAAACCCTACTCTTCTCAATACAATTCATTGCTTCAATACAATTCCATCTGCTCCCATCAGCTGTGTCAAATGAACAGGGTATGAGATCAAATGAGAAGCATGAGTTGAGGATAATTCCCAGGTTCCTACCTGGAGATGGGGTACCTGGTAGTTGTTGCCACTGATTGACAGAATGAAATCAGAATTAGAGCAAATTTAGGGTGAAAGGTGGTTAGTTCATTTTTGCAGGGTGGCCATTGAGGTGGGAAGTGTCAAGCATGAGTAAAGCAAAGGGGTGGATGTGAAGGATGTGAAGATGAAAGGAATGAAAAGGCTCAGAAGCAGAACCCATCCTCACTGGGCCTCAGTGGTAATGAGTGGTTCCAGGAGACTGGGCCAGTCAGCAGTGAGAAGCGAATGGTCAACAGTGATGATGGGGTGGTCAGCAGTGAAGATGGGAGGTCAATAGTGAGAAAGAGATGTTCAGCAGTGAAGATGAGGTGGCCAACAGGAAGGATGGGGAGGTCAACAGTGAGGATGCGGGGGTCCAACAGTGAGGATGGGGAGGTCAATGGTGAGGATGAGAGGTCAACAGTGAGAATGGTGAGGTTAAAAGGGAGGATGGAGAGTCAATAGTGAGGATGGTGAGGTCAACAGTGAGGATGAGGAGGACAACAGTGAGAATGGTGAGGTCAATGGTGAGGATAGTGAGGTCAACAGGGAGGACGGGGTGGTCAACAGTGAGAATGTGGAGGTCAACAGTGAGGATGATGAAGCCAACAGGGAGGATGGGGAGTCAACAGTGAGGATGGGAGGTCAACAGTGAGGATGTGGAGGTCAACAGTGAGGATGAAGTTGTCAACTGTGGCTAATATAGCAGACAAGCAAAAAAAGGTAAGGACTTAAAAGTCTGTATCAATTCTTTGAATATGGAGTTACTTTTTCCAGCATGTTTTGGTGAAATGGGGGTTGGAGGATTGTTCTGGAGGTGGAGTCTAGACTAATATGGGTGAGAAATCACGGCTAATAGGGAAGCAGTAACACATGGAAGCCACCTCCTTTCCAGGTCTGTGGCCCCCTCTGTCCTGGTCCTCATTAACATTAACTATGATGGATTCTCCTCTCTCTTCTGATTCCCTCTTCACTTTTCTCACCCCTGGTGTCCATTACGAGGACGATAAAGAGTTTTCCTTTCTTCAGGGAGATGCTGATTGGGAAACACTCTTCTATCACTATTGCTCTGAAATCATTACCCTTCATAAAAACTTAATTAGGGATTTACCAAAAATCCCTAATATCCATTACATGTAATAGACATATAATAAATTCTTATTGTGTGCTTATTGTAGAGTGGGTGGAAATTTAACCCACTTCTGGACACAGAGATGGGCGCTGGTCCTTGTGCCTTCCTGAGCAAGAATTACAATGGCATCTGTTCCTATCTTTTGGGAAATGCTGAAAGGCTTATTACACCTTGATATCTGAATAGCAGCAATGACTCTCTCTCTCTCACTTTGGATAATACTTTATGTATCTTTACATTTTATATTCCTTTTGAGGATTTTAATTCTGCAAATGTGAATCGAAATTTTGAAAAATGTTGGGTTCAGCATTGCAGGTGAACTGCTTTATAGCAAGGGAATTTTCTGGCACCAGTTAGCTCCCTGAAGTAGCAAGATTTAATTATCTACAACCATCAGAGTCAGTGCTGAAAGTAAAAGGCCTCGCTGGGGGAGATCCCCCACAGGATTGCAGGCCTGGCTGAACCCCAATGTGACCAAGGGAGTCAGCTGTCTTGCAAATTCTTAAACTCTCTAGTGCCTCCTGGTGTCCGGCCAAAGGCTCCGGGGAGATCCCACGAGAATGAGAATGGTTGTTGATCTTTGACACCCCCAATCTCACACCGCCTAGGACGGGAAGAGATTCGGGCCAGAATAGAACAGATCTGCCTTCGTCAGCTGGATACGTCAGCGGTGGGGTGAGGATGGATAGGTCAGTGGGCTCACTGTCCTCCACCATAAAGTCCAGACAATGACGCCCAGCTTTTGGAACTAAAGCAAGGTCTGGTGAGTGGACAGGGTTGAGGTCACAGGGCTGGTGAGAATTCAAGCTCAGGCTGGGTCTGGCCACTATGTGTGCTCCCAAGGACATCCTGGGGGGCCACAGAGGGAGGGATGCTGCTGTCCCCTAGCTCCTGCCCCACTCTCGGCAGCTTCCCCAAAGGTGTCGTCAAGACGCTGAGGATCGCGATGAGTCACGCTCACAGGGCACCGGTTCTGCATGTGCCCTGCATTTCCCCGTGCAGCTCTCGCACAGGCTTTTAGAGGTGGCCGTCACTGCCCTTGCCTTGCGGGGTCAGCAGCGCAAACTGTGCCCTGAAGACGTCCTCTTTCCAGCTCTGCAACAAAGGGCTGCCTTGCCTGCTCTCCTGCGAAGGCTTTTGCTTATTTTAGTGACATGCATCAAGTGTACATTGTAAAACCATTTCTCTTAAGCTTGCAGGTGTAACTTAATCTTTTATTTGTTCATTAATAGAGCAATTTTGATGTGACGACTAAAAACACTCATTTCCCGTTTCTTTAAGACTCAGTGTATACATTTTGCAGATTAAATTTAAATACATATTTTGAAACAGTTACTTGATAAAATTTCTTCAGACATTGTTTTTCAAACCATCATCATAAATTTAACATATCTGATTTTCTTAGGTACTTCAAACCCCTAGCAAGGGAAAACTGTAAATCTAATGAAGAAAATCTTCTCAGGCAATTAAACAATATTTACAAACAGGCTGCTTGACTCAAAGGTGACTTCCTTAAATCTGAGTTTCTCAGCCCCAGCACTGCGGATGTTATGAGCGGGTAATTCTTGGTTGTGAAGGCTGTCCTACAACAGGGTCCTAGAGGCCAGCAGCATCTCCCAGTCGTGACGATAAGAATTATCTCCCCACAGTACCAAGGTTACCCCTGACTGGGAACTATTGCCTTAAGTATTTAAACACTGATGAAAAGTTTAATCTTTTTAAAACTTTAAAATTCTTAAGCATTTTGATAAGCTCACAAATTTATACTTCAGATGCTCATAAATTTCAGATGCCTTTGAAAATTAAAATATCAAAACTCTTACAAAGCTCATTGCTTCAAGTCCAGTTGACTGATTATTAAATCAGCCAGAGAATTTTCTTCTCTGGCTGTCTACACCCCTGTCTCCCTTCCGGGACTTTCTGACCCTGCTAAGGGGATGTGCTCACCCAACTAGAAGCTGCGGAATTACCTCTCAGGCTGCCTGAGGTCACGCACTCATGGTTTCTGGTCAGAGTCTCAGGTCAGAGGACAAGAACTGAGGGTTGAGGTCAGAGATTTGGGACCAGCAGGGGCTCCGGGGCGCCGCTTGCGGGGTGATGAGCACCGTATTGGCTCCGTGGCTCCTTCATGCAGCCCCCCAGCCCATGCCCTTCGCTGGGCCTCACAAACCTCCCGGGATCTGGTGAGTCCAGCTTCCTTTGTAAACTTGTCGCTTTAGAAATGTTATTACTCATTTTGACCTGACAGAGTTTACCGCCTTCTGAGACAGCCTTTCACGCGATCGGCCAGGTAGGGCCCTGAACGCCTGTGTGGGTGGATCGGTGCACACACGCACGGTAGACGTGATCTGGGGCTCGCAGGGCCTCCTGGTCCTGCTGCACACAGCTGGCCGACCCTTCCTCTCAGCGTTCCCCTCTCAGACTCCATAGATAATGATGCTTATTTTTAATAGCGACGTTATTATTTTGGTTGAAATGTTACAGCATAGCAATTTCTGATCTCAGCTCTAAAGAGAATATCTACCTCTATGGGTTATTTTCCACCAGGATGTTTGGAATTTGCTTGTGCTGTAATTTATCAACTCCTGAAACTTTAGCTTAAAAAATTTGGTGAGGTTTTGAAACAATACTTAGAAACCTGAGAAAAATATAAGATCCACACGTCAAGCATGAGGCCTTTTTCTAAAATACTCAGTGTTTGTTGAGGGAGTGAATGGAGGTCCCCAAGGCTTCATTAATTCTGATGTGGACCCCTAAGCTCTCCTTGTCCTCTGGGCTCGCGACTCCTTCCTTCTTCTGAGGCAAATGGGGAGGTTTGAGCACAAACACTCACTGGAATTAAGCCTGGTTTGTAGGACTCGCAGGGGAGGGAGGGGAGCACCAGCTACAGAGTCAGGGACCCTGTCTGGGACTCCCAGGCTCACAGCAGGTGTTCGGCAGCAGGTGACGCTCACACCTGTCTCTGGTCGGGCCTGTTTAACTGCTCACACCTGCCTCTGGTCGGGCCTGTTTAACTCCTCACGTGCCCATCTTCTACTCTGATCACAAAGATCCCTCATCCCCGCCCCCTACAACCCCCTACAACCCCCTCTGTTTTGCATGTGAGGTCCCTCACAGCGTAGGATCAGGTCCTAGGAAGAGTGGAGGAGCTGCAAGAGCAGCAGACACGGGGAGGACTCCTGGACCTGGGGATCCTGTTACCCGGCCTGTCGCCGTCTGTGGCCCACCAGCCCCATTAGGGCAGCAACAATGCCCAGAGGAGCCTCTCGCTTAACCAGGTAAGAATTCAGAAGGAAGTCTTTGGCTTATGGCTGCTGTGGACTGAAATGCATCCCCCAGGATCTGTGCATTGAAGTCCTAAGCCCCCTGTGACGGTGTTGGGGTGGGGTGTTTGGGAGGTGCTGAGGTTGGATGGGGTCCTGTGGCTGGAGGCCTCAGGATGGGACAGGTGTCCCTACAAGAAGAGAAACGGGAGTGCTGGCTTCCTCCTCGGCCTTGCCAGGCTCAGTGAGAAGGCGCCTCAGTGAGCCAGGAAGAGGCCTCAGTGGACCCTCCACTGCCGACACCTTGACCCCAGGCTTGCAGCCCCGAGCTGGGGGATGGGCATCTGCTGTTGAAGCACCTCTGGCTGTGGCTTTGTTTGCGGCCCGGGCTGGCTCAGATGCTGGTCTCAGCAGCCTGGAAGAGAACGGGGTCAGCCTGGCACCCCCTTGGAGGAAGTGACGCCCGCAGACGGGCTGTGTGCGGGTGCCTGTCCTGGCCTCAAGCCCTCCGCGCTGTCTCCTTTAGGGAACGTGGGATGTAAATCCACACTGATGCGTGGCTTCACATGGGCTTCCTCCGTGCGTATACATGGCGACCCCTCTTTAGTAGCAGCCAGAAGTGAATTCCACACAATATGCACGGAGCGTACGGGCGAGCCCTGGCTGCACTGTGGACGATGACCAGGCCCACAGGACAGCGGCCGGGTCCGCCCGTTTCCTCCTGGCCCCATCTGGTAATCAGGCTTTGCCCTGGAGCAGACAGCCTGGCAGCCTGGGCCGTGTTTGTCTTGGTGCACGTCCTGCGTCCGCTGCTGGTTCACGGTCGTGGTGCATCTGTTTCGTGAAATGTGCCCTTGCCTCACAGCCCCACAGTGTCCCTGTGATATGTGGGTATGAACACAGGCCTCTAAGCAAGAGCAAATTGCATTTCCTCCCCAGAGGGACGTGGTTCTTCCTGAGCTCTGGGGACCTCGCGGTGGCCTTCAAACACATGGCAGTGTGGTGCCTTTGAGTCCCACAAAGCTGAGAGAACCTCATGGTCTGTGTTACTAAACTCAGTCATATCCTGAAATGATGACCTCTCCAACCCATCATAATCATAACTAAATTTCAGATGGCCGGGCGCGATGGCTCACGCTTGTAATCCCAGCACTTTGGGAGGCCGAGCCGGGCGGATCACAAGGTCAGGAGATCGAGACCACGGTGAAACTCCGTCTCTACTAAAAATACAAAAAAATTAGCCGGGCGTTGTGGCGGGCGCCTGTAGTCCCAGCTACTCGGAGAGGCTGAGGCAGGAGAATGGCGTGAACCCGGGAGGCGGAGCTTGCAGTGAGCCGAGATTGCGCCACTGCACTCCAGCCTGGGCCACAGAGCAAGACTCCATCTCAAAAAAAAAAAATAATAAATAAATAAATAAATAAATAAATAAATAAATAAATTTATTTCAGATATGCCTGAACACCAAAAGCAGTAGGTAAAGGTGATTTTTCTTTGTTTTCTGAAGCCGGAGGGGTATGAACACTCACCGGGCACACACTCGCACACTCCCTGCGTGAGTCTCAAGGCTGGACAGGGCATTTCCACAAAAGAAACCCGTGGAAAGCAGCCCTTCTTCTTGGCGAGCCCTGGAAGTGGCTCGGTCCCTGAGGACGTGGGGGCGTTCTCCTCAGCGTCCATTTCGGTTTCAGCGAAGGAGTCCAGGGCATTGGTGCAGGCGAACACGGTTTTCCTCACCTGCTCTTCTTTCATGGTGTCGTGATTGGGTGTTGCATCTATTGATGGAAATAAAGCCAGGTCAGCATCAGCAGGGCTGACGCGAGGGAGCCCAGGTTGAGCCAGAGCGGCCGTGGAGGCTTGGGCTCTGAGCAGCTTTGTCTGAGTAGACACGGGGGCATCGGAGGCCCCAGTGTCCTGGGAGCTGTGAGTCCCAGTGGCACCCATAACCTGTCGAGCTGGGAGGCCTAGAGGGGCAGGTGGCTGATCTGCAGCAGCTCCAGGGCCCACCCCTGCTGAGCTGGACAGCAAATCTGCCAACACCACGCAGGGGTGACTTTATGACAGGAAGAGAGGCCGGGATGTGAGTCTTCACGACCAACCAGGCCCCGGGAAGCTGGGGTGGAATTTCACACTCAACTGCAGGGCACTGTGGGCAGGGATGTCTGCTGACCCTGGCTTGCACCCAGGCTGGCCGCACAATCCCCGTTCAGTGAGGGAGGAGGCTGAGTTCGAAAAAGATCGGGTTTGAGCTGTAAATACCACTCAGGTCTTCCTCCTCTTGGATTTGATTTTGTTTTCTGGAGTTGAGCAAACATAACACACTGTGGTCCTTGCTAGGGAGGGTGCACAGTATTCCTCAGGCTGGGGCCACCTCCAACGTGCACAGTGGACTCACGCCGTCCCCACGCTTGCCCTCTTACTGCCCCGTGCTCTCTGGAGTCGGGACCCCCTGGCCTGGAGATGTGCCCAGAGGAGAGAGTGAAAGGGAGGAGCCAACGCAGAGAGTGGCAGGTCTTTTTGCAAAAACCAAGTCAAGTGCCCCGTGGGCTCCACCCAGGAGAGTGTCCGGGGGTCCCCGGGGTAACAGTGTTAATGCAGCCCAGGCCCACCTGCCCCCAGGCCGTGGGGGGCGGGTGCATGCTTGGCAGGGGCAGGCCTGATGCAGAAGGGGATTCCGGGGCCTCCCCATCAGGCCACCAGCCTTGTCCCATGCTCCAGGGTGCTGTTGAGGCCAAGGGAACTGGGTCAGTGCAGGGTGGCACCTAGGAGCTGCCAGCTGCACTTGTTTTCATTTTATTACTAGCTTTTTGGTATCCTCAGGGAACTGTTTCTGGCCAACTCACATTCACCCCTGGCCTGTACCTCACAGGTTCAACGGAGCAGCTGAACCTCAGCCCACATCTCCGGGAATCAGCAGTGAGTCCAGATCTCACTGCACCTTCCCGGAAGTCACTTGGTCCCTGGAGATTCAAAACCGTGTGAGGCACAAACAGCAGCGATGGTCTCTGGTCTCCACTGACTTGGCCGGGAAGCGGCTGTGGAGCCTGGCAGGTCCAGGGGGCTCCATGGCACAGTAAGGATGAGCTGGCCTGGACCTTGAGTGAGCGTTGGGTGTCGGCACAGTGCAGGGGAGCTGCCAGACCCACGGAATGGCGTTCTCGCTAGTTTAGAAAGCACAGGGTCTGCCTGGTCCTAAGAGAGTGGGGTTTCCACGTAGCCTGAGGGTGGACGGTGAAGAGGAACTGCGGCTCTTACATGCCGAGCTGCTGAAACGAAGCCCCAGAAACCCAGTGGCTGGACCAGCAGGGATGTGGCCTCCCACAGTCCTAGAGCCCGGATGTCCGAGAGCCAAGGCCTGACAGGCCAGGCGCGCCCCCTCCAAAGAATCCGGGGAGACTCTGCCCTGCAGCCCTCCCGGTGCCTCCTTCCTCGGCCTCTGCAGACGCCGCCCCCAGCCCTGGCCTCCCCCTGCCCTGCTGCCCTCCCGGCACCTCCTTCGTCGGCCTGCAGACGCTGCCCCCCAGCCCCAGCCTCCATCTTCACGTGGCGTTTCCCTATGTCTATGTTCAAATTTCCCTCTTGCCCTAAGGACACCAGCCGTTGGACCAGGCCCATCCTAATGACCTCATCTTAATTTGGCCATATCTGCAAAGACCCTCTCTCCAACTACAGTGACACCCTGAGGTTCCAGGGAAATGAATTCAGGGGCACTGCCCAACCCAGCCCAGTGCCACGGCCCATCGGGCTCTGCGTCACCTGCGACTCCTGCCCCACGTCTCTGCAGGGTCTCTCTGCCATTTTCCAGGTTAGGAAACCGAGGTCAGGGCAGCTGGGTGAGCGCCCACATAGCGGGAGGCTGCCTTTGAGCCATATTGTCTGACCACAAAGTTCTCATAGAGAATGATTGTGCCGGACTCTGAGCTGACCTTCCAGATACTGTGGGGATTGGGGAAAGAGAAGCCCATGTGCCCTGTGTTCAAACGTTTAAAGTTACAAATCAAAGTGTGCTGGGGGCACTGACCTAGACAACGCACCTGACAGACCACACTGGAATCCTCGGACCCTGCTGAGCCCTGTGCAGAAGCGCAAGGTGTGGAGAGCATAGGACGGAGACCGGGGCTCCAGACCTGCCTCCGGTCCCACCTGCCCGCCGGCCCCACATAGGGCCAGGCCCCAGGGTGAAGGGTGCTCACTTCAAGGGGGCGGCTGAGGCAGGCCCTGCAGGCCTGGAGCAGCAGGGGCTCTTGGGGGGCTACAAAGCCCAGATCACCATGCCAGGTTGGGTTCTGTGTGGACGTGGTCTGGTCTCCGCATGCTCCATCGGCAAGGGTGTCCGTGTGGCCTGGGCTGGGCTTGCTGCCTGAAGCCTCCTGCCTGCCCTGTCTGTGCCTGACACCCTCCCTCTTTGCCAGCTCTGAGTTCCTTCCCTGTGAAATTCTCATCTTCCTGGGTCCCTCGGGAGCAAGGCACTGCCTCAAGGAAGGCAGAAAGTGGAAGCTCCTGAGCCTGGGACGCAGCCTCCTCCCTCACCTGCCCCCTGCGAGATGAAAGGCCTGGCTTCTGCCACGGGGCCTGTTTTCCTATTGTTCTGCAGAAGCACGTGGCCCACCGCCTCCTCCATTAACAAGCATAACCTTCCTCTGTCCACTCTTTTGCTGGGATCTCCAGAACCCAGTGCTTTTTCAAGGAAGCACCCTTCCCCGCTCCTGCCCCCACTGTCTAGCCCTGAGTCTTTAGGAGTCGCAAGGTGACCTGACTTAGGCAGCAGAGCAGAGACTGGCGCCTACCACCCCCGCCCCAGCCCTCTCAGTAGCCCCACCTGGCAGCCCCTCTGTCCAGGGCCAGCCTTGTCTTTATCACACAGCGAAGGTGTTGAGTCTCCAGTGTGGAGCTCCCATCTGCTCTCTCCGCAAACCCCCGCCCAGCATCCTTTTCCAAAGCCCTGTGCTGGGCCCTGGGGAGGGAGAGCCTGGGGAGGGGTGAAGCTGGCTCTGCAGACACAGTGCGCGGGTGTGAGAGGCCACCGGGCTCCGGACAGGGAGGGTGTCGCCTGCCCCATCAGGCCAGCCTCAGGCCCGGGATTCCACAAGTCCTTCCCTTCTCGGATGCACTGCAGGGGCTCAGGTAGGGTTTGACGCTTGCTGATATAGGATTTGTACCTAATGAGTATGTGGGAACACACCCTAGAAGCACAGCAAATCACCTTCAGAAGCAGAGAAGGGGGAAACACTGGAGGAGTGAGAGCATGGGAGCCGGTGAGGCAGGTGGGGACGGAGGCTCTCGGCGGCGAAGATGGACGGGGGCTCTCGGCAGAGAAGACAGACACCAGGGCTCTGCTGCTGGACCTGACTGGGGTCTACTCTCCCCACGCAGCAAGGCCAGATGCTCACATGGGGTTTGCAGTGGGAGAAAGGAAGGCACTAATTTGCAGGGCGCTGAGCTGGGAGACTCAGGCAGCTGGTGCCTCAGCCGCGACCTGCGCAGTGGCCTAAAGGTGAGGTCTTAAAGGTGGGGGGCAGGGGTGACCCACAAAGTCGTATATCATCAGCACATGAGGGCTGTCCGTTGGTTCGATCTAGAAAGGCAGCCCACAGGTCACAGGTGGATTCAAAGATTTTCTGATTTGCAGTTGATTGAGAAGGCAAAGCTTTGTCCAAACTTTTGGGATCCGCAGAAAAGGACGGTTAGGTCTGGCTCACGGGTGTGGCCTCCCCCAGGCCCCTCAGGCAGAAATTTAGAACAAAGAATGGGCTGAGTTCTGCCTCAGCTGCACCTTTTCCGAGGTCTGCAAGCAGGGGACCCATTTGGTCTGGGTTTCTGAAAAGCAACTTGGGCGCATTGTGAAGAGGGTCTCTAGTTTCTACCAGGAGCTAAACGTCTCGTGACTGCTGCTTCCTTGTCTATTGTTTTAAGCTACTGTTACCTTCTTGTTTGTCAAGTTGCTCATTTACTTCCCAGGGCAAGCTGGGCACCTGAAATTTCTCCTGAAAGAACTCAAGATTTTCCTTTATTTTCATGCTTAGGGGTGGGGGATAAGGCTCCTAAGAGGGGTCCCTGCTTCGTCTCAGCTTTGGGTGCTGAAGCGGTGGAAAGGTGGGAGAGCACTTGGCGTGTGGAGGACCCACTGGACAGGGCGGCAGGCAGGCCATTCCTGGTGCTTCTAAGGGCACCCGCTGCAGAGACAGTCCTGTGGCCGAGCCCATCTGGGAGCACATCGCCGGCCTCCAGTGTCCCAGAGCTGGTGGACAGCGGACACTTGGGGTCCACAGAGCTGCGCGAGGTGGGATGGACAGCCAGGAAGGGGCGTGGGGCTTCTCTGTGCAGTGGACACACTGGTGGCTCTGGGCGAAGAGCGGTGCTGTTGGAACAGACACAGTTGAGATTCCAACACTCCAGGTCCTGCTGACACGGCCCAGGTCCCGGGAAATGGCACCCAAAAGACAGGCAAGATCAACTCAGAGTGCGCAGGCCGAAACCAGGACGGGGACGAGCACGGGCCGCAACCGGGACAGGGACGAGCGCTGGGAGAATGGAGCAGCCGCTGCTGACGGGCACCTGGGAGACAGGACTTCGGAGCGGCAGCTTCACAGCAGGAAACGCATTCTTCTTGGGGATCACACACGGGCGCAGACACACACCTGCCGATCCTAGGAGCTGCGCAGAACCGCCCTGGCCTGCCACGTGGGACACATTCTGGTATCTTCTTCCATTTTATTCCATAAAACAAAAACCAAACAAAACAAACATGTCCACTGGTCCCAATCTTCCCAACTTATTTCACAGTTTACTAATGAGTTGCCACATCCCAGCATGGCCAGGGATGTCCTTGCTGAGATGGTCATTTTGGAAATGACTCTATTTCCAAAAGAGGCCCCATGCTGAAGTACTGGGGGTTTGGACTCTAACACATGAATTTGGGGGGCACAGTTCAACCCCTTATGGCAGGGTGCAGAGCTGGTGAGTGGCTGAGCCCCGGGAACGTGACTTCAGGCACCAGTGACAATCAGGCTGTGATGACAATGGCATGCAGCTGCTCAGGGGGGTCTCCCTCTCGCCCCTCCCTCGTCCTCCCAGATGCGGCTGGAGGGACCCAGGGTCAGAGCCTGGGCCGAGGCTGATTTGTCATTGCCCCTGAGGAGCGGCCCCACCCTGCGGGGTCCAGTTGCTGTTGTCTGGAGGTCTGTTCATCGGGACTGCACTGGTAAACCCCGCAGGGAAGCACTCGGCCAGAGCAGGGCTCCCGGGAAGTCTGCAAAGACACCCGCCGCAGATGTCTTTTCCAGACCTGTCCATTTGATTTGTTTGTCCAGAAAACAACAACCAAAAAAAAAAGGGGGGGAGCAAGGCTGACACCACGGAGGATGTGGGGAGCAGAGGGAGGCCGTTGGTCCGACCCTGCAGACCAGGCTCCAGGTTCCTGTAAGATGACCCAGGGGTTCCAGGGAAGACAGGAGGGCACGTCTGTAAATCACAGCTTGCGATGACAAGAGGGGCCTCATGAAAATCAGCACCTTGTGTTTTTAGGGGCAGACGGAGCTGAGCCCAGGACAGGCAGGACAGGAGGAAGGTGATTTACAGCCTAAGCTCTCCCCAGAACGGCTGTCTCTGGAATGGCCTTGGCTGGCCAGAGGTACTGGGAGGGAGACGGCCTCAGGCCGACCCAGGGAGGGAGGGAGGCTGGTTCAGGGATGCACTGGCCCTGGAAGGTGGAGGCCAGGCATGAGGGGTGAGTGTGGCCATCGCCTGTCCAGCCCTGTGGGAAGGGCCCTGGCTGGAGATAAGAAGTAACTGCAGTTAAAGGAGTCTCAACCCACCGCTCCACAAAAGGGCTCCCAGAGGGTTCCGTCTTTTACACAAGCGAGGCCAACCACAAAGAGTCAGAGCAGAATCAAGAGCTTTCAGAGGAACAGGGAGAGATGATGCCAGGAGAGGCAGAGAAGCTGGCGGGTGAAAAGTGACATTCGTTGCGTAGATTTTACTGTCTGTTGAAGGAAAATGCAGTGTTCTTTTGGCGATACCCCATTGCTTCCACCGCAGCCATTTACAAAATGACCACTGTGTGGCGGATGCTTTAGCACAAAATGACCAATCTGCACCGCACGCCTGTGAAGAAGATTCTGTTACACCCACTTTACAGACAAGGAAACCGAGGTTGGAGAGAGTGAGTGAAATTCCAAATGTCACAGAATTAGAAAGTGGGGACGTGCGGTTTTAACTTTCGCTTTCTCGGCTCAACACCTTTGCTTCTTTACTCCACCTGACAGGTATCAGACAACACAAGGAAACGACGGTATCTAAAGTTTCAAACTAATGTAGACTTTTAAATGAGTGACTGATTCTAGACATCCTTCAAGTGAGAATCCAGGCACTTGTCTCTGCTGCTAACTCAAGAGAGAGTGGAAGCTTGGAATGTCGAGGCTAGTTGATGGTTAATGTGTTAAAGACATTAATTGAAGGTCAACATGTTTTGCTTCCTGGTTAAATCCAGTGCTTACAAAATTTTGTTTTGATCATGAAATCACCTGCCCTCACTTTTCTGGAAGGACATGTCACTAATATTCCATGGAACATTTAGGGCCAGCTACTCTGGTGCAAATGCACTGTGCTGTTACTTAAAATGAAAGCTGGTTACATAATTTTTATTTTTTTCAATTTGAAAGTAAAAATTTCAAAAAATAAATTTAAATTTTAAATTAAAACTTCTAGTTAAAGTTTAAAGTAATTTAAAATGAATTCAATATTAATATAACCTTTAAGAAATTTAGAAAGTACAGAAGGACATAAAATGCAAAGTACCTCTTCTCTATGTCAGTCAGGGTTCTCCACAGAAACCAGTAGGAGACACTGGTATGTGTATGTGGATATCCACATCTGCAGCTGTATAAATAGAGATAGACATAGGGGGAGAGAGAAAGAGAGACAAAGATAGACAGTATTTAACAAAATGATAGCTATAAATTTTCCAAATATGATTAAAACAAAAGCTTACAGATCCAAGTTGTTCAATAAACCAAAGGCAGACTAAACAGAAAGAAAACCATGGCAAGGGACACCAGAATCAAACTGCTGAAAACCAGTGACAAAGTGTGAACCCTCCAAGCAGCCAGAGAAAAAGAAGGTAGACAGATGAGGATGAGGATGACAACAGACAAACCATAAAGACGGCGCAGTCCAGACATCGGTGAAGATGCATCCTTAGGGAGCAAGGCGGGAAGTTAGACTGGAATTCTTTATCCAGGGAAAAGGCCATTCAGAACTGGAAGTGGAATAAAGAAACACTGAGAGAACCCAGCAGATCTGCAATATGAGAACGCAGAAGGGAACTCTTTAGGCAGAAGGAGTGTGATGTCAGATGAAAACTCATCTACACAAATAAAGAAGGCCAGACATAGTACATCTGTAGTAAATAAGAAAAATGTTTCTCTTCCTTTTAATCTTTTAAGAAGATAATTGATGTTAATATGGTTCTGGTTATTCTATCTGTAATAGTGTCAATGAAAATAAAATTAAAATAAGATTTAAAAAGATAATTGACTATTTAAAGGAATAATAATCACAATGTATTCTAGGGGTTACAGCATTTATGGAGGTGAAATGTATGAGAACAAAAACACAAAGGCACGAGGTATTAGAATGGAGGACACTCTTACAAGGCTCTTTCTGCTAACCTGAGCTTGGATGTTATTATTAAAAGGTGGACTGTGATACACAAAAGGTGAACATTGTAAATCCTGGAGCCACCACTTAAAACAAAAATAGAGCTAATAAGCAAGTAGTGTATCAGCAAAAATTTAAAAATAATTAAGAAGCTGACATTTGGTTTTCAGTCAGCATGTGAGGAGTTTGGAGGTCACCACTCCATCCTAACCACAAGTGAAAAGAGAACAAATGGAAAATCCACAACTCTTCTTAGATCTGTCAGAGAAGTGAGGTCACAGTGTAACGTGTTGCCCTGAAAATTGGGGAAACAGGCAAATACAGAGAATCACAGCTTACTGGAGCAGAAATGCATGAGCCAAAACCTCTGTGGGAACCAGTGCTGGGGCAGGGAGACCTGATCCGTAATTGAGGAATCAGTGGAGGCTTAGCATGGACAAGCCTGAGCATTGGGAGCAGCTCACAGGGGCCCCACGCTGTTGTGAGTGTTGCCTCCTGGAGCTTCTCCAGGTTCACCCACTGAATATTGGAGAAATGTCCCCTCATGGTTCTGGCAGAGGGAGGCAAAAAGGAACCATTCTGAAAGACACTTGAGCATTCTGTTCTCCTTAACAAGAAACCAGCTAGCCAGAGCCCCACCTGCAGGGGTTTTATCAGAGCCAAACTGACGTGGGGGGAGGTAAATATCCAGCTCCAGCCCAATCCAGTCATCCTGTCCCACCTAAGAGAGAAAATATTTGTGAAGTTCACAGACCAGGGGCACAGGCTCACTAAGACTGAGACCTAATCACAGGACTGTAGAACAGTTCCCCTCCCACACACCTCACCCACATCCCTAGAGGCCTCTGTTTACAGCAGTTCCTTTCACCCAGTGCATCATAGCCAGAGTTCAACAAAAATTACAAGGCATACTGAAAGGCAAAAACACGGTTTGAAGAGAAAGAGCACACATTAAAACCAAAGTCGATGTAGCGGGAGTGTTGGAATTGTTAGACCAGGAATTTTTTAAACTAATTAATATGCTAAAAGCTTTAATGGCAAAAAAGACAACATGCAAAGAATATGTGAAAAATGTAAGCAGACAGATGAGAATACTAATATATTTTTTTAAGTCCTAGAAATCAACAACACTAGCAGACATGAATAAGGTCTTTGGCAGGCTCATCAATAGACTGAACACATCTAAGGAAAGAATACTTGAGCTTGAGACTATGATGACAGAAAGTTCAAAACTGAAAAAGCAAAGTGAAAAAGACCATGAAAAACAGGAGATACTATTCAAGAACTGGGGGACAACTACAAAAGGGCAATGAGAAAAACATCTGCATAATGGGACACCAGAATGTAAAGAAAGGAACACAAGCAGTATTTGAAGCAATGATGACTAAGAATTTTTCTAAATTAATGTCACATCCAGGAAGTTTACAGAATACCAAGCAGGATAAATGCCAAAAACTACACAGAGGCATATCATATTAAAACTGCAGGAAATCCAAGATAAATAAGCCAGAGGGAACAAAAACTTTACCTATAGAGAAGCAAAGATAAAAATGACATCCTTTTTTTTCTCAGACACAGTATTAGTCCATTTTCACACTGCTATAAAGAAATAGATGAGACTACATAATTAATAAAGGAAAGAGGTTTAATTGACTCACAGTTCCACTTGGCTGGGGAGGTCTCAGGAAACTTACATCATGGCGGAAGGAGAAGCAAGCATCTTCTTCACATGGTGGCAGGATAGAGAGTGCGTGTGAAGGAGGAAGTGTCAAACACTTGTAAAACATCAGATCCCGTGAGAACTCACTATCACAAGAACAGCATGGGTGAAACCTCCCCCATGAACCAACCACCTCCCACCAGGTCCCTCTCTTGACACATGGGGATTATAATTCCAGATAAGATTTGGGTGGGGACAAGGAGCCAAACCATATCAGACACCATGTGTGTTAAGCTCTTCTTGCATTGCTATAAATAAATACTTGAGACTGTGTAATTTATAAAGAAAAGAGGTTTAATTGGCTCAAAGTTCTGCAGGCTGTGCAAGCATGGCCCTGGTATCTATTTGGCTGCTGGGAAAGCTTCAAGGAGCTTTGTCTCACGGTAGAAGGCAAAGGAGGAGCAGGTGAGTCACGTGGTGGAAGCAAGAGCAAGGGAGAAGGAGGTGCCACACACTTTTAAACAACCAGATCTCACAAGAACTCACTCTCATGAAGACAGCACCAAGGGGATGGTACTAAACCATTCATGAAGGATCCACCCCCATGAACCAACCACCTCCCACCAGGCTTCAGTTACGTGAGATTTTGGGAGGGGAGAAAATATCCAAACTATATCAGCATGCAAACAGGAAGAGAGTAGAATGAAATATTTAATACTGAAAGGAAAAAGACCCCCACCAATCTATAATACTGTACCCAGCAAAATTATCCTTCAAAAATGAAAGAGAAATAGAGTCTTTTTCAGATAAACAAAAAACGGGAAATTTTTTGTCGGTAGACCCACCTTGCAAGAATTATGAAAAGAACTGTTTTAGAAAGAGGAAAAAAAAATAGATCAGAAACTAGATCTACAAAGAAAGAGCAGTGGAGAATGAATAAGTGAAGGTAATATAAATATTGTATTTATTCTTTTTTTTTTTTTAATTAGCGACAGCATCTTCTGTCACCCAGGCTGAAGTGCAGTGGCAGAATCATAGCTCACTGCAGCCTCAAACTCCTAGGATCGAACAAGTCCACCCACCTCAGCCTTCTGAGTAGCTAGAACTACAAGTGCATGCCACCATATCTGGCTAATTTTTTTTAGAGGTGGGGTCTTGCTATGTTGCCCACACTGGTCTCAAACTCCTGGCCTCAAGTGATCCTCCTGCTTTGGTCTCTCAAAGCACTAGGATAACAGACATGAGTCACCACACCTGGCCATTTTTCTTAGTCTTAATTGGCCTAGCAGACAACAGTTTGTTCAAAATAATAATAGTAACAACATACTCAATTATGTATGCTTATACCTATATCTCTATATATGCTTATGTATAATTGAAATGAATGAAAACAATGATACAAGGAATAGGAGGGAAGAATTAGGATTGTTTTGTTACTATAAGACATTCGCACTACTCCCAAAGTGGTAGAGTGATACTTGAAAGTGGACTTGGATCAGTTGCAAGTGTATGATCCAAACTCCAGGACAACCAATAAAAAGAAGTTATGAAAGGTAAATATTGATAGGTGAAGTAAAGAAGGAAATGGAATCATATAAAATGCTCAATTCAAACTACAAAAAGCAGAAAAATGTGGAAGACAAAAATAGTAACAAACAATGGCAAAAAATGTAGAAAATGGTAACAAATATGATAGATATTAATGCAAGTATATCACTAACCACTTTAAACATCAGTGGTCTAAGTGCATCAATCAAAAGACTGAGTTCGTCAGAGTGGATCAAAAAATAAGACCCAACTATATGTTGTCTACAAGAGGCCCACTTTAAATATGGACACACACACATGTAAAGTAAAAGGATAGAGAAATATATACTATACTAACACGAAAAGAGCAGGAGTAGACATATTAATTACAGACAAAGCAGACTCCAGAACAAGGAAAATTATCAGGGATAAAAGAGGGGAATTACATAATAATAAAGGGGTAAGTTCTCCAAGAAGGCATAACAATCCTTAATATGTATATGCCTAACAACATAGCATCAAAATACAAGAGGCAAAAACTTATATAACTGCAAGGAGAAATTGATGAGTCCACTATTATAGGTGCAGAATTAAATACCCCTCTCTCAGAAACAGGCAGATCCACCAGGCAGAAAATCTGTAAAAATATAGTCAAACTCAACAGCATCCTCAATTAACTGGATATACTTGACATCTACAGACTATTTTTTTCCAAGAAGAGCAAAATAAACATTCTTCTGAAGCTCACAGGAAACATTCACCAAGATAAACCACATTCTGGACCATAAGACATACCTTAAATTTTGAAAGTATATAAATCACCCAATGTCTGCTTCCAGACCACAACCAAATTAAACTAGAAATCTGTATTAGAAAGATAGCTGGAAAATCCCTAACTGCTTGGAGATTTGACAGCACATTTCTTAATAACACATGAGTAGAAAACAAAATCTCAAGAGAAATAAAATATTTTGAACTAAATGAAAATACAACTTATCAAAATTTGTGAAATGCTTTGGAAGCAGTGCTTAGGGGCCAAACGCAGTGGGTCATACCTGTAATCCCAGCACCTTGGGAGGCTGAGGTGGGCAGATCACTTGAGGTCAGGAGTTTGAGAGCAGCCTGGCCAACATGGCAAAACCCCGTCTCTACTAAAATACAAAATTAGCCAGATGTGGTGTTTGCCTGTAGTAGCAGCTACTCGAGAGGCTGAGGCAGGAGAATCTCTTGAACCCGGGAGGTGGAGGATGCAGTGAGCTGAGATCATGCCACTGCACTCTAGCCTGCATGACAGTGAGATTCTGTCTAAAAAAAAAAAAAAATTTGGTGCGGGGGCAGTGCTTGGGGGAAATTTATAGCATTGAATGCATATATTAGAAAAGAAGAAATTTCTAAAATCAATAACCTGTTTCCACCTTAGCAAAGTAGAAAAAACAATACCAAATTAAGTCCAAAGTAAGGAAA
The DNA here is from genome assembly GCF_006542625.1 of Nomascus leucogenys. Lineage (NCBI taxonomy): Eukaryota > Metazoa > Chordata > Mammalia > Primates > Hylobatidae > Nomascus > Nomascus leucogenys. Next base: position 155,394,050 of record NC_044383.1, read on the forward strand.
AGAAATGAAATAGTAAAAATAAGAGCAGAAATCAATAAATCGAAAACAAGAAATCAATAAAATCAACAAAACCAAAAGCTGGTACTTTGAGAAGATCAATAAAATCAATAAGTCTCTAGCCAGGCTAACCAAGAAAAAAAGGGAGGATATATAAATTACTAACTTAGAAACGAAAGAGAGGACATCACTAGAAACCCCATGGACATAGAAGAATAATGAAGGAATATTATGAACAACACTGGGCCCATGAATTTCATAACCTAAATAAGATGAACCAACTCTTTGAAAGACACAAGGTGACAAAACTCATACAAGAAGAAACAGAAATTCTGAATAGGTCTATATCTATTTAAAAGATTGAATCAATAATTGAAAACTTTCAAAACAGAAAGCAGGCTCAGATGATTTCACTGGTAAATTCTACTGAACATTTAAAAAATAAGTTACACCACTTATCTACAACTCCTTCTGAAAATAGAAGCAGAGAGAATGCTTTCTAACTCATTCTTTGAGGCCAACATTACTCTAATACTGAAGCCAGACAAAAACATTACGAGAAAATAAAACTGTAGATCAATATACTAATAAGTAAAAATCCAAAAATGAAATTTACAAAAGCACACCTGCAAAAGCACCAATAAGAATAAAATATGTAGAAGAAACAAATGTAACAAAAGAAGTGCAAGTCATATACCATAAAAGCTACAAAATATTACTAAGATAAGTTCTTAAATATCCCAGTAAAACGGGGGACATTCCATGTTCATGGATTGGGTGACTCACTATTGCTAAGTTGAAAATTCTTCCAATTGATTTACAGATTCAATGCAATCTCTATTAAAATATCAGCAAATCCTTTTTATGGAAGTTGATAAGCTGATTTTACCATTTATATGGTAGTAAACGTAACCCAGAATAGCCTAAACAATTTTGAAAAAGAACAAAGCAGGTGGATTTATACTACCTGATTTCAAACCTGCTAAAAGGCTACCATAATCAAGATAGTGTGGTATTGGTGTAAGAGTAAATATATAAACCAACCAAGCAGAATAGAAAGTCCACAAATAAACTTATGTTTATGGTTAATTGATTTTAGATGATGATACCAATGTAATTCAATGGGGAAGAATAATTTTCCAAAAAATAGTTCTGGGATAATTGGCTAACCATATACAAGAAAATAAACAGTTACTTCACACCATGCACAAAAGTCAACTCATAATATGTCAAAAACTTAAATATAAGAGCTAAAACTATAAAACTTCTAGAAAGAAAACATAGAAGAAAATATTTATGACCATGATTTAGGCAAATATTTCTTAGGTATGACACTAAAAGCACGATTCATAAAGAAATTTTTGATAAATTAGGCTTCATAAAAACTGAAACTACTACTCTGTGAAAGACACTGTTAAGAAAATAACATTTTTTAAAAGCCATAGACTAGACTATAGACTAGTAGAAAGTATTTGAAAAATACATATTTTAAACATAAGATTTATATCCATAATACTTGAATAACTCTTACTACTCACAAATAGATAAACAACCTAGTTTTTTTAAGAATTGAGTAAAAGTTTTGAACAGACACTTCACTAAGGGAGCTAGAATGGGAATAAGCATACAGAAAGATGTTGACTTCATTGGTGATTAGGAAAATTCATATTAAATCCACAATGTATCACTACACTAGGAATTGTCAAATTTAAAAAAAAAATCTGACAATATGAAGTGTTGGTGAAAATGTGGAGTAACTGAAGTTTTCATACATTACTGATGAGAATGCAAAATGGTACAGACACTTTGGAAGACACTTGGCAATTTTAAAAATAAACTTAAAACACACAACCTACCAATCTCACTCCTAAGTACTTACATAAGGGAAGTGAAAACTTATGTTCACACATCTTGTACTCAAATGGTCATAGCTGCAGTTTTACTAATAATATCCAAGAAGTGGAAATAACTTAAGTGACTCTCAACTGGTGAGCAGATAAATAAATTGTGGCATATATTAAAAAATAATTCTATTCTGCAAAGAAATAATAATAAAAGGAATGAACTGCTCATATATGATGCAATAATGTGAATATATCTTGAAAACATCCTAAGTGAAAGAAGCCAGATGCAAATGAGTACATACTATATGGTTCCATTTCTATAAAATTCAGAAAAGGCAAAACCACAGTGACAGACAGAGGAGTGTTGCCAGTGCCCGGATTGGAGGTTGGGGGACGGTGGCTGTAAAGGGACAGAAGGAAATTCAGGAAATGACGGAAATGTTCCATATATTGATTGTAGTGGTGATTTCATGACTATAAAGTTACATTTGCCAATTTGTAACACTACAGTGAAAATTGATGAATTCTCTTATACATAAATTATACCTCAATTAAGCAAATTTTGCATGAAGCAATAAATCATTTGTAGGAATTTAGCTTAGCCACAGGTTGACCATTAACTATTTCACCATTCACCTGCTTTGAGAACTTCCAACTTCTTCTGAATAAACCTTGGGATTTAAGGACAACCTGCAACAAATCCAGCTGGATCTCTGCACTCCCATAAAGAGACCTGGCAGGTGAGCTTCAGGGTGACATTTATATAATGTGTATATATATATATGTGCATATATATATATGTATTTCATAAAACTGCTTATCAAATGACATAAGTTGTGGCATAGTTGTTCATCAAATCACTTTAAAATTTTCCAAATCTTATTTTTAGAAAATTGCTGGTGTGATTTATTTTTGTTTGACAAGACTGACAGTAGCCAAGTGGTGTTCTGTCTGAAGTCTGATTTGACATCAGGAATGGCATCCAGCTCTTTCCCCGGTGAACAGCCACGAGGCCGCATGGCCAGCATGCACTTGAATATGAAGGGCGAGATGTCCATTCCTCATGCTGCCAGCCTGTTCCTGTGTTGCCACCTCAGGCCTTGTCACCTCTCCCCTTGGTGCCACCAGGTGGCATTATTGGGTGACTTGTACCCATAAGCAGATTTTTCTCATCTGGTAGGGAAACATTTCAATATTTTGACAACTGGGGCATCCATGCTGATCTTCTTCCTGCAGGATCCTTGCTAGCTCAACTGCAGCAGCATCTGCCCCTCCACATCTTTCCACATTTCTGGCTGTGAATGACCTACAGACGCTTTTCATCATCCTGACCCTATTAGCCCAGTCTCTTCTTGGTCTACATAATCCTGATCCTTATCAGCCCTCTTTTTATTTTAGTCATTCTGTCCCAGTGTAAAATTACCATGAGAAAGCTATCATATTCACATCAAGGACACTCTGTCTTAGCTAAAGTGTGGTATCCTGGAGTGATGCAGGTAGTTGGGGTAGTTCTAAAACACGTCCACACATCCCTGGCCAGCTCTCATCAAAAGATGGAATCTAACTCTCCTCCCTCTGAATATGGGCTGGACCTAGTGACTTGTTGGTAACACATAGAATGTAGTGGAATTGTGTGTGACTTCTGTGGCTGGGTAATAAAAGAGATGTAATTCTTTTCAGCAGTCTCTCTCAGAACATGTCCCTTGGGAGCTCCAAGTCAACCTGCAACAAATCCAGAAGATTCCTTGCCTGAAAGACCACATAGAAAGGTTGTATAGAGAGAGAAATGCCTGGGTAGCTGCAGCTACTGAACCTTCTCTCCATCAACCACTAGACATAGGGCATGAGTGAGTCTGTGGGTGACTTCAGCTCCCAGCTTCAGAGCTTCCCCATACCAGGCCAAGTGGAGCAGAGATGAGCTGTCCCCAGTGAGCCCTGCCCAAACTGCAGATTTGTGAGCAGAATTTATGTTATTGTTTTAAGCCACCAAGTTTTGTGATGGTTTGTTACATAGCATTAGATAACTGGAACAGTTGCGGAGGGTACTAATTCTACTGGTTGTTGAAAACAGCCACAGCACCTTCCTTGTCTCACAAAACAGTATTATTAATGCTTTTTGTCCATGGTCTAAAAACACAGCCTCAGTTTACCACAGGGTTGAGAGAATCTCACACTGGGATGTTTGATACAAAGGATCAAATACACTATACTCTAATTCTGTATAGTTTTGTCTGCTAGTCGTCATCATCTAAGGTTTGTGATGCCATTCCAGGCCTCAAACAGGAACATTGGAGAGATAAAATAATTGGATAGACATGTATCTCCTTGGGTGCCTGGTAGGTAAAAGGGTCTGAATCCTTATTTTCTAGGTTAACTCGCCATCTTTGGAGTCACCTGATGTCTATAGCTCTTGTTGGGTAAGGGTGAAGATTGCGCTGTGAGAGCCTCAGCAATGAACACTAATATGATTTGGGAAACACAAGATACACAAGAAGAGATAGACTATGAACCACCCTCAGAGACAGAATAAGAACAAAAAGAGAAAACAAAATACAGGTTTCTGAATCTCTCATAAGGCATAACAAGACCTAGGCCATCTGGTGACCAAAGAATTAGAGACTGAGGGTCCTCAAAAACTCTCTTGAAAAAGAACAAAATTAGGGGACTCACATGTGCTGATTTCAACTTACTACAAAGCTACAGTACTAAGTACTCGTATTGGCACAAAGATAGACATAGATCAATAGAATAGAACCGTGATTCCAGAAATAAACCCTTTGTTCAATTGGTCTTTGATACACCAAGATAATTCAGTAGGGAAAAGAACAGTCTTTCAATAAATGGTGCTGGGGACAACTGGACGTCCACATGCCAAAGTATGAAGCTGGATGCTTACCTAACGCTATGCACAAACATTAACTCAAAATTAATTAACATTCTAATGTGAGAGCTAAAACCATAAAGCCCTTGAGGGAAACATAGCAATAACTATTCAAGACCTTAGATTAGGCAATGCATTCTTAAACATCAAAAGAAAAAATATAGGTAAATTGGATTTCACCAAAATGAAAACTTTTTTGCTTCAATAGATGACATCAAAGAAGTAAAAAGACAACGTACACAATGGGAGAAAATATTTGCAAATCATAGATCTGATGAGAGACACGTATCTAGAATATATAAGAACTCTTACAATTCAATAAGAAAAAAGACAAAATCTGCAATTACAAAATGGGCAAAGGATTTTCGTGGCATTTTCTCCAAAGAAGATATAGAAGTAGACAATAAGTACATGAAAAGATGCTCCACATCATTAGTCATTAGGGAAATGCACATCAAAGCCACAATCAGATACCACCTCACACACATGAGAATGGCTGGATTTAAAAAGACAGACAATAACAAGTCTTGGTGAGGATGTTGGGAAATTGGATCCCTCCTTGCTGATGGAAATGTAAACCAGTGCAGCCACTTTGGAAAATATCTGGCAGTTCTTTGGACGTTAACACATAGTTATCACATGACCCAGCAATTCTACTTCTAAGTGAACATCCAAGAGAAATGAAAACATATTTCCACACAAAAACATGTACAGGAATGGGATGATTTGGGTGTCAACTTTAATGGATTAGGAATACCCAGATGGTTAGGTGAAGTGAAGTACTTGTAAGAACTCGACAACGTGCATGAACCTTGAAGACATTAGGCTTGTGGAAGAAGCCAGATACACAGGACCACGTGTTGTGTGGTTCCATTCATACAAAATGCCCAGGACAGGCAAATCTATGGAGACAAAGTAGGTTGCTGCTTGCCAGGCTGGAGGATCAGGGGTGGGGAGAAACTGTGCAGGGAGTTCAGAACCTCCTCTGGAGTCGGGGAGCGTTCTGGACTAGATGGAGGTGGGATACACCGAACCGTTCACTTCCACATGCTCCACGTTACAGTTGTGAATTTGACTGCAATAAATTAGTGTTATTTTAAATACTTGGGCCAAACCTAAGATTTGCTGATCATTAATCAGTGGCTTTGGGAGCCACTGAGACTTGGCTGTGCTGAGTCCCCTTCTCTGCAAGTTGGAAGAAAAACTCTTCCCCGAGGATGGTTCAGACGAGTAAGTCAAAGCGTGAACACACCAGCAGAGCACCTGCCCCGTACCTGCATGGTACCGGAGCATGAAAGACGTTCAAGAACATTCTCCTCCATCCTCTAAGTCGCTACCAGATGGCCTGTTTCCTGCTGAAAGAAGCACCTGGTTCTTGGTGTTTACGAACTCCACTCAGTAAGCGGATCAATAGCAACAAGGGCACTTTGGCAGTCAGACGCAGAAGTAGCATTTTCCTCCAGAACACCACATGTGGTGGGGACAGTGCTGTGCAGCCCCTGCATGTCTGTGACGCACACCTCCTGCCTGCGGGCTGGTCCCCCTCCCACCACCCCAGCTCTTCTGCCCTCAGCTTCCCCTCCTTCCTCCTCTCCCCCTGATTTTCCAGCCCTGTCTTCCACTTCCCCTCCTCTCTCCTCTCCCCCTGGCACCGTTAAACATTCATGCTGGGCCAGATCATGCTTTTTGACAATGTCTAACGAGCTAGCAGTGAATGATAAACCTGCTGGGCCGCCTCCGTGTCTCAAAGCCACTAGGATCTGCAGCTGTTTCAAGAGCACAGAACAAAGCCTCCAGGAAAGGGAGAAAGAGCAGCATCTGAGCTTGGAGGAAGTCATTTCTGTGAAAATCTCTTAATGCAACGGGGAGCTAAGCAAGTGGTCTGTGTGTGCCGTGGAAGGTGGCGATGTTGGGGTCTTGCCTCCTGCAGCGGATGCTGGCAACAGGGCCTCGGGTGGCCCTCTTAGGACCCACAGGCCCTGCATCTGGATTGGCCAAGTCCAGGGGCCAGGCCCGCCTCAGAGGTCCAGGGCATTTCATGGCTGGAGGGCACTGTGGAGGTCCACCTGCTGCCCCACGGAGGAGAGGAGGTGCTCAGACACCAATCTTGGTGCCCAATCATTTCCCCTCCTCTGACCTTGAGGGAAAAAGCCAAGATGCAGCCTCTGGACACCAACCTTGAGACATTCTCAGCTCTCAGCTCATGGGCAGAGCCTGGACTCATTACTCCAGGGAAGAGGCTCTGCTTCCACGGCCCAGGGGTAAGGTCAGATGCAAGGGCCTGAGGCCACATGGGAGCCCAAGCAGCAGGAGGCCCCAGGCCAGTCAGAGCCCTCGGGGCCTCCCAGCGGCTGGCAGGAGCATCTGCTCAGTGGCGAGATGAATGTCCTAAAATGCTATTAACAGAGTTCAGTCTAGGGTTTAAATCAATTTGGCAAACATTTATTGAGTGCCCACTCCAAATAAGGTTCTGAAAAGGCTCTTGAAAAATGTCTGTGCTTTTGAATTTCAAATGATTGGTTTTAGTATTAGGAGCAACAGAAATCCTGTTATCACTCATCCAAATAATCAGAATTAATTTAGGAGTTGATGGCAAACAGAGTCCATTGGTAATTAGGAAACATGGAGAAATAATTAACCATGGCAAGAAATGCGGTTACATTTAACTCCTGCAAAGTTAAAAAAGAACTATGGTACTTTTCTCTGTGAGGCTTAGCAATCCCACAGTGCCGTGAGAGTGGCGCCTGCCTGAGCACGTGAGGAGCCCTGCGCTGTTCCCCACCCTGGGTGCCATGCTGGCCGCTGGGCCCTTCCTTTGGGGAAGCCAAGCTGGTTCCCTGAGTCACCAGGGCAACTGGGTGAGGGCCCTGGCCAGATGACCTCCCTTCAGAGAAGGACCAGGGCCTAACTCCACACCTTCTGTAAATTTATTTTTTTAAGCCTGAATAGAAAATGTCTCCATTATTCATTTTAGTTTTAAATACTAGGCGCCTTCTCCCGGCTAGAATCCCCATGGCTAAGCTGGGAGGAGCCTCCAAGCTGGAGCGCTGGGCTTGTCCGGCCAGGCAGCAGACACCGTGGGGAGACAGCGTAACATCCATCAGGGCTCTCTCTGGCAATGACACCGCGTTCCTTTTAGAAAACTCCCTCTCCTCCAGTCTTCCTCCCAAAGGCCACCCGTCTCCACCAGCACGCGGCTCCCGAGGCCTGCGCGGCTCTGACTGATGCATTTCTCGGCAGCTCTGTCCAGGGGCTAAGGGAGGTGCAAATGAGTCCCTGAGCCCCCTCATGGGGATTGGTCATTTCAGTCCCATCCTGGGTCCCCTGGAGGATGTGGGCTCCATGGTGCTGGGCCGTGACTCTCTCTGCCTCGGTGCCCCCAATACCCCCAGCCGTGGACCCTGCTGAGCCCCATGCAAGTGAAGCAGGCCTTCCCAAACCCTTCCGTCCTTGGAACGCTGTACTGTGGCTGCCAACTCCTCTGGCCTCCACCGCAGACACACAGGGCTCCTCTCTAGAGCTGAAGCTGTACCTCCAGGAGACACTGAGTTCTAGGCTCAGCTCCACAGGGAGCCAGCCCCTTCTCCATGATGACTGCCAGGGGGAAGTGTCTGCGCAAGTGTGGATGTGTTTGTGTGTTTGTATGTGTGTGTGTGTGTGTGCATGTGCCTCTCACATGTGTCTGTGATTACCACCCAGCGACTCCTAGACCTGCCCTGTCCCATGGAACTTTCCAGGCTGTGGAGACGATTCTTAGCACTGCGGGTCGCCACAGCCACATGAGCGCTGGGGCACAACAACTGCAACTGAGGAGCGGAGTTTAATTCTGTTCACTTTAAATTAATTTAAGTAGCCACATGTGGCCAAGGGTCCATACTGGACAGTCGGTTGTAGAAGGTTCTTCAAGGGGGTGAATTTGAGATTTTCCCTCAGACGCAACCTCTGAGTTCTGCCTGTGCTCTTGGGGGTCTCAGCATCTCGGGCGCCTTCCCTTCCAGACACCCCCGGGGCGAAAGAGGACCGTGGGCCTGGCCTGCCACCATCCGCCTGGAGGTGAGGGCGCCCTCTTGAGCCTGGGCGGGACAGAGCGGGGGGTCAGGGGAGCTTCCCGGCGCGGGCGCAGCCCCAGGAGGAGGGACGGGGCCTCGGGGTGGGTGACGGTGTCACCGCCAGCATCGCCTCTACTGGGTGTCGGGGTGGCCAGGGCGCCTCCTCACCGGGGCAGCCGCAGAGCAGGGACCCCAGTGCCTCCCACGGCCGCCCCGACAGGAGACGTTCCCGCCCGGGCCATTCTCGCGGCATCAGGCCTGGGCGGGAGGAGCGCTGGGGCGGCCGGGGCTGGTCTCGGCGGCTCCCAGGTTCGTGGCTCTCGTGTTCCCCGGGGTCTGGGCCTGCGCCGGCGTCGGGGCGTTTTCCACCCAGTGATGTGGCGATGGCGAAAGGGGCCGGGCGGAGACCAAACTACACTGGTCGCGGTCAAGAGATCTTTATTGGAGGTATCGAGCGGCACCACGCACGAGAAGGAAGAGAAGAGAGAGAGAGGGCTGCTGGTGTGCTGGGTTTTATATCCCTTGGGCCTATGTGGATTGGGCTAGGGGCGGGCCCAAGGGAAGGCGGGAGATGCTTCTTTCTGATTGGCCCTCCTTTGGCGGGTTCAGACAGTGCCTGGTCAAGGAGGGGAGAAGAACCCGGAACCGGCCCCATCTTAAGGTATGGCGCCATTTTAAGGTACCCCATCTTACCTAACAGATGGCTCCTGGGTTTATGGGGGAATGTCGGGTCCGCTTCGTGCTGGGCACACGGCCTCCTCCCGGCGAGACGCCCCTCAGGGCTCCCCCATCGTCAGCGCCCAGGACGCGGGAGCCATCTCGGTGGGCTGAAGGGAAGTAAGACTCTTGCAGAGGGCCTCTGCCCCAGAAAACAAATTTTATTTACAGGTTTCAAAGAGGCCAAGACGTCTGTGGCTTCCTTCAGGAGAAAGCGGCAAAACCCACGCCCAGATCCGTAGTACTTTCAACTTTTCACCAGGAAAGCCATTTTTCTATGTAAGAGCGAGCGAGTTCCACAGCGAGGGGAGGCCAGTGGAGAGGAGTGCGGCCTTGCCTGGCTCATGTCCTGTTTCCAGTTTGCCCTGAAAACGAATTACTAAATCCATGGAGGAAGAGCTTGGGGCGTGCCTGGTCCTCAGCCACAGAGGGGCTGGGGCCTGTGACTGAGTGTGCAGAGGGCCCGCCCCCGGGGCCCCAGGGCTGGGGGAAGGGGCTGTGCTGCCCAGAGAGAGTCCCCGGGCACCCCCAGCCTGTTGCAGCCACCTTGGGCTCCACACTTCGGTCCCTCCTACTCTCCGCTGGTCTGGGCTCAGCCACCAAGCCCCACACAGTGGACAGAATCCACTGGGGCGCAGGAAACCTCAGCTTCAGCAGCCCACCTGGCCTTCGCAGTCTTCCTCTCCAGGGTCTTATTTCAACGTGGCCTTTTCTGCTGCGACTTAGCTGTCGGTAGGGGCCAAGTTTGGGTGTGTGAGGCCAAGGAGATGCGTTGTGCTCTGCAGAAGAGAGACACAGCGAGGGAGCCTGGGCACGTGGAGCCAGCTCACCAACCTCAGCCAAACCACCAATTCTGTCCCGTGGCCCTTGGTGACCGGTGACAGGGGAGGGAAGGAAACGTGGCCAGCTTACCCCAGACCACAGGCGAACACAGGTGGGGGCGGCCCGCTGGTGCGGGCCTAGGAGCTGCAGGAGCTGCAGGAGCAGGGGCCACGGTCCAGCCTGACGCCCCTCTCTGGGGGCAGGAAGTTCCCTCTGTCTGCCGTGAGCAGGGGCACTTGGGAGAGCCCAGCACAGGACCTCAGGAGCTCCCGGAGCAGCCTCAGCAGCCACAACCCCTCGACCTTGTCCAGCATCACACCCACGGTACCAGGAAGACAGACGGAAGAATCCCACCAGTGTGCAGGAGAGGACGCCTACTTTAATTCTGTTCTTGAAGTAATGGCAGGCGAAGATTCGTATTTCATAATTAATTCCTCACTTCTTAGGAATCGCAGCGATCAGCTCTGTTATTCCTTTGTTATCAGGAAGAACTGTGAGTCCTCCTGTTCTCACTGCTTCCTATCTGTGAGCATGCGCGGCCCTCGGCTAAGTTTTCTGAAGGGAACATCACAGCGGCTTCCCTGACCTCAGCCAGGACAAAAGGTGAAGTCTAGCACGACGACCCGTGCAGTCTGCATCTCTGGAGGCCCTCCCTTCCCGGTCTCTGGGCACAGGTGCGGGGCCGTGCGCGTGCATGCGCCTCCGGGGTTCCTCCGGGCACAGGTGCGGGGGCCGTGCGCGTGCGTGCGCCTCCACGGTTCCGCCGGGCACAGGTGCGGGGCTGCGCTCCGAGCGCCTCCAGGTTCCTCCGGGCACAGGTGCAGGGCAGTGCGCCAAGTGCCTCCACGGTTCCTGTGAAGGAGTGTGATGGCTCTGTAATTTTTGTCCTCAGCTCCGGTTTACCACAGCTTAGGCCTTTGGGGTCATTTTAAAGTAGTAAAGAAGTTTGAAAGGTAATCCCAAACCAGGTGGTCCATAAATCATTACTGGGTTCGAAAAATAATTATCATCAGAATAATTTATTATGCATATAATTGTAACTGTGCCCTGTGGACACTGCACATGGTTAAATCAACACCAGGAGGGTATTTTGGTTTGTAAGAACTTTAAAAATATAAGGCAGATGGCACTAATACAGACAAGCAATGAATGAATAAGAATTCATTACAATGAAGCTCTAATGCAACGTATGATTGAATAGGGCAGCTTAGAAGCCGGGAAATTAGGAGGCTCGGTAAGATGAATTGGGTGGTGGTTTCCAAGCCTCCTACCAGCATTTGGAAGAGACCCCAGGGGTCAGGGCATCTCCAGAACCCAAGCCAGCTCTGCATGTCCGGCTAGTGCCTGCAGCGTGCTGGCGCTGAGATAGTATCATGGGTGGCCCATGGAAGGACGTGTCTGATGGAAGGGAGACAGGAAATGGCCCTAATAAGGAAAGGAAAAACTCTAAGCTGGCTGGAGCTTCCAAGCTGTCCACCTGAGGACTTGGAAAAGCCGATGATCTGAGCTTGCATCTGCAGGGCTGAGGGTGAGCAGGGGTGAGGGTAGTAGAGATGAGAGCTTGAGCCAAGGAGTAACGGGCGTGACCCACCCCTTACGTGAGCGTGGTCTGTGCTGATGATGCGCTTCTCACCAATAGCAGGGCACAGGGTGTGGGGCATCCAGTCTGAGGTTAGGTTAAAAAGACTGTGGCTTTTGCTTCGGGGACACCCCCTGGCTCACGCTGTCCCATGCCCTCTGCCTGTCATGAGGGCACTTGGCAGCCCTGGGACAGGGTCACACGGGGAGGACCAGGGCCTGTGGGCAGCCTGGTGAGGGGGCTCGGGCACCCCACAGGAGCCTGCAGAGGCAGGAAGAGATTTGGGGGAGAGGAAAAGATTTGCTATTTAAGTTGTGGTGCTGGTTTCCTGGCTGTATACATATGTTAGGCTGATTACACTCTATACTTCAATTGCACGCTGTTTATCACACTTTAATTATACGCTAATGAGGCTGTAAAAACTGGGGAGGTGGCATTATTCATGGAGAAGAAAAAGCTCAGATTAAACAGGCAGTGGGAAGACATGGTATTCGGGGGAGGTGAGCCCAGGCGTGCAGATGCTGAGCGTGGGCAGTATTTGTCAGGTGACAGAGAAGCTGGCATGCGTTAGACCTGGCAGGGGTTTGAAGATCTTCCGTCTGTGTTTGGATGGCCACATTGGCTGCAGGGCGTGTAGACAGTGTTGTTGAGAATTAGCTTGAGTGTAAAGGTTAAAATGTAGAGTCACTCAGGGGAGTAGAAAGTTTTGCCCTTTTTGAGGGGTAGGGAATGACCTTTAACACACCGACCATCAGCAGGGAGAAGAGGAATGAAGAGCCCAGGAAAACAGGCCAGGGAGTTCATGGATGGAAACGGCATCACAGGCAACAGCCACGCACGAAGATGGACGAGGACCCAAGAGAGAACCGGCGCTGCTCTACTCCTGCCTGTCAGTTCTCAGTGGAGAGGGGCACTGTCCGCCGAGCCTCCGTCTGTGGAAACGCTCTTCTTCGAGTCTGGCCCTTGCTCCGGCTGGGCCTGGTGAGGAATGGCCGTCATCATGGATGGTGGCCTTTCCTAGCCCTGACCCTGCAGAGCACCTCTGGAGCGCATAGTGCCGGCGGACAGGAAGTCAGCAGATCAAAGGCGGGGTCCCGGCTTCACGGTGGGTGCGCCATGTGATGGTTGGGTAAGTCCCTCACGCTCTGTAAGTCTCTCCACTGAGCTGGGTGTGAACGTGGTGCTCTGTGGCAGTGGCACATGATGACTCCTGCGTGGAGTTCTCGTCTCAGCAGGGGCAATGCCTTGCACCCCGATTTTCAAGCAGCAGCCTGAGAGTCCTGGGAAGCCCGTCCTTTCCCCTCGGTCTTTCTGTTGACCCCACCACTCCCATATTTCAGGCCTCACCACGTCCTGTTAATCCCATTTCCAAAAAATGCCTGGAAGCTTCTGCTCCTGGCTCTGCAGCCTCCACCTTTCTCTGAGCTCCACCAACGCTTCCTCACATCAGCCCTGGATGACTCCAGGAGGCTCCAAAGGGAGCCCCTGCTTCCTGTTCCCTTCCCCTGCGACCTGCTGCCCGTGTGCACCCAAGGGGCATGTTTTTCCGTGTGAGTGGGATCATGAGCCTCTTTCCTTGGTAGACGTTCTCTTTATGCTGGAATGAAACCTCAACTCCCCTGTGACAGGCAGCTCCCCATGGGCCGGTGCTGGGTTTTGGTCTGTCCGCATGTGCTCCCCACCCAGAGAAGACTCGCGGCTGGCTGCTTCTCTCACCCCTGAGGCTTCACAGTAAACATCGACTCACAGGAGGGGACCGCGTGATTCCCACCTCGTGTCCTGTTCCCTCCATGGAGCATAAGCTTGACCATGGTACAAAGCAGCACACAGCTACTTTAACCCTGGGAGAGAAGCGTCTTTATGAGATTTTCTGTGTCCCCAGGAAATGCTGCCTTCTCCTGTGAAGCAGTCAGTGGGCCAGGCCCAGTCCTTAAAGATGCAGAGAACCCAACAGTCCCCTCTTCTGCTCACAGCTTCACCTTATGTTATGCCAAGTCCCCACACCACTAGAGCATGCTGGCACTGGGTCACAGGCGCCTGCATTTCCCGCCAGCTTGTGACTTGGGGTGCGTTTCCTCAGCCTGTTTCCAAGCAGCCCCATGAGATCAGGGCTTATTGTGTTTGCTCCATGCATCATGAGGGTGCATCCTGAGAAGGAGAAACTCGCAGGTGGGTGCAAATGATTTGCAGTCAGAGGAGCCAAGAGCTCCTGATGGGACTAATGAAAGCATGCCCCACCTTAGCCCTGGGCCGGGTTCACGCCCCACCTTAGCCCTGGGCCGGGTTCACGCCCCACCTTAGCCCTGGGCCGGGTTCACGCCCCACCTTAGCCCTGGGCCGGGTTCACGTCCCACCTTAGCCCTGGGCCGGGTTCACGCCCCACCTTAGCCCTGGGCCGGGTTCATGCCTCACCTTAACCCTGGGCCAGGCTGCTGTGTGCCACATGCTGTTTCTTTATCAGGGGGTTTGGGTACAGACATACTAAAAATGGATCTTGAAAGAGGCACCGATGGCTTCTTGTGGTTTTTTGGATACAAACAGATTGGTTTTTCCTTAAAGAAGATGAGTGACTATGTTGTCAGTGTCATGGTGCAAAGATGAATATGCACCTGCGGCTAACAAAGCTCCAGTGTTGGGGGACGACCTCGCAAATGCGTTGTGAAATGTGCAGAAGAGGGTTTCATATGCAGGAGAGAATTATCTGGGGGATAGGTGAGCATTCATTTTTCACTTACTCATGTCTGGGCCCTGTGAGGTGACTCACATCTGCAATCCCAGTACTTTCAGAGGCCAAGGTGGGAGGATTGCTTAAGGCCAGGGGTTCAAGACCAGCCTGGGCAACATAGCAAGACCCCATCTCTACAAAAAATTAAAAAATTAACCATGTGTGGTGGCGTGTATCTGTAGTCCCAGCTACTTGGCTGGCTGAGGTGGGAGAATGGCTTGAGCCCAGGAGATCAAGGCTGCAGTGAGCTATGATCCTGCCACTGCACTTCAGCCTGGGCCACAGAGCGAGATTGTGTCTGTAAAAAATCATCATCATAAAATGAATCACCTGCCACCTGCCATCCATCCTTCTTTCTGAACCGTGTCTGGTCAGTTTCCTCCCAGGGACCTGGTCTCCTGCTCCTGGCTGTAACTTGGTGTAAGAGTTAAAGAGGAAAGAATCATGAAAAGTGGTTCAACAGTCCAAGATGGTTTATTTTGGAGAATAAACCTGAGAGGGGCTTCTGGCTGATTTCAGTCAGGAGCATTCTCTCTTACAGACTAAGAATATTTAAGGGTTTAGCAGGTGGGGGAGCTTATCACAGGCTTGGATTGTTTCTGTGTGAGGGAAGGTTTATTGCGGGGTTGGGGTGTCTCCAGTCAGAGGCGAGTTTACCTTAGTGTTGCAGTATTTCTGTTTATGCTGACATTAGCTGTTAGGCTGATGTTTTGGGGGAAGATTTAGGTGTTTTTTTTAATCAAGGGGAACTTAAAATGGTGGTGTGTGTCCAGGATGGTGATGTCCTGCTCTTGCTATAGCTTGGAGGGCAGTGGCTGTGGTGCCCGCCTTCCTCCAACAGAACACGGGCACCAGAAGCTCATTCTGCAGATTCTTTCTGTCACCACCTGTGTGGTCTCGGTGGTCACAGCCCAGGTTCAGCGGCAGGATGCTGTCCCCGTTCTTTTAATCTTAAGCAAGCATATGAGGACAGAGTGCCTAGTGGATCCCCGTCCCCCGTGGGCACTGTCCCAGAACTCTTACCGTGAGACCTGCTCTGGGCATCAGCTCCGGCTCTGGGCTCTGGGTGCTGCCCTTGTGCAGCCCTCCCTTCTATTGCATGACCAGCAAAACCAAGAGCCCTAATAAAGGACAGCAAGGTTAATGGTTTGGACGAGGAAGAGCTGGGATTTTAGGAACAACAGCTGCTAGGTCCTGTCCTAAAGGGAGAATGGAGTCTGTGGAGGAGCCTGAGGTGGCCCCAGGGACACAGGAACCTGCGGCCGAGAGCTAGAGAGCATGGCTCACACAGGTAACCCCGGGGACCAGTGCAGTCAGCGGGGAGAAGGCTGAGCATGCTGGGGTACACTCCATTTTAGAGGCGCCGAGTTTGCTCTATTTTCTGTTGAGCCAGAAAGAGGAGATTGTTTTGGATTCTCTTGATGGGTTTCAGGTCTGTTTCTGTGTTACTGATTTCTGTGCCAAATGAGTCTCCTTGCTTGCCAGTCAAAGACAGACCTTGTCCGTTCTCTCTTTTTTTTTAGCCTCTGGGGAATTCTCCCCATAAATCATGTTTCTCTGCTACTGAGCAGTTGAAATGAGAAACGATAGCTGGCACTGCTCCTGCAGAGTAGCCAAGGGCACCTGGCCAGGGCGTCGGCCGCAGCATCAGTGGTGGAGCTGGCCCAGCAAAGCTGCCCTTCCTGGCAGTTCTTCCGTCTGCGTCTTTCTGTCGAAGCCCCTCCATCTTTCCTCACTGCTCCCACAGCCTTCTCTGGACCTGGGCTGCATGCTCTCTCCTCTCTGCCCCTTTCCTCTCCTCCCTTCCAAGCATCCCAAGATCAAGGGCATGGAGCCACCATATGGGTCTCAGGAGCCGTGGCCAGTCCAGGCGAGAGGCTTCCGGATGCACAAAGGCCATGGCTATGGCAGTGCATGTGCCCCTGGGTGCAGGCTACCCTAGCACATCCCCATCCCACAGAGGCCCAGTCCCACAAGGCCTCATCAGGATGAACTGTGTCTCAAGCAACTGGTTTTCCTCAGGTGGAAGGCGCCATCAGTGAGAGGTAGAAGGAGGCTGGGCTGTGGCCTGGCTGTGCTGGTCAGTTGGTTCCTGGGCCCAGGGGGAGTGCTTGGCAAGTCACTGGCCTTGGCAAGGCTCTTGCCCTCCTTGTGGGAAGATTTTTAGGGGAGGGAAGAGCACACCTAAAAACAGACATGTCATTAGCCCTGGATCTCCCTGGTGAGCACTTCTGTGGTAGCCTGGATCCCCCAACACAACCTGTCTGTCACAGACATAGATTCTGAAAAGAAGCACCTAGTCTAGACCCTGGATTGCTCAATAGAAAAGTGTCATGAGCGCTGCATCTTCCAACAAGAAGCAACTCTCATAGCCCTGGATCCATCAAGAGACCCTGTCATTAGCCCTGGATATCCCAGAAGGAACGCAAGGTCTTCCAGCAAGAAACACCTGCATAGCCCTAAGTCCCTGAATACGAAATGCCTGTCATTATCCCTGAAACCCAAGAAGAAACACCTCAGGCCACTGGGCCCCCCAGTGAGAAACGCCTGTCACAGCCCTGGCTCCCCTGAGGAAGAAAATGCCTGTTCTTAGCTGCTGGGTTGGTGGGTAGTTTGGGCAAATGCTGCTCCATGGACCCCGGGGCCTCCTGGTGCCTACAGAGGCAGGAGGGCCAGTTCCCACAGCTGCACCCAGTTTATTGCTCCCAGCCGTGTGCAGCCTCACCCAGATGGCTGCCAGGATGCATGCGGCGCAGCCCGGGGCCGTCCCTCTGATCTGGAGCGTGGGTGGTCAGTGGGTTTCCCAGGCAGTGCGTGGCCTGGGGCCAGGACCGAGCAGTGAGGGGCAGGCTCACCGGGCTGTGGAGGGAGCGGCCAGCACATGGGCAGGCCCAGGTCTGGGGCATAGGCACTCATGCATGGCTGCTGGGGCACCAGCGGCCCTGATGTCTGTGCCCTGGGGGTGCGAGCACTGGCTTGAGGCAGGGCCTGGGGCAGCGGCGCTGGAACCTGTGTGGTAGGGCCGGAAAGCACTCAGAGCACCTCCTGAGTAGCAGCAACTTTCCTTCCAGGTCATCCCTGCTTGGCCAGCAGCTGGGGCACAGGAGCTTGCAGGCTGCAGCCCTCAGGCACAGGGCAGTGGCAGTGGGCAGTTTAGGGACCAACAGACGCCCCGGGGGCCGTTGACAGGGGACTTGCCTCACTGCTCATCACAGAGCCCCGGGGGCCGTTGACAGGGGACTTGCCTCACTGCTCATCACAGAGCCCCGGGGGCCGTTGACAGGGGACTTGCCTCACTGCTCACCACAGAGCCCCGGCCGCCCCAGGAACACGGAGCCCCGGCTGCCCCAGGAGCATGCGTCCTTGGCCCCAGTTCTGAACTGGGCCTGTGAGGTGGAGGGGCGAGGGCTGTCCTGTGCTCCCTACACCCACAGAAGCCGTCTCGCCGAGTGCCCACCTGCCCAGAGGTACATCCGTCCTGGGGCCTGGAGCACGCAGCCCCGGAAGCCCTGCATGCGTGTCTGCAGGGCACTGTTGACCCTGGTACACGCCCCGGGTTCCTGCAGGGGCTGCGCCTCCTTGATTTTCAGCCTATGTCTGAAGAGAATGGGGCATCCCAGGAGGAGTCACCTAGACTGCTTGCCTGCCCTGCAGGACCCAATCTCCAGGCCGGGATCCTGGTCTCTGTCCACTCTTGACAGCCTTGCCCACCCGGCCTTTGTGCCCGGGCTCAGGGCACTCCCGGGTCCCGGCATTCCCACTGCACCTGGGGCCTCACCCTCCCTCGACCCCGGCTCCTTGGCTTTTCCTTGGGCTCTGCCATGTCTCTCCACTGTGTCTGTCTCCACTGTCTCTCTGCCATGCCTCCATCGTGCCCGCAGCGCCTGCAAGTGCCCTTTGAATAATTGATTTGGTGCAGCTTGAAGCTGCCTGGGAGGCTGGAGCCCCTGCCTGCTACTGAGGGATGACAGACCTCACTGGCATCCTGCAGAGCCCAGCGCCCGGGTCCTGCTTGTCACTGGCCTTGGTTGAGACCCCTTGTCTAGGTCATGGTTTCTTTTGAGGTTTAGTGCGACCATGTGTCAGTGCCGAGGAGAATGATGATCAGATAGTGAATGAGACAAGGACGTAACCGTGAAGATGAAGGCAACATTTGCCAGACTCAGGGCTCCATGCCACATACGCCACGTCTCACCACATCTACCCCCAGAAGAGCCCAGCCTGGAGGGAAGTGCCTTGGATTCACTGGCCTTGTAGGTGGGTAACAGCCCTAGTGTTGCCTGGAGCCCCCAAGTACCACAGCCTTGGTCTGGGTCACCCAGGAACCCAGCTCTCGTGCAATGGGTGCTTTCCTCTGCCCACTGCCTTCCCTGCCCCAAACAGACTTTCTTCAAGTGATTGCTGGGCCATGGCCTAGGTCTGGGGCATTCTGCAAAGCAACTGCCCGCTCATCTCAGGGACTCTGCCCAGCACCCCTGTGAAGTGAAGTCTCTCTCGTCATGCTTTACAGATAAGCGCCTAGTCCAGGGGCCCATGGTCTGACCCAGGCAGTGGGGGGAGGCTAGGACCCTCAGGGAAGACTGTATACACACACAGCCAGCTCTCCCCACCCCATTCCTGGACGCTGGGCTGCAGAAGGGGTGCTCTGGGCCTTCTCCCCACTGTCTTTGGCACATAGCTTGTTTTATGTGGAAATGAGAGAACCACCTGAAGGTGCTGCCCACAGGTCAGTGGCCACCATGGGAAAGGGCTGCCTCCACCCTGGGCTGTGGGCCTCCATCCTCAAAGCTTATTTCAAGAAGAAAAGAAAGATGAATGCAGGGTGTCCTGCCCTCTGGAAAAAATCACTGTTTTTAATTACAAGACAATGAGTGCATGCATTTGGAGAAGAACAGAGTGCCCAGGGCCTTCTGAGGATAATGAGCTTCTGGTGACCACACACAAGCCTCTGGGCCCATGGAAAAACACTCCATCGCTGGACTTGCATCTCAGGCCTCAGAGAGGCATGGTGGGGAAGACAGGTGAGCCACCCAAGTCTGCACACTCGGGGTCTGCACTTGCCAGTGATCCTGGGACAGTGGGAGCAGGTGCCTTACCAATTCAGGATGGGGCCAGGAGGACAGTGCTGTTCTGGACACAACTGTGTGTGCAGCAGGTGAAACCACTGTTCCCAAATGTCAGAGCAATCTCGGGCAGCAGGCAGCCAGACACAAGCACAAGAGACCAGGGCTCCTGCTGTGGCCCACTGCAGGCTGGCTGCCTTCACGTGACTGTGGAGGGTGGCTGCGTTCATGTGACTGTGGAGGGTGGCTGCGCCCATGTCACCGTGCAGGGTGCCTGTGCCCATGTCACTGTGGAGTGTGGGTGCTCCCATGTCACTGTGGAGGGTGCCTGCTCCCTTGTCACTGTGGAGGGTGGGTGTGCCCATGTCACTGTGGAGGGTGGGTGCGCCCGTGTCACTGTGGAGGGTGGCTGCGCCCATGTCACTGTGGACATGGTGTGCTACCATGAGAGTGTGCATAGTGTCACTGTGTGGAGTGGGTGTGCGCCTGTGTGGGTGTGCGTGTGCACAGAGTCACCATGTGAAGTGTGTGCACTATCATGAGGGTGTACACGGTGTTACGGTGTGCTGCCGTGAGGGTGTGCACGGTGTTGTGGTGTGCTGCCAGGAGGGTGTGCACGGTGTTACGGTGTGCTGCCGTGAGGGTGTGCACGGTGTTGTGGTGTGCTGCCAGGAGGGTGTGCACGGTGTTACGGTGTGCTGCCGTGAGGGTGTGCACGGTGTTACGGTGTGCTGCCGTGAGGGTGTGCACGGTGTTACGGTGTGCTGCCGTGAGGGTGTGCACGGTGTTACGGTGTGCTGCCGTGAGGGTGTGCACGGTGTTACGGTGTGCCGCCGCGAGGGTGTGCACGGTGTCATGGTGTGCTGCCAGGAGGGTGTGCACGGTGTCACGGTGTGTTTCCATGAGGGTGTGCACGGTGTTACGGTGTGCTGCCGTGAGGGTGTGCACGGTGTTATGGTGTGCTGCCGTGAGGGTGTGCATGGTGTTGCGGTGTGCTGCCAGGAGGGTGTGCATGGTGTTACGGTGTGCTGCCGTGAGGGTGTGCACGGTGTTACGGTGTGCTGCCGTGAGGGTGTGCGTGGCGTTACGGTGTGCTGCCGTGAGGGTGTGCACGGTGTTACGGTGTGCTGCCAGGAGGGTGTGCATGGTGTTACGGTGTGCTGCCGTGAGGGTGTGCGTGGCGTTGCGGTGTGCTGCCGTGAGGGTGTGCGTGGCGTTGCGGTGTGCTGCCGTGAGGGTGTGCGTGGTGTTGCGGTGTGCTGCCGTGAGGGTGTGCGTGGCGTTACGGTGTGCTGCCAGGAGGGTGTGCACGGTGTTGCGGTGTGCTGCCGTGAGGGTGTGCATGGTGTTACGGTGTGCTGCCATGAGGGTGTGCACAATGTCACTGTGTGGAGTGGGTGTGCTCCCGTGTGGTTGTGAGTGTGCACAGTGTCACTATGTGGCGTACACACCCTCCTCTTTTGCATGTATATTTTCCCTTGTCCTTTTATCACTGTTGTCCGTGTTTTCACCCCAGGAGGTTTATGTGGAGCGCTCCACATCTACACAGCCTATTTACCCGGAGTGTGGGTCACCCACTGTGTGGACACTGAAGGGGCCTGACTCAGCCGAGTGGGTGGACTCTTATATGGTTGTGCAGCACCTCCCACCATTTCTCCTCGATATCTGTGCGCTCTCTGGACAACATTTCTTTGTTCTATTGCACCTGTATGTCTTGTTCTTATTTTCAAGGCATGGAACACTGGCGCCTGGCTGTATCGAAATGGTTTTGTCTGCTATTTAAATTGTCTTTAACGAATTCACCGTCCATGGGTAAATATTGAGTCAGAGCTGAGGAAACACTTCCTCCTCCCAGTTACCTTTCCATATTGGTCAGGTCAAGGAGAACATCTGTCTCTGCTAAGATGTGGCTTATCTGCTTCACAGCATTTAACAGAGGGACGGCTGTGGCCATCGTGTCCTGCTAATGATTTGTAACTGTTTGTAGATTTACTTTCTATTAGTGGAAATGTCTGTTGAGCTTCCTTGTTATGCTATAAAGGTAATGCTTTATATGCATCATTCATGTATAATAATGTGCTGTGAGATCAAAACTGAATGTACATCATTCCACAGCAGATGAGACAGATGTGACGGCGTCATGTTTGCATGTGGACAAGGCATTCCTGCAAGCCTCGGGTGTCTGGGCTGGCCTGTTCGGCCGTCCGTGAGGATGCACTGTTCCACCTGCTCCCTTCATCTGTCTCTTGCCCTGCAAGCCTCTGCCAGCACACGGCGCTTCTCTTGGTCTTCTGGAGGATGTGAGGGATGTCACCAGTCACCATCCTCTACAGTGCTGTGGACCTGGGTGCCAGGGTGAGGAGTAGGAGGTCGAAACAGAAGATGATGACAAGAGGAATAGGTGTGGTTGTGTCTGAAGATGTCCATCTGGCAACTTCACTCAACACCAACAGGCAGAAACCTTGGCTGCTATCGAAGCATAAAATCAAACAACTCTGGAACCAAAGACATGACGTTGGGAAAATCTGCGATGGACAGGGCCCTGTAGCTCCTGAAGGGCAGAAGGAGCCCAGGTCTCTGCCTGACTCCTCTCCCACATCGAGGACACTGGACCTGGGGTGGGGAGGGAGGACAAGCTGGGGAGCACCCAGTGACTCAGAAAGGAGCCAGAGCCCAGGGACAGCACCCAAGGCCATGCCTGCCCCTCAGTCGAGGCTGTGAGCATTCTGCAGACCTGGGGACTGCCGTTCCCCAGCACCTGTGCCTATCACTTAGGAGAAGCCGGTCTCGGTCCCCATGGGATTGCCCTAAGAATGTGGTCGTCCCGGAGCTGACATTTCTGAGGGATGTGCTCAGAGACTCTTCAGCCTCCTCTGGTGCCCATGGGGTCCGCCCGGACAGCACGCTTCTCCTCAGGGCAGGGTGGACGCCTGGTTGGCCCCCAGCCTTCGGTGCACCTGAGCAGAGGCACTACTTTCCAGGCCCAGGGGAAGAGAGAGCACAGTAGACTCAGCTGTCACTCACGTGCCACTTTTATCTACTTGGGTTTTACTGTAAATACCCTCTCATGGCCCCCGGGTTCTCCCATGCACACAGGAGGGTGCACACACCGCCCCCAGGTTCACACATGCACACAGGAGGGTGCATACTCCGCCCCCGGGTTCTCCCATGCACACAGGAGGGTGCACACACCGCCCCCAGGTTCACACATGCACACAGGAGGGTGCACACACTGCCCCCAGGTTCACACATGCACACAGGAGGGTGCACACTCCGCCCCAGGTTCACACATGCACACAGGAGGGTGCACACACCGCCCCCAGGTTCACACATGCACACAGGAGGGTGCATACTCCGCCCCCAGGTTCACACATGCACACAGGAGGGTGCACACTCCAGCCCCAGGTTCACACATGCACACAGGAGGGTGCACACTCCAGCCCCAGGTTCACACATGCACACAGGAGGGTGCACACTCCACCCCCAGGTTCACACATGCACACAGGAGGGTGCACACTCCACCCCCAGGTTCACACATGCACACAAGAGGGTGCACACACCGCCCCCAGGTTCACACATGCACACAGGAGGGTGCACACACCGCCCCCAGGTTCACACATGCACACAGGAGGGTGCATACTCTGCCCCCAGGTTCACACATGCACACAGGAGGGTGCACACTCCATCCCCAGGTTCACACATGCACACAGGAGGGTGCACACTCCAGCCCCAGGTTCACACATGCACACAGGAGGGTGCACACTCCAGCCCCAGGTTCACACATGCACACAGGAGGGTGCACACTCCAGCCCCAGGTTCACACGTGCACACAGGAGGGTGCACACTCTGCCCCCAGGTTCACACGTGCACACAGGAGGGTGCACACTCCGCCCCCAGGTTCACACATGCACACAGGAGGGTGCACACTCCGCCCCCAGGTAAATCACACGTGCACACAGGAGGGTGCACACTCCGCCCCCAGGTTCACACGTGCACACAGGAGGGTGCACACTCCGCCCCCAAGTTCACATGTGCACACAGGAGGGTGCACACTCTGCCCCCAGGTTCACACGTGCACACAGGAGGGTGCACACTCTGCCCCCAGGTTCACACGTGCACACAGGAGGGTGCACACTCCGCCCCCAGGTTCACACGTGCACACAGGAGGTGCACACTCCCCCGGTTCACACGTGCCACAGGAGGGTGCACCCTGCCCCAGGTTCACACGTGCACACAGGAGGGTGCACACTCCGCCCCAGGTTCACACGTGCACACAGGAGGGTGCACACACTGCCCCTAGGTTCACACGTGCATACAGGAGGGTGCACACTCCACCCCCAGGTTCACACATGCACACAGGAGGGTGCACGCTCTGGATTGCAGTCATGTTCTGCACCCAACGCATGTTTTTGAGCATCTGCTTGCTGGGTTCTTTTTCTGGGTCAGTTTCTTAAACACCTTTTCCTAGGACCAGCAGAGCCTATCCATCAACCCTGGGCCATTTCCCTTCCTTCCTGCTTGGCACCCTTCACTCCAGCCTGGATGTGCATGTAAATAATTTTAAGCCAACAGAGAACAGTGTGAGTTGTGCCCGTGCACCCTCCACAGCTCAGTCGACAGCGAGAGGGCCGCGTGGTCTTCACGGGGATCTCAGAGCCCATCCAATGTCATCAGAAGCTCCACAGTGAAAGACCCTCCTGCAGGGCCCAGGGACCGGAGCCTTCCAGGAGTCCATGCTCAATGCGGCTTCCATACCCACCACCTGTCCCCGGGAGGCCCTGCTGTGGCAGAGGGAGGACAGGTCCCCAGCTGAAGACAGCAGCACCTTGAGTCGGGGGGGGGGCTCCCCACTTCTCTACTGGCTCCACTGACAAGGAGAATATCCACCTTGCCCTGCATAACCCCGTGCTCTGAACAATAGGGCATGGTGCTGGGAAGCCGGCCATGCCCCAGCGTGATTTTTATCTAGTGGAGGAAGTGAATAAGCAAGTGTGAATTATGGTGCTGAGTGAGAAAGTGCCCACAGCGATGCCTGAACCAGTGATATGTAAACGGGAGGAAGGACTGGCCAGGCACAGGGGCAGGGGGGCAGTCCCAGTGATCTCCTCCCTCCTCCTCCCTGGTCACACTTTTTCCCCTAGGGGACTTTTTCCTTTTCCTTCCACTGTGCTGATTGCAAATGTTTCCTTCAGAAAAGGAAGACATGGGCTGTAGTGTTTGGGGTGTGGTGGTGCCAGGAGGGGAACATGTCAGCTTCTGAATCTGGCCGATGACTTCATCTCTGCTCATCCCTGCGATGGACTCAGGGCTCGGGAGTCAGGAGCGAGGTGCCTTCGGGCGGTGGTTACAGTAAATCGGCTGCCACGTCCTCCAGCATGCAGATCGGAAGCATCTGATTAACACGAGTGTGACTCGGACCTTCCTGGTCTCCTCCCTCTGTCCCTCCTCCTTTCTTTCATTCAGTCAACATTTTAAAAATTTATACTATGGGCCAGGCACGGTGGCTCACGCCTGTAATCCCAGCACTTTGGGAGGCCAAGGCGGGCAGATCACAAGGTCAGGAGATCCAGACCATCCTTGCTAACATGATGAAACCCCGTCTCTACTAAAAATACAAAAAATTAGCCGCGCGTCGTGGCGGATACCTGTAGTCCCAGTTACTAGGAGGCTGAGGCAGGAGAATGGCCTGAACCCGGGGGGCGGAGCTTGCAGTGAGCTGAGATTGCGCCACTGCACTCTGGCCTGGGAGACAGAGTGAG
The DNA here is from genome assembly GCF_006542625.1 of Nomascus leucogenys. NCBI lineage: Eukaryota > Metazoa > Chordata > Mammalia > Primates > Hylobatidae > Nomascus > Nomascus leucogenys. The sequence continues at coordinate 155,419,486 of NC_044383.1, forward strand.
ACTCCATCTCAAAAAAAAAAAAAAAAAAAAAAAATTCATCCTATGTGACAGGCACTGTTGCAGGGCCCAGGGATCAGCAAGAAAAATGAACTGGAAGGAGCGCCTGGCCTCTAAGGCTCCCCGGGTGCAGGGAGGCAGGCATGTGCCCCGTGGTTGCAGCCGGAGTGAGTGACGGACTCCACATGCCGGGTGGGAGGTGGCACCACAGTGTGCTCTGAAGAGCCTGGGGCCGGGAGAAGAAAGGCCAGAGGGTTTCAGAAAGAAGACCAGAAGGACGTGCAATGTGCAAGGAACAGGGCGAGTGAAATACTGGAGTTAGAGATGGGGACGTGCACCTCTCCTCGCAGGAGTCATTCCGTTCAGGCGGCTGATGGAGGTGGGCAGAGGAGGTGGCCAGGGTTGGGGGACCTGAGGGTCTGGGTTTCATGCCTTGGGAAACCACAGGGCAGCTTCAGCAGAGGAGAAACATGATGGAGTCGGCATTTTAGTGAGGTTAATGCGGAACAGGACCCAAGCCGAGGGGCAGCCCACACAGGGAGCCATGGCTTCCCTGGCACAGCTGCGCCCCAGCCGTACCTGCCACAGGGCACCCCAAATGGACGCTCCTTTTGGATGGGACTTGGGTGTTACAAGCAGGGGCATTTGGGGCTTCCCGGTGCCTGCAGCATGAAGGCACCTTCTTTGAACCCGTAACTCCCCCCATGGAGATCCGGCTCCGCAGCAGAGTCCATGAGAGTCCCGAGTGCCCGGCCCTGGCCCAGCTGCACCCAGAGCGCCCTAACAGAAGTGGGAACTCAGTGAATAGTCACTCGATAAATAACTGCGTGTGTGACATGACCCTGTTCTTCATGTTCATTAGAGCTGAGGATGGCAAAGGAAAAACCCTGCATAGAGTAATTATAGTTGAATATGCGAAGTAGCTTTCCCTCCAGGAACTCCCTTGCATTATTCTTACTATTAAAGGATTAATCCATTCCTACTTATTAAAAGTACTTTTTGAGAGGTATCAAGCTTCGGTTAATTAATGGAAATTTAAATTTATGAGGAATAAGTAAACTTTTTTGTGAAATAGTATTTCCATCGAACTCCTGCTAGATCCGTTGACAGGCGGGTCTTTAGGAAAAACCATGTGAAAGAAAACCCTACGGAACCTCCCAGGTAAGGCGACCCCGGAGCATCTCTGAGCAGGTGGATGGCAGTGGGACCCGCCACTCTCACTCTGAGCCCCTGGGCTCCCCGCGGGAACGAAGGGAAGGCGGTTCTGTTGCATGTGGCCTGTGGGCCCAGAAAGTGGCTCCCGTGAGTTGGGGTTGCAGAACACACAGCTGGGCAGCCTTCCCTGAGCCGTCTGCTATTCCCGTTGTTCATCAGATCTAAACATGTCAAAACAAGGCCTTCCGGCTGCCTCTTACTCACAAGGAAGTGACTGACATACTTTCCAGCTCGCAAATGATGTGCGTGCTTCCCCGTGGCTTCATCTGTGCAGCATGCGGAAGGCAGCTGGGCTTGGATGGCAGCTCTGGCCTGCAGCGTGGGCTGTGGGAGCAAGTGGCTCTGGACGGGAGTGTCCCGCGTGCTGGCTTGGCCGCCGTTTCCTGTGGGCCTGGGGCTGCCCTGCCAGGGTTCTGAGATCATCGGTGCCACGCCGTCAGCCTCCGAGTCAGGGCCTCCGTGGGAACACTGAGCACCACGCTGGGCTCTGAGACGTGACTGCATTGACCCTGGCTCACTCTACACACGGAACTAAATTCTAGTCGTCTTAAAGTGCCAAACACACAAACTGCCAAACTGTCAAACTCATAGAGAAGCCCCTTGGGGAGGCAGCGGTCTCTGGTACAAGTGGAGCCTAGATGCCTTCTCAGCCAGAGGCACGCAAGTGCGCAAAGCCTCCCAGGATCCAGGCAGAGAAGAGGCGTCACCTTTGCAGGCCCCACGGCAGGCTCCTGGGGTAATTTTAACACCAGAAAGGATGGTAGCTACGGGGATTAAACATGCGGAAATGCTGAGATCGGTGGGTTCACAATAATACTAAACTTATAATTGATACCTTTTGATCACTGCTATTCGATAATCTGAACAAGTCAATATTGACAAAGCACCATGAATAAATTAACGCAAATAGGTGATTGTAAAACATAAATGTGTTAGAAGGGACTTCTGTAAGTAATTTATCCTATAAAAGAATTCTTTAAATCATATACACACACACATATATGGTTATTCTTGCAGGATGCCAGTGAATCAAATGTTTTTAAAAAAAACAGGTAAATAAAGAGACAGGATCTAACATTAACCTTGTCTTTTTTAGATGAACTGTACTACTAATAAGGTACAAATGAGGAAAGGTTCTCTTTAGATGAGTCTTCCAGCTGCTAAATGGGGAATGATGGCATGAGAATACTGCCCTTTTGCAGCTCCTAATCAATGAATCAAAGCAATGTCACCAATGGCAGATTATACCCCACATAAAGGTAGACTCGCAAGCCAGGGTGAATGATCAAACTTGGATCTGACACAGTGTCCAGAGCCAGCCACAGCGACAGGAAGCACAGGCTGCAGAGTGCTGAGCTGAATGATGCCCAGACGCAGCCAGCACAGTCCTGGAGGTGGGAGGCTCTGCAGGACAGACAGCCATGTCGTCGCAGGTAAATCACATGGAAAGGGGGAGACGGAAGAACCCTGGCATCCCACCGCAGGGTCCAGACGCACGCGCGCTGTGATTCCAACACGCTGCGGTTGACGGTGGGTGCTCATGGATAACGAGGGACTGTGAAGGCTGACTGTGAGGTTGACGGTTTGATTGATTTGATGGAATGATTGATAACTTTTGAAACATGACAATGGGATTGTGGCTATGGTTTGCTAAACAGAGCTTATCTTTTTAGACATGTAGGGGGCTATTTATGGAAGAAATAATGTGAGTGTGGGACTTTAGCATAGCTGGGGACCTTCTCTTCACTGACCCTTGCTTTCTGGGTGTCCTCAGAAAGGCTGTGTCTTTAGTCACAGCGTGCGATATTCTACATTCACTCTGAGTCCCTCGCCTGAATTGGTGCTTGCTGGAACCAGATAGGTTCACTACACTATGCTTCCTATTTAAAAGTTCTAAAATGCAGTAGAAGAAATAGGAGAATATTTTTGTAACTGGGAAGTAGAAAAATTTCCGAAGCAATGCGAGAAACTCTGAAGCCCCAGATAACAAAACTTTTCTATGACAAGATCTGCCACAAGGAAAAGGAAGGGGAGCCTGGAAGAAGATATTCACAGTGTACGACCCAAGATAGCCGCCACACGGCAGGGAAACCCACAAAATGGAAAGACGGGAGACCCGGAACTCCAGGCAAACATGAATACAACAATTCAAATGGCCAGCCTCGCTTGTCCTGGGAAACGCCCAGTTAGAAAGGCAGCAGAATGCATCTCACCCGTAAGACTGGCGGAAAGGAGCAGGGTGGAGGGAGTGCTGGCGCTCTGTTGCTGGAACAGAGGCTGGTAACATCTTTCAGAAGGAAACACAGCCACATTGATTCATGTGGAAACGCATTTGCTCTAACTGAACAATTCAGTTCCCAGGAATCAACTCTAAAAGCCTCTTGCCCACGGACAGCTTCATATTGTGCAAGCTGGATACTCTGTGGTTTCCATATCTGGTGTTTTGTGCTGCATCAGCTTTGCTCACTCGGAACTGGGATTTCCACACGCTCTTCCGCCTTGTTCTGAGTGGTTGGGAAGTAGAAGTGCGGCAGCCCCACACACCAAAGCAAGCAGCTACCACAAACGCACTCACCTCTCTGGGGTGGGCAGCAGGACGGTCCCCACAGGACCCTCATCCAGCAGCCACGGGGGCTTCCTGCAGCTCCCATGTCACTGAGGCTGCAGGGGCTCAGGGTCCTCACTGCTCACTGAACCTGGAGCGGGCTCAGGGTCCTCACTGCCTGCTTTGCCTTGCATTCCTTCTGGGCACAGCCCTGCTGGTCTCCAGCCTGTTTCTCAGGCTCTGCCTCACAACAGGGCTTCTGTAATATTGCCCTTGAAGGTGGATGTGCAAGCCTGTTCCATCCTCTTGTCCAACAAGGCGAAGGTGTGAGTTTCCTCATGGAGAGCCTGCTGGCTTAGCAGAGATGCTTACCTGGGAATCTGGCTCACTCACATCACCTGGGAATCTGGCTCAGTCACATCACCTGGGAATCTGGCTCAGTCACATCACCTGGGAATCTGCTCAGTCACATCACCTGGGAATCTGGCTCACTCACGGGTGCTTTAGCCTGAGCTATAGATGTTCTGATTTGAATCACTGGCCAGGACTGAAACATGGGCTCATTTCAGATCACACCTGGATTTCTTGCTTCTCTTGGAAAAATTTGGCCACATTGGGGCCACACTCCCACATAGGAATAACCTGATGTATAAGGGGGTGCAGCCATTGACACCCCACACACAGGTGTCTGCAGGGGCCGCAGTGCCTCCCACCCCCATGGGGTCCATGCTCAGGCCCAAGGCAGAGCCCCACTAGTGATGGGCAGGGCAGATGGAGGCTCCTGGTGAGATTCCTGTGAGAAACAGGGAAGGACACGGGAAGGAAAGGAGGGAGGCGGGAGAGACAGTGACAGAGAGAGAGAAACATTGGGACGTTCTCCCCTCCACCCCAGGCACACACAGGTTTTCTGTGTGTCTATAACATGCTGTGTGTGACGGTGACGACCAAGGGTTGCAATCGCCTTTCTCACATGGCTCTGAGTGGCCCTGCTCCGATAGAGTCCAGCTGTGCTGTAAAGCCTTTGCCTCTCCAAATTCACTCAGGGTGGAGAGCGCGCAGTGTAGCACATGAGGGCACACAGAACTCTAGAGGCAGCGAGGGCCCAGGGCCAGGGCAGTGGCACAGACAACCTTCCCACACACACAGGGAGCCCAAGACACACAGAGACAGCCCATCACATACAGACAACCCATCGCACACAGACAGCCATCACACACAGACAGCCCTGCCATACATGGACAGCCCATCACACAACAGAGAGGCTGCCCCATCACACACACACACACACACACACTCTCACTGTGTTCCCACCTGGAACGTGGAGACTCAGGACCCTGCTCTTCCCCTGGAGACTGGGAGACTCTCTGGTCTCTGAGCGTAAGCTGTGCCTGGAAGGAGGCCACAGCTGATGAGTTGTGTCCGTCTCTGCGACAGCCATGAGCCGTGGTGGGAGGTGAATCCGTGATTCCCGAGGTCGTGGCTGCGTGTGCTTGGGGTCTGCTGCCCCTCTGCTTTGGAAGGCGAGCCCTCCCCTTCACACAGTCATCACTCAGGCCCTGGTGCAGAGGGCCGCCCCGGCGCCCAGGGGAGCAGCACCACCAGACGGAGGCCAGCCAGTGGCCTCCAAGCCTAGGAGAACTCGGGTGACAGGCTGCAGTGGCACCCATGCGGTGGGGAGGGCCGGCCCTGCAGAAGCCAGCAGGTGGGGCAGAGGCTCAGGGCTGCTGGGGACTCAGCCAGAGGACAGCCTTCAGAAAGCCCCTTGTAATGGCCTTCCCCAGAGTCCCCTGAGCTCGCTGTCTCTGTGGCTCTGTGTGTGGCACGTGGGGCTTGTGGGCCACCCACAGTTCCCCAGAACCCTTTCCTCCTATACAGGGAACCTGAGCTGTGAGGTGGAGAGGACCCCACGTCTGCTGCGCAGCCCAGCCACGCTGAGAACGCGTTTGGAGTTCTGGGCCCTCTCACCGAAGGTCATGCTTGCCTTTTGGGAGGACTGAGACATGGAAACCGGGAAAAGTGTTTCCTGGAAAAGTGAACCCCTGGAGCCTCCCAGGCTTTTGGGGGGCTCTGGAGCCTGAGGGAGTGTCAGGTGAGGAGGGAAGTCTCGTCACTCCAGGCTCGGCTCCAGTCCCTGTGGAATCAGCGAATGGGAAAGAACCTCCCCAGCTCTCTCACCTGAGCTGCAGGGATTCCTCCAAGTCGCTTGTCTCTAGGGCGCCTGCAGGACCACGTGGGAATTCAGGAAGTCCCGCGTACAGCAGGTGCGTGCCTGCACCAAGGCCCAGCTGGATTCCAGGGTGGCAGCAGCTGAGGCCTCTGTCAAGGTCAGGAATGTCTGGTCCCCAGAGACAGAGTGTGGGGGCACGTGGTGGACATGTCGAGGTGGAAGGAGCCCGTGGGGCCAAGCGAGGCGAGGTGAGGTGGTGGGGTTCCAGGCAGGGCCCTTGTGTGAGGGCTCAGGTCCAGGCAGGGCCCTTGTGCTTAGGGAACCGTGGGCTGGGGGACATGTTCAGCCACACCAGGGTCACCCAAGCCACACCAGGGTCACTCACAGCCACAGGCGGACATGCCAGGAGAGACCCTGCCCTGTGGTCCCAGAGATGAGACCGCAGGACCCAGGGCTGGGGGAGACCTTGAGGCTCCCTCCAAGTGTACTTCAAGTCCCTGGTCGCGTTGGCAGAACTGGGGACGCAGCTACTGCCCCGGTGAGCTGGTGTGCCTGCATCTCCCCAAAGCCTCGGGATCCCTGCAGTCTGTGGCGCCGCCCAGCCCCTCCTGGAAGGCTCAGGTCCCTCAGCGAGGCAGGAGTGGCCTCCACAGCTGTGCTCAGTGGCCCCAAGGTGTGAACTCAGCAAGAAATGGCCTTGGCTTTGGTTGGGTTGTGGACGTGGTCACCCCGTTGGAACATAAAGTGCATTCGAGTGGCCAGCGTGCCGCACTCGAAAAGGCTTAATGCCTTTACAGCCCTAGAAAGAATGTGGGGCGGCCACTGCCCCCACCCATGTGAAGGAGGGAAGCCCTCCCTCCTGCAGGCCACAGGCAGATAGTGGGCAGGGCGGGAGGAAATGGCTGCTGCTGCTGGTTGGCTTCAGGCAGTTCCTGCACCTCTCTGAGCCTCAGCCGCCTCACCTAAAATGGGACCTGTTTCCCTGCCTTCTGGCTGGCTTCTGGATGCTGTCTTGCTGGGTCCCCTGAGACTGGGAGCGGTGTCTGCAGCAGGGATCTCTCAGGCTGAGGGAGAAGGCGGCTTGGGCTGGCAGGCAAGCCACCGGCCTCACTCCCCTAAGCCCTGAATGGAGTCACTGAGCCGCCTCTCTGCTCCCACGTGTCCCTGTGTGCTATAGGCCCCTGGGCGGTGGGAGACCCTGGCCGCCTCTCTGGAAGGCCTCCTCCTTAGAGAGGCGTGTGGCCCAGCCCAGTCGGCTCTGGTACACGGATCAGGACTCAGGACCTGCCGCCCCTAGTCTGGGACAGCTGCCAACCCCTCCACATGCAGTGCAGGGTTGGTGCCTCCCCAGCTGGACAGGGATTTCAAGGCCTTGGGTGCCGGGGCCACCGCTAAATGGCAGGCATAGGAGCTGCACGTTTCTGAGAGGACATTTCTGATTCTTACCCCATTTGAATCAAGTAGAGATAAGCACCCTTATGCCTATATTATTTTCAGATTAAAGAGGCCGTACACTTTGCGCTTTTTCAGAGAATGAGGCTTGTGCCTGGCACGCTGGCTATGCCTGTGCGGGACCTGTGGAGAGGCCATGGTGAGGGCTTGGCGCCCGCTCTGCTGGAGGCTTCCACTTGCTTCTCAGCCTGGGGCAGGGGCCCCATCCCAGCCACGCCGGCAGGTCCATCCTGCGCAGGCTGTGGCTGTGGGCACCTGACACGGTCCTGGCCTGAGTGGGGGTCAGCAAATCCCTGATACACAAGGGACTGAACAGCAGCTCAGAAACGGCTTCACGTACCCTCCAGGACACAAAGGCAGCAAATGGATGTGACGCAGACGGCGGCCTTTCCGTCCTTCTTCACCCTGGAGTCCCATGCAGCCTCCGCCGTGCAAACCAGCCACGCATCAGAGAGACCACAGCCCGCACCTCTCCCCGAGCCCAGACCCATGCCCGGCTGCTCCTGAGCAGCCCTGACCCTGGCTCTCACGTGGCAGTCTCAAACCATGGCTCCCACCACCAAGCAGGCGTCTTCCTTCCCACGCACACATTTCCCTGCGTGCTTCCGCTCTGAGTGAGAGGAGATGCCATGGAGAGCTTGGTGCTGCAGACCCACAAATCTGACTGTGCTAGAAGTGGTGCTGGCCAGTGCACAGGGCAGTGGGGCTTGCAGTAGCTCGGTGAGAGACCCCGGGCAAATGGCAGTGATGTGTGGGGAGAAGCACTCAGACCCTGGCTGTGTTTTCCACGTAGAAGCTTCGGTGTTGTTGATGGAGGCTGGGGTCAGGGTGTGAATCCCTGTGTGAGCAGAAGACAGGGCAGGGCGTGGAGTGGGGGGGCCTCTAAGCTCTCAGCTCAGCCTCAAACAGCGTGGCCTACGGGACAGCACAAAACGTCATGTGCTGGGACACTGCAGGGACCTATAATGCAGCGGCCAGCAGCACCATCACAGCCATTTGGTGGAAACCAAGGACACAAGCCCACAACAACAGATTCTGAAGAAGGACGAGCCAGGTGGTCATCATTATAGAGCCTTTCAGACAGGACAGGGTCCTCCACGTGCCCCTCAAGAGACACTACAGGTGTGCGGTGGGAACTCACGCGGGAATGGCCACCTCTGTCTCAGGCAGAACAGACTGACGCCACCTGCCCCTGTCAGGGCCACACCTGCAGGAAAGAATTTCAAACTTCAGATCTGAACACTCTGGAAAAAGACAGTGAATGTTTAAGCTCCTTCTCAGCCTGGCAGTGGTGGCATCCACGGGCAGCGAGTCCAGATCCTGAGGCTGCCACAGCCCCTGCACCGTGGCGGCCACACAAGGCTCAGGCACCTGCCTGTGTCCAAGGACACCCAGCCATGGTGAGGCCTGGGGCCACCGCCCTCTGCTCCAGCTGCCCCATGCTGCTCTCTGGGGGCTCCTTCAGCTTCAGGAAGCCAGGGCTGCTGTCCCTCCTGAGGCCCCGTCCCTCCTGCCACCCTCTCGGCCTGCACCTGCCACAGAGTCCGGAGAGGTTTTCCAGCAGAGGCTGTGACCGCAGCCGGCGAGAGATGAAGAAGGAACCCATTCCCCATGACATGTACCCAAAGGCGACGGCCACAGAGAAACACTCACAGGACATCGCACGGCACGTCTGACAGAGATGCGCAGGCTGTGAGGACAGGGAGTGGCTGTCCACGAGGGCCCAGGGCCACGCTTTCATGGCCATCTTACCCGCCTGCTCAGTCAAGGCCGAGAGCCCCGGGGAGAGCCATGGCCGCCTGCCCCAGGCAGCACCGGGCTTTCCCACTCTTCCTCCTCTCCAGGACAGGCTCCTCAGATGAGAGCAGGGATTGCAGCACGGGCCCCAGCACCCCGGCTGCGACCCTGCCGTCTCTAAGCCACGCCCCCGGCCAGGGCCGCCCACCCACTATCACCGACGCCCAAACCTGCCGAGACCCACATCTGCCGAGACCCACATCTGCCGAGGCCCACACCTGGTGAATGGGCAGTTGGGGGAGGACGAGTGGTG